>NC_090296.1:137778437-138412723 GCF_039906515.1 Pseudorca crassidens | reverse complement strand
ATTTGGCTGTTTCTCCTTTTCTGTGGAGGTTTTAATTTCAATTGCCATGGTTTTCATTTCTAAAAGTTCTTTTTGTCAATTTTGCTTGGTCTTTTAAAAAGTCTTTTACTTCTTGTTTGTGTTTCAAATTTCTCTTTTATTCCTTTAAATATAAAATTTATACTCTGTCTGAAATTCTAATGTCTGAAATATTTGTGAGTCTGATTCAGCTATTATGTGTCTGCTGATATTCACATAATGCTTTGTTTCTACGTGTCTTTTGTTATGTTTGGCTGTGAGTTGTTAATTTTCCCTGGAACACAGATAGATAATCTAAAATCTTCTAGTAGCTATATTAAAAAAGTAAAAAGAAACAAGTGAGATTAATTTTGCTAATATATTTTATTTTACCCAATATGTCAAAAATATTATCACTTTAATATGTAGTCAATATAAAAATTATTGAGATATTTATATTCTTTTTTTTGTATGCAGTCTGAAAAATCCAGTGTGTATTTTATACTTCCAGCACATCTCAATTCAGACATTAACTTTACCAGAAACACTTGATCTATATTTAGAGTTCACAAAATTTACAGTTGAAAAAGTAGATTCACATACCCAAGATATTTCAAAAGGTTTTCTGAAAATTAAATTGAGTATCAGTCTTTAAATTTAGATTGAGTAAAATAGAGTAAAAAAAAATTAACTCTTCGATAGCACCGGCCATATTTCAAGGGCTTAACTGCTGCATATGGCCAGTGGCTATTGTATTGGACCGTGTAGTCTTAGAACAATTAAATTTTGCTCTTGACGTTCCAGTTCAGACCTGCTTTCTAGGGTCCAGTCTTTGGCAAATACTGAGGAATAGTTGTACAGGTTAGACTTGTGGTTCTCAGGTCTGGGGATCTATTAAAAATATCATTTATGGGTCCTCTTGGACTAAAGGAAGTGAATTTCTGCAGGTGGGATCTGGGCATGAGTGTTTTTTTTTTAAACCTTCCACATGATTCTAATGTACAGCCCCAGCTGGAAGCTCTGGAAGATGAATTTGGCTAATATTGCAATATGATGCTTCTTATTGTCTGAGCAACCTATGGAAACATGGAAAGGAATAAATTGGCATAGAAGGCTCTGGTACTTTTTATTTTTTTTAATGCCTCTGTCAGAACTAAAATCTTTTTAAATTTAGATTTTGTTAGTATTCTTACCAAGTGGGAGAACTCTATCAATACATTTTCAGTTGCTTTATTACTTTGGAAATAAAAAATATTTAGCCTTTTAGTCAACATTAAGTTGATGTGTTCTTGGGGCTTTTCCCAAGAACGTGCTGTTGCTATTTTATTTAAGAGTGTTTAGAGAAGCTTTCCATTCTGGATAAATGCAACTACCTATACTTATTTGAGAACTGTAAGATTCTAGTGAGATCTTCATGCCAAAATTATAGCACAGCTGCTATACACAACCTATATTGACATAATAGCTATCACTCCATCATGACTCACCACTGTTGATGAGCCAGATTGGTTTTAGCAACATGTCTGACCTAACTTCAGTGACATCATTGTGGCTGAGCCAATTTGGGTGAATTTCATGAAGATCTTCCTGTTCCATGTCTGAATTTGCCAGTTGGTTGTTTAGATACCTGTCCTAGTTTTCATAGTTGGGCATTTGTATTACTTAATTAATTTACCATTCTTATTTCCAGAAACCTAATGATATTTTTTCATTTCACTAATGAAATTTTTTCATTTCACTTATTCAATCAACAAAATTTTATGGTGCAGCTACCCGGCTCCAGGCACTATGTTAAGTCTGATTGGCAATTAGGCTTCAGCTCGTGTGCCAACCCTAATCGTTGCTTGCATGGTGTTGAACAGCATTCTGAATTTCTGCCTAGGCTTAGTGGGAAAGAAAGCCACGGATAATTAGTCATGTCTGCCATAGACATAGGAGGAGAGAGTGGGGTCCCATATGCAAGATTTTTAGCACCCTGTGCTAGAAACTGGGGATATAAAATAATTAGCATTTGTTCCAGCAGGGAAGACAGACAAAAAAATAAGAAAATCATGTGGTAAGTTGTATGATATTGGTTTCTAGAAAGTTCTATTGAAACATAGATGAGGTAGCAATTAATATAGCCTGGGAGGGTGCAGCAATGGTGGTGGGGAAATCAGGGGAATGTGAAGAAATTGTTACAAAGGTAATATTTCAAGGGAATAAGGAAGGATTTGTAGGAATTCAGCAGAAAATAAGGAAGGGCATTCTTTCTGTGTGTGCATTTTCATCCTTTGATAGGTTACTATCAAAGTAAATGGGATTGACTAATGTTATCAGTGAAGTTTGGATACATTAAAAATATCGTACCTAATATAAATAATGAAATCTGATAAACTGAGAACACTGAACAGTTGGGAACAGTTAGGCACATAGTAGGTGATAAATATTTGCTGAATTAATGAATGAACATATTTCATAGTCATATTCATATAGTTAGCATAAGTAACCGAGATCCTACCTTATGCACATTTTTACATGCAACTTGTAAACATATCATATGTATTTTCTACATCATAAGTATTCTTTAACATAGTTTTAAAATACTTACCATATTTTAGCTAGTGCATATGCAAAAATTTGCTACACGACTCCCCTGTTCCTAGGTGGTTTCAATCCTTTGCTGTTTGGAAGACTGTCTTGAATCTTTTCTTCATGTTCTCTTTTCCTGTGTTCCCAGAAGCAGTCTTGTTGGATTAAGAGGCGTGAATAGTTGAGTTCTTGATCCACGTGTCAAACTGTGGAGCTTCATTTTGAGGTGGGATTGCTTCTTCTTGTCACCTGGTCTGGTAAGGGGCATGCTCTTAGTTTTTGGGAGGCACAGACCACACAGGAATAGCTAAAGGGTCTATGGTGAACCCCTAGGTGTACTAGGGCTAGTGACTGGGGATCTGGCCTTGGGGCCATGAGATGAGTGACGGGCAAGTAGGGGGCAGGGTTGAATGTGGCATTGGGTGGGAATGACTTAGTGGTGAGCTGCTGTGCTCATCCAGAAGTGGTTTTGTGATTGCGATAGATCCCAGACATCTTAGAGTATTGAAAAGAGCATGGACGTGGATCAGAACACCTTGGTTCAATCCTGCCCTTTCACTGACCAGCTCTGTGGCTCTGAGCAGGTGACAATCTCTGTGAACCCCAGTGCCCTCCCTGTAAAATGGAGGTAATAACACTTGTGTGGGTGAAGATTATTGACCTTGACTATTTGAATAAAATCCCCAGTCACCCTCCTGTTTTGGTCCATTCCAACTGCTATAAAAAATATCATAGACCAGGTAGCTTATAAATAATAGAAATTTATTTCTCAGAGTTCTGCAGGGTGGAAGTTTTCTTCCAGACTGCCAACTTCATGCTATGTCCTGGGTTGCAGACTGCCAACTTCATGCTATGTCCTCATGTGGTGGAAGGGAGCTAGGGAGTTCTGTTGGGTCTCTTTTATAAGGGCACCAATCCTATTTGTGAGGGCTCCACCCTCATGATCTAATCACCACCTAAAGGTCCCACCACCTAATACCATCATATTGGGCTTCAGAGTTTCAACATGTAAATTTGGGAGGACACAAACATTCAGACCATAGCCCTTCTTAAGGAAGACCTACCTCCAATTCCTGAGTTTGAAGATGAGTTTTGAGCCTGAATTTTCTATATAGTACAATCCCTTTAGTTGCAGATTCAAGCATCTCAGAAGAGATGCCAAAGATTCTGGGTCCAGACTTCTCCCTCTTTCTCTGTCTCAAGGAAGAAGAGATGTTTCTACACCTCCTTTGCATGTCCTGACAGGCCCTTGGGGAGCAGGGTGTAGGGAGGGCAGCAGGTCTGGCCAGTGTTTGCATGGGCAGCTCAGGTTCTACAAGTGAACATGGCCAGTTGATCTCCCATGAGTGCCAACACAGTTATGAAGCCAGGAGACTTGTTGATTAAACTGGAGAACTGCTATTCTTAGTGGCAAGCTGTCATCCAGCCCTTTTGAAAAAGGAGAGAAACCACTCAGCCAGGATCTAAAAATACTTAGGGACTGACAACCAACTCTGGCCAGAACTTGGGTCTGGAACCTGGTTGGGATATACTGCGTAGGCAAAAGCATAGTACATCAGCAGAATCTTGCAAGATCACAGAGCCCAAGGCTCAAACAAACAAAAACACTTTTGTTTTTGTATCTATGGCACTTTAATTATTATTTATTATAATTGAAACAAAGTTTGTAAATATTTTATATTAAGAATAATAATGATAAAAGCTGCTTATAGAATATTTCCAACGTGGTATACGCTGTTCTAAGCCATTGTGCACATTATTTGATTGAGCCCTGCAATATCCCTGTGGAGTGGGTAATGTTATCATTGCCATTTACAGATGAGGAAACTGGACCTTAGATGTGAGGAATCTGGGTCAGTCTAGTTAGCCTGAAGATAGTCTAGTATGTGGAATGGCCTGGCTCGGCCTTTGATTTCCATCCCTCCTCTTTGACTGCTGTGGGTTGCTTGATAGTTTTTCTAGTTGTTCACAAGCTGCTCTCTTTCAACATCTCCAGGGAAAATCTTGGTCGTTGGACCTCTTAGGAAAAATTCTCAGTGGTGACTTGACTTTGGGTCTCCTTGTGGAATTTATGCATCATGTTCGGTTGAGCACAGTGGTCTGGTTTAACGATGCCTGCTTCAATTTGCGTAGAGACGACACTCCCCTTCCACTGACACAAATGTTAGCTGAGTTACTTGCAGTGTTGCTCGTGGATTGACTCAGTGCCAACAGGCACCATTCCCTGTGGATATGTTTATAGGCTTTATCTTTTTTGAGCCAATTAATTTTCTCCTCCTGTACTGGGCCCTAGGCATGGTGGAAGCCTCAAAGGCTTTAGGGCAATACCAACATGGGTTCAAGTCTAACTTATTAGAGTCCCCATGTGACATAGCTACTATGTAGGCATGTCCATTTCTATCTTTCTACATTTGTATGTCAGAGATTCTTGGGAGGGACAGAAGATGTTGGGTGGATGAATTTCAGGCTGCCATCTTGAACCGAAGCTGGTACCTCCTAATCCAATTTATATTTCTGTGGTTCTCATACTTTTCACTTAACAGTTTCTGTTTTATGGTTTTCTTGTAGCCACCTCAAATTCTCTGTGGCAGGGGCTTGGGCACAAGTTAATAAATAAATACCACAAACAAACAAACAAACACAAAAATGGTGACAATGCTTCCTTAGTCTGAAAAGACTGCCTGCCGCATCCATGCTACTTTTCTAGCAGGGGAAGAGAGGGAGGAAGGAAGAAAGGGAGAAATACTTCACTAATGCTTGTAACAGCAGTAAGTCAAAGCCCCCTTCTCAGTGTCTCTGTGTGAGTAAGAGCTGAGGAGGTGAGACATAAAACAAGATGGAGCAATTGAGGTGGCAGATGGCATGCCAAATGGATTGCCTCTTGCCCTGTTGTTTTTTGCCTTTTTCTAGTGTATGGCTAGAGCCCTTGTTGACAGTGGCTTCAGCTAGTTCATCTTGTAGTCCTTTGGATTACAGTTTGTCTAGGGGATACTGACTTAACAAGCCCAGAGGAATCAATGGTCATTCTCTGCAAATCAGCCCAGATGAATTCTTCATTAGCTGCTTCCCTCATTGTGGACCCATTGGCAGATCCTGAACAATGGGGCCCCAGTTAGAGACAACCCCCATCAGGGCGGGGCTGGAGCTGAGAGGAGCAGGTGTATTTTCCTTGGGTCCAGCTGCAAAACACACCACAGGGCTGCCCTCTTTGGAATGTACATTGCTGTCTGAATTTTGCCATCTATAAATGCCTCCTTGGACCAGCCCTCACCCACTCTGAATCCTTGCTTCTCAGAACTGTTTATAAACTAAGTGCCTCAGAGGTGGGCCCTGGGTGATAGCTCAGCAGAACAGGACAGAAGCTAGTTTGGCCTGTTCTTCTAGAAAGAAGAGAGGGGCACAGCACAGAAGTCCAAAACCAAGCTTTCTGAAGTGTTGGCCAAGAAAAGGGAAAGAATGCAGACATCTTTCATAACCCCCAGATGTGTCAGCAGTCATAAAAATTACTGTTTCTGGGCGACTTTTAGGGTTTTTTTCCCACGAAGGAGGAGAAATTTCCAAAAAAAAAAAATTAATCTTAAATAGGTGGTGTATCAACAGACTCTTTCTTATAGCAACCTATAGGGCCAAAACCTAAAAAACACTGATTAATTCAGGACATTTAGGCAGCTTATGAATATTAGAATAGTTGGAAATATCCACAAAGCAATAGTCTAGCACTTGGAATATCTGTTCTCTGAGCATCTTCAAGGGCCTTCTGTAAGATAAGGCCAATGGGTAGCAACGTGGCAAGTCAGTGATGACTCTGGTACTGCTCATCACATCTCTGGCTCCTGTATTCCTTTTTTAAAAAGTCCTTTTGTTTCATTCAAATGCTCAAACTGTGTTTAGGAGTGACAGTGTGCCAAGGAGAGGGAGCCTGCATTCCTAGCTCTAAGGCAGATGTAGCTTCCAAGTGTCCAGCCTGCTGCCATCAAGGAGTTGAGGGATACAGCCAGTCACCATCGCTGTTATTCTAGGATCTCAGAGAATTCCTCTGGTGGCCACACCGTCTGTGTAGAGCCCAAGCCAGTAGCCTGGCAGTTGGCCTCCGTGCCTCCCTCCCTCCCCCCATCCTCTCCTCCCAGCAGCTGTGTCCAGTTGATGCTACTTATCCAAGGTCCCAGGATTCATCCTGGTCCCTGTCTTCCTCATTGCAGCTCCCTGAGCTCAGGCTCCCATCATATCTCACCAGATGGTGGGTCTCCCACCACCAAACTCGCTTGCCTCCCATACATTTTGCACAAGGCACATGGTGTGGATTTTCTGGGGCTCACAGCAGCTCCTAGCATCACCGACTCTAACCCCTTCAGGGGTTGCTTAGATGCTTGCAAATTCCGAACCTGGTGTATGTGGACCTTCATGATCTGGACGCTTTTGGCTTTTTTATCTCTGGACAGCCCAGGCCTCCAATCACCTCTCCCTCCCCCACCCCCCTAGTCGTTTTGAACTACATTCAGCCACTCACTAGCTGGGGGATCTTGGGGAAGTCAGTTAACCTTTCTGTCCCTCAGCTTCCTCATTTGTAAGCTGGGGATAATAGGGGTTGCCAGGGGTTGTTGAGGATGAAATAAATTAATACAGGCACGGTGCTATGATCAGAGCCAGGCACTGGCTGTGCCACCTTCTCTTGCTTCTTTTTTGCGGAAACATCGTTGGATGGACATAGAGATTATCACTCTAAGTGAAATAAGTCAGACAGAGAAAGACAAATTTCATATGGTATCACTTATGTGTGCAATCTAAAAACATGATACAAATGAACTTATTTACAAAACAGAAACAGACTCGCAGACATAGAAAACAAAGTTATGGTTACCAAAGGGGAAAGGGAGGGGAGGGATAAATTGGGAGTTTGGGATTAACAGATACACACTATTATATATAAAATAGATGAACAACAAGGGCTTACTGTATACCACAGGGAACTATATTCAATATCTTGTACCTATAATAGAAAATAATTTGAGAAAGAATATATGTATATACATATACATATATACATATATATGTGTAACTGAGTCATTTTTTGTACACCTGAAACACTGAATATCAACTATACTTCAAAAACAAAATAAAACAATAAACCTGTTTTTAAAAAGTGTAAAATCTAGGCACATTAGAATGCAAGCATATTGTTTTTCTGTAACCTGAGTAGTAAGAATAAATCTCTCTATTTAAAAAAAAAAGTTCTACCTTAAACTACTTCTCACTTTCTTTAGCTCCCTCCCACTCACCCTGGAGGTCTCAGCTAAATAGTCAATGCCGTGATAGCTAATTATCACCCAGAAACCCCCATCCCCAACTGGGCAGGGTCCCCTGCAAGGTGCTTGTGTAGTGTAGTGGTCAGCACTTCTGGGGAATGGGCCCCATATACATTGTGTCATAATCATCTGCATCCCAGTCTGTCCCTACAGCAGACTGAAAACTTTGTGAGGGCAGGGACTTTCTCAGGTACCTGTGGCCTCTTGGTAAATAAATATTTGCTAATATATATTTAAAAAAAAGAGCAAAATTGGCTCGGTTGGAGAGACAAGGCCAGCCTCCAGGTGGATGCTTGTAGACCCTGGGAGGGTCATATTTCTTTTCATTAATGGATAAATGGTTAATTCTCTTTTAATGAGCCAAAGGAAAAACAAATTTACCAAGTTGACATTTAGCAAAAGCCATTTCGACATCTAGAGATGTTCCTGGTTCTGGAACTCAGAATGACCTTACACTTTAAAATGTCAGTGCAAGTTTGCTGGGCTGATTAGGTTTGCCTTTTAGCTCTTGCCTCTAATCCCCTTCCCTGCCCATCTCTTGCCTCAGCTGGGCTTTCCTCCAACACAGTCCAACTTTGACTAGCATGCCATGCTTCCTGCTCTCCCCTCAGCCCGAGTTTCTCCTGGGTGCTGAGAACAGCTGGAGAAATAGACTCTGTATTTAGGTCTCATGTGGTTGTGACTGGACACAGGGTGGTGTCCTGGGGAGGAGGCATCTTTTGCCTCCCTGGACCAGCTGTGGCAGCATTGACATGGCTGAAGGATTCCGTCATTCCAGTTGGCCATGGCTCATTAAAATGCGTGGGCTTGCTGGGGGCTAATATTTCCAAATCTGTGCAGCTCACAGGACAATGGAAACAGATTATGATGGGTCTTTTCCAATGCGTGTGATTTGTCCATTGTCACATGCATTGGAGAGGGGAGAAAGGTGTATGATGCACAGAGCTGTTTCCCAAAATCTTGCACTGAGAACCTCCTTCTGGGAATATGTAATCTCTTACCTCTCCTCATCCTATAGGAATTAAAAGAAAAAACCCAGTTTGTCACTTATGTGTGTTACAAAAATTGAATTTAAGAATTTTTAGACATGTTTTTCCCATTTAATAAGCGATGCATGCTGTTCTATTTACTTTAATTAGGTAAGAAAAGCATGATTTGTCAACAAAGACATTCATGAATTACATAGTTTATCATACTTGGTCAAGAAACACAATTTTAAAATGCAAATGGAAATTTAATTATGTGTTGGCATTGAAAATAGGCAAGACCTGCTTTTGCAACCTCACGTTTGGAATTTCTGCATTTCGACTTAAAAAATTCAACTGTGTAATTTTGAGTTTTATTTTTAAATATTGACATAAAAGAGGAGAATAGGCCACTTGCCATTATTTCTTTAAAGTATCCCATTGGTGCAGTGGATAGCTTCATTCCCAGTAAAGGAAGAAGCATGGATTTAATTCTCATTGTAGTTTTCTCACTTTAACATTGGCTTCTGGAATGTTGGAGATAGCCTGAAGGGCTACTAAGGCTTTTGACTAGATACATGAAATTTAGAGATTAGGCTCAGAAAATGTAGGAGTGATTTGGCAGAATTATCATTTTTAAGCTTCTTGTGTAGGAGGCAGCTTCTGAGATGGTTCCTTCTTCTTGAGTGTGGGCTGAATCTAGTGACTTGCTTCTAATGAAGAAAGTGATGGGATATTTCTTCCAAGATTAGGTTGTAAAGGACTATGACTTCTCTTTTGCTCTCCCTCTACCTCTCTCTTCTCACTTGCTCACTCTGATGAAGCTGGCTGCCATGTTGTAAGGAAGCCTCCACACACACCCTCCAGGGCAACTTCCAGCCAACAGCTAGTAATGACCATCTGAAGCTCTCAGTCCAATGTCCCGTGAGGAGCAGAATCCTGCTGCAACCACGGAGTGAGCTTGGAAATGGATTTCTTCCCAGTCGAGCCTTCAGATGACTGCAACCCCCTCAGCACCTTGACTGCACCTGTGAGACATCTTGAGCCAGAGGACTCAGGTAAGCTGTATCCAGAGTCACAGACACAATGTGAGATAATACATGTTTTTATTTTAATCCACTAAGGTTTAGAATAATTTGTTATGCCGCAATAGAAAATTAATACACTTTGTTACTTTCTTGTTGATTTCAACATCACTGTTCCTTATGCTTCTGGTCTTTAACCAGTGGCTACACATTAAGGGAAATCTGGTATACATGGCATAGTATCAGAAATACAACAAGGTCATTCAGAATCAGCCTGGGCAGCTGAGCCCCAAACCACCCAAAGGTCTGAATCATGAATGTGCCCTTCTGCCCTCTCAAACAGTCCCACTAAAAATACACAAAGAGAGGGCTTTCCTGGTGGCGCAGTGGTTGAGAGTCCTCCTGCCGATGCAGGGGACGTGGGTTCGTGCCCCAGTCCGGGAAGATCCCACATGCCGCGGAGCGGCTGGGCCCGTGAGCCATGGCCGCTGAGCCTGCGCGTCCGGAGCCTGTGCACCGCAATGGGAGAGGCCACAACAGTGAGAGGCCCGTGTACTGCAAAGAAAAAATAATTACACAAAGAGGCTCTCACATAGCTTTGTTTGTTTTAAAGAGAAAATATATTTATTTCCTAGGTTGATTTAAAAAAGATGCCATTGCCACCTTTTGTGATGTGAATCCAGGTGATGGCTAAGGGGAAAAAACATCCATCTGGCAGCCAGGAAAAGAGAGCATGTGGGGGACCCTATGGGAAGTTTTGATAGGTCAGAACTGGAGGTGGAAAATAGCCCCTCTGCTCACATTTGATTGGCCAAAATTAAGTCACATGATCATGTCACACTGCAAAGGAAGCTGGGAAATATAATCTAGAACTGTGCCCAGAAGGTGGAGGAGACAGATTTTGGCAACACATAGCAGTGTCTGCCAAAATGATTAACTCTTATGAAGTTGAATTGAGCCTCTAGGACAGTGGTCCCCAACCGTTTTGGCACTAGGGACTGGTTTTGTGGAAGACAATTTTTCTATGGCCCAGTGACGGAGGGAGTGGGGGAAGGTTCAGGTGGTAATGTGAGCAATGGGGAGCGGCAGATGAAGCTTTGCTTGCTCGCTGCTCACCTCCTCTGTGCGGCCTGGTTCCTAATAGGCCACAGACCAGTACCAGTCTGCAGCCTGGGGTTTGGGGACCACTGCTCTAGGATGTACAGACACCATGCTAAGCATTACAGACACAAACAAGGTAGAAAAGTGTGGTCCTTGTTCTCAAAGACATCACAGTCTAGCTGGAGGAGTCTGTTGATGAGAAGTGGTTTGGAAATCAAGTCTTATGCCAGCTTTCACCATCCCCATGTGAAAAGCAGCTACAGAGTGTTCTGTTCATGGGCTGAACAGTACGTGTTCATCCTGCGGAGGTTTTATCCCCAATGCCAGGGGGCCACAAAACCACTCACCTTAAGACTCTCTTTGTTAGAAACTACGTACATGACAAAACTTCTCCCTCCCCTGGTGGAATGTTTGTGACTGTGAACTTGCAAGTGGCATGTGTGGGAACCAATTCGGCCAATGGTCTGAAACTCCAACAACACCTATTTGCAGGAATGATGTTTTCCAGGGTAGTTTTCAATGTTTTTGCCAAGAATTGGGGAATCAGGTATAAACTGGAGCAAGCTCTTTGGAAACATAATTTTGGACTATAGACTGAAGTTGAAAATATGCGTAACCTGTGACCCAGCAGTGTTCTCTCACCTTGGGGAATATTTTGATCATGTACACCAGCATAAGAATGTTCATCGCAGTGATGTCTGTAATAGTAAAAAACTGGCAACTGCACAAATGTTCATAGACAATAGAATAACTTATGGTATAGCCACATAATGGAATATTATACAGCAGTGAACATGAATAATTTATAGCTTCATGCATCGCCATGAATGAATATCAAAAACATAATCTTGAGTGCAAAACACAAGTTACATAGGAATAGATAAAGATGGTTTCATTTATATAAAGTTCAAAAACATTCCAAACTAAACAGTATGTTGCTTAGGGCTGTGTATATAGTGCTGGTGATTCATGCTAGCACTTCTTTATGCTCTGGGGGGCAAGGGAGAGATCAAGCATGGAGGGATCAAGCTTCCATTATTCAGTCTCTCTGCTTGTTTCTGCTCTTTTACCATCAGAAAAATTAATGACCTTGGCCCTACTTGCCCAGCTTCTCACGCCAACCCCAGCATTATAGTGAAGTCCCACCCAGCCAAAGCTGAGAGGGAGGATGGAGGAAGGGACAGAGAAAGAGAGAGGAGAAGAAGAAGAAAAAGAAGAAAAAGAAGGAGAAGGAGAAGGATGGGGAAGGGGAGCAGGGAGAGAGAATGAATATGTGTGTGTGGAGGGTAATATGGTTTGAGAATGGAAGAGAGATCCAGGTTTTCTGACCCCACTTACATGTTCAAAAAATGCATATGTGGACTGGACATCTATTGAATAATTTTATATCCCTTTCACTGTGCAAATCAATTCCGTATATTTCATGTCATTTCATCCTCACAGCAGCCCTGCGAGGGCATGTAGTTGTTCCCATTTTCCCTATTAGGAGTATAAAACTCAAGGAGGTTAAGGGATTTACCCAAGGTCATCATGGTGGGGATGGGAACTTTGGTGTTCAGTCTCAAAATGTATAGATGCAGAAGTTCAGGGAATATGCTTGGAAAAATCTAGTGGGAAATAACCTCATCTAAACCACTGCCCCTTTGAATACTGCCATCTCAGCCTGGCAGCCCCCCTTCCCCATTTTAATTTATTATTTTTGCTCCAGGGTACATCATTTGGCGGGCAAATAAAGTGCCGGCAGCATTCTCCCTGCATTGGCTCTGGAGGCCCACTCCTTTGAGCAGGTGGCTTGGTCCTTGCAGATGTGGTTGAGCTTACACATCTGGCAAGCATTAGTTAGCGGGCAGCACATGCTATTTCACAGCCCTAATGAAATTTGGGTCTGCTGCCTTTTAATAAACCATCCAAGGAAGCAAGATCCCTGGCATTTCCTTGGCAGTAAGGTTCTGGAAGAAACAGAAAAATTTCTATCATCATGATGGATTTGGTTATTTTCATCTTG
Source organism: Pseudorca crassidens (assembly GCF_039906515.1). NCBI lineage: Eukaryota > Metazoa > Chordata > Mammalia > Artiodactyla > Delphinidae > Pseudorca > Pseudorca crassidens. The sequence goes on along the minus strand of NC_090296.1, from coordinate 138,399,756 downwards.
TACAAAGTTACTCACAGTTGAAAGGTTGGACAAGATAGCTCTTGATTAAATGAAAACTGTGTCTGCCTAGTACATAAATTATGTAGTGGAGGAGCAGAAAAATCAGAGTGTGCTTTTATTAGCTCAGTCCCAGTAATGGTTTAACTCAGGCAGGAGAAGCCCTTCTACCTTGCAAGTATGTCAATAGGTACACGGTTGAAACATGTCCTTGAAGAAATGAAAACTCTGATTGGAGACTGAGTTTTGGTAATGGGCACTAGCTGTTGTGGATATTGTCATTTTCATCTTTGCAGTTGTACTACTTTGTTTTGTGCTTATTAATCCATTAGTCCTGCCCCTACCACATCCACACCCAAGGGTCCTATTTCTATATCTTATGGTTTATTTGCTTGGCCTGTGAGCCCTTGAATTGCCTTCCTCATCCTCACGCATCCATCCCATGTTCCTAGACATATATTAAATGTACAGTTTTGTCTTTCCCCAGGAGTCACTAAGCTAGCTATTTGAAATGGGGAGGACAATGCAGTCAGGTGGTGTCAACTGCATTTTTTTTTTTTTTTTGGGAACTTGAATTTAGAAGGGAATGGTTAAAAAAAAAAAAGAAGAAGAAGAGAATGGTGGTAAATAATGCTGTTCAATAAATATTCCTGATTCTCCTTCTGAGCACATGGTAGGACTGCATTTCTTGGCTCCATTGTGGTTGGACAGAGCCTTTGAATAGCTCTGACCAAAGAGTTGTGAGCAGAACTGACATGGGTTATTTCAAGGATACACAAGACCCCTAGAATTCGTTTCCCCTTTGTCATGGCAACCTGCTGGAGCTCCATAGAAGCTCTGATGAGCAGAGCCCCTACCAATACACCATGGATTCTAAAATAAGTGAGAAATAAAACTTTGTTTCTTAGAGAACAAACTTATGGTTACCAAAGGGGAGAGGGGTGAGGGAGGATAAATTAGTAGTTTGGGATTAACATATACACACTACTATATACAAAATAGATAACTAACAAGGACCTACTGTATACTACGGGGAACTCTGCTCAATATTTTGTAATAACCTAAATGAGAAAAGAATAGATATATGCATATGTATAACTGAATCACTTTTCTGTACACCTGAAACTAACACAGCATTGTTAATCAACAATATAAAATAAAAATTAAAAAAAAAACCCTAAGAAAAAGAAAAAATAAATAAAATAAAAGGCACTGAGATGGAATTGTTTATTACTGCAGCATAATCTAGTTTATACTGACTGATACAGAGGGAGAGAAAGAAAAATACAGGTAAGCAAGAAAAGGAAGAGTGATCAAAGAGAGAGTTTTTATGTCTGTGTGCTGGGATTGTAATATATGATCTTGGGAGTGGTGGTTGTCCATTGGTTGTCCATTCATACAGTATGTAACCTTTTGTTTCTGGCTTCTTTCATTGAGCATAATGCATCTGCAATTAATATATGCTGTTGCATGTATCAGTAGTTTGTTTCATTTTTTTGCTAATTCAGAATAAGTAGCTGAGAAAGCTACCCCACAGGAAGCTCACCATCATTGCCTTGTCAAATTTTCCACCCTAACCACTTGCAACCCCAATATAACATGGACACCTTATTTTGCTATCGGCAGAAAAGAGATGTAAAATTTTTAATTTGTTTTTTTAAAAAATACTAGGGGGTCTTCCCTGGTGGCGCAGTGGTTGAGAGTCTGCCTGCCGATGCAGGGGACGCGGGTTTGTGCCCCGGTCCGGGAGGATCCCACATTGCCGCGGAGAGGCTGGGCGCGTGAGCCATGGCCGCTGAGCCTGCGCGTCCGGAGCCTGTGCTTCGCAGCGGGAGAGGCCACAACAGTGAGAGGCCCACGTACCGCAAAACAAAACAAAACAAAACAAAAACCAAAAAAAACCCCCTAGGAATCCAGAGGTTTCAGGGTAATCCATGAAGCACTGGAAAGAACCTGTCATTTCCCAGAAGATCATGAAGATTAGTTAACATTACTACAGTATATCTCGAACTGCAACACATATGCTCAGGTGTGTCAGAGGTTATTTGAAGCTCCCAGGGTATTTTTCTGGAGCACTTGACTCAACTCTTTGGAATAAATACTTATAACGTTTTTACTTAAAAAATCACCTGGGGCTTCCCTGGTGGCGCAGTGGTTGAGAGTCCGCCTGCCGATGCAGGGGACGTGGGTTCATGCCCCGGTCCGGGAAGATCCCACATGCCGCGGAGCGGCTGGGCCCGTGAGCCATGGCCGCTGAGCCTGCGCGTCCGGAGCCTGTGCTCCGCAACAGGAGAGGCCACAACAGTGAGAGGCCTGTGTACCGCAAAAAAAAAAGAAAAAAAAATAATAATAATAAAAAAAAATCTTTCCTAAGTGCAAGCTGATAATTTCTGACTTTTAATTGGTGTGTTTAGGCCACTTACATTGATTATTAATATGGTTGAATTTAGGCTGCCCTTTTATTATTTGTTTTCATTCCTCTGTTTCCTCTCTTGCTTTCTTTTGGGTTGAGTAGTTTTTAGTCTTTCATTAAATTTTTTCTGTTAACTTTTTGGGTTTCTCTCTTTGTGTAGATTTCTTTAGTGTTGATCTAGGGATGATAATTACATATTAATTTTTACAGTCTAATTAGAGTTAATATTTTATCACTTCAAGTAGAGTGTGGAACCCTGACAACCATTTAAATCCCTTTAGCCTCTGTCACTTTAAGTTTAGTTGTTATATGCATTATATTTACATACATTGAAAATCTCACCAGACAATATTGTAATTTTTGCTTTTAATAGTCATAAATATTTTTAAAAACTTAAGAGGAGAAAAATAGTTCAATACATTACTCAGATATTTATCATTTCTGTTGGTCTTCCTTCCTTACAAAATTCCACATTTTCCTTGGTATCATTTCTCTGCATAAATAACTTCCTTTATCATTTCTTTTTGAGCAAGGCTGCTAACAATGATTATCTCACTTTTCCTTCATCTAAGAGTATCTTTATTTTACACTTATTTCTGAAGGAGATCTTCACAATAGAGAATTATGCATCAACAGTTCTTTTCTTTCAGCATGCTATAAGGATATTTTCATTCCTTCCAATACACATTGTTTTGAAAAATAATCTTCAGTAACTTGAATTTTTGCTCCTTTATGTGTAATGTGTCGTTTATCTTTGATTTTCCTCAGGTTGATTATGATGTACGTAGGCGCAGTTTTCCTTGAGTTTCTCTGGTCTGGTGTTCATTGAGATTCTTAAATCTTAATTTATGCCTCATAATATTTGGGAAGTTTTTAGCTATGCTTTTTCAATTATTTTCTTTCTGCACCAATTTGTTTCTTCTCTCTTCTGGAAATCTAATGACACATATGTTAAACATTATTGAATTGCTCTACAGGTCCTTGAGACTCTGTTCATTTTTTAACACCATTTTTTGTTGTTGTTCAGTTGGACAACTTTTGTTGATGCATCTTCATGTTCACTGACTTGGTCATTTCCATTATTCTATTTAACTCAAATAGTGAATTTTCTATTTTGGTTATTATATTTTATGGTTTAAAATTTTCCTTTTGGTTCTTTTGTATACTTTATACCCTTTCTGCCCAGAATTTCTATCTTTCCATTTGTTTCAAGAGAGTCCTAACTTACTTTCTAGAGCATAGTTATCATACCTGTTTTAAAATCTTTGTATGATAATTCCAACATTGGGTAACCTCAGTACTAGCATCTGTGATTACTTTATTATGGTTTTTGTATGTCGTGTAATTTTGAGTTGTATCCTGGACATTTCAAATATTATGTTATGAGATTCTGTGTTCTGTTGAAATTCTCTGGAGAATGTTGATTTTTCTTTTTTTTTCTTTTTTGGCAGGCATCTTCTTAGTTATAGGCTTCAAGTATTGAGCTGTCTCTCATGGCTTACGGTTCCAGTGTTAGCTCAGTTTTTTTCTTTGATTGTCTCTCATTTTTTATTTTTAACTAGACTTTATTTTTTAGAGAAGTTTTAGGTTCACAGAAAAATTGAGTGAAAAGTACAGAGAATTGCTAAGTAGCTCTTGCCCTCATACACACACAGCCTTCCCCATCACCAACATCCAGCACCAGAGCAGTAATTTGTTATAATCAATGAACCTACACTGACACATCATTATCACCAAAAGTCCATAGTTTACATCAGCGTTCAATTTTGGTGTTGTACATTCTATGGGTTTTGACAAATGTATAATGAAATGTACCAACCATTGTAGTATCATACAGAATAGTTTTGCTGCCCTGAACAAGCTTCTGGGTATGAGTCCAGTTTTCAAATGTTTGCTGCGCCATTTTGACCTGCTGCACGTATGTTCCTTTTGGGGACAAGTTTGGGACCTGAGCGATAATCTGGACCTAAGTTCATTTCTCAAAACCTTTGGTATGCTGTTTGAGGTCAATTCCATATATTCACAGTTCAGAAATGGATGTAGAACTTGATCCACATCCTTTTGCCATCCATTTCTCAAAACTCCATTCTCTTCATGACTCCTCCAACACTCCCCAGATCTTTGGGTTCCCTTTTTCTGGTTCTTAGGCTAGAAAGGTGAGAGTTTAACCTCTCAGTGCTGTTGTGCATTTCCCATGACTGGGTCTGGCTCCAAGGTGAAGCAGCAAGAGGGAAGAGAGAGAGAAAAAAGAAGTCATGATTCCCACCTGCTTTTTCATTCGTATGATCAGAAAGGAGGATTTTCAGGTGACTTCGTGGCTGCTGCTGCAACTATCACGGGAGCACAGTTCTGAGACATTTCCCAGGGACAAGACACAGAGAGAAAGAAAAAACAGCGGGTTTTCCTCACTCTCTCTGTTCCACAGGGCCCTCTTTGCTGGTCCTCTGACCATAAAAAGATGACTTCTTGTCATCCTTTTCCCTCCGTGACTGTTGATCAGTCTGGGATTTGACCTTCCCCAAGTCTGAGATGGGAGACATGGGAGGAAAGAAACAACCAGAGACTCCTGGCCATGTCCATCTGCCCTTGAGTGTTAATCCTCCCTCCATCTGCCCGTTATCATTTCCTTTTCAGACTTCTCTGTTGATTGCTTTATGTATCCTGCCCAGGGTTTTAGTTGCAATCACTGGGAGAGGCAGAGTGGAGTGAGGTTGCTCCATCATACCCAGCTCTAGAAGTCTGCTTAATAGTTTAACTGGTAAGGAATTCTAAATTTTATTTTTATATGAAAACATGCAGAGTAAGACTGCAAGATTGGCACGAACTTTTCAGATAAAGCTTAAGTGTTTGAATACATTTAAGATTGTAGGGGACTTCACCTCTCTGCTTAGAAAGAAGACAAGCTGGAGAAGGGGCACCCCCATTGGGAGAGATAATAGGGTTAACAAAGACCCCTGTTCCTTGTGTGACTGACCAGCCCTGTGAGAGTCTGCAGTCCCTCTTTCCTCATTAAGACTTTTAAAAAAAATTTTTATACAGCAGGTTCTTATTAGTTATCTATTTTATACATATCAGTGTATATATGTCAATCCCAATCTCCCAATTCATCACACTACCACCACCACCCTTGCCACTTTCCCCACTTGGTGTCCATACATTTGTTCTCTATATCTGTATTTCAATGTCTGCCCTGCAAAGTGCTTCATCTGTACCATTTTTCTAGGTTCCACATTTATGCGTTAATATACGATATTTGTTTTTCTCTTTCTGACTTAGTTCACTCTGTATGACAGTCTCTAGATCCATCCACATCTCTACAAATGACCCAATTTTGTTCCTTTTTATGGCTGAGTAATATTCCATTGTATATATGTACCACATCTTCTTTATCCATTTGTCTGTCAATGGGCCTTTAGGTTGCTTCCATGACCTGGCTATTGTAAATAGTGCTGCAATGAACATTGCGGTGCATGTGTCTTTTTGAATTATGGTTTTCTCAGGGTATATGCCCAGTAGTGGGATTGCTGAGTCATATGGTAATTCTATTTTTAGTTTTTTAAGGAACCTCCATACTGTTCTCCATAGTGGCTGTATCAATTTACATTCCCACCAACAGTGCAAGAGGGAACTCTCTCCAGCATTTGTTGTTTGTAGATTTTCTGATGATGCCCATTCTAACTGGTGTGAGGTGATACCTCATTGTAGTTTTGATTTGCATTTCTCTAATAATTAGTGATGTTGAGCAGCTTTTCATGTACTTCTTGGCATCTGTATGTCTTCTTTGGAGAAATGTCTATTTAGGTCTTCTGCCCATTTTTGGATTGGGTTGGTTGTTCTTTTAGTATTGAGGTGCATGAACTGTTTATATATTTTGGAGATTAATCCTTTGTCCATTGATTCATTTGCAAATATTTTCTCCCATTCTGAGGGTTGTCTTTTCATCTTGTTTGTAGTTTCCTTTGCTTTGCAAAAGCTTTTAAGTTTCATTAAGTCCCATTTGTTTATTTTGTTTTTATTTCCATTACTCTAGGAGGTGAATCAAAAAATATCTTGCTGTGATTTATGTCAAAGAGTATCCTTCTTATGTTTTCCTCTAAGAGATTTATAGTGTCCAGTCTTACATTTAGGTCTGTAATCCATTTTGAGTTTATTCTTGTGTATGGTGTTAAGGAGTGTTCTAATTTCATTCTTTTACATGTAGCTGTCCCATTTTCCCAGGACCACTTATTGAAGAGACTGTCTTTTCTCCATTGTATATCCTTGCCTCCTTTGTCATAGATTAGTTGACCACAGGTTTGTGGGTTTATCTCTGGGCATTCTATCCTGTTCCATTTGTCTATATTTCTGTTTTTGTGCCAGTACCATATTGTCTTGATTACTATAGCTTTGTAGTATAGTCTGAAGTCAGGGAGTCTGATTCCTCCATCTCTGTTTTTTTTCCTTAATACTGCTTTGGCTATTCGGGGTCTTTTGTTTCTCCATACAAATTTTAAGATTTTTTGTTCTAGTTCTGTAAAAAATGCCACTGGTAATTTCATAGGGATTGCATTGAATCTGTAGATTGCTTTGGGTAGTATAGTCATTTTCACAATATTGATTCTTTCAATCCAAGAACATGGTATATCTCTCCATCTGTTTGTGTTATCTTTGATTTCTTTCATCAGTGTCTTATAGTTTTTGGCATGCAGGGCTTTTACCTCCTTATGTAGGTTTATTCCTAGGTATTTTATTCTTTTTGTTGCAGTGGTGAATGGGATTGTTTCCTTAATTTCTCTTTCTGATCTTTCATTGTTAGTGTATAGGAATGCAAGAGATTTCTGTGCATTAATTTTGTATCCTGCAACTTTACCAAATTCATTGATTAGCTCTAGTAGTTTTCTGGTGGCATCTTTAGGATTCTCTATGTATAGCATCATGTCATCTGCAAACAGTGACAGTTTTACTTCTTCTTTTCCAATTTGTATTCCTTTTATTTCTTTTTCTTCTCTGACTGCCGTGGCCAGGATTTCCAAAACTATGTTGACTAATAGTGGTGAGAGTGGACATCCTTGTCTTGTTCTGGATCTTAGAGGAGATGCCTTCAGTTTTTCACCATTGAGAATGATGTTTGCTGTGGGTTTGTTATATATGGCCTTTATTATGTTGAGGTAGGTTCCCTCTATGCCCAGTTTCTGGAGAGTTTTCATCATAATTGAATAAATTATGATAAGAATTTGAATTTTGTCAAAAGTTGAATTTTGTCAAAAGCTTTTTCTACCTCTGTTGAGATGATCATATGGTTTTTATTCTTCAATTTGTTAATATGGTGTATCACATTGATTGATTTGCATATATTGAAGAATCCTTGCATCCCTGGGGTAAATCCCACTTGATCATGGTGTATGATTCTTTTAAGGTGTTGTTGGATTCTGTTTGCTAATATTTTGTTGAGGATTTTTGCATCTATATTCATCAGTGATATTGATCAGTAATTTTCTTTTTTTGTAGTATCTTTGTCTGTTTTTGGTATCAGGGTGATGGTGGCCTCATAGAATGAGTTTGGGAGTGTTCCTTCCTCTGCAATTTTTTGGAAGAGTTTGAGAAGGATGGGTGTTAGCTCTTCTCTAAATGTTTGATAGAATTAACCTGTGAAACCATCTGGTCGTAGACTTTTGTTTGTTGGAAGATTTTTAATCACAGTTTCAATTTCATTACTTGTGATTGGTCTGCTCATATTTTGTATTTCTTCCTGGTTCAGTCTTGGAAGTTTATACCTTTCTACGAATTTGTCCATTTCTTCCAGGTTATCCATTTTATCGGCATAGAGTTGCTTGTAGTAGTCTCTTATTATGCTTTGTATTTCTGCAGTGTCCGTTTAACTTCTCCTTTTTCATTTCTAATTTTATTGATTTGAGTCCTCTTCCTCTTTTTCTTGATGAGTCTGGCTAATGGTTTATCAATTTTGTTTATCTTCTCAAAGAACCAGCTTTTAGTTTTATTGATCTTTGCTATTGTTTTCTTTGTTTCTATTTCATTTATTTCTGCTCTGATCTTTATGATTTCCTTCCTTCTACTAACTTTGGGTTTTGTTTGTTCTTTCTCTAGTTCTTTTAGGTATAAAGTTAGATTGTTTATTTGACATTTTTCTTGTTTCTTGACGTAGGCTTGTATTGCTATGCACTTCCCTCTTAGAACTGCTTTTCCTGCATCCCATATGTTTTGGATCGTCGTGTTTTTGTTGTAATTTTTCTCTAGGTATTTTTAAACTTCTCTTTGATTTCTTCAGTGATCTCTTGGTTATTTAGTAACATATTGTTTAGCCTCCATGTATTTGTTTTTTTACATTTTTTTCCCTGTAATTGATTTCTAATCTCATCGCTTTGCAAGAATTTTCTTTAGAGTTTCTCTGCTTCTATCTTTTTTTGCTGATAATGGGTCCTGTCAGAAATTTTACCCAGACTTATTGATTCTGGAAAACAGTTGAAAATACCCCTGGCTTCACGGAGCACTGACATTTATTGGGAGTGTTCCTGTATCCCAGCACAGTCATCCTGGGAGATGGAATCCCTGGGAACTCCATTTCTCTGACATCCTTACCTGAAGGGGAAGGGGATGAAGGGGATCTCTCGCCATAATGATGAAGGGGATCTATTGCCATAATCATGCATTGAAATTATGCTTTGAGATACCATTCTTGGGGAAAAATGTCATTTTATTTTACAGATGCTTCTTGTTGAAGAGCAAGTTGGAGATGAAAGATACTAAGGGCTGAGAGGTGCCCTCCCAAGGTGGAAGCAGGAATGAAAGTCTTCTCAGCCCTGGTCCGTTGGGAATGAGTGAGATGGCTCTGGGACCTGATAGCGGTAGAGGGAGTGGACTGGAGAGAGCAAAGGAGAGAGAGAAGGTGAGGTCTTCAGATACCTGATAGAGGCTGACTCTGTAGGGACCAAATGAAAACCAAAAGAAATCAGCGAAGCTTTTCGCATTGTCTACTGGCTTCCAAGTGTTTTTGTGGCTGGCCACCAGTGAGAGTGTACTAACCAGTGACCTTCGTAACCAACCCTGAGTACCTTGAAGCAGAGTGGATTTGTCAGGAGTATAGAATTTCCTCATTTTTATTCTAATCTTATTGAACGATTTGAGGGGATAGGGTGAGGTGAAAAGCTATTTGGACCTCTTCTCAGGCTTCTCTCAGCTTCAGAATATACAGGACAATCTCAATCTATTTTTTAAAAAGAAATTATTGAACTATAGTTGATTTACAATGTTGTGTTTAATTTCTGCTGTGCAGCAAAGTGACTCAGTTATACATGTATACATTCTTTTTTTATATTCTTTTCCATTATGATTTAATCACAGGATATTGAATATAGTTCTCTGTGCTATACAGTAAGGCCTTGTTTTTTATCCATCCTATATAGAATAGTTTGCATCTGCTAACCTCAAACTCTCAATCCATCCCTCCCCCACTCCCCTGCCCCCTTGGCAACCATAAGTCTGTTCTCTATGTTTGTGAGTCTGTTTTTGTCTCATAGATGTGTTCATTTGCATCGTATTTTAAACTCCAATCTATCTTTTTTTAATGCCTAGTATTCTAGGATCAAAAAGACCTTGCCATCCCCGAAGCCTGGCTGCTGCTTCTGTAACCTGCCATGAAAGGTTATCAGAACTTTGTGAACCTCAGTTGCCTCAGTCATTTTTGTAAGATGGCTATTTTCTCTCACTGGGGCTGTGATTTGAAATTGGATAATCTTAGGTGTTGGACCCTTGATTGTATTTAATATTTTGAGTCATTTTGTGGAATCTCTTAATGTTAGAATGCAACCTTTGTCCCAAGATTCTGTCTCCTACTTGCCCTCACATCAGCTTATTGTTATTGTTAAAAACAATAACTGTTATTTAACAGTTACTGTTGCTCTTATCTTTAGACGTCAAATAATGCCTCCCTCACAGCATCCCATTTGCTATGTCCTCCTGTTTTTCTCTTCTTCCTCTTTTATACCATTCATTACTTACCCATGGGTCATGTAGAAAGCCATGTGCGGGTGAGGAGATGTTGCTGTCAAGACAAGAAAAAGAAAAGCCTATCCTCCTTTCATTTAATGCTTCTTATTGTGTAAACACTTGTACTGAAAACTGCTAAGAAACGAAAATGGCGGAGAGAGGCCTGGAGGTGGGGATAAGCCCAATCCCCAGATAAAACAGGGAAATGTCAACTACAGGATAAAGAAAGAAATAAGAAATTCCTGGGGTCGGGGGAGACCAACCTACATGTGGTTGGCTGGGATAAACCTCAGGGAAGCAGGAGTGGGATGAGGGAATTTTTCACAGTTAACAGTAGACCCTCTTGTGAGGGATGAAGTAGGGATTGGCTGGTTTGGTGCCTAGGACTTAGCAGTGGCTGGCAAGAAGGAAAGACCACTGATAGAACTTAAGTGGGGGGGTTCTTAGTCTTGGTCCAACATTTGGGGAAATTAAAAAAAAACCCAAACGCTCCTGGGCTTTACTCTAGACCAATGCTTCTTGAGCCCTACTCTGCATTAGAATTATTTGGGAATCTTAGTGAAATACAGATTCTGATTAATGAGGTCTCCAGTGGGGTCTGAAATTCTGTATGTCCACTGAGCTCCCTGGTGATGCTGCTACTGCTGGCTTGAGGACCATACTTTGAGTAGCAAGGGTCTAGAACAATTAACTCATAATCTCTTGGGGGTGGATCCTAGTCATGGATTTTTAAAAAGACTCCCCAGATTTATAGGGTTGAGACCCATCACCTTAGAGCCTAATAAAGGATGGGAGTTCAGGAACTTGCTGGCCACCATGATGAAAGTTCACACCACTGTGAAGATGTGACAGATGGTCTGAGAGGGATCACCGCCCCTGTGTGGAATTAGAAGGATCTCCAAGTTTGCCTGGGGGAGCCAGAGATAATTCATCATCGCAGGTGGCATTGGCCTCTCCTGGAGAAGTGGTTCACTGTGTGGTGTCTGGGTGCTCTCAGCAAATCCGTGTCAAGGATTTCTGTGGTCAACATGTCCCTTAGTGGTGGGAGACTGTTACAAATCTCCCCTCACTCTGGATCCTCCTAGTTACTATTGTTCTCCTTTTAGAGGGATACTTTTTGGACTTCAGAGACTTCTCTTTTACCCTCAGAATGGCCCAGTCAGGTCTGGGTCAAATATATTTTTTACCTGATGGAAGATGGGACCATATCCAGAACTGTCAACCTAGAACTCAGTCTCAGATGAAGCAAAATTAAAAACACTTTGAGAGAAGAAGGAAGTAAACAGAATACAAAAAACGAAACTGTCATGGCTGGTTGGGGTCAGTTTGTAGCCCATCAAATGTCCCCCTAAATTACATGGCGCATCATCCATTTCTGGGCTAGTGTTTGCCTTGTAAACGTATCGTTATTATTCGTTGAGCAATTTAAACTACTGGCTTGGAGATTATTCCTTTGATTACCTGCGTGAGCCTAATGCTACTCCTGCAGAAGCCAGAATTTACCCACCCTTCCTCCACCTTCTCGGGCCCTATCATTCATTCTGATTTTGATTGCCCTGTCATTCTGTGACTTTGGATAATAGGCCATTATTCTACGAATTACCATTATATTTTATTAATAAGAGCCAGGAGAATTTATAGCAGTGAAGTGCTGAAAGATTTGCAAGTGCAGCCCTCATATCTGTTGTCAAGTGTAACTCCGTTGGCCAGTGATGGATGAGGACAGTGCACGCTCCCTCCCTGCCACCCACCCTTAGCAGCCAGGTGAGTACCAGCCAGACCCTGGATCTGGAGACTGTTGGCTGAGCCTGGCTCAGGGCCCCCCTGAAGGGACAAGAGTAGGAAGGGAGGGTGACACGGAGGACTTACTGTGAGTGGGGTGGCCAGTCACACCTGCAAATGGGGTCATGGTCAAAACTCCAAGCACGGGCTGATGAAGGAGAAAGCTATGCATACCTCACATGCAATATTTTTCATGATGTTTCCCCTGATGATCAAAGAAATATCTGCTTATCATAATAGACACGTTTGGAAAGTACTGAAAAGTGAAGAGGTAAAGAAATGTACCATTTAGAGGCATCCACAAAGCTCACATTTTGGCATATTTCCCTCTCATTATACATTCTTGTGCAGACTTTTCTTTCTATAGTTAAGCTCATTCTATCTACATAATTCTGTATACTCTTCCTTCCTATGGCATTGCACTTACCCAAATTGTTCAAGAAAACTCTTCTTAAATATCATTTGACACTGCTTTAATGTACTACCATAGAGTTGAATCATGGCTTACTAGTGCCTGGGCATATTTACCACCGATCAGGAGGGATCCTTTCTCCACTGATGGATTCCCCTATAAAGCACGATGCTTGGGGAAATTCTATCAGTCACCTCGGTCATCCAACATTTTCTAGATCTGTGGCCAAACTCCCCTTGTAATTGTGAGTAAAATGGGAGTCATAATAATTAGTGGTGCAGAGTTGCTGTATCTCTGAAAAAAGATCATTGCTGTAAAGCATCTAGCATAACAGTAAGGGCTCTTGAAATCAGTCTAAATTAGTTGCACCAGAATTTCGAGTGTCTTTGCACTTGGTGTCCCTTCCATCTGGAATGCTTTCCCCCTAGAAACCTGTATAGGAACCTGCTTGGTTTCCTAGTCAGTAGGAATTTCCTACCCAGCTAATTTGCTCAAAGATGACAATGACAAGAAAGCCATTTTTTTTTTTAGTGGAGAAAGGGACTCACGTGGGTTCCTTCAAGGGCCGTTATTCTGCATGGACACAGTGCTTTGACTACACAAAGGAGAGCAAAATAAGGCCATCCTTTTTTTAAACTGAGGTGTAGTTGATTTGCAATATTATATTAGTTTCAGGTGTACAACATAGTGATTCTATATATTTATAGATTATATTCCATTTAAAATTATTATAAAATATTGGCTATATTCCCTGTGCCATACAATATATCCTTGTAGCTTATTTGTTTTATACATGGTAGTTTGTACTTCTTAATTCCCTACCCCTATCTTGCCCCTCTTCTCTTCCCTCTTCCCTCTAGTAGCAACTAGTTTGTTCTTTATATCTGTGAGTTTGTTTCTATTTTGTTATATTCATTCCTTTGTTTTATGTGTTTCAATTCCACATATAAGTGATGACAAACAGTATTTGTCTTTCTCTGTCTGACTTATTTCACTAAGCATGATACCCTCTTGGTTCATCCATGTTGTTACAAATGGCAGAATTTCATTCTTTTTAATGGCTGAGTAGTATTCCATGGTGTGTGTGTGTATATATATACACACACACCACATCTTCTTTATCCAGTCATCTGTTGATGGACACATAGGTTGCGCTCATATCTTGGCAATTGTAATAGTGCTGCTATGAGTGTTGGGGTACATGTATCTTTTCGAATTATTGTTTTTGTTTTCTTCGTGTATATACCCAGGAGTGGAATTGTTGGATCATATGGTAGTTCTGTTTTTAATTTTTTGAGGAACCTCCATACTGTTTTCCATAGTGGCTGCACCAGTTTACATTTCCACCAACATTGTACTAGGGTTCCCTTTTCTCCAAACCCTCACCAACATTTGTTATTTGTGTTCTTTTTGATGACAGCCATCCTGACAGGTGTGAGGTGATATCTCATTGTGGTTTTGATTTGCATTCTCTGATGATTAGTGATGTTGAGCATCTTTTCATGTGCCTGTTTGCCATCTGTATGTCTTGATTGAGAAAATGTCTATTCAGGTTTTCTGCCCCCTTTTTAATCAGGTTGGGTTTGTTTGTTTGTTTGTTATTGAGTTATATGAGCTGTTTATATATTTTGTATATTAGCCCCTTATCAATCATAGCATTTGCAAATATTTTCTCCCGTTCCATAGGTTGTCTTTTTGTCTTGTTGATGGTTTCCTTTACTGTGCAAAAGCTTTTAAGTTTAATTGGGTCTCAACTGTTTATTTTTGCTTTTGTTTCCTTTGCCTTAGGAGACAGATCCAAAAAAACACTCCTTATGTCAAGGAGTGTTCTGCCTACGTTTTCTTCTAGGAGTTTTGTGGTTTCCAGTCTTACATTTAGGTCTTTAATCCTTTTTGAGTTTATTTTTGTATACGTTGTGAGAAAATTCTTCTGATTTCATAAAGTGGGGCCACCCTTTGTATGTTTCACGCAAAGCTCTTCTCTTCCCTCTCTTGGGCTCTCATTCCCTGACCTGCTCCTTCCGCTTTCCTTCTTCCTCACTCTTGATAACTGGGGCTACTTCCAGTATCTTTTACATTCTAAAATCGTCACAACTGATAAAGACCCTGGACCCAGGGTGTGTGGACTCAGGCTCAGTTTGGGCTGGATTCACATGGGAGGCGTGGAGCCCAGTGGTTGAGGGGATCTAAGTGGAGCCCAACAGACCTGGGCTCTCTTTTCTCTCCCACACAGCCTTGCATTTGTATAATGGGTACACTGAGAAAATGTGCCTCATATGTTGTTCTAAGGCTTGAATAAGATAAAGCAACTAAAGAGATTAACTCAATGTTGCTCATTGGAATTGTGGAATGAAAGAGAGTGAGTCCTGTTTTCAAATGGTGACATGAATTCCACTCCTTTTATTTTCTGGAACAATCCATTGTGGAGGTTGCATTCTTTCTGTGATTCCTTTGTTCAGCAAACATGTATTGAGACCTTTTTTGGGATAAGCATTGTGCTAGGTGCTGGGGTACAAAGATGGTACCTCGTTCCTTTCATGGGACATCTTAGCAATTTTAATACAATGTAAATTAAGTTACATTTCTATGGTTATAGGTTTTTGGAGCAGAGTTAAATCTTACTATTTTTAGCTAACTAGGGAAGGCCCTGAATGATAGCATATTTCAAAATAATCAGTCTCATTACTTGAAGTATTATAGGAAACTCGGTAAGTGCAGATTTGAATTCAATTGAAGTTAATCTTCTTTAAATACATACTGTAATAGAAACTAGGTTAACAAGTGTTATCTAATAAAGAGATCCTTGGTGAGAAGCAGTTAAGAATGACTATAATTAGTGATTGTTTGTCATTGCCAATTTAAATCCTTGGGTATTCCTGAAGTTCTTAGAAGTGCTTAAAAAGTATTTGCACTCTTAAGAGGCTTTAAAAACATTTTCACTACAATCTTGTTGACACAGTTAATTAACAGTTGGAATAATAGACAGAAATTCTTTCTTCCCAGGTTGTACTGGGGTAAAGCTCAGTCACAGCACAATTATTTCCAAAATTCAGGTGTGTGAAATGCAGATGAATGAGTGCTGGACGGGGTCTTAGCTCTGGTTGGTAATGAGCTGAAAAAACATTAACTCCAGGCATCTTCCCCATCCTCAGTCCAGCCCTACCTAATGGGTTTTGTTCAAAATGTTTCAGATTTCTCAATTTTTTTCTATGGAACTCCTTTTACTTGTAATATCTGTGACACGGGAATCTCAATCCTGAAATGAGCCATTAACTACGGATTTTTTTTTTTTTTTTTTGTGGCCACTGTTTCTGAGAAGAAAGTCAGTATGCACGTCAGATCTGTGGTTTGGGACTTCAAAATACAAACAAACCTCACAGGATGAAGGTATTAATTTTCCGGGTGAAACCAGCTGTAAATGATACAAAATCTGTACCTTTTGTTTTCACAGGCCCAAATGTGCATTAAAGATATGTGCAGGCTTGTTCACGACAATTAGTTGGAATACACAGAAGGGAGAAAAAAGTGGAGAAAAGGGGATTTTAAACAGATGGGGGTCTGGAAGTGTGGCTCTGGGAATCTTCTGGCAATCTCTGCTGCTGTAGGGAGGACTGCCCCTGCCCATTTTTCTCCAGGCAGGATTTCATGCTTGTCTCTTTTCTGGACACGAGTTAGGTGTGCTGGGATGGGAGTGGGCCTGCCAGGTCCCTTTGCCACTTGGCTGCCAGTATATTTGGAGCCTTTGCCAGCCCCCCTGGGGAGACTGAGCTTGGCCACAGCTGGGATCTCTCTGTCAGCAGGGCCATGGGGAGAAAGGAGGCCCTTCTTAACGCTGGGACGAACACCAGATTCTAACAATGTGAACATAACCTTTGTATAAAAATTAAAGAAAAAAAAAAAGAAAGGAAAGAAAGAAAGAAAGATAATAAAAGAAAAAAGACAGTTCTTAGGTTAAAGGTGGATTTGAATTCACTTTGGCTTTTCCCTGTCACTGAATGCACCCAGTGGCCAGGAGAGAGGGGAGCTGGGGCCGTGGTCCTCAAGGGCCTGGACCTGCAGCATCCGCGTCTGTGAACTTGACCCAAGCACAAATTCTTGGGACCCTCCCCAGACCTACTGCAGCAGACACTCTGGGGCTGAGGCCCATTGATTTGTGTTTACCAAGCCCTCCAGGTGATACTGATGTAGCAGAAGTTTACAAATTGCTGGCTTAGAAGAGTACTAACATCTGGCTTTGAGTATTTCTTTGTTACACTCCGAGGGATCTTAGATTTAGCATCTCTGAGTCCTCATCTACAAGGTGGAGGTGATACTGACCATCCCTTTATTCAACAGATATGTACTGCAAAGCTACTGAGCCAGGACAGTGGAAAGGAAAACCAGGAAGGACTTGAGATCAGAGACCTTAAAGCCTGGTGGGGGAAACAGACATTTAGTGAATCATCAGAAAACAAAAGTATATCGACCAACTGCAGTGAGTGTTCTGGAGGAAAGAGTCACAGGCTCTGAGAGTTTGGAACAGGAACACCTGGCCTAGTTTGGGGACTTGAAGAAGATTCCCTGAGACAGTGACGTTTGAACTGTCAGCTGAAGGACGAGAAGGTTGAGAAGGATGTGGGTGAGGGAGGGAGTGGGGGGGTCCAAGCCTGAGGAAGACCTCATGTGAAGCCCATGAGTGAGTGGGGAGAGCACCATCTGGCTAAGGAAAAGTGGTTCCCAAATTTGTCTGCACCCTAGATCACCTGGGGAGCCTCAAAAAATACCGATGAAGAGGTATGCAGAGGAGATGAGGGGCCAAGTGAAGGGTGCAGGTCTTTCTCTTAAGTGCAGGGAGTGCTCAAGTAGGGCTGTAAGAGTGGGGGTGACCCGAGAAGATCTGTACTTGTAAAAGATGACTCTAGTGGCATGGGGAAGAAAATGAATTTGGGGGAGTGAGGTCAGTTTCAGGAGGAGGAGGAGATAAAGACAGAGATAAGATCATTGACCCATCTCAGCACAGAGGTCGAGGGGGTAGGGAATTCATGACGGCCCTTATTTCTGGCTTGCAGATGTGCAGAGGCTGGCTGGGGACCAGGTTTGGGGGAAATCATGAGTTTGGCTTTGGATGTATTGAATTCACTGCAAAGTGGCAGAAAAATGCCATAAACAGTGGCTTGAACAAGTGAGGGCTTTGTGTGTCATGTGTAACAAGAAGGCTTGATGTAGTGGGTCCAGGGCTGGAGTGGTGGCTCCAAGGTGCTTTGAAAAATGTAGACTCTTTGCATCTTTCCGCTCTGCCACTTTGGGCTTATGGTTGTGGCTTTGTGGTCCTAGGTGGTTGCTGTCTCCCCAGCTTCCCATCCCCATTGCAGGCAGGAAGAAGCAGGAAGGGGGCCGTGAGGGGTGTGTGTAGGAAACAGGAACCTGTGTCAGGAATGTGCAAGCTTTCCCCCAGACCCTACGCTTGTGTCCTGTTGGCCATAACTGTGTGCACAGCCACCCTTATTGGGAAGGCAGTCTGGGGAGCATACTACACCCTAGACAAAACCAAGGTTCTGGTCCTAAGGAATAAAGGGGAATGGATAGTGGGTAACTGGCACAGTGCATACACCTAAGATGCTTTTTACAGCCAAGGAGAGATGTTGCGTAGGTAGCCGAGTGGTAGCTCAGAGGCAGCAAGTGAGAAGCATTTCATGGTCATGATTATAGCAATAGCGTTGGGATCCTTTCCAGTGAAAAAGGGACATTTTCTTTGTGACTCCTGCTGTTACCCCACTGAAGAGTGTTCAAGTTAAAGAAATTTGTAATCTTGATCTAGGTCTTTCTCCTAAATCATATCAAGAATCACATGATCCTTGGGCTTATAAATGTCTGGGCAGCTGACAGGGCAACTTCAGTCTTACAGTAGAGGCTGTCATCAAAATAAATGTCTGGGTGTCTACTAGATGAGGCACTGCCTTAAATTCCTGAGCACTGTAAGCCTGTGTGTGTGTGTGTGTGTGCACGTGCACGTGCGTGCGTGCATGCTCACCTCTGGGTATATGGGATAGACTGCGAAAAATAGCCCCCAACTCCCCCCATCCTGGTATGCCTGTTGGTAATATGGCTTTGCTCATCTTCCTATCAAGGTGAGGAATCTATTTCTCCACTTCTTGAATCTGGCCTTGGCTGTGTGACGTTATCAAATGTGATGTAGGTGATATAGTTTTCTAAAACTTCGTTTTTAAATTGAATTGTAATTGATCTACAATATTATACTGATTTCATTATAGAGCTTCTGTGAATTGAGGCCTGCTCTCCTGTTGGAGAATCCTGGATCATGGCCACATGAATGGGTGTAGGCTAGCCTTTCAGGTGTTGAGTTTGCTCCTGTCACCCTAGCTGATATTGTGCCAACGCCAGACCCAGAAGTTGAGACCATCCTAGACCACCCAGCTGTGGCTGAGCCAGCCCAGAAAGACCACCCAGAATCATGAGAAACAACAAATACTGTTTTAGTCACTAAGCTGGGTTTCTGGGGTAGCTTGTTACACAGCAAAAGCTAGGTGATACATGCATATCTCACAAATTTTTTCTTTCATTGTATTGTATATTATTTCTGGGAGGCAGTATTGAGTAAGAGCTATACATTTGGGTTTTAGGGGCTTGACCTCCTGGGTTGAAAATCTGGTTTACACACTTCCTAGCTGTGAGACTTGTTAGCGCTGTGCCTCATTTTCCTCATGTGTTAGGTGGGAAAATAAGAGTCCGGACTTCAAAGGGTTGCTGGGAGGATTAAGCGAATGAGCTGACAGTCCTTCACGTGTATCTGGCCTGTGGTCGACACTCAACCATGTTCTTTACCCTTGGGGCTGTGATAGGTGTTAGAGGTGGCATAGGATTTTACTGCTCAGTAGATGCTCATGATAATAGGAATTTTTGTGAGTCAGGGTTGGGTGTAAATCAGACTCTGCTGGGTTCCTTTCACACATTCACATTTTATTTTGGGGAAATAGGGTTTCATCAGGGAAATGAACGTCGAAGGCAGCTTATGAGGGGCATAAAGTGATAAAAGAGAAAGGAAGGCCTGGTTGGTAGTACCCAAAGGAATGTTCTCTTCTCCAGCTCCCTGGGAGCCAGCGGAAGACAGGATAATCCCAGCCAAACCTCCGCTCTGCACAGAGGAGGAGACGAGGCCCTGCAGGTTAAGCATCTTCCTGAGGCTGTCTCCCAGGGTCCATTCCCCCAGCCTGGCACACGCTGTCACCTTCCCCTCCGCCCCCCTGCTGAGCCATCATTCCTCAAGCAGGGCTCAGGGAGAGTGAATTGCAGCTTTTTTCCCTTAAATCGATAAAATCCACAAACCTCTTTAGACCATGAGGAACTATGCCGGAACCTGCAAGCAAGGCTGTGCCTTGTAGTGGGGCATGTCATCAAACACTGCCAGTCTCCACGGTTGCCTTCCAAGTGACTCCTGGAGGTAGCTTCTGACAGGCTGAGGCTATGTGCGTGCATTCATTCTGCACCCCCTGGCCACGTGTGTGGCTTGCTCGGGGTTCCCGGCCTTGGTTCCCCCTCCTCCATTTTGCACACTGCCTTCACCTCTGTGTGGACCCGGAGTTCTGCTCTCCGGCCTGTCTCCCCTCTACCAGCAATCTGTCTGTCAGCTTAGTCAGGAATACAGCTCTCCAGCAACATCTCTTTGCTGGGTCCCTCTGACCGCCCCCTTTCTTCACCAGGACCCTGGGTATTCCCTACTGTCCACACTACCCAGGGTACAGCCCAGTTTTACCATAAGTGCCTCCCCAGGCCTGTGCCCCGGTGCCTAGTGGCTGATGCCTGGTGTGAGTGAGTGTAGTGCCGCTCTGTGGCAATCTGACCCCGCTGACGAGGGCCACTTGGGGTGCCAACGACGGGTAGCCCCTCTATGCAGCCACTGGAGTTCCCTTGGGCTTGCCTTGCCTCCTGACGGGGGTCTTGTCTGCGGGTTTTTAATCACCAGCCCTTTCCCATCATTAGGAAGGACATTAAATCAGTCTGGCTGATGGCCAAGGAGATGTTGGCCCTTCCGGACTGAGGAGAGAGGGCCCTTCTCTTTTCAAGTTGTCGATCTTGTCTTTTTCCTGGGGTACAGGACCAACTCTGAAAACAAGGACAAAACACAAACAGACAAAAACAACTGACACGTTGAGCTGACCAACGAAGCCCAGAAGATGGGAAGGGGTGGGGTGGGGCAGGCTCATTAATAGCTCTTTTGTCTGTTGGGGGCTTTTAACACTCTAGCTTTGAACAAATAAAAAGTTTGCTTTCTAAGCATCCAACTCTAAATGGGCTCAGAAATTATAGAGGAATTTCTCTGGCTGTAATTAAGCTGTCCCGAGATTCAGCAGGCTTAAAGCCCTGAAGAATTTCAAGCTGATGTGTCAGACACATCCTGGGCTTGAGCCAAAGCAGAGGGCACTGACAGCTCATCAGGACCCCGTCCTTGAGAGCAGGTGGGTGCCCGCACTTGGTCTGGCCGCCTGGGCCCTGTTCTGCTGAGGCTGAGGCCAGGGCATGTGTGCATGTGCTGGGCTCTCCCCTGGTAGCCGGCCCGCCCCTTGCCATGTTCAGCCTTTCTACAGGTCTTGGCCTTTGCCCTGGTTCCTACTCTCTCCGTTGCTTAGTAACAGTGCTGACAACTGCCTGGATCTTATTCGCCCCTTATTTGAGGGCTGGATCCTCTTTCCCCATCCCCACTATCTGATGGTTGGGCTTCCTTTTCAACTGGGCTCCCAGACTGTACCCCCATGTCCACTTCCTGGTCCAGTTCCAAATCTTGAGTTTATTTGAGCCTCTTAGGTCAGTGTTTTTAGTCCTGGCTGCACAGGAGAGTCAGATGGAGGAAATGAAAAAAATACAAGGACCTGGTGCCTCCCAAGACCATTTAAGACAAACTCTCTGGGGTGGGAGCTGGGCTTCTGTATATTTTGAAAGCTCCCCTGTTGCTATAATATGCTGCCATGTTTGAGAACCACCACCTTAGATCAATAGGAAACAGCGTGTTTCCTCGAAGGTCATTCAGATTAAAATAGATATATATGCGAAGGCTTTGAAAAATGTTAACATAAACATAGAGCTAGTTTTGATTCCTGTGGGATCATTTATTCAGCAGTCATTGCCTCGCATGTGCCCAGCCAAACTCTAAAGATACAGAGGTGAACAGAATAGATGCAGTTATAACTCCGGTAGTTTCCAGTCTGGAGGTGGAGACCTAGGTAAGAAAAATTACCCAAATATATAATTAAAGACTGTGATAAGTGGCAAAGATGCGGCGTATAAGGTGCTAAGGGAGCAGTTCCACTCTGGAGGGTTGGACAATTATGGAGTAGGGTCAGGGGTCATTGTCAGGGAAATATTCTCCCTGGGGAGGACATTTGTATGGGAATCAGAGAGAAGAATGGGAGCTCTCAGGTAGAGAAAGGAGAGAGTGAGAACAGGGTCTGCAAACATCTGAGGGAGAGGGACCCTTCTTTGCAGGTCTGTTGGAGGGCCCACAGGGCAGCAGTCAGGAAAGCAAAAGGGGATGAGGCCTGAGAGGAAGCCGGGGCCAGGCTCCCCAGGCCCCGCCTGATCCCATCTTCAGCTATGATAGAAGGATTTTTGAAGGAGTGATGTGATCAGATGTGCTTCCTGGAAAGCTCACTCTGGCCGGAATAGGTAAAGGAGGAGATGCAGAGGAACCAGCCTGGGGGCAAGAGAGGATGGTGTTCTAGATCAGAGCCGGAGGAGGAACTTAAAAGCTCTGTAGGGCCTCCCATAGACTCACAATGTGCAACTGGACCAGGGAGTGGCAGTGGTGTCAGTAAGGACTCCCTGGGTGCTGAATCCTGGTTGGATGGGTGCTGGTGCCACTCACTGAGCGAGGGGACCATAGGTAGGGGAGCAGCAGGGCTGAGGTGGCAGAGTGTATGTGTGAGCGCGTGTGTGTCTGTGTCTGAGGTATGTGTATGTTAATGACGAGCCCAGTTTGTGGTCACTTGAATAGAAGAAAGTGAGAAAAAGAGAATTTTTCCCTTGATTCGCCATCAAAGATGGTAACTGGCCATATTGGAGAGGAATGAGACAGTTTCCAGTCTTTTGTCTCTTGTTGTCGTGTAGCTTTTGACCGAGCTTCCCTTGCATTATCCATTCTGTTTCTTACACACCCCAGAGGCAAGTATGGTTGTCACAGTTTTCAGAGGGAAACTGCGACTCAGAGAGGTAAAGGGCCTTGTGCACGATGGCAGACAGGACCAGGATCCCGGTGAGCATTCGTGCCCTCCTTCTCTAGCATCTGCTGAGGGCTGAGCCTGTGCTGGGGCACATTTCTAGGTGCCAGAGGGCACTGAGCTGACCCTGGGGTGAAGGTAGGATGCGTGCCATTCCTTCTCTCCACGCCTGCAGGTTCTCTTCTCCCTGGGGTGGGACAGAGCAGACCCAGCTGAGCTGAAACGTGCAGAGCAGTCCCAGGGCTGCCACCAGGTGTGTGTGTGGCGTGTTTTGGCGGCTGCCAACCTGCCGTGTGCAGGTCTGATGCCCTGCCGCCACCCTCCCAGGTTCCAGCCCTGGCCAGTGAGGGCTTGGCCACTCATTCCCATTCTAAGGAGACCTGCCTCCTCTCTGGAGGGCACTGCCTGGAAGCATTTGTCTCTTTCTGCTGTGTGTGAACTGAAAGGCAAGATACAGATGCACCTGAAAGCCTGGTCATCCGCCTTCGAGCTCAAGGTCCCCAGCTGTCCTCAGCTGACTTGGGCAGCTGGCTTCTAGGCTACTGTCCTTGGCCTTGGCCCTGTCCTTCTCATAGTCTAATTCCTTCCTCTTTGCTGTCAGGCCACAACCCCCAGGCAAAGTCCAACAGTGAGTAGGTTTCACTGATGCTTAGATTGATTGTCTAAACTGGTTGTCATGAAGGGGCCAGATGACCACACCGTTGAGTCTTCCAGTGCTGAGAACAAGTAAGTCAGAAACATGCTCCCTGAGGGCACCTTCTAGTGTCCTGAGGTCTAGTCCTTCTCCAAGGGACCAAAGGTCTTAGGATCATGGGGCTGACGTTGGGCTATGGCAGTGATGGTGTCAGGTTCCCTAGTACCTCTGAATGCCCTTTCCATTCCTGATTTCTGGAATGCCTCCTGGCAAGGGTCTTTCTCCCTCATCTTTTGTCAGATGGCCTGAGGAATTCACTCTCTCCCTGTCCCTCTATCCCCAGTCTTAGTAAGGCTCTTGGAGGTCTGTATAGGGGGTCTCTTGATGCCTCTTTTCTAGGTTTCTGTTAGGCTGCACCCCACATGCCTACAGGACCTGCGCTTGCCCAACTTCAAGACAGAAGAAAGAGCTGGGAGCCAGCAACGGAGATATCAATGGTTTAATGGTTGTTGGAGCTTACACATCGGAAGCAAGGTCCTGGAGTGACACCCCACCGTGTGTGGTGGATGGCAGGCTGGACATGGTGGCAGTCTTTGCTCCTGTGGGTGGCGGAGGGGGAGGTTACCAGTTATAATAGGGGGAATTGAGGTCAGGTTAGCTCACTGGTTACCAGGGAAACCAGTAGAGGGGCACACCCCTCACCACCCCTTTGATAAGCGTAGTGGAGAGTTCTGATCTAAAGCTAGAACAATTATTAGCTGGAGCCTTGGGACAGGCATGTAGGAAGGTCAGTTAGGTGGGTAGTTGTAGGTGAAGCAGGCACTGATCAAGCAGGGGATGTACAGAGAGCAAGAGAACAGCCATCCTGAGTGGCCTGACCACCATATTTTCATCCTTTTATTCTAATTAATTAATTAATTATTGTTATTTTTAATTTTTAAAATTAATTGAAGTATAGCTGATGTGCCACATTTTAGTCTTTATTCCAGGCACTTTGTTCCCCAAATAGATATAAACCTCACAAGTTGGGGCGATTATAGGATCTGACTTTGCAAGAATGCCTTAGCCAGGCCCAGGCAGTGGTTAGAAGTCTTAGAATGGAAGTAGGGGAATTAAGAAAGGGGATATTCAACCTGTGACATTTTTCAGTGTGGGAAGTGGAAGCACAGAAAGGGGACTTGTGTGACCCAAGACCCCACAGCCAGTACGTGATGGAGCCCATTCTCCTCCACCCTGGCCCCCTGCATGCCAAGGGCCTGTAGTTTGTCATGACAACTTGCCGCGAAGGGGTATACATACACGCTAACCACTGTCATCATATGTAATGACCATGTGATGTTGGCCTCAGCCCAGCTCAGAGAGGCAGGCAGGCAGATCCCGGATGGATGGGTGAGAGCTGATGCAGTGCCTGCATGAATTCAGTTCTTCCTCACGACTGCCTGGGAGGGAGGCGTGACAGACCAGGAGGCTCGGCACAGAGAACAAGGATTCGGACCCACACAGTCTGACTCTGACAAGATGTTCTTCTAATTTGATGCCGTCTCTGAGTCAAGACCGCCGGTGTTCCAGAACCTGGAGAACCTGGGGTCCCAGGACACTGCAAGAGGTTCTCTTGTTGGCAAAGGCTTACGGACAGGAAGAAACACGTGAGACACTTGCTCATTTTTCTGATGATGTTACACCAAATGTAGATGCATTGTGCTCTGAGCAAAATAATCCTCCCTGTCAGACAGGGACTCGCTAGCTGATAGAGGAAACCACCTTCCCTCCTGGAGGTTCCCTGTCGTGGGCTCAGCCTTGTAATCCTGCCCTGCCCAGTAATTTGGATGAACAGCTGTAATGATGACAACCAAGCCAGTTGTATCCACAGCTAGAGTCCTAGGAGGCAAACTATCATTATATAAATTAAACTCTGAGGGGGACTCGAGTCTGACAACCTGATGTTCTCGGCCACAGAAAGCAGTGCTGCTAGTGGCTCTTTTTGCTAAGGGTGTGGCTTGCAGCAAAGTGCCTCGTGGCCAATGTCAGGTGATTCCTAAAACAGTACTCTTTGCTAAAACCTACTCAGAGAGTTCATTGTATCTCAGGATGGTGGTGTTTGGGAGGGCTGCTTCTAGAAACTTCTGAGAGTTCCCATGTTTGTGAAGGAAGGCTCAAGCTTTCTCCTAAATTACATCCCCATCAAGAAGCATATAGTTCTTGCACTTTTTTACACCTTAATCACTCCAACTTTCCCATGAGGTGCCTGTGTGTGTTTCCCACTTCGTGGCACATTTCTATAAAGTGATTTTTAAAAAATGGCTTGTATGTTCCTTCACAAGAGTTCCGGCTACCTCAGGACCGGAGGAGACCTGGGACGCTGAGGGCAGCTTGGTGGCCTTACCAGCTAAGAGCCTCCCTCCTGCTCTTGAGGCTCCCACAGGGCTCATTCCAAATCAGCACCTCAGCAAAATTACAAATACCAGCCAGAAACAAGGGTTGAATTTGGGCTTTGCGGTCAGGCAGGCTTCCAGTTAAATCTAGGCTTTGCCTTGTTGCTTATGTAGCCGTATGTGCTTGACCTAACCACTGGGATGCCTGGACAGTGAACTCCCTGTAGCACAAAGGACTTGGCCAAACACCACGGCTAGGAAGCTTCGGCTTCCATCTGCACTAGGTCACCTCAAGGTGATCCAGCCCTTGGGCTGAGTTCTTGCTCAAAAAAGCGCAGTGCTGTCAAATTGGAAAATGCACATTACCCCAACCCACTTGCCAAACCATTTCCAGTAATTCTCCACTCACCCCCTTCTGTAATTGCTCCTTTTCCCTATAGCACACCTAGTCCCTTTTTTCTAGTCCCTCTTTTCATTTCCCATAACTCCCTCTTTTGGTTCCCTCTCTGTTCCCCCTTTTAAAAACCTCAATTATCTTTGTTTTAGCTGGAGTTGACTTCGGTTTATGCTGGAGTCTCTCTCCTCTATGGCAGTAGTCTGAATAAAATCTGTCTTGCCATCGGTACCACACGTCCAGCACTGTTTTTCTTTGACAAGACTCAGCTTCCTGACCTGTAAAATGGAGATGTGAGCATTCCTTCTTCTTCTACACATTACTCTATGAATATGACTACACTGACAGTAACAGATCACGGGCCATTAGGACTCTCTCCCAAAGTGGAAACCACACTTGTTAAATGTGCAAATGTTGGTGCACTGAATAGGAGAAAAAACCCCAACTACTCAAAAGCAAAAGCAACAGTTGAAAGCGTCTTTGCATTTGCCTGCTAAGAAGGGGGATGTGGGTCTATTGATGTGTGGACAGTATATGCAAGGCAGTCTAGTAGGAGGGGGCTGGGATGGAAATGGGGGCTAACATAGCAGAAAAGATGTAGGAATGTTTAGGATTAGGTTGGAAAGGGTCCTGTATAACAGAGCAAGGTGCTTGGGTTTTATCTTTGAGCCAGCAGGAGAGTTGAAACCACAAGCTGAGTTTTACTTGCCAGGATGGAATACTTACCATGGTGTAGGGCCAGCTGGAGTGTGGGGACCAGGTGTGGGAAGTGAGGAAGATCTAGTGGAAAGTGCAAATCACAAGGCAGAAAAGAGATGAATCTGATTACATCCAAATGCAGGATCTCTGGTCAAGTCACCATGGACAAAGTTAACAGATGACAGAATGGGAGAGGATATGTCTAGGCGATGCAAGAAATCCTCAAATCAACAAGAAGAAAATAGCAACTCCTAACAAGATGGGAAGAGGATATGAACACATAACTGTCAGAAGAATTCCCCCACCCCAAGTAATAAACACACAAAGAGGTGTTTCCTATCAGTAGAAACAAGTTAGATGAAAATTAAACAATAAGATATCCCTTTATGTGTATTAGACTACATCTTTATATCTATTAGAAAGCTGGATAATGCCAAGTGTGGTGGGGATGGGAAATACAGGTGCCTTCCCCACTGCTGGGAGGAAGTTAGGCTGGAGAACAAGCAAGCTGAGTACGTGCATACCTTGGAAGCCAGCTTGTAGCTGTAGCTGGAGGTCTGAACAAAGATGTTCACTGCAGTGTTATTTGTAGTGGTAGGGGGTTGTCCATCAAGTTAGAAGACCAGGCTGGCAAAGTGCCATGGGTGCACGTGAAGTTCAGCGTCGCAAATAGTGGAAACAGATCCCATATACAATAGCAACAGAGCTGGACCTTAAGAACATAATGAGAACTCTAGAAAGCAAAATGAAACATTAAACAATGCCATTTATGTAAATGAAAAATATACGTGGGCAAATATATACAGCTTTTAAGGAATATGTACGAAAGCCTATAAGTTAAACAGGATGAAATAGTTGCCTGTAGGCAGGGAGGAAGAGAAGGGGAGTGGGAAATGGAGCTGAAAGGGAATAAATAAATACTAAGAGTGGAAGCTTTCAAGGGTCAAGGTGATCATACTCTATGGGCTGAGAAGTGAGATGATTTCAGCACACCTGAAGTTAAAATAAACAAGCAAAGAAGGCCATCATCTTGAGGAAAAGGATTTCCTTTTATTTGTGTATGTGCTTTAATGGGTTCTGGCAGGATGCCACACATACTTAAATAATTAGGAATTTTAATAATAATCCCCTGTAATGTTTATAGAGTCTTCAGAGCTCTTGCCCATAGGCGGACCCATTTGAGTGTATGACAACTATATAAATATAGTTGAACAGTAGACATATTTTTAGAAAATGAGGAGATGGAGCCTTGGATGGGTAAAGTGACTTGCTTAGAGTCCCACAGCTGGGAAGTAGCAACATTGTGAGTCAGACCTGGGACTTGGGACCCCTGTGCAGGGTCTCAGGTGCCCAGGGAGTATCACTGCACCAAATGGGAAATATTTGCTTCTTTGAGGAAATGAGAATGGAAAATATCACTTGGCTGGAATTGTTTTCTGTTTCCACTGCTTTTCTTTTCACTTAGATTTTTTTGTTTTGGTTGTTGTTGAAGGAGAAATTTTCTTATTCACTGGACAGCCTAAATCAATGGTTGTTAGCTTGCCAACATGCTGTAGTGGGTTTAACAGAACCACTAGGAGATATTTTTTAATTTAGAAGTACCTTTATTATTATTTTTTATTTAAAAATACTTTATACTGCAGTGAAACCCTCCTTTATCCTACCATCCAGAGATGGACAACTACTGTTAAGAGTTTAAGTGAAATTCTCCCAGATCTTTTTTCCCCTAAGAAATTGAAAGTTGAATTTCCTTCTTCAGGGAGGAAAAGAAGTAAAATCCATGACTGGGTTAGAATCTTGGTGATGGTAATTTTGAGGAGTTGGGTCCAGTTTAGGCATGTTGGAGCGTATGCCTCCTGAGGCTGGAGATTCAGAAACTGTTGACTTTTTGCCTTCACAAAGGAACTTTACATTTTTAGACGCAGCTGGGCTCTATGGCCCGGAAGTTGAACTCCCTGGAGGGTAAGGCTCTCAACATCTTAGACACGTGTGAAGTCAGAACAGTTGGGGAGGTTGTGAATTTGCCTGAAGAGAATTCCAGTCTTTAGGCTTGTTACAAATTTAGCTCTGCTTCTAAGAAGGATTCCCATTAAAAAGAGATTCCTGGTTGCTGTAGAACTGGGTTCCCTGTGGAATTTCCCCTGTGCGGTTAACTAGGCACAGTGGTTTCTAGGCAGTGGGAAAACAGATTTGCTTAAGATCTCCTCTATTTTGATGATTTGATGATTGGTAATCATGTGGTATTATGGATATCTGTTGGTTTGGGATTTTACCTGCCAAGCATATGCATCCTGTTGTTTCTGGTATTTGTACCCGATTTTCTTCTGGTTTATTTCCTGTATTGGGTTGAATGGTCTCCTCCCACCTGGAAATGTGACCCCCACTCAGAATGTGACTTTATTTGGAAACAGGGTCTTTGCAGGTGTAATAATTAAGATAAAGTCATATTGGATCAGGTGGGCCCTAATCCAATGACTGATGTCATTCTACAGTCATGTGAAGACACAGAGAAACAAATAGAAGATAATTTAGGCAGAGAAGAGAGTGATACAGCAAAACTGCCTCCCCCCGAAACTGAGTTCCTCTGCCGAGTTTATGATTAACCTTTCTATCCAAAACTTTATTCCCTTTCTTGTCCCATACCTGTTCCCCTTAAGATTGAGGAGAATCAAAGAAAAGGGGGGATTGAAGCTGAGCAGGACCCTGCAGGGCCTTCTTGGGTACAAAAGGCCCTCTGTGCCCCCCAGTTTCTTGTTTGTAGAAAAGGCTTTAGTTTCCTAGTCCTTCTCTGAGTTCCAAAGAGCAGGCTCAGGCAGTTACTAAGTAGGGAAGAGAGACAGTGCAGAGAGAAAGGAGAAGCAGTTAAACTCAAAAAGTAATGACAGGGCTTCCCTGGGGGCACAGTGGTTAAGAATCCACCTGCCAATGCAGGGGACACGGGTTCGAGCCCTGGTCTGGGAAGATCCCACATGTAGTGGAGCAACTGAGCCCATGTGCCACAACTACTGAGCCCGTGAGCCGCAACTACTGAGCCTGCACTCTACAGCCCGTGAGCCACCTACTGAAGCCCCCATGCCTAGAGCCTGTGCTCCGCAACAAGAGAAGCCACTGCAATGAGAAGCCCGTGCACGGCAACAAAGAGTAGTCCCCACTCTCCACGACTAGAGAAAGCCCGTGCATAGCAACGAAGACCCAACGCAGCCAAAAATAAACAAATAAAATAAATAAATTTATTTAAAAAAAAAAGTAATGGCAACAGTTCAGTGCTAAAATAGAGTCCCAGTTCCTCCTCAAGAGACAAGCATAACCATCTGACAGATAGCTATGAGTTATTCTTCAGGATCCAGGATTCCCTGTCCCCTCCTCCCCCCCAAGTGGAAGATGGTGACAACTGAGCAGAAGCACATAGACTCCAGACTGGTTGGAACCAGGAGGTTGATGATTGAGATTCCCAGAACACCACCATGTGCCCTCACCACCGACCACTCAGAAGAAAGTCACACATCCTGCCACCCTCACCCCCAAATATTGCCTTTAAAAACACTTCCCTGAAAACCATCAGGGAGTTCAGGTCTTTTGAGCATGAGCTGCCCTTACTCCTTGCTTGGTGCTTGCAATAAACACTGTATTTTCCTTCACCATAGCCTGGTGTCAGTAAATTGACTTTGCTGCACGGCAGGCGAGCAGACCCAAAGTTTGGTCCAGTAACAACAGTTCCAAGTGAAAGAACCCCAAGGACTGCTGGTGACCACCAGCAGCCAGGAGAAAGGCATGGAATAGTCTCTCTCAGAGCCTCCAGAAGGAACCAACTCTGTTGACACCTTGATTTTGGTCTTCTGGCTTCCAGAGCTGTGAGAGAATAAATTTCTGTTGTCTAAGCCACCAAGTTTGTGGTACTGTATTGTGACAGCCCTAGGAAACTAATACATCACTCTTCTACTCTGTTGAAGTGATTGGGTGGCCTGCCTCCAGGGTGACATGTCATACAGGACTGAGCAGGATAGCAATTTACTCGGGGATAGGCACATCACTTAACCTGCCAGTAAGAGTCAGCTCTGGGGCTTTTCCTGGTTTGTTCAGGAAAGAGGATCTCTTTTTCTGCCAAGTCTGTCAACCTGGAGCTGCTAGAGATAATTTTTTGTCACCACATGCCAAGAGCCAGCCCAAGAATGAAGCCAATGCCGAGGAAAGCAGAATAAAGAGGTAGAGAGACAGACAAGTTCCTGACAATATCACTTGGGTACCTAGATCCAGCTATGCCTGAGCTCCACCCGACATTTCAGTTAAGGGAGATGTAGTATCCTTTTAAGCCTGTTTAAGCTGGGGTTCATGTCACTTGTAACCAAAGGATTCTGACTAATAATAGTAATTTAGAGATAAGCATTCATGCTAATGGTCTTGAATAATTTCCCCCAGAAGCCCCTAGTGGACTCTTGGTTTGTAGTTGCATTTTCTCTGGGAAGATAGGAAAGTGAAAAACTAACACAGGAAATAAGGAAACTAACATAGGAAAAAGGAAACCAACATTTATTGAGTGCCTCCTATGTAATAAACCTACATAAAATGTGATAACATTTTAAAGATTTTTAATTTTAACTCCCTAACAACAAAACCTTCCTACGTCTTGGTGCCCATAAGTTACAGAGGCATTCCTGAGACTCAGAGAGCCAGTCGAGTCCATTTGATTCTGAAACTCATGCTGTCACATGGCCCCTTGGAACTAATAATGTTGCTGAACCCAAAACTCTCCTCAAACACCCTTACTGGGCCTGTCTCTGCTTTACAGAAGGCAGAGCCTGGACCTGAGCTCCACTTAATCACTCACTCACTCAGGAGCTTAGTGTCGCCCTGTGGAGTAGGTGATTATTACTCCATCTTGCAGACAAGGAAACAGAGGCTCCCAGAGTTAAATACCTTTCTCAATGCCGTGCAATCAGGAATGGTCTGGGAAGTATTCAAAACTAGCTGTGCTGAGTCCTCACTATTCAAAATGTGATCCAAGGACAAGCAGCCTAAGAACTGCCCAGGAGCTTGTTAGAAATGCAGAATCTCAGTACCACCCAGAAATGCAGAACTGGGTCCTGCATTGGAATGAGATCTCTCTCCTACTCCCCCGAGTAGCCATTAGAAGTCAGAGCTCAGAAGTCTCCAGGGCAGCCCTGCAGGTGAAGACCCTCACAGGCTGCCTGCCCAGCTGGGACAGGCTTCCAATAGCAGCTGGCCGTACCGTTATAGATGGAAAGGAAAAAAAGTCCTATCCTTGTGTCTGAGGTTCGCCAACTGAGGGGCCAGCACAGCCTGGGCCGAGGAGTGGGGAGCCCTTGGCCCCTTTCCTTGGGGCTGGGGGAGTGGAGGGGTCTGCTGCCATAGGGCTCATCCCAGCCCCTTGGGTCTGTGTCCTCGCCACCTGGGCCCAGCTGGAGGACCAGCTGCTTCCTCCACCAGGGATTATGCCCGGATAGCTTCCCACAGAGGCTCCACGGATTCTTTGCTAAGCTGTTCTGGGAACAAAGGGCTTGTGAAAGGTCTGTGGTACTTTTGGGAGGGAAGGATAAAAGTGAGCGCCACATCTGTCATAAGAAACGTGGGAACAACTCTTTGCCAGGAGAGATGGGGGGAAATACTCCATCACAGGCTGCTTTGCTACTTCAGGGCTGCATTCCATGACCGTTGGGTCAGTAGCTGCTGCTGTTTACTGAAGTCTGCTCTGCATGGGGCTCTGTCCTTCCTATCATCACCTGGGCATCACGGCCACCTGGAGAGGCATAGGTGTTGGTCTTGTCAATGCCAGGACAGACTGGGGAACCCAGGTTAGAACACTGAAGTGACTATCACATAGCCCAGGATTCACACCCCAGGCCTCAATCTCCAGACTACTGCTTCTACTGAGAGACATTCTCTGATGTCATAGAGCAGCCTAAGCAGAAGGGGGTAGTTCCCTGTGTATCGACACTTTTAGGGATAATGGGAAGGATCAAATAATGTTATTAAAGAATTCTGTGATCCATTTTGAACAAGCTTCCAGAGACAGCTGGTCTGGGGACCACTTTGAGAAGGAGGGGTCAGGCCAGAGCTAGGAAAAGTCGTTTACCTCTTTGGGCCTTTGTTGCCTTGCTTGTCAAAAGTGGATGATAGTAGTATCTACAGGGGCATCACGTCAAAGTCATCATAAATGACCAGTGGTGCTCTCTTGTCCTAAAGCTTGGGTTCTCAACCCTGGTTGCACATTGGGACCATCTGGGGAGCTTTAGAAACTACCAAGGCCAGGGTTCCCCCTCCTCAGACATTCTGATGTAACTGTTCAAGTTATGTTCTGGGCATGGGGATGGTTGAGGCTCCACAGGGATTTCTAAGTGCAATTGAGAACCATGGTCCTGAAGCAGCTCTGGTAGAAAAAATGGCAAAAATCCCCACCATTCTTGGAGCATCTGAGACACTTTATGTCAATTCTCCTCTATGTGTGGTCCATGGACCTGCACTGCCTGAGAGCTCTTTGTTATTGGTTGGCGAGAGAAGTCCAGATCAGGAATGTTCAGGACCTTCTAGAGCATCTTCACACTGTCAGATTGCAAATTCTTAAGACTCAGCCCAGACTTTTGTTAACAAGATTTCCGAGTGACTCATAAGCACATTCATGTTTGCAAACTCCTGCTCTAAGGCATCTTCCTGAGGAATTAGTTCAAATATTGGGGTCCATCATACAGAATCATATTTAAAGACTTCTGGAGACAAAAGAATTTCCCAGTGTCTTAGCTTAAGGTTGGAAAAATCCTATTTATCCTTCAAAACCTTGCTCAATGTCTCCCTCTTGGTTACACCTTTCCTGATCTTCCCAGATAATCACTCTCTCCTTCTCACTACTTCATCACATACAAACTTCTATCATTGCATTGATCACATTGCCTTACAAACATCTGCTTATATCAACAGGTTAGTCTTATCTCTTGGGCTGTGAATTCTCAAGGAATGAGAGCCTTGGCCCAGAGGAGGATGCCGATGGCAATAGCAAAGATGATAAAGAGGATGTGGGCTCCCACTTCTGGGGTCTGATAACAGGGCTTGAGGATAGAGTTGCCTTGTGGCTATTCTGGAACCCCTAGCACCCAGTCTCTGCCCAGCACTATTAGGTCCTCAGAAAAGTTTGTTGTGGTCCTTGCTCAGCTGAATATTTGTTCATTTGCTGAGATAGACGTTCCTTTTTTTGCCAGTGCTGGCTACAAAGTACTTCTGGAGGGAGCAGCAATTCCTATCCTGCATATTTGCAAATTTGGTAGTTTGGGGACTTCTCATCACCCAGTTCTCACATGGAATTTATGCATGTCCTCCCCTTTTGGTATTCTGGGCTGCTCAGCCCAGCATGAAAGCCATTTTGGGGTGAAACCAATTCTAATGTAGGGGAAAAAAAAATCTAAAAAATGTTAGATGTTTCTTTCAACTCTCACAAATATGTTTTTACTTCTTTTTTCTCTCTTGCTATTGTTTTTTTTTTTGTCCTTCGTGGGAACTGTGTCATATAGCATGCCCAGCATTGACTAGAATCCCTGATATAACTGCCTGTTCATGCCACATTATCCCCTGGGACTCTGGGACCAAAGAAGACCCCCTAAGAGTTGAGGTTGAGGAGGAGACAGTGCTCTGGAACAGAGAATATTGTCATTTTTATGCAAGCAATTCATTTTTCATTCATTCTCAGAAGTTTTCATTCATCAATTATTCAACAATTGTTTGAATATTTATTAAACAAATATTATGTAGCTGCCTGAGGGGTCGATTAGAAGGGGCTCCACACAGAGAGGGATGCTTCATTGGAGGCTTCAAGCATGACTACTGGTTCACCACGTGGAGAACTGGAGGGAAAGAGTTCTTGACAGAGAGAACAGTCATGCAAAGTCTCAGTGGCATGAAACCGCATGGCTGTTGTATCAGATTTTGGTTTAGCCGTCTAAAAGAGAAAACCAAAGTGGCTTAAAATAAATGAAGGCTTACTTCTCTTCCATGAAGAAATCCAAAAGCAGGCAATTCAGGGCTGGTATGGAGGTGAATTCTCACTCTCTGCTTTGGCCATCCTTGGCATGTGACTTCTATCCTCAAGGTCACAAGATGGCTGCTGGAGCTCCAGCCAGGATGTCTGTGTTCCAAGCAGAGAGAAGGAAAAGGGGAAAGGGGCAAAAGTTATTCCTTCCATCTCAATAAGCCCCCTTGAAAGAGATTTCTTAGTCTCTGCCTGGATTCCAGGGAGGCAGTAAAATATAGTCTTTAAGCTGAGCACATTGCAGCTCTGAATAAATCCCAAGGTCTGTTATTAAGGAAGAGGGGAGAATGAATACTAGGTAGGTTGCCATGGTATGCTTGGAGGAACGTCAAGTTCTTGGTTCTCGGTATTGCCAGAGCCTAAGGTGCCAGAGGGCATGTCGGGGAGGAACACGGTGCTAACTTGCCAGGGAGCAGCAGTTCAGGACAAGGGAGGGCACCGCGAAATCCTCCTGCCTGAAGTGGGAAGAGAAATTTCAGGGAAGTGGTGGAACTTGGACTGAGCCTTACGTGTGACCCTGTCTGGTGGAGACCATGGTGCTGGAGTCTCCTGGTGTTCTCCCTCCCTCCATCCCTTCTCTCGCTGCCCCCTTTCCTCCTTCCTTCCTTCTCTTCCTTCCTGACCCCTTCTCCATTTGACTCTCTCTTCTTCCTTCTCCTACTGTCTCTCTCCTTGCAGGATCCTCAGGATGTGGGTAGGTCAGAAGGAGGAAAGGTGACGACTTTCTAGTGAGAGGTGGGGAGGAGACGGAGGGCATGCCAGGGAGTGCCAGAGAGAGAGTTTCCATGGATGGAGAAAGTCTGGGAGCCAGGCTAGAGATACTCACTCAGAAGTGGTAGGGAAAAGAGAGACAGCATTTGTTCTGGGCAGTGAAGTAACATAATGCAGATTTAAGAAAAGTGAGTCTGTTGGGAATGGTGCTTCTCTAAATTGCATCTTAGAGGGAAGAAACCTATATAAAACCTGCTGTTGCATCTTTAGTGAGTGATGCTGCTGAGCCCTTGGTCCCTTGTGTCTCTCATTGCCCCTACATGAACTCCTACAGGAGTCATTTCTTAAGGTAGAACTGGAGAAAAACCAATTTCCCTTGAGAAGTTCATAGTTATCTTCTCCGTTAATGAAATTTACACAACATATCTGACTTCCTTTATATCATGTTTTCCAAGAAACATTGAAGCACATGGCTGGACTACTTGTGTTTCTCTGTTCTTTGGTTCTTATGTTCTATTTCTACTGGCATTTTATTTTATTATTTTATTTTATTTTTGCGGGGTGAGAGGCTTTATTTCACTCTCTCTCTCTCTCTCTGTGTGTGTGTGTGTGTGTGTGTGTGTGTGTGTGTGTGTGTGTGTGTGTGGTCTACTGGTATTTTAATTGCTTCTTTGGATGTATTTCTATCTGTGAAACATGGCAGGAAACAGAGTTCTGTTCAGTAGGTGAGAGGAGATGCATGTGTGGCATAGTCTAGCTGATGGTGCTAAGGAGTCTTGGCCTGATGGGGACCCAGCAATGGTCATGGTCCAGGTGGGAGGCAGCAGGATCATGGTGGGAGGGAAGTTTGGGTGAATCTGGGAGAAGCCCATAGCATGATACCTGACCATGTCGATTTCACAGAGGGGATGGTGGCTGGGCTTGTCCAGGCATGTGTGTCCACCAGTTGGGAAGGGAGTTTGCTAGATGTGTTTCATTCATACATTTATGATCTTAGTTGAGAGTCTGTTGTTTAGCTAAAGTGGTGGATTCTGTGATTGGCTCTTCTCATTTTCCTCTCTGTATTCTTGGGCCTGAAAAGCTACAAATTCTGTTTCCCAGGCTCCCTTGATTGCAGGTGTATTATTTATAAGGGCTGCCGTAACAAAATCCCACAGACTGGGTCGCTGAAATGACAGAAATTTATTTATTTATAGTTGTGGAGGCTGGAGGAACGAGACCAAGGGGTCAGCATGTTTGGTTTCTTCTGAGGCCTCTCTCCTTGGCTTGCAGATGGCAGCCTTCCAGCCATGTCCTCGCATGGCCCTGGTGTCCCTTCTTCATCTTTTAAGGACACCAGTCATGTTGTAATAGGGCCCCACAATTATGACCTCATTTAATCTCAATGACCTCTTTTAATGCACTATCTTCAAATGCAGTCACATTGTGGGGTTAAGACTTTTACACATGGATTTGGGGGTGGGGCACAACTTAGTCTATAAAACAGAGCGATGCATGTGACCTAGCTTGGCCTAACAGGTGCATCTACTTGAGATCCAGATGCTGAAGTGAGCAAGGGGAGGTGGTGAGCTTATGCGGGTATTCTGACAAACATGTGGTCAAGGTATCTGTTCTTCTAGGGTTGCTGTGAGATTTTAGCATCCAGCCTAGCATTGCAAGTGTCAAGTGGTAGGTGGTAGAGGCAGTGGAGTTTCCCTAGAACAGACCCATGGAGAGGTTGGGTGTTTCTCCTGGTTCTGTTATCCCTGTTTGTGTCACATCCAATCATTTTCTGCTCCTTCTGGGGATAACATAAACTATCTAATATGTTTTAATAATCATCTTCTGGCTTAAACTGGCTAGAGTGGATTCTGTTGTCTGCAACTAAGAATTCTGATTCAGGGAAAAGATCCTCAAATAGATCAAATAATAATATAGTAAGTTCTAGGTTGCCCAGGATTTTTATGGAGGCTTTGAAAAGAATACCTGTCATCTGCTAACTCCTGGCACTGCCCCACCACTTGAGTGTTGCTGCTTCCTCCGTTGCTAGACCTATCTAGTAGTCCATTGATCAAAGAATGACTCTCCAATTGAGTAACCTAGTAATTAGTAACTGTAGTAACTCATTGGCTAATTAACTAGGAAGTACATTTATTTGTACCCGAGAAGCGATTCCCGTTATTGTGGACTGAGACTCGGGACAACGGAGGTCCAGTCTTGGCTCTGCCTCTCTCTAGCTGTCTCACCGTCAGCTGGTCGCTTCTGCTCCATGGGCCATACTTTCCTCAATGGTTATATCAGAATCAACAATCCCAGGGTCCCTCTCAGCATCGCCATGCTGCATGGCTTATCAGTTCTCTAGTGGAAACCAAAGCATGTTGACCTATGTGTGGGAATGAGGGGAAAACTACTGCAGAATGTGCCAGTGGTTGGGATGAAGGTCAGTGTACCATGTTAGAAACACAAATATCCAGAGGCTGCTCTGTCTTTGTGACAAGGGGGAACGGTGAAAGGAGACGCTGTCACTAAAAAGGGTTTTACGACGTGTGTTCTTCAGGGCACTAACCCCACGGATTCTCCTTCAAAACGGGTTCCCTGGTGAGCCAACTTTAAGAAATGCTGCATAGTCTATTGCCTTCGTGGGCATTCACAGTGATCACTAGCAGGTTGAGGGCCCCAAGCAGGCTTGCAATGAGGTACCCCATTGATCAATCCCCTTCCCAAATATATTTGGCCACTAAACCCTTTGTTTTCCACATAGCACCCATTAGCATCCCAGGCAGCACCATTCTGGGGGGCAACACTGAACTCAGGTGGTCTCGAAATCTTGCAGAATAAGCACAGACCTTGAGAGGCCCCATTTGGGATGTGAGTTCCATCTGTGGCTTCCCTCACTCCTGACTAAACCAGGGGCCTCCAGTGTTCTCAGCAGCAGGAGGCAAGGTCAGAGATCCACACGTGTGGAGGCCACACGGAGCTGGTGCTGATATCAGGGGTGAGTCACGAGCACCCACATTTGGGACACAACCACTAGACATGAGTCATGGCCATATGGAAACCTTATTCACATCTACCTTCCTTTGGTCCTTAATCCTTTGTAATGCCTTGGTTTCATGATGTAACTTCGGGGGAATTAACCTTGGACATTGAAATGATGTAATTAATGTAACTCAGCTTCAATTAAAGTCTTCTGAAAGCATGACATCTGACCGTGTCAGTTTCACAGGGAGGATGGTGGCTGGGCATGTCCAGATATGTGTGTAGGCCAACTGGGGAGGGAATTTGCTAGATGGGTTTCATTTTGGGTTTTATTCCAGTCCTTGGTTTTGAACATCTAGGGCTTCTGTGAAGACACACTTTTTCAACATTTCCTGGCTCAGCTATTAACTCAGGATCAATTTGGAGACTTTAAGGCACCCGGGCCTGGGTGTTTTCCAGTCTTTGAATCCCACAGCTAGTCCTTTCTGCCTATAGCTACTCTCTCCAAAAAGAAATCTCCTTTTCTTAATTCAAAACTAATAAAAAAATCTGTTTTGATGAGCAGTTATTGGTTATTGTGTCACATTTAAGGGGACATATTAACTTATTAGGAGGGTTTTCTGGGGGCAATGTTTTGATCTAAAAGTGATATAAAGAGTGCGGGTTGAGCAGAGCAGCCTCAAATTTGTAAAAATATGCTCTTTCTCTCACTTCTGGGGCCACCAGGTACAAACATTTTCTTTCCTTCTCAAAGCTCCAATGAAAAAATCTTCTGGAAGCCGTAAGCATGTCTTCAGCCTGGCACATACCTGAGCCAACCTTCACCGCTCTCTTTGCCCAACTGCTTCCCCTTCCTCACCCCCTTGCCCCCTTCTTTCTTTAACCATCCTGCCATCTGCAGCTTCTGACCTCGTGTCAGGGCCTGATAGCTCTGGAGGTGCAGTGCAGGGCCAGAGCCAATGGGGCTGGGGGGAGGGTGTCACGGGCCCTGCTTGTCCCCTGATGCCTTTGGGGAGGAAAGTGGCTAAAGCAGCGTCATCAACTTGTAACCTTCAGTCAAAGTGCGGGGTGCGCTGGGAGCAGCCTTGCTGTCCCTCTGGGCTGGCTGCCAGCGCTTTCCTGCTGTGCTGGATGCTTGGCTGGGTATTCTGACCCGTTCTCTCCTAGACAGGGCTGCTGCAAACTCCCACCTTTCAGTGTCAGGCACTGGAGCCTTTTTACTCCTTCTTCCATCGCTCACATGGTCCTTTTCTGAGCTCCTCAGAGAAATATGAAAATAGCTAATGAGAGTCGCTAACCTGTATTGAGCCAGGTTGTGGCCAGTCCCGGGAGTACCTCACGGCACTGCCTTGTTTTGTCCTCATTTAGACCATCTGGTGAGGAACCGTTATCGTATCCAGTTTAAAGTGTGACCATTGAGACTTCAAGAGGATAAATAAATACCTTGCCCAAGGTCTCCCAGCTAATCAGCTGGGGAACAGGGACTCACTCAGAGGACCACGTATGGAACATCTGCTCCAGCCCAGTCATGGCACGAGCTTCAGGATCAAGACCTGAATAGAACCAGACCCAGGACTTCAGTGGCAGAACAAGACAAGCGGGTAAAGGATGATGTAAAGCAGGATGAGGCTTCGGCTCAGGGCCAGGGTTGTGGGTGTGGGCTGGGTGGGGCATCTCAGCCAGACTCTGGTTCAAGGTGAAGAGTGACACCTGGCATAAGTCTGGAGGATGAGCACGAGCAAGGACGGCAAAGGAGAGAAGAGGGAACCACATACGCAAATAAAGAAAAAAGGCAGAAGGCGACACAGCCCACTCAGGAAAGCACAGTGCCTGCTGCAGAGTAAATGCTGAATGATCCTTGCACACCAAATGAATGATGTCCAGCCTCTTGACCCATTTCCAGTTCCACGAGGGCAGGATCCTTGAAGGGCATAAAGCAGAGAAAGGCATGTGCAGATCTGGGGTTTGGGAAGGTCATCTGTCAGGATGACGAGGATGGGAGGGGCTGGAAAGGTAGCACAACCCAATTTTCTTTCTTCTCTTGCTGGAAAAAAAGACCATTTTGTACAAGGGTCCTCTTCGCTAGAGTTTTAAAGGTAGAAGGAATTTTTTTTTTTAACATCTTTATTGGGGTATAATTGCTTTACAATGGTGTGTTAGTTTCTGCCTTATAACAAAGTGAATCAGTTATAAATAT
Source organism: Pseudorca crassidens (assembly GCF_039906515.1). Taxonomy (NCBI): domain Eukaryota; kingdom Metazoa; phylum Chordata; class Mammalia; order Artiodactyla; family Delphinidae; genus Pseudorca; species Pseudorca crassidens. The sequence goes on along the minus strand of NC_090296.1, from coordinate 138,358,964 downwards.
ACATATGCTCCCATATCTCTTCCTTCTTGTGTCACCCTCCCTCCCACCCTCCCTATCCCACCCCTCTAGATGGTCACAAAGCACCTAACTGATCTCCCTGTGCTATGCGGCTGCTTCCCACTAGCTATCTATTTTACATTTGGTAGTGTATATATGTCCATGCCACTCTCTCACTTTGTCCCAGCTTACCCTTCCCCCTCCCCATACCCTCAAGTCCATTCTCTAGTAGGTCTGTGTCTTTATCCCTGTCCTGCCCCTAGGTTCTTCATGACCTTTTTTTTTTTTTTTAGATTCCATATGTATGTGTTAGTTTGTTTTTCTCTTTCTGCCTTACCTCACTCTGTATGACAGACTCTAGGTCCATCCACATCACTACAAATAACTCAGTTTCATTCCGTTTTATGGCTGAGTAATATTCCATTGTATATATGTGCCACATCTTCTTTATCCATTCATCTGTTGATGGACACTTAGGTTGTGTCCATCTCCCGGCTATTGTAAATAGAGCTGCAATGAACATTGTGGTACATGACTCTTTTTGAATTATGGTTTTCTCAGGGTATATGCCTAGTAGTGGGATTGCTGGGTCATATGGTAGTTCTGTTTTTAGTTTTTAAAGGAACCTCCATACTGCTCTCCATAGTGGCTCTATCAATTTACATTCCCACCAACAGTGCAAGAGGGTTCCCTTTTCTCCACACCCTCTCCAGCATTTGTTGTTTGTAGATTTTCTGATGATGCCCATTCTAACTGATGTGAGGTGATACCTCATTGTAGTTTTGATTTGCATTTCTCTAATAATTAGTGAGTTGAGCATTCCTAGGTAGAAGGAATTTCCTATGAAAAGCCAGAGAGAAAATTCTAGGACACCAGAAGTAGTGATAGTCCAACTTTGGAATACAAATGTCAACAGACAAAAAAAAAAAAAAAGAAAAGAAAAGAAAGGAAGAAATAGAAATGCCATTAAGATCTCACCCTTTTGTAGAGGGGTGATTAGTTTTAGGGTGTCCATTGAGCTCATAAAAAACCCTGAGATAGGGCTTCCCTGGTGGCGCCGTGGTTGAGAGTCCACCTGCCGATGCAGGGGACACGGGTTCGTGCCCTGGTCCGGGAAGATCCCACATGCCGCGGAGCGGCTGGGCCCGTGAGCCATGGCCGCTGAGCCTGCGCGTCCGGAGCCTGTGCTCTGCAACTGGAGAGGCCACAACAGTGAGAGGCCTGTGTACCACAAAACAGAAAAACAAAAAACCAAAAAAACCCTGAGATAATCTCTGTGTAATTGGGACTTCCCAAACAGCTGAAAGGTTTCTGATACCTCACTCTGTCATATGGGTTTAGAGTCAGGAGTTTATCAAGTCGGAGGGGTTTGCAGGAGAAGGTCTTGAACAGAGAGCAGGGAGGTAGAGCCCAAGGGCCACTAAGACTCTCCAGGTGGCTGGCACTGACACTTGCACTGCCATATTTCATTAAAGCCTTGCTCTGGTAACGGGGACCTGGATTGGAAGTAAGCATGGGCTTTGGAGTCAGACCAGCTTGAGTCCCAGCACTCCTGCTTACTAATCATATAGCATGGACAAGGCCTTCAACTTCTCTGAGATTTTCTCATTTATAAAATGGGGATAAAATTAGTTCTTACCTCATAGGTGGTGCTATGAGAAAAAAAAATGAAATAATGGTCATAAAGCTTCTGACCCATTGTATTAGTCAGGGTTCTCCAGGGAAACTGAACCAATCAGATAGATCTCTATACGTCTATGTAAGAGGAGATTTGTCATAGGGATTGACTCTCTTGGTTATGGAGGATGAGAAGGCCCACGATCTGCCACCTGCAGGCTGGAGACCCAAGAAAGCCAGTGGCAGACTTCAGAGTCTGAAGGCCTAAGAACCACGAGCTTCAATATCCCAGGACAGGAGAAGATGGACATTGTAGCTCTATGAGAGAGAGAGAGAGAGAGAGAGAGAGGGAGATCCCCCTTCCTCCGCCATTTTGCTCTAACCTCAAAGGATTGGATGGGCCTACCCACATTTGTGAGAGTGGGTCTTCTTTACTCAGCTACTAATTCAAAAGCTAATGTCCTCCTGAAACACCTTTACAGACTACACCCAGAAATACTATTTTACTAGCTATCTGGGCATCCCTTAGCCCAGTCAAGTTGGCACATAAAATAAACCATCACAAGTCCACCCCTTGTCAACTTGACAGCTATACACATCTCCTAAACCATACGTAATCTCCAAATAAAGGCAGAAAAGAGGTCATACTTCCACCTAACATGATACAACCATACTGGTGCAACTGAAAATGCACTAATCCCTTCCCCAAAAGAGGAGGTAAAGTCCTTGGGTGATGTTTACTCTCCTGATACCCTATTTACTCACCTTGAATACTATGAAGTAAAACTGACAATCCTTAAGTACTGATACAACGTCAGTACACCTTATGTTACATGAGGGGAATAAGAGAGGAAAGAAAACAAAGCTATTTGCTTAATATCTTAAGATATTAGTATAGACACACAAATGTATTTATGACAAAATAAGGTGGAAATATTCATGACAATTACTGTTCTAGCTGCCATGTCAGGTCATGTGGTTGTAGCTGATATTTATAACTATCTTCTACTACCCATTCTGTATTCCCTTTGCCCTCAACAAGCACTGCACTTGGTCATGATTCTTTACCTGGTAGGGTGACCCAAACCTTCATTCCTGGATTTGGTTGACCTTAATCACAGCGCATGGTAATTGTAAGAAGGGCCCTAAGGGATCTCCTATCCTCCATACTCTTCCTTACCTCCATTGTGGAGTAGTTGGGATTAAATAAGCCAACACCATAACTTCCTGCTTTGCCTGTTGATTCAGAGGCATATGAAGAAAACAAAGCGGTTTGGTGTCTTAACTTCCAGTTCAGTGGAATCATTGTTGTGTCTCCTGGTGAAAGCATTCCTTCCTCTGGAACTAAGACCTCTAGGCCAGCGGAGCATAAAGTTGTGTGAACAGGAGCAAAAAGTTTGCTAGCGGGTCATGAGAGGTAAGTGTGAGCGGTGCCACTCCCATTTCCACCCCAGCCTCTCTGAGATTGTTCTTCATCCAGAGAATGGAGATCAAATTAGTACCCATCTCATAGGTGGTGGTATGAGAAAGAAATTAAATATGTCTCAGAAAGCCTCTAGTCCATAGGAAGTGCTTAATGTATGTAAACTCTTAATAGAGTCACCTAAGAGGAAAGTGGGGCTCAGAGGGGCTGAGGACTCAGCTCCAGTTCTGGATTAAATAATGGAGGAAAGTACTTGAGTTGAGATCAGGAGAAGGGAGCTTAGGTCCCTGTGTTCAGAGCCATTGTTGGTTGGCAGCGGTGGACCCCCAGGCTTGGTGACTCAGCTTCCTCCTGCTGTCCTCGTCTATCCCTTACTAATTTGATCATGCATTCACTCTGATAACTGACCTAATTACGAAAAGAAAAAAAGGTGGGAAATTGGGGGTGGCTAACCATTACAGGTAGAAACACAATAAAAAGATGATAAAAAAAACAAAAAACAAAACCCCCCAAAGATATGAGAACAAGAACCAAATGGTAGAAAGGATGGCTATCAAAATCCTCAACTAAGGCCTTAGCAAAAACATTAAACTCTGAACTCTCAGGAACCAAGACAAAAGGGAAGCACACTAGATTACCTGTGATGGGGATATCTGTGGTAATTTTTGGCCACCCAACCGCTGAAGCTTTTTCTGTTTGGGGAATTCTCCACCCCATGGGACCGGGAAGCAGGGCAGGCTCTGTCTCCCATCACAGAAGCGAAAATGGCTCATACTCCTTTCTTGGCTTCCCCTGTATCCGAGGAGCAGAAAACCATCAGACACGCTTGCCCCAGAGTCTGAACTGGGACTGTGACTGGTCCAGGAGGAATGCTCTCTGGGATGTGGCTGTGATAAATGTGGGTTCTTGGGCCTGAAATGACGGAGGTGCTAGTGGCCATGACAGGTGACCAGGGCTGGTGGGGTTGGTGGCAGAAGCCAAGCTGCACTGGCTGTGACAGAATTCCTATCACCACCTACCCCACTGCCCCCGTGGGCTTCTGCATTCAGACTGGGAGTGTTGATCCATTCACACAGTGTAAGTTTTTCCTCCAAACTCTAATTTTGAAACATTTCCAGTTACAAGAAAATTGAAAGAATACATTGAAAACCATGTATCTTTCTTCAGGGTCAACAATGTTTCAACATTTTCCATCTTTTTGCGCACAAACTCTCTCTCCACCCACATAAACAGATTTGCTGAACCATCTGAACCTAAGTTGCCCACATCATGACCCTTCCCATCTAAATACTTCAGCACGTGTCCCCTAAGAGGAAGCACATTCTCTAAGTCCATAATTCCCTTGTCACTCTTAAGAAAATTAACAACAATTCTTTAACATCATCTAATAGCTGCCCCTTATTGAAGATTCTACAATGCCTAAAAATACTTTATGTCTTTCCGTTTCTTTAATATTACAAGAGTCACTCCCTTTTCCAGCCATTTTCTGTACGTGATGCATTTGAAACATACTTTGTTTCAGATTCTTTTAAGAAGTTCCTTTTCTGCTCAGACCAGCCCCAGTCTCTTCCTGTTACAAATCTGGTCTGGTCCACACAGCTCTCCTTCCTGAAGGAGCACATCCACGTGCACAGGAAGATGACTTTCCCACATGCTCAGAAAAGAGTAGTGATTCCGAGAATGGGCTATGGGAATTGAGCCCCATCACTAGCTGGGTTAGGGCAAATTACCTAACCACTGTGAGGGTCAGCTTCCCAAAATATTATTAATTACTTCCCAAATTATTACGTGAAAACACGTAATAGTAATAATAGTCTCTACTGAGTAGAGTTGTTGGGAGGATTAAGTGAGTTCATGAGTGTAAGGGGCTTAGAATCATTGTCTGGATACACTGTAAATGCTGTGCAAAGGCTCTCTTTAAAGATGCAACCTCTTCCTGGTAAGTTCTCCCAATTCCTCATTAGTTTCCTAAGAAAATAGCCCCTAATGGAAGACATTACAGGCATACTTCATTGCATTGTGCTTCGCAGATACTGCATTTTTTTTTTTTTTTACAAATTGAAGGTTTGCGGCAACCTTGCATGTAGCAAGTCTATGGGCACCAATTTTCCAACAGCATTTGTTCACTTCCTGTCTCTGTGTCACGTTTTGGTAATTCTTGAAATATTTCAAACTTTTTTATTATTATTGTATTTCTTATGGTGATCTGTGATCAATGATTTTTTGATGTTACTATTGTAATTGATTTGGCATTTTTTTTTTAGCAATAAAGTATTTTTTAAATTAAGATGTACATTGTTCTTTTGCACACTTAATAGATTACGTAATGCTATTGCACACTTAATAGATTACAGTATAGTGTTAAAATAACTTTATATGCAAAAAATCCTTGTGGCTTGCTTTATTGTGATATTTGCTTTATTGCTGTGGTCTGGAACTGAACCCACAGTATCTCTGAGGTCTGCCTGTAGTCTATGACCTATTTTCCACCATAGGGTGATAGTACCAGCTGTCTCTCCTTGAATGGTCCTTTGGAATTTTTATGAAGAAGAAGCAGTTTCTGTAGAATGATACATTTAGAAAGAACTCCCCCAAACTTTAAACATATCAGTAGCTGTCATGTGCTTAGCACTCCTGTAAGGCCAGACACGGTGGGCAGGTCACTCCTCAACTGCCCTGGGAAGTGGGTGTAACCACTGCCATTCGACACACAGAAACCAGGGCTCAGGAGTCAAGCCACTTGCTCAAGTTCACACAATTAGTAAGGAACAGCGCTGGCATTAAAACTTCAATCTGGCTGCCAAGCACAGGTCTTTCCAGTAAACCACGTTGACTCCCTCCCCCAGGGTGGCTGGGTTCTAGTGTATTCGGCTGATCACTCCCCAGGTCATCAATTAAAAATCATGAATGTGGAAGGGTTATTGCTCTGTAGACAGGAAAACTGGGACCCGATCACTCTTAACTGGGGGCAATATCAAGTCTTGTTTTAAGAAAGAGAAGGGAGAGGTAATTCTCAGGAAAACACTCAGCTGGCTTCTGGGGCTGCATCATTTTAAATCCAGCACTTCAGACAATTGTGTTGGCTGGTAACTGGGAGGGATTACTGTTGCCTGGTGACTACGGGTACCTCCAACACAGATGTGAAACTTCTGAATAAGGGGGAGAGGTGGAGTTTTTACCTCTTGTGCACACAGGACTTTAGGCCATTCGTGTCACCTGATTCAATAAGGAAATGGGGTGACACATCTGAAGACAAGTTAGAGAACCAGCTCTTCAAGTTCACTTCTGTTTAGTGGCTCATCTGGACTTGCAGGTTTCATACCTGAAAATGATCTTCTCTTTGACCCAGTATTTTCCCTAGGGAAAAGCGGCAGGGGGTGGGGGTGGGAGGGAAGTTTTCCTACAGAATATTTTTTCCTCCTTTTTAAAACTGGGATCTAATGGAGTCATTTGTAACCTTGGAGTAAGGTTGTCAGAAGTTAAGGGTTGGTCACAGTCAACCAAGGCCAAAACGCCTTCTCTTTCAGAGTGTTTCAAGTTTTTTCTTTTTAAATAAGTAAAATGATTTTCCCCCAAATCTATGTTATATGGATACTCAGAATAAGATCTGATAATAGTGGGGCTACCTCGTGGGATGAAATCAGACACTGGAACCCTACTCACTGCCTCATTTCTCCCGAAGCCCTTCCAATTCCTTCCTGGGACCCTACAGCTTTGCAGAACACAATTTGAGGCCCCCTGATATACCCTATCACCTATTTCTTTAAAATGCAGATGCTAAACTAGTAATTTCAGTCTACATTTAACAAGTGATCTGTTCCAGATCTTCCACGAGGAAGAATTCCAAATAATGCACGTAGATACTCTGTTCTTAACAAGGTGGAACATATCATCCTACTCCTTAAGAGTAGGCTGTGCAGAGTGATTTCTTTCCAAAGAAGATAATGTGGAAGGAGAGGAAGAAAGAGTAACTTCACTGTGGTGAAATCTGACAAGCACTCCCTCAGCCCAGTGACCAAGGTCAACATCAACAGTGACAAGTCATGTTGACAGTGGATACCCTGACTATGATTGGGTGAGAATGGCACCTTACCTCTGAGATCTTCTTCCCAAGACACATAATCCTAGGTAAATTATGAGAGAAACATAAAGAAATCCCAATTGAGGGACGGTCCACAAAATTCCTGATCAGTACCGCTCAAATCTGTCAAGGTCATGAAAAACAAGAAAAATCTGAGAAACTGTCAGTGCCAAGAGAAGCCTGAGGAGATGGGATATCTAAGTGGGATGTGGGGCTCTGGATGGGATCCTGGAACAGAAAGAGGACATTAGGTAAATAGTTAAGGACATCTGAATAAAGTTAAGGACTTTAGTTAACAATATGCATTGACATTGGTTCATTCAATTGTAACAAATGTATTAACGTCTAACGTAAGATGTTAATAACAGAGGAAACTGGGTGAGGGGTACATGGGAACACTCTGCACTACCGCTGACAATTAAAAAACAATCCAAAACCATTCTAAAATTAAAAGTTTATTTTAAAAAAAGGTCTATTCCATTACATAATATTTTCTACTGTAGGAAAGGTTATTTTTAATTCAGTCTAGTCCTTTCTGGTCATACGTAGAGGCTAAAGGGATTTAAAAGGCTGTGGTGAGGGTCTAGACGTTAACTTATATAATCCATACGTCTTGCTTCACCAGCCTGGGGTACAGAATAAGGTCACATCTTTTTTAATATGCATGGTGATGGGCTCGCATTCCCCTTTGGTTAACTGGAGAAACTTCTCCCGCCATGCCCTTGGCCAGGGCAGCCTGGTCCTGTCCTCACTGGGGAGGCGCCATGTGGCTGAGGTGGGCACTGCCTGTGCAGGTCTGGGAGAGCTGGGCAGAGGCCACCTTCTCCATCTACCTGTGCAGCTTTGCTTCAGGCCTGGGTCCTTGATGGTCCTGGCTCCTTGTACCCAACTCTCGAGGCCGTTTCCCCTCAGATGTCTTCAGGGTATCTGGTGGTTCGGAGACCTCGTCAGCCCCAGCCACCCAAAGTCCTTGAGGACTTTAGAGTGAAAACATGGTCCTTCTCCCTCAATTTCAAGCCTGCCCATATCCTACTCCAGTGGGAGGGATACTCCTCTGCCAGGGGACCACTTCACTTGATTTCCCTGCTATTTTTGTTCTGTCGTGGGTGGAGAAAGCCACTGCTGCTGGTGACTGTGACTTAGAGATGTGACTCCATCTCTTTTAACACTAGTGGGAGGTGGCAGTGAGGTGGGGGTGCTCCTTGCACTGGAAGAGAAAGGACTTGAGTTCTGGGCCTGGTTCCCCCCGCTCTGTGAGTTTATCATCCTTCATCTTGCTGGACCTCACTTTTCTCATCTGCAAACTGGGGAGAGGAGGGATAGAATTGGAAGAGACAAACTTGATTGTTAAGTGTCTTCTGCTCCATCCAGGGGTGTTCCCAGAGGCCGAGGCTGGAGCCCAGGTTCCAGATTCCCAGGCAGTATTTCTGGCCTGATGGTGGGTTCGGGGCGATTCAGCCTCAGGGACAGGTGGGGAGAGGCAAGCCTGGCTCTGACCCCACTAACCCTAAACCCCACGCCGAGGTATTAATGCTATTGATCTCTGAAGTTAGCTTTGTGAGAACACCCTTCCTTGGCCCTCTAAGATCCTTTCCAAGGAATAAGCGATTCCCTCCCCCACCAGAGAGCACATTCACTAGATAGGGTTAGAATTTACTTTTTTGTTTGCAAAATCCAAGTCTTTTCACTTTTCCCCTCCAAAGCCATGAAAAGGAATCCAGCTGCCTGGACAAGTCCCAAGGAAGATGAAAGCAGCTTTCCTGAGGTTCAATTCTTCTAGAAACAATCTTCCTCTTCTCTCCTCCTCCCACCCCTCTCCAACTTTCAATGCACCCAAGTGTATATTGTTTTTAAATGTCAAAGGAAAAAAGAAAAAGGAAGAGTGAGAGGGAGAGAAACCCCTTTGCTCTGACTGTCACATTCTGGTGAGAGGGAAAAAGGCAGAAAGAACAAGTGGCAGAATTAAAGAGATGCAGATTTTTTTTGTCTCCCTGCCCCTATTCAGGTCTCTGGGCAGCCCCTCCGCTCTCTCTATCCCCTCTACTCCCCTCCCCCGGGTCGCATTGAAATGTCAAAGGCAGCAGTTTGCAGCTGAAAGGGGGGTCCCTGGTGGGAACGGACTGCCCTTCTAACCTGCAGGTCCAAGCTCTTCCCTTCTGCCCTTGTATTTGTTTTTCCCTTTCTTCCGGATCTCTCACTAGCAGAGGTTGTTTGGGATGGTGGAGGCCGGGGAGAGGGCGGGAAGCACAACGCTTCCCACCTGGGAGTGTGAAGGAGGAACGCTGTGACACCCTCGGCCCCTTCTTTCCCCCAGTTCCTCCAACCTCCAGTTGGCACAAAAATAGATGATTCCCCTGGGCCTTTTCATTTTCTGCCCTGGAAGAGAAAGGCTAGGGAGATGGTGCTTCATGTGCCCAGCGCGCCTGGCTCTATCTGGTCATGTCGTCCCCATCCCAGGGCTTCTAGCCAGTCATGCCGGAGGTCAAGACAAAGCTGAACTGTGATGTGCTTTTCTGAAAATTTGTACGCTAGGGTTGAAACATTTTATGAAACCCAGAGTGAGTGAGGGTGTGGGAAATGGGTGTTTTCTTAAATTGCTGGGGGAGGGCAAAGTGGGGAGATTTTTCAGAGGATCAACAACCTTAGAGAAAGTGCAAAAGCTCCGTTCAGCAATTCCACTTCCAGGCATTTTCTTCCTAAGAATATAATTAGGCAACTGAGCAGAGAGTTCTGCACGCGGGTGTTTACCCCAGGAATGTTTGTAAAACAGCATGATTGGAAACGTCCTAATTTTCTCTCAGTAGAGGATGAAGAAAAAACGCTGGCACATCATCTAGTGGAATAGCATAAGGTCATTAAAAATGATCATATAGTTTTATATTTGCTGATGGGGAAAGATACCCACAAAAAGCACTAAAGAAAATAAAAGGTTATACAATGCAACAAACAGTTCTTTCTCATTTCTTTACATCAAATGATATATGTGAGTAGAAAAATCTAGAAGGATAGGCACCCACATGTTCATATCTGGGTGGTAGAATTATGGATACTTACCATCTTCTTTAGGATTTCCAGTGGTTTCTGGTTTTTTGACATTTACAAGTATTCCTGCTATGATAAATGCAGCAACAACAAATTTATTCTTTAAAAAGAGTGTAAGCTAACTTTTGCCCCTTAGGTACAGTAATCCTATGTTTTCTTTCTACTGTACAAATAAAAATTTCCTAGTAATTAAAATGCTCACATTAAAACACACAGGCAGGGCTTTCCTGGTGGCACAGTGGTTGAGAGTCTGCCTGCCGATGCAGGGGACATGGGTTCGTGCCCCGGTCTGGGAAGATCCCACATGCCGCGGAGCGGCTGGGCCCGTGAGCCATGGCCACCGAGCCTGCGCGTCCAGAGCCTGTGCTCCGCAACGGAAGAGGCCACAACAGTGAGAGGCCCGCGTAACCACAAAACAAAAACAAAAACAAAAACAAAAAACACACACAGGCAGAAATTCATTGTTTTTGGTATGTCAGAAGCAAAGCGACTAATAACGAATAGGTTGTAAAACACACAGTGAAGTTTCATCATTTTTCTTTGGTTACGCAATGTTCCATAATTTTTTCTTTGGTTACACAGTGTTTCAACGTGATGGCTCTTTTAGTAAAGAATGATTGTCTTCTCCTGTGCTCCAAGCTGGCTGACTCCCATTTACTAAACTTCTCCCAGCCTACAGTCAGCCTTCCTGCTGATATGCTTTGCAAAACCACTTCTAAACCCCACATCAGGATACATCAATCAACCTGTTTAAAAGGAGAACTGTCCTGGACAACCCGGGATATGAGGACATCACTATAAAACATACTTTCCTTAATAGGAGATTTTTGTAAGCCTCTCAGCTTCCCCTCCCCAACATCACTTCCCAAACGCTCTAAAGTTATTATTTGAATTCTATGTGATTCTTCCCTTTAGAGTCAAAACTCGGTCCCTTTCCTTACATGTCCATATGGTCAGGTGAGGTCTTGGCTTTGGATACCCCATATCACGAAGGTCAAAGTCCTGACTCTTCTCTTCCAAATAAAAGGTTGTATTTCTAGGAAATATGCCACAGGATTGACCTGAATTTCCAACTTGTGCTCAAGGGGGAGTGGCTGAGGGAAATAAGGAAGAGACTCAACATTAGCATATGGGATATCAGCCACCATATTGGGAAGTTGGAGGCATGGCTTGAATGAGTGGGGTTAACTCTTGGAACTCATGTTCCTACCAACCTTGCCAACCCCCCCCCCCCCCCCCGCCAGAGCTGGACAGTAGTTTAAGTGGTAAAAACAGCTTCTATTCAGGAACTATTGCTATAGGGGAAAAGAAACTTCAGTAGAGAACTGAGCTCAGTTATGAATATAACATGGACAGGTGAGATTTGATAGTCAGTGAGCAGGATGGGGGAGCGGGGATCAGTGGATTACTAAGAGGAAACATCAGGGATAAGGGGAGATTCTTGCTAAAGGGACCTAACAGGATTCTTGCTGAAGGCAGGCCAGGGTGATCAGATATCACCTGGGGGATGGTGAGGGATGTGGAATGATCAGGTATCTGGAGTGATCAGATACTGAGGGTGGGGGATTCTGACTAAACCAATTTAATATGATTCTTGCTAAAACTGGGCAATGCAAAGTCAAAGTCCAAAGGTCAAGGTCTAGTTGGGAGGAAAATTGAGAGGAGCCTGCCTGGAGTTTGGTCAAGGAGAGACCAACGTTTCCGGTCTGGCAGTCTGCAGACTGACCTCTCACAGATGGTGATGGGGGAGAGGATGAAAGCAGAGAAAAGGCAGATTTTATTTGTGCTTATTCTGCAGCTGGGGTGAACGTATCTGAGGCCTGTAACGCAGATCACATGGCTTCAGCTGCTGTTGGCGCGCAGCTCTGCCCAGGTGCTGGCCATCACTTGCAGAGAACAGTGTGTGCACTTGTGGATGTCTCTTGGCCATCTTGTCCTTGCTGGGGAGATGTTCCCTGATGGCCACGGAATGGAAAGATTAACCAAGGAAACCCTCTTAAACTCTCGCAAGGATGCCTGAGTCTGTGACCCACTCAGTGTTCAGGATGACCCAAGGTCAACCAGCCTCTGGAATGTCTCTTTTGTATCAGCCCCGATGTCTGCCTGGTAATGCAGATACAGTTCAGTGTGGGGAGGACAGAGCTGGAGGGAAAGAGCCAGCGGCTGCTGCTTCCCTGGCAAAGAACAGTTTGGGGGAAACAAAAGACAGCTGGGTAGGAAACAGCAAGTCGCTTCCATGGAGGCTTTCATCTGTTAACACAGGCCATGCTAAGCAACAGTGTGAAGGAGCCTTGGGCATCCGGGTCTGGCCAGAGAACAATTCTTCGTTTTTCACCATAAATACTGGACCCTTCTCTAGGACTGAGATGTATTCTCGAAATTTGTCTTAAGTTAGGGTTTCAGTTGTCTTTTCTCACTCTCTAGGGTTCTTGGTCTTTACCGTGTATTGAGGGAAAATACACCTTTCAAAAAACCCAGCTCTAGTGATTATAAAACACATGGTCTTAGATCCTCGAACTTCACTGGTCTTAAATTTTCTTCACTTTTAAAATAGGGACTGGGATACCTTCTTCAGGGGGTCATGGGGCTCCAATGTCTCGTCATCACTGATGTGGTCCTGGGCTACCCTTCGTGCCCTATGTCATGTTTCCCAGCATTTCAAGCCACATAGATGCCCTTGCTCTTCCCTGTGGGTGGGCCCTTCCACACCTTCTGGTTTTTGTACTTGCCTTCCTCTGCCTGAAATATCAATCTCCCGCTTGTTAAGCTCTCAAACTCAGTTCGTCCTTCAAGAGTCGTCACAGAACGTGGTCCCTCTATTCATTCCTTCTGGAGCTCATCATATTCTCTGTTGTTTGGAAAGCTTTCTTAAAAATTGTCCCTATTTCCCACTAGACTGGGAGATTCTTGAGGATGTGGAATATTTGTTGCTGGATGAATAAACAGATGACTTAAGTGCTGTGTAAATGGTAGCTGCTGTTCTTTTTATTTTTCTGCTTTTCTCCAAGTCGTCCCTATTCTAAAGGGTCCTTAATCCCAGATGAACTGAAATGACTTGATAAATAATTCTATCGGGAGTAGATGTTCTGACTCCCTGTCTCCTACTTCTAATGAAGCCCCTAGATCAGTGGTTGTCAAAGTTGTCCAGAATATTGCAGAAATTTGGAAGTTACTGTATTCTTTGGGGGACACCATGAAATATTAATACAATCATTTCCATCATATGCACTAGAAATAAGTTATTAGTGGAATAGGTGGTAAATGTAAGCAAAATAAGATTTCAACCAAGAGCATGTATATGTGCCCATAAAAAGTAAACAAAAACCCGAAATCCTCCCCAAATTCAAGCCCTCGAAGAAATCATAATCATATTCCTCCAACTTTTAAATTAATATTTATTTGCCACTAGTTTATTTATTCATCGATTTGATCTGTGAGTGCTCACTAGTGTAGACACAGCAATAGGTGATAAATATTTAAGAAAAAAATTGTTGGAGAACAACTTAAAAATGAGAACATTCAATGGATTAGTCATGACTTGATTTTGACAGTTTAATAGTCTTGTTTAGTAATGCTAATTGAGTACTTACGGGGGGGCCAAACACTGTGCTAAGGGCTTTACATGGATTATCCCATATATCTTCACTCCCACGCGATGAAGTGGACATTTACATTATTTTCATCATACCGATGAGAAAACAGAGGCTTAGCGTTCAAGGATACGTTTTCACAAAGTAAAATTATGACTCTCATACAAATATAAAATGAACGCGTGTCAAAATTTTTAGTTAACCCATTAAATAATGAGAGAACCAGTAAGATGCTATAATCAGTTCAAAGGAAAATCCAAAGACCAGAGCAAACACCCGCCAGTAAAGAATGATGAAACAGATGCGAAGTGGTCAATATATCCACCAGACGATAATCAATTGTCTTTCCACAGGACATGTCTGTATTTCTATGGGCAGGAATAACTTGAATTACTGTACGTTTTCTATAACATACAGGAATTGTAAAATAGCTTTGTCAATGCAAGGTGGAGGTAACCCTGAGGATGTACTAGTCGGAACACCCAGGTGTGTTTTTGCCCATTTCTAAAAGTCTTGCCCAGGTTTTCGTGTGGTTAGAAAAGGTAAAGATTTGCGTAAGGTCACGTAGCCAAGATGCAGATCCCAGCAATACAGTGCCAGTGTCCTCAACAACTGTTCTGTGGATGAAAACTTTAAGAACTACCGATGAAAATAGAGATCAGCTCTCTTTTGGAGTTGCTATTCTGCTACTGTTTGGTTTCCCTGGGTACATATTTTTTGTCCATGTAAAAACACTGTGTATGTTTAAGTTTTAGGAAAGGAAAGGAACTCGTATCTATTGAATTCTTAACAGGTGTCAGGTATCGTGTCAAATGCTTGAAGCCCGAGATCCCGTTTTATCTCAACAGCCACATGAGGGAGGTATTAGTAATCCCCATTTTACAGATGAGCACTTAGGTTTGGACTGATTCCTGGAGTTAGAAGGCTAGCGTGGAGCTGTGATTCAAACCCACATCCCTCCTAGCCAAGGCCCATGCTGTCCCAGCCGGTGAGCCAAACAACGTTTCTAACAAACGCTCACACTTCTAACAAAGAATTTTCATTGTTCCCACCTTTTGGAGCCTGTATCATTTACTGTGGGGCTGCTGAGCTGTGCTGAGGACCGGGGGATGGTTCCGAAGAAAATGGCATTGAAAAGAAACACCTTGTTTTTTGTCCCCTGTGCTCAGTGGACCCAGATTTGTCTGTGTGCAGAAACCTCAAAGAGACACAGGTTATGGCCCCAGCCCTTGACTTGTGCCAATCCTTAGATGTTGAGTAGGACCTTGATTTCGGAATGGCAGTGTGCTTTTCTCGTTGCTCATGGGCTAGTTTACCAGGACAGAGAAATTCTCTCAAGATATTAAGAGTAGGTATTCTTAAAATGCCACAGGCCACTGAATTTACTACACCTCATCAGTTATAAGCTATCCCCCAAAGAAATCCTGCAATGTTTGCCAGCACTCACTATGCCCTGCTGATACCCCAGGACTGACACTGATGAACATGTACGTACAGGCTTCCTTCAGGTCTCCCAAGCATGGTGCCTGGACCACTTTCATCAGAGTGACCTGGGTGCTTGAATAAAATGCAGTTTTATCAATAGCACTTGAGACTTAATGAATCAGAAACTTGGGGGGGGGGGGCGCGGATAAGGGCTGAAAATGTCTATTTTCAAGCTCCATCCTAGGGGGTTTGGAGAATCCCACAAGTATAAGTGCTTGGGCTCTGGACTCAGCTGGTCCTGAATGAGCATCCTGGCCACACTGTGTGATATTGGGCAAATTCAGTCCGCTCTTGAAGACTTGCTTTCCTCATTTGAAAAATGGGGATAACTGTAGTTGTGAGGAGGTAATCTACGGGAAGCATTTGGCATGGGTCCTGGCACCGGCTACGTTCCCAGGAAGTGTCAGCTATGAATGTATTTCACTGATCCTAAGATGCTCATTCCTTTTGTTTTCGGCGTAGTAACGTCTCTGAAATCAGTCTGCTTCTTAAAAGTGATGGTGTGTCAGGGTCTCAGGGATGGCAGTTTTTCCTTCTAGTGGTCTCTAAAACAAGGTGCATCTCACCATAGATGGTGTCATAGACTGGGTGAAATACAGTGTATGTAAGGGTTCCTGGGATGCAGTGCTGTCCAGCATAAGGACTCTGGAAGAGTACTGGAATTTGGGGGATCTCAGGCCTGTCTAAGCTGTGGCCATCTAGCCAGTGGCCCCTGCTAGTGCAGGAGTAAGTCAAGTGAAAGTTGGATAAACAAGGCAGTGGGTTCACCCCTCTCTCTGGAGGGGTTTCCATGATTTGGGAGGTACTTGACGGTCTCCCTTCTTCAGGCCCCACTTAGGTTTCCTACTGGGGCAGGGCAGCTTGAACTGGGTGGGGCTGGTGTGGTGGAGCATTTTTTACCTCCTTTGTTGGTTCCTTCTCATCTCCGGACTTGCCTTGTTGGGTGTCTCTGGACCATCTGGCCACTACTTTCATTTTTCTTTTCCTTTGGGTCCCCTTTTCAGGGAAGGATTTTGAGACGGAAGGAGGAGTCAACAATAACCTTAATCTACTACCTGCCACAGAATTATCAATATTATCACAGCGAA
The DNA here is from genome assembly GCF_039906515.1 of Pseudorca crassidens. Lineage (NCBI taxonomy): Eukaryota > Metazoa > Chordata > Mammalia > Artiodactyla > Delphinidae > Pseudorca > Pseudorca crassidens. The sequence continues at coordinate 138,342,641 of NC_090296.1, read as the reverse complement.
TCAGGAAGAAATCTGCCCCCTCCTGCCAACGATCCCACTCGCTCATGGCTCTTGTCTGCTCAGCTGTGTGACCAAAATGTGATTTGGCAGTGAGACAGCTGTGGGGGAAGGTTTGCTTCTTGTTGTTTTTAAGGTGATCTATACAAAGGAATCAGCTCAATGAGTGGTTTGCTTCCTTTGAAAAAGCACCATCTGAGTTTAGATTTTGCATTTACTATTTTAAACCCTTCCGATTAGACCCATGGGGTTTCCCAGGCTTGCCTGGGGGAGTTTTTTCCAGTCTTCCTTTCCTTTCTTTCCCAAACCCTGGGACAAATATTTGTTTTTCTCACATACTCATCACAGCCCCCGGCCTTTAGAAAATCTGAGCAGCCCGGCAGTGACATGGGAGCCTGGTGCCTGGCTGGGGAGCCTTAAGCTGAGAACAGCGCTTGGCAGGCTCGCTTCCTGCCCCAATGCCCTCATTCACCATGGAAAGTTGCGGGGTGTGTCTTGGCACATTTGCTGAGCTCACTGGAAGCTCTCAATTTTGAGAGGGAAAGGGACTTTCTCATGGGTTTCCCGCTCCAAGAGTATCAATCAGCCTCAGAGAAACACTAGGGAGGCGAGAAGTGGTTTCCTAGCAGGAATCGTGATTACAAAGGCCACCGGCTCCCTTTGTATCTTTTGTTCCTGCTGGCGCCTTGGTCAGAGTTTGGGGGCCGCCCCAGTGTAGTCTTTGCTGGCCTGGGTCTGCTGATCCTGGAGGTTGGGGAGGAGGAAAAGGAAAAAGTGTCTGGAGGAGCAGAGAAAGGAGTCCTTGCTGGGGTCCCGCTCTCTCTGTTGCACCACGGATGGCTTTCTTTTGGCTTTTTGCAAATCTCTGATCTGTTGGTTCTTGGCAAGCCAACAGGGAAGGATCAGACCTATCTCGTGGGGTTGTGACATTTGAGTGGGCTATTGTAACCTGCTGGGCACTGAGTTGGTGCTCCTTAAATATTCCTCCCTGCCTGCACTTTCCCTTTCCTGCTTTCCTTGGAGGGTAGAATTCATATCTATATCATTTAAATATCATTTTTGAAATGATAGCTGAAGCAGGGGAATGAGGGAAGGAAACAGGAAGGAAAAAGTAATTTCATATTCCACCTCCTCCTCCATTTACCACCCGCCCGCCCCCTCAAAAAAAAAAAAAAAAACTTCTTTAACCCTGCATGTGTTATTGGAAAGAAGATGCACAGCTGTGGCTGGTGACTGTGTTTCCTTGCCTGAAGCCAGCCTCTGATGGAACCCCTCCGCCCTGCTGGTCTGTTGTTTTGCTCGGCTGAGCTGTGGGGCGTGGGGTTAAAGGACCCTTGCCAAAGTGACCAGTTTTATCTGGCTTTCTGACAGCTGTGAGAAATCCTGTTTGACAACAGGGCAGCTTCTAAGCAGGGAGCTGGGAGGCTGGCGTGATGTGACGGGACCCGGAAGCGGGAGGCAGGTCCCCACGTGTCCGTCTTGAGTGGCACTATTGGTTTCGGATAGATTTCATTCCCGTATTGGAAAGGAGTGCTTCTTTAACATGGGATCGAAATACGCTTCTTTAATATGGGAATGAAAAATATCTAAGGCTGTAGTGAAGGACAGTCGCTCCAGGGCAGAGAATGGTCTGTATAAAAATGACAATCCAGCTGCCCAGTGGAATACACGGGCTTAACGCTAATAAGAGTAACCGAATTTAGAGCAACGGCTGTGTACTGTGAATGGCTTTCGGAAGCCAGCAGCTTCTGGGGAAGAGACGCAAAGGGTTTCTAATATGCAAATGAGGCTGGGTATGAAGCCCCCAGGATAAAAAACATCACGTGAATCTCACTCATCATTTTATTAACAGGTGGGTTCCTAGACTGATTTTGAGTTTTCATCAGTGGGCAAATTAATTAAGCTGTTAAAAGGTGGTGCAGAAATATGCACAGGTATCTTTGGCCTTCTTTGACAAGGAACATGCTGCTCTGGGTCTAACCGTTGGAATAATTATTTTCTCCCCTGTAAATTACCGGCAGCAAATTCAGTGCAGTGCACCAGTATGCTTTTAATTATCCACAGGCTCTGAGGATGGGGGCTACATGGGACAGGTATTTATGAAATATCTAGGTTTGTATATGTGTAAAAATACCTATGAATCCTTTCCAGCTGGGTTCGTTTATTTTAAACAAGTCACGGTGACCGGATATTGATTTGGGGCTTGGGGGCTCCAACAAGGAACATTTACCTTCATGATAAGTGGATTTCATCCTTACTTGTCTGAGTGATAAAAAAAAAAAAAAATTGTTTCAGCCTTTCTCAAACTGCACTTGCTAGCTGCAAGCCAGGTTTTTGTGGGCATTGTAGTATTAATCGGCATTAGCAAGACATTTCAAAATATAGGCTGAGGGCCAAAACAGAGCAATAGAAGAAGATTAATCTGTTCTTCCGAAATGAAAACCATTTGGGCTAAATAAGCAAGTGTTGTGTTACAGTGAAAACAATACAGGTAGCAACGCCAGAATGTCTTTCATTTGTTCCGAGCTTCATTCATTCATTTGGTAAATTGTTGGTGGCCCCTAACATGTGCCAGACTATGGGGATATAGAGTAAATTGTCTCAGAAAGAGCTGGGTAAGTATAATTGGAGAAATGGCTGGGAAGCTGAAGTACAGGAGACCTAATACAGAGGGGCAGAGGTGGTCGGAAAATGGGTCCCTTGATGAGTAGGAGAAATGATCTCCTACTGAGGATGAAGTGTGGGCCTGCATGCATGCTGGTAGTGATGGTGGTGATGAAGTGGAAACAGTGTATTGAGAGCCTGAGATGGAAAGGCGATTATTACATATAACAGTTTGTTAAGGCTTCTATACCAAAGTACCAGAGACTGGGTGGCTTAAACAACAGATATTTACTTTCTCACAGTTCTGGAGATTAAAAATCTGAGATCAAGATGTTGGCAGTCTTGGTTTCTTCTCAGACCTCTCTCTTTGGCCTGCAGACGGCCGCCTGCTCCGTGGGTCACACGTGGTCTTTCCTCTGTGCTTGTCTATGTCCTAATCTCTCTTTATAAGAACACTAGTCCTGTTGGATTAGGACCATCCTCATGACCTAATTTTAACTTAATTACCTTTGAAAAGACTTTACCTCCAAATATGGTTACATTCTGAGCTACTTGAGGCATATGAATTTTGGGGGGGGGGGTGTACAATTAAACCCATAACACTTTATAAGGAAATTGAATGTAAATTTCCAAGATTCAAAATTGTGTGCTAATAACAAACATAATTTATGAGAGAGGTTATAGAGTTTAAAGAAATTTAATCCTTCTCACTACTAATTATTATGAATGGGTTGTAACCCCAACTCTGCTAGAGAAACACTGGAGAGAGTAAGAGTCAGATAAAGTTCTCATCTTCTTCAGGAAAATGCAAACTTTGATAAATAGATTAATAAAGTGAAAATCCGCTTTATAAAACTTAATAGAGGTGGTGGTTGCCCACATTTTGAATACACTAAATGACATTGAACTGTTCACTTTAAAATGGTTAATTTTGCCTCAACAAAAACAAACCAAAAAAACTCAAAAAGTTTAAAGCAGCCACTGGTAGAATTTTTTAAATGATGAATATAAAGCTTACAGCTTTAGAGTAGATTAAGAAACAAAATATAGACCATAAAAGCAAATGAAAGAAAACAGATACAGCATGAAAACCTTACAGCCGAAATGCACAAAATGATAAGGTAGGCATGAGACAACTATAAGCCAATAAATAGAAATAATTTAAACTCTTTCACAAAGGCTTTAAAATTGTATTTAAAAACCAGTGAGTTATATCCTGTCAACATGGTGTACATCTAAAATAAAATGTGGTGAGATTGAAAATAAAATAACGAACTAAGATTGAATAGGCAACACAGATTCAAAGAAGGCAGGGCTGGCAGTGTTACTTCCAAAAAAGTGATCTTCAAAGCAAAAAGCATTAAATGGAAAACAGGGAGTCATTTTATATGGATAAGTTGTATGTTCTACAATACATGTTCTTTTTTGGGGGGGGGTGCTCTCAGAATCACTTTTTATTTTGAAAATAATAAGATGAAAAAGAAGAATGATATCCTGTCTTTAGAAGAAAAGAAGGAAGACATTGTATACCTCTTATCAGACTTCATAAATAGGTACACACACACAAAAAAAATCACCTTTCGAATTTCAAGCAAGTATTTTCATTCCAAACTGATTAGGAAGTCCAAGACAGGAAATATTTTGACAAATGTGACCAGAACTAAAGTAAAACCCGGGAAATCTGGAAAAATCAACTCTTTGATTCACTTGCAACATTTTGCTACAGAAAATGTAATAAAACCCTAACCTCTTTCTTTCACAAGCCTTTTAACAAAGGATCTCACTCAGGGGAAGCCCATGATAAAATGACTCTCTTCCATATACACGGACCATTTATTCTGGGATGATGGCTGTATGACAGCATGATGTAAACACACTAATCCTACAAGTCAAGTAGTAGCAGCTACTATCTTCTTCACCTGACCCTCAGTATCAATAGATGTTATTATCCCCATTTTACAGATTGGGAAATAGAAACTTTGCTAAAATCACAGAGCAAATTACAAACATTACTTAAGACAGAACCCAAGTAGCTTAAAAACACCTCCCACCAGCACAGACTTTGCCACCTTCCAGGCCAACCTATCACACCATCATGAGTTTAGATATTAATGCTTTGTAACAATTCCTCACAAAGGTCGAGTGGTCAAGGCTTAAAAATCACTTATTATAAGTGAAAGATCCTGCCAAAATTGGAAATTAGAAAGCAGTGCAATATTCCAGGGATCTATATCCTGCACTGTTTATACCTGGGGTATACCAGGTCTCCATGTGTGAATTTCTTCAGCAGACATGAAGCCAAAGCCCCCCGAGAAGTTAAGGAACAATAACACCCTCTTGGAGGCTCTATTCATTCCATGGTTCCGAAGAGCTTCTTTCGAACAGTCTGGGAGTCTCAGCTACGAGCTGAGATGCATCAGGAGTTATTCTCCCCTGAGGGAATCAGTCCACAGTTTCTTATCTTCATGCAAGTTTTCTTTAGCAAGAAACATGCATTTCATGTTATCTTTGATGTCGAAGGGCACTTGAATGGTAAGGACTAGTGTTTGGATGTTACAGTCTATGCCATTAAACATTTGGTGCAGAGCGTCCGATGCCAGGACACAGCAATCCGAGCTAACCCAGTCTTCACCTGTCGCTCACACCTCAGAATCTGGCGGGCCAAGCAGTGAGAAGCAGTGGGAAAGACAGGAAGCTTCACTATTTCAGACGTGAGCACTTTCAGCGGGATGTCTCATGCAGTCTTGACTTGTCCAATTCCTTCAACTGCTCATATGTCACAAAGAAAATAATATTCCAAGGACCAAGTCTCAACCAATTTGGCCAAAACCCTTTATATAGAGCAAAAAACCCTTCATTCTTCCATGTCTGTAACAAACAATCCAGGAAACCTGTGTAGCCAGGGCATCTGCCATCTCAAAGGACTCTGATTCATCATACTTGTTCTCACCACATCGACAGGGTTTGAGGCCAGGGCCCCCGCCAGCCCACAGGTGAAGCCTGAGAGGAAATGGGTATACACAGTGTCTCCCATCAAGCCCGAGAGAATGAGATGCTTCTTGGTGAGGTCGTAGACGGGCAGCTCCACACCAACAACAATAGCGGCCCTCTGAGCAGTAAGGGACACGCCCTTCCAAAGTCCTCTCGTTCCCTCTTGCTGGTAAATGTGAATGAAGTTGCCTATCATTCCTCCTTGAAGGGTGCTATTTTGTGCTTGCATCCGAATTTTCAAAACATCAGTTGGATTAGCAATGGTTGAGGATATGACTCCAGAGAGAATTCCACAGACGACATTTATCAGAAGGGTTTCATCTTCCGGCGCTCGACAAATAACCACTTCAAGCTCTGGTAGACGCCTATCTTGATGGTGCCGTAGGAAGCCTGGCGCAACATCGCAGGAGCAATCCCTGAATACAGTGCTTTCAGGCCTTCCTCTCTGCCTATCCTCACTAACGCATGCAACATTCCTCGATACCTGATTTCTTTAACGTTTGCATCATTCTTCTGGCCTTGAATCTGGAGCCGTGTCTTGGTTAAATCAGTTGGAAAAGTACCGCACTCCGCTGTGATGGAGGCCAGGCCTCCGTACACGAAGGGCTTCCAGTTCAGGGCTGACATGCTCACCGCTGTCCCTTCTCCTTTGTTCACAGACGCATAGCCTCCAACAGGGTTTTTCGGGACCAGGGTTCAATCCCTGGCCCCCTGGACGAGGAACTAAGATCCCGCAATCCGCGCGGTACAGCAGGTGGCGGCGGCCCTGCACCCTCCTACTCCCCAGGCACAGCAGCAGCCGGCTCCAGCGGCCGCACGGGATCTGGAGGAAAGCCATGTTCTTTTTCTTTCTTTCTTTCTTTCTTTTTTTTTTGTGCAGTACGCGGGCCTCTCACTGTTGTGGCCTCTCCCGTTGCAGAGCACAGGCTCCGGACGCACAGGCTCAGCGGCCATGGCTCACGGGCCCAGCCGCTCCGCGGCATGTAGGATCTTCCCGGACCGGGGCACGAACCCGCGTCCCCTGCATCGGCAGGCGGACTCTCAACCACTGCGCCACCAGGGAAGCCCCATGTTCTTTTTGAGTGTGGACAATGTCTCGGTTAGTATTCTAGGCACTTGTCATGCATTATTTCTCAGCAGTCCTTAGGGGTATGTGTTGTTATTTTCGTCCCCATTTCAGAGGAAGGGAGGTTGAGGTTTAGAGAATCTCAAGTAATCAGGGGTCGAGGAAGAATCTGAACTCAGAGTTTGATGCTTTTCCCCCACACACCCTGCTTCATGCACCCAACAGCGCAACAGAATCAGGGCTGGCAGTGTTACTTCCAATCAGATGTTCAATCTAATGTTGTTTACACTAGAAGAGGTTAATGGTAAAGTAGTCTATGTTTTTAACAATCTTTATCAGCCTTTGTCAGATTAAAAGATATATCGCACAAAGAAAACATCAACAGTTTCCCAATTTATTGTGGAAATTGTACGGGCCATGTTCTCTATCTCTGATGCTATAAAAATTAAAACCAATAATAAAAATTAATTTAATTTCCAATTAAAATTAATTAGAAAATATCTATCCAATCACTTAAGAAATAAAACAATAAAATTCCAAAAACCTCTCCAAAACTCAAACACATTTTTTTAAAAAATTGAAATATAGTTAATGTGCAATATTATGTTAGTTTTAGGTGTACTCCATAGTGATTTGACATTTGCATACATTATGAAATGATCATGACAATAAGTCTAGTAACTGTCTCCATACAAAGTTACTACAGTATTATTGACCATATTCCTTATGCTGTATATTATATTCCCATGAATTCTTTATTTTATAACTGGAGTCAAACCCATTTTCTTAATAGTTTGTTTGGAAATTAATAAAAAGAGAATACTTATATCAAAAACATGAAATGTGGCTAAAGTTGTCCTTAAAGGCAATGTGATAATAGCAAATGATTTCATTTTTTAAAAAGAAAGAATAGAAATAAATGGATGATGAAGTCATCTCAAGAAAACAGGTAAACGAACAACAAGAATGCAAGTCAAAGAGCAGAGAAGAAATTTTAATTGAATCAGAAATTCTGATTTAAAATGGAGAGACCCCCTCCTAGTGTAACTGACTAACAGACATAAGAAAAGGTTTTCTGGCTGAATTTCTAGAAAACTTAAGAACAAAGAGAAAACAAGAACCTACTGTATGGCACAGGGAGCTATATTCAATCCCTTGTAATAGACTATAATGGAAAAGAATGTGAAAAAGAATATATATGTATGTATATGTATAACTGAATCACTTTGCTGTACACCTGAAACTAACACAACATTGTAAATCAACTATACTTCAATAAAAATAAAGATTATGACTCCTAGATTTATTAAAATTTGAACAAATTTTCTCTCCTCTCTCAGTAATGCTATAAGATTAGAACTCTTTAATTACATTTGCATCACATACACCTTTATTTTTACTGGTTTGTGCATTTTGATTAAATGTATATTTTAAATAGCAAAAAAAAGAGAAAACAAATTTAGAAAAAATAAGCAGCTATAATCATAGATTTGAAGTAGATTTTAAAATATAAGAGAATAAATGTTACGGAAAAAATAGAACCTTTCAATGAAGTGAGTGTTTCACTGGGAAAATTCAAAATTGACCTAAGAATAAAAACCTCAAACAAATCAATGCACATGAAAGAAATGTAAAAATAGTTAAAGAATTTATTCTAAAATTTATCCTACAACCAGACAGATTTCTGTTTTTATTTTTAACTTTTAAGAAAGAGGTCACTTCCATGCTGAAAAAAAATCATGGAAAAACATTCCAATTTTACAAAGCTGGCTTAATCCTGATCTTAAAACTTCACTGATAGCACAAATAGGATAAAGGCACATGCTCCATGATGTGGATGCAAAATTTGAAATCATGAAGGTTATATAAAAAACTAGGGTTTACATAAAGAATTCAAAGACAGTTTTGTGTGAGGAAAATTTTCTGATTGGTCATGCCATTAAAGCCAAAACAACTTGATGGTATCCATTAAAACTGAAATATAATTGATAAAACTCAACACACTAACTTATGATTTTAAAAGACTATTCCCATAAAATTTACTAAAATTAATAGCTTTGCCGTATATAAGCAAACAACAGTTGGAAACCATAATAGAGAAAGCGCTCATATTAAACTAGCAAGAAAAATCACAGAATACCTAGGAATAATGCTACCAAGAAATGTGTGGAACCTTTATGGGACAAACTCCCAAATTTTATTAAGAGATATTAAATAAGATTCAAAGGATGGGAGACGCATCATTCTCTATGACTTAATGATGTAAAGATGTTAATTTGATTCAAGTTAATTTACAAGCTTCAGAAATCTCAGTAACAATTCCCAATGTACTATTTTTTGGAGGAATTTCATAAAATAACTCTAAAGTACACGGGCTATGAAGGAGATAGGAATATGAAGGAGATAGGAATAAAAGAATCATGACTAGATATGCAAAATGCATAAAGCTACAATAATCAAACCAGTAGACCTATTAGTGATAGACTGAATGACTAGTCCTTAACCTCAAACCTACATGAGAGCTTAACGTATAAACACGGGCACATCATACACTGGGAAATGGGTGGAATCTTTCAACAAATAGTATTGGTTCTTTGTGAGAAAATCAAGTCAGAGCTGCTCCTTATTACAAACACCAAAATAAATTCCAGATGGAGTCAAAATTTAGATGCAAAAATATTCTGCTGCATTAGTAATCAAGCAATGCAAATTAAAATTAAATGTTACTTTCTTTTTTTGTTATATTGGCAAAGATAGTTTTAAAAATCACTTGACTTTGGGAGAGTGTGGTGAGGAAGTCCCTTCATACTTCCGATCTGAATTTAAAAGAATTCAGCTCTTCTGAGGAGTGATATTTATTGGAAACCTCTAAAAATTTCAATTCTATGACCTGTAGATCCCATGTCTTGGCATCTCTCCAGGGAAAAGATAAGACAGGTAGACAGATGGATAAGGAGACAAAGATTTACCTACAAGTATTTTTATTTCAGTCATATCTGTAGTAAAGTTTAATAATTGGGAATTTGTTGAATATCATGTAGTCCCTAGGATGAAATATTATGCAGTCAATGCATAAACATTTTGAAGACTATTTAATAACATAACAATATAGTTACTATGTAATGTTAAACAAAAAGGGTGATACAAACTATATGTACATAAATATGCATATATAAAATAAACTCAATTTTATTAAAAATATATAAAAGTATAGAAATTGCAAATAAATAAAGGAAAATGTTAGCAGTGGCTATCCCTATGTGTGAGATTATAGAGTTTTAGTGATTATATTTTTCAAATTTCATAAGTTGAAAATGCAACAATTTTGTGAATAGAAAAAGAGTTAAAAAATCAAATAAAACAATAAAAAAAGTTAAAGGTAAAAAAATGAAGTAAAAAAAGTGGAAGAAGAAGAAATCAATATGTAACTTTTCAGGCATGTGGAAGAAATTTGAAGGCATGAAAGAAGTGGAAAAATCATGAATACAATTGTTCATAGATTTAATGCTCATAAATTAGCTTTTGCTAATTGTCTCAAAACCAAAACCAAATTTAAAAGCGATCACTAAGCTGAAAAAGTATTTGCAATAAAATTGACAAGACCACAGTAAATAAAAGAAAAAAAACAACTCATCTTTAAATAGAAAATGGTCAGATTATATTAACAGATAATGGTAGAAAAAATAAAAATATTTAATGAACATAAGAAAAAGATGTTATCAGAAATCAAAAAGTACATATTAAACTACATGGAAGTATTATATCTTCAAAAAATATTTACTGATACGACAACCGTTTACAACATAATATTAGGTGATAACGAAAAGCTGAACACATTTTATGCTCAATTTTATGAAAATAAATGTATTGCAAAGTGAATGGAAGGCAATACACCAGATACAGTAGCAATGGCCATTTCTAGGTAGGTAGATTGGAGGTTATTTTGAATTTCTTCTTTAACGGTCTTCTATGGACTTTGTACATAGAAATATTGATACTACTTTCTTGAAGCAGTGATGAACAAAGGATTTGAACATATACAAATGCATCCACTAGCACTGCCTTTCATAGGAAGGACACCTCTTGAATTAAGGACAAGCCTTCTTAAGAACAGAGTGTCAGAGATGAATGGATAAAAAAGATGTGAGGTATATATATATATATATATATATATACACACGATGGAATACTACTCAACCATGCAAAAGAATGAAATAATGCCATTTGCAGCAACATGGATGGATTTAGAGGTTATCATACTAAATGAAGTAAGTCAGAAAGGGAAAGACAAATAGCATATGATATCACTTATGTGTGGAATCTATGACACAAATGAACTTACTTACGAAACAGGAACAGGCTCACAGACATAGGAAACAAACTACCAAAGGGGAAAGGAGGTGGGGGAGGGATAAATTAGAAGTTTGGGATTAGCAGATACAAACTACCATATACAAAATATATAAACAACAAGGTCCTACTGTATAGCACAGGGAACTATATTCAATATCCTGTAATAAACCATAATGGAAAAGAATATGAAAAAGAATGTATATGTAGGTATAACTGAATCACTTTGTTGTACAGCAGAAACTAACACAACATGGTAAATCATCTATACTTCAATAAAAAAGGAAAGACCAGAGTGTCAGCATCCTGAGAGAAATCTGCACCAACAGGCAACAAAGCTTTTACCACTGGTCTAAAATTTTGTGCTTTCCAAAAGGGCTTTCTGAAACCTTAGCGGTTCAGTGGGTTTTACACCGGGGGAACAAGGATGCAGAAGAAGCCCCAGCCCCTCTCCCTCCTGCATCTTCCCACATCCTCACCTCCCCTTCCTCCACCTCTCCCCTTCTTTCCCACATCATCATCACTAGGCTTCAACTACTGCATCTTTAAAAGATAAATATCTTTTTTTTTTTTTTTTTCCGGTATGCGGGCCTCTCACCCTTGTGGCCTCTTCCGTTGCAGAGCACAGGCTCTGGAAGCACAGGACCAGCGGTCACGGCTTACGGGCCCAGCCGCTCCGCGGCATGTGGGATCTTCCCGGACCAGGGCACGAACCCGTGTCCCCTGAATCGGCAGGCTGACTCTCAACCACTGCGTCACCAGGGAAGCCCAAGATAAATATCTTTTAACATCTTTTTAAAATCTGGGTTCCTGAGTTTTTAAAGATGGAAACTGGAGTTAAAAACCCCACTGGGTTTCTCCTTGGTAAGAATCAAAAATATCTCCAATATGTGGACATCCACCCTCTACTCGGCCATGTCTTCTGAAAGTGGACTCACTTCTTCCCATCCCGTTATCCTACAGCCCTAATGGTAAAAATTCTTTCTCACATGAACTGAACTACTCCCTGCTATCTCCATACAACAGTCCTGCCCTCTGAAAACCCACAAAATAAACTTTATCCCTTTCCTTTTCCATATTATAACCTTTATCCTGTAGAAAAAACAGATAAACAAAAGGAAGAAAATAAAAACCACTTGGAATCCAGCCACCTATCTATAAGTCATGTTACCACTTTTCATGTTTGTACTCTGTGCAATTCCACATGTGCTTTTCAAAAAACAACATAAGGTAATGGTGAACACACTTCTTTTTAAACTCTTTTTCCCCACAATTTGACAATACATACAGACATCTCACACTAAACTTCAGTTATCTCTTAGTTGAAATCTAAAGTTCTGCACAAACATGCTAATCAGAAATATATTTCTCATTATTTTAAATGGAAAAAGTTATAATGGGTTACTGATCGACTCCAAACTTCCAGTCTCTCTCATAGGGTTGTTGTGAAGATGAATAATCACTGTCAAATGATAAGAGAGTGGTACTAGAGAAAGCCCAGTGCATGTCAGCCATAAGGTTTCTCCTGGTTGCTTAGACGTCACACGGAGAATAAGGCAACATGCTCGTTCTAGTCATCTTTGGGGAGGGAGGAGTCATGGGTTCTTTGAGACTGAGTTGATTCTCTCTATCATGAATGTGGGAGGTCTTGTCTTTGCGACATGTGGCCTCAGTCCTGGGCCCTGGGTTGCCTTTCAGATAGTCACAGGTAAGAGTTTCCTCTCATCCTGCACAGATAGTTCTGAGCAAAGGAGGGTGACTCCAGGGGACAGGGTAGGTGAGTCTAGTAGAAAGTATAATAAAAACTTAAAAAATTTTTTTATTGAAGTATAGTTGATTTACAATGTTGTGTTAATTTCTGCCGTACAGCAAAGTGACTCAATTATACATATATATTCTTTTTTTTTAAATTTGTTTTTTGATGGGGACCATTTTTAAAGTCTTTATTGAATTTGTTACAATATTGCTTCTGTTTTATATTTTGGTTTTTTGGCTGTGAGGCATGTGGGATCTTAGCTCCCTGACCAAGGATTGAACCCTTACCCCCTGCATTGGAAGGCGAAGTCTTAACCACTAGACTGCCAGAGAAGTCCCTACATATATATATTCTTTTTCATAATGGTTTATCACAGGATATTGAATATAGTTCCCTGTGCTATAGAGGAAGACCTTGTTTATAATCCATCCTATACATACTAGTTTGCATCTGCTAATCCCAAACTCCCAGTCTTTCCTCCCCCAACCCCCCACCTCCTTGGCAACGACAAGTCTGTTTTCTATGTCTATGAGTCTGTTTCTCTTTCACAGATAGGTTCATTTGTGTTGTATTTTAGATTCCTATAATGAATACTTACTCAGTGTCTCGGTACCTACTGAGGCAGGAGTGCTGCTGAAAAGGGATGAGTCTGAGAATGTGAGCATTTCCCCCTTGTCTCTCTCCGCAGTCTCATGGGTTTAGAAATTCTGCTTGGAAAGCCCTGATGTGACATTCAGTTGGAAGGTCTAGAAGAGCAGGGTCCAGGCCTGGTTGGCTGGCAGGGAAGCCAGGTTCCCATGGGTTTTTGTAACAATGCTGGCAGGCACCTGGGCCTCCTGGTGAAACATGCTTATTGTGTAAGCGCGTGTTGGTGGTGGGCACTGTGTAAGAAGTCATGGCTGTGGTATGCACGCACGGTCGGCCCTTCCTTGCCAGGCCTGAGTCAGCGCTTGAAACCATCTGAGGCTACCCAGGGGTACAAAAGTCACAGGCCATGGCACATGCCCGTCTAAGTCATTGCCACCAGCTGAGATCCTATGAATTTTAAAGAAGGGAGAGTCTATGGGAGGGCCCAGCTGGGGCCCAGCCGGAAGACATGTCGCTTTCCTAGGAACACGGGAAGACAACTCTTTGAGTGGAATCTAACTTGATTTTTAAGATGAAGATTGCAAGCTCAAGCCAAGACTTCAAAGAATCATCTTGGTAGCTCTGGTTGGCCTCCACATTCTATGTGTCGTGTCTTCCATGCTGCAGAGGCTTGGCTTGAAGAGCAGCGACCCCAAATCTGATGGCTGGATGGGGCCCCCAGCTGCCATCCAGTGAGTCCGATAGTCTCTGGACAGCCCTGCTCTTAGTGTCCCAGTAAAATTTGTAGAGAGGCCTTGCTTGACAATGATTTCTAACATCTCTGGGACTATCAGAACAGCACAGGAGCTGAAGGCTCCCGAGGGCTTGGTAGGTGCCAGGCACTGGGGTAAACATTTACATGAATGCCAAAATAGGATGGTGGTGAGACACAGGATTTGTGGTTAATATGCCTGGGTTCAAATCCTGGCTCTACTGTTTGCCATTGGGTGATGGTGGGCATGGCATGTCTCTGTCTCCTTTCCTGTGCAGTGTGTGTGTGTGTGTGTGTGTGTGTGTATGTGTGTGTGTGAGACAGGAGTCACTAACTCATAGAGTTGTCATGAAGCTTAAATGAGATGAACGTGGAGAATGTTTAGAGTAGCAACCACAGTGCCCTAAACACTGCCGGTCCTGGTATCTCACTCCAATGATATGCTGTGACTTATGTGGTGGCTGAAGCCTGAGACTCTGGGGTCTTAGGCCCCGACCTAAAGGCGGGACTCTTGTAAGTGCTTTGAATCAAAACTTAAGTCTGAACAGTTTGACACTGCGTGAACTTTAAGTCCCAAAGCTTAACTGAATTGAACAGACTTAAATGTTGTCACTCTTTCCATTCTGATCGATATTTAAGCTCAGCGTTGTTTAAGACAACTTAAGACCTTTATCACTTATCTTGCCCTTAATGCATAAAAGAAAAGTCCATTTATCTTGCCCTTAATGGATTAAAAAAAAAATCCACCTATGCCATATTTTATTCCCGTGGAGAGTTTACTAAAATTTGACCTCAGCATTTCTAACCTCTGGTACAGATGGTTTAATTCTCTGCCACTAGTCTTGAGAAGGGTCACCCTCCCCCACTCAGAGCCACCTTGCCTACCTCCCCAATGTTCATCACTGGGGGAGAAGAAAGAGCTGCGCCTATCGAATCTGCTTACTTGGTACCTTAGGTACCCTTTCCGTGAAAATGCAACAGGGAGAGATTCCACACTCAAGGCACAGTTAATTTGGCTTACTGCCAGATTTCCATCCATTCAACCTGATTTCCTTAGTCTTGGGGAAAAGGGCTAGTCCTTGTTTACTTTATTGTGGTTCAGGTCTTCCCTCCAGGCTTTCCCCTTCCGACTGCAAGCGTCTTAATTGTGTTTCTATATACCTGAACTCTCTGTGTCAGACCCCAACTCACCACACTGCTGGGCTGATGGTGAGAACCTAAGCAGGCACCTTGCTGTGACCACGAGACCTCGGACACCAAACCTTCTTAACTCCAGCTGTGCATTGTTCAGTCCCTTATATTCAGTGGGAGTATGTTAGGATCTCCAGGGCTTACTCTGAAGTGACTCCAGCTGGAAAAAAATGATGGCTATTGTCCCCCCATACGTATGATCTTACATATGTCCCTAGTTGAAACTCATTCATAGATTCTTTCTTCTGCAGCTGGAGAATTGATATTTGTTTTTTGGCTGCATTCACTGAGATGTGAGCTACCCCAGAATTAATTAAACCTGCCTGTTCATCATCAGTCTGGTCAGCTGTCAGTGACGAGAGGCTCTTAAGAAGTTTAGGACAATGATGGGTGAGCACAGTAGATGGGAAAGTGCAAGCGAAGCTTCAAATTTCAGGACTATGTCTGTGCCAGTCAACCTGTCCGATGGGTGGGTGTTCTCGGTCAAGCCCTCTCACTGTTTCGGGCCTTGACCAAACATATTGATCTCTAGAAAGGTCCTTCCCAGCAGTAAAATGCTGTGATCTAGGAATTGGGGAGAGCCACCCTTTCTAGTTTATTCTGGAAGTCATAGGCCATGACTTGTGAGCCAGAACTGGGTTTTAATCCAGCTGAGGCTCGCTGGGATTTTGCAGCTCTGGGCTCTAGATCCTGCGTCTTTCATGTGGGGATAAGGATGCTTATTTTGCAGAGATGTTGCAGGAACAGTGCTCATGTACAAAGAGCATCTTGCACGGTCTCGGCACGTGGCAGGCACCCAGTGCACCAGGGTCTCCTGCTCCAGCATGGTGTCCATCTGGTAACTCATTTGTATCTACAAATGCCCAGCAGCATGGAGGCAGAGTGGCCGCTGGTGATAGGAACAAAGGCAACTTTAGAAAGAAAAAGAAAAGATTGTTTTCAGTGCCCTCCCATGGGGCTCCTTAATCAGAGTTGGCCACTTTCTCCCACATGTGCTGTTGCTGGGTAATTAGCCTCCCAGCAGAGCCAGGACCAGGGCACAGTGAGGGCCTTTGTTTTAGTCTTGTAAATTTCAACACAGGTTGGAAGGAACAAAAGCCCAATTCATTTAAGAGATACTCCCAATCTGATTCCATGCACTGAGCCAGTGGAGGGACTGCTTGGCAGCTCTGGGAATGGAGGGTGAGCTGGATAACTCAGACAGTAGGACCCTGAGGATGCTAAGAGATGTGGAAGGGTAGCCTTTTGACTATAGTTGGCAGACGCTGGCCAGTGTCAGTACCCTGGAGATGTGGTCTGTGCTGGGAAGTGCCCAGGAAGCCTGTTGTAGAGTAGACCTTAGGGCATTGCTTTTTTTGTTCCCCTTGACTCTTAGTAGCCTGATATCTTCCAGACTGAATGCCTTGAGAGCCACTGAATTAAAGTTGGCAAACACTGCAGGTCTATTTCTCATGTCAATTATGGGAGGTACAGAGCTGAATCTGGATTGATGTGCAGGAATTTGCAAGGTGAGACAATTGGGCAGCAAAGGAGAGTTCTAGTAAAGAAAGCAGCATATGAGAAGTTCAGAATTTGGGGATATATGGTATGAGGGTAGGTGGTACATGTGGAGATGGCATTCCCTGTCCTCGTGGATGGTGCGATCTAGTATGACTGGGTTGCAAGAGGAGGGGTGAGGAGAGAAGGAATTACCCTTAGTTGATGCTCTTGGCTAGGTTTCAATTTGGGAGCCTCTGCACAAAATGAAGCTGGATCACTGGGGCCCACAGATGCCTGGGATGCCTGACAAGCTGGTGAGGAGATGCGTTAGAAGTATATTTGCAAGAGGATTAAGGCGCCTCCTACGGGAGAGTTTACCTTAAGGGAAGAGGGAGTCGGAAATGACAAATGTGATTAGGAAAAGAACTGGTTATTGAATTCAGGAGGAAGTGATTATGAGCACAGTGTAGAGTTTGTCACTCAGATGATCTCCTGGCTAGACCTGCAAGGAATAATATCTGTGTTCTATGGACATGTAGCACCTGGGTTAAGCCAGGGGGCAGGGGATGTGATAAATAAAATATGAAAGTTATGTCTCTTAACAAATCCTGATGTTACACTGTGGGTCAAGCTGTACTGCTTTGTTGTCTTCCAAATAGAACAGGCAACATTCTCCCCATGTTGCAACTGGCCACTGAACATGGGCTCTGGAGGAAAGTGGACATGGCTGTCAGGTACAGAATTACCTGGCAGGACTGGCAGCAGTGGACAGCAGACCCCTGGAACCTAGCAGGAAAGAGCTGCAGATGCCACTGGTAACTCGCTGGACTTGCCTATAAACTCGTGAGTTGCTTCCTGGACACTCTCAGAATTATCTGGAGACAGAGTTTCAGAGAACTAATTCTGTATTTGCATGTTGAGGAAAAGGCAGCAAAAGACAGATTATACTTGATTTAGGTGTGTTAGGAATTCTTTTTCTGTAGTGCAGCATCGAAGACATTGTTGATTGTTTCCTTAGCATCCATTTCTCATTTCCTTACTTCTAACAAAATCCTGATTTTGTTCGGGTATCCTCTCTTCCTTCATGCATGGGAGCTAATCCCATTCATAGGGTTCAGGAGTGAGCCTAGTTGGTTTAAGAGTCATTCTATTCCTCTCCCCAGTGATTGGCTGGGTTGGCCATATAACTCAATTTGATCTAATAAAATATGAAGAAAGACTAGCTATGGGCAATTGAAAAATTTATCTGCATTCTTCTAGGACAGTGTCTAGAAGCAACTCGCTCTGCTTTCGTCTGGAAATGGTCATGCACCAATTGAAGGGCCAGACCAGCTGCAACTTTCTTGCTATCCAGCTGCGATGAAAGGGGGATAGGCCAGAAGATGGTTGTGAAATGTATGCAGAGCCTCTGAATTAAGCCAACTCTAAAGACTGAGGATCTTCCAGGTATATGAGTCAAATTTCTTTATTGTTTATGGCAGTTTGACTTGAGTTTTTTGTTACATGAAAATGTTTCCTGATAAATGTGGTTTGGCAGATACCTTTAAGTTCCCAGAAGGAGAGATATCTTGGGCCAGATGGACCATTTCTTGTAGTCAAAGTTATTTACATTCTAACTGAGAAGATCCCTCTCTATCACTTTTAAGTGGGAGGCACTGTTTCTCCCACCAGAGCTTGGCATGGATAGGTTCAATGTTTGGGAAAACCAGTTGCCTCTGGCCATTTTCAAGCCTTCCATTGAGAGATGGAGGCTCTGTTCCCTCTCTTTGAACCTGGGTTGAGTTTAATGGCTTGGTTTTCATCAACTGAATGCAGTGGAAGTGATGCTTTATAACTTCTGAGGTTAGGCAGAAAATGTTATGCAGCTTCCACTGTTTCTTGGGATGCTTGCATTGAGGGAAGCAGCTGTCATATAAGAAGGCCAGTTACCTGAGGTGACCATGCCGGACAAATCATGCACAGGTGTTTTGTTTGATGGCTCTAGCTGAGCTCCGAGCACATAGCCTGCCTCAATTGCCAGCCAGGTGGGTGAGCCATCTTGCATGTCCAGCCCAGTGAAGCTGGACTGAAGTCAGGTGACTGTGGCCCCAGTGCACATCTAGATGCAATAGCACGAGAGACTCCCACATGAGAACTGCCTGAGTTTTTCCTGAATTCCACAAATTGTGAGCAAAATATAATGGCTGTTTTAAGCTACTAAGTTTTACGATAATTTGATATTATAACAATACCAAGTTGTTCATTGTTTTGTTTTGTTTTGCTTTTGATTTGTACCGTTATGTGGAATGGATTTCTTCTTTTCCTCAGAGGTAGAAATATAGAGCATTAGTCTCAGAAATCCATCTTATTCCAGGCTCTTTTGGTTGCAAGTCATAGTAAAACATGCAAACTAGCTTAAGTAAGAAAGGGGAATGTATTGGAATGACACAAAGAATCTCAAGAGTGCCAAAGGCAGGTGGTCAGTCTATCTCTCACATCCTTGTGTAGTACCCTCCCATACAGGGTGGGTCTGTGAGATCTGTGGAATAGGGTAGAAGCGGTGGCATGTCATTCCAAGATCAGGTTATAAAATCTCTCTCTCTCTCTTGAATCACTCACTCTGGGGTAAGCCATGCCACCAGCAGCCCTCTGGAGAAGCCTGTGTGAGGAGCTGAGGCCTCCTGCCAACAGCCATATGAGTGCGCCATCTTGGAAGCAAACTCTTCAGTCCCCGTCAAGCCTTCATGTGACTGCTGCTCAGGCCAACTTCTTGACTGTAACCTCATGAGAGACCCTAGGCCAAAACTACCTAGCTAAGCCTTTCTGAATTCCCGATACTCAGAAAACTGTGTGAGGTACTACATGTTTGTTGCTTTAACTGCTTAGTTTTGGGGATATTTCGTTATGCAGCAATAGATGCCATAGATAAAAAGTCTTGGAACCCTTCTTGTCTGGCAAACAAAACAATATGGAAATCCCCAAAGGAGTTGCATCTGGTGTCTTTTATTCAGCTCCTGGTACATTTAGATGGTGGAGAAAAAGCAATCTGTTATTTTTATTACCTTGTCCTAGGTGGTGTTCCCCAACCCAATTCTGTCCCCTCTTCTCCCATACATGCTCCAGGTGGAGAACTTCACTGTGGGCAGGTGTGTGTTCAGGAACCACATGTGCAATATATATTGTTATACATGTTGGTATTTTGTCTGTGTTTCTTTTGGGGAAAAGTCATGGAAAGGAAAGCATGTATTGGTTATTTTTTAATGTCAAGCAGTATGATTGATGCTTTATATATTTTAGTGGAGAGAAAAAGCAAGTCAACCCCAAAGCTACTGAAAGTGTTTCTGTCTTCTAAGGGGGAGGTGGTGACATAATTTCTATCAGTTGGACACTGAATATATAATTTTCTGGGACAAGGAGAAAGTGTGTCTGAAGCTCTGACAGTTGTTCTGGGCTTCTAAGAGTGAGATAAGGAGTGAAGGGCCTTTTGTGTAACAAAAACTTGAAGTCTATAACCATGGAAATGTAGGCATCAGGGTGATGAACTAGGGTGTCCTGTTTCAGATGGAAGTGAAAATTGAGCTTCTGGGGGTGTCTTGAGGATAAAGGGCTCCAGGAAACAGAGAAGATGGAAGATGTGAGGGGAATTCCAAGAAAGGATGGCTACAAATGGAGAAGTGGGTTGACATGGAAGAAGGCTGAGAGGCATGGCAGAGGGCTGGAACCTTCAGGGAAGTGTGGCCAGTGGGAAATTGCTGGTGGCTGGACAGCCATGAGAGTGCTGGAATGAGAGAAGCTGGCTGCCCATTTTTAAATTGTTTGAATTTTAGCCACATCATCCCCTCCTCAAGGCCCCAAACCACCAGCAAAACCTGCTTCCCACACAGTGCCTCCTGTGACTTTGTTTAGAGGGAGAGATAGCGGAGTTACAAAGTCCTTGTTGGTACCGAGCAGAAAGACCAGCTGAGGATTGGGGAGATGGGTGAGATCACAGTTGGGAAAGAGCTGGAATTTGAAACCAAAAGGACCAAGAGGATGCAAGGCTCTGGGAATGTTGAAGAGGACATGGGACTTTGCCAGGACATGACATTGAACTTAAAGCAATGCTGTTTAAGTCTCAGAGGGTAGGGTGACCTCAGTGGACATCGAGTTGAGTTTCAATTATACCGTTTCAATACACATGATCTCCATTTTACCGATAAGGGAGCCAAAGCATGGACACACTCATGAATTGGCCCAGGTCACACAGCCCCTAAGTGGTGGTCCTGGGCTGGGGTGCTCCAATTTTCATGTCAGTAAAATGGAAGGCTTTCTTTTGTAAAGGGCCAGATAGTAAATGTTTTAGGCTTTGCAGATGATACCATGTCTGTTATGCTTAGCTCTGCTGCTGCAGGGCAAAAGCAGCCTCAGACAGTTTGTAGACGCGTGGCGTGGCCGCGTTCCAGCCAGACTTTACTTGTGGACACCAACGTTTGAGTTTTATATAATTTTCACATGTTACAAAGTATTATTCTTGAAAAATTGTTTTAACTGGAAAAATTTTTTCAACTCTTAAAAAATGTAAAATCCATTCTTAGCTTGTGGGCCATACAAAACCAGGCAGCGGGTTGTATTTGACCCACAGACTGTACTGTGTGGACCCCTACACTACACCATTCAGTTAATCAGACTTTTGTAAGCGAACAAATGAGTCAACAAGAGAGCTTTAACGAGGACAGATGAGTGACAAGTATTGACAAGACAAAGAGGGGTCATTATGGTCTTTTTTTCCTGAGGAGACTTTTGCTGAAATTTACACAAGGCTCTTTTCTGACAGGTTAGTGTCTTGTTTTCCACTCCTTTTAACCTATAGGCCTGAATGAAGCATCCATTTCCTTGGACAAATCATCCCCCTTTTGCGCTCCCTTGCTGTGTGTGTGTGTGTGTGTGTGTGTGTGTGTGTGTGTGTGTGTGTGTGTGTGTGTGTGTGTGTGTTTAATGAGAAGGTCTGACTAGTTATCTTCAAGATCCCCTCTGGCTATGAAATGCTCAGATTTCATAAAGACATTTCAGATTTTTGCGGCAGGTTTTTCCCTGCCCACTCTCTTTCCCCCTTGCCCTCTTCTCTCCAATCCTGTGAACATCCTCCCCGCTTTGACCCTGCTTCCTCTCTAATACTCTATTTCAAGGCTGGTGGGATTGTCATATCCAAAAGCATCCCAGGAAAAAACAGTTGGAATATCCAGGATAATAAAACAAACCAGTAAAAGGTGAAGGGTGTGTAATTGTTGTTCTTTGTGTCGACTCTTAAAGCCACATGTTTTACCCGTCTCAGGATGGCAGGGATTTTTCTGCCTTTTTGAGAGGCTGATGTAATACCTTCATGTTTTCCTTTTTTTTTTTTTTCAGGGAAAAATAAGAAGGATTCATTTTCATTGGGATTAACGAAATCTTTCTTCTTCTTTTATGTTGGCAACACGAGATCTTAGCAGATCTCTGATCTTGTGTTGAATAAAAAATATAGCATGACAATGGGACACGGAGGCTGGGGCCTTGAACCCAATTTGGATTACTGTGCAGAGCAGCGGGCGTTCTGTGACTAATGGGGGGGGGGGGTCTTTGGAGCTGGTGCTGAGGATCAGCCCTGAGGACGGAGCCCCACACGCCCTGCCTCTTGTTCCGCTTTAATTGGAGGCCAGTTGCTGGGACCCTGAGACCACAATCAGATGCTCTGAGGGGTGGGATTTTGTCAAGCCGTCAGCCAGGTAGATGTGACGCACTGCTGTGCAAGAGCAGGAGTGGCGCTGAGCCGGGAAATTTCCTTAAGAAAGTTGGGATTTTGGTTGAAACGTTTAACCTAAGTCTCAGTTTTTCTGTCTATAAACTTGGGTCAATCATTTATATCCCAGAGTGTCACCCACCTGGAGGTATGGAAGGGATCATGGTGATTGCCATGGGAACTACTGCCTGGATTGAAATAGAAGAGCTCTTCTGAGGCTCTGAGGGCAGGGGCGACTGAACAAGGAGACAGAAAGAACAGGGAGGTCCAGCTGGGGGATATGGTAGCCATCATCTCTTTGACAGTTGGTGTCTCTCAATACCAGAAGCCCTCTGAGTCAGAATTACCTGGGGTAATAATTTAAGATCCTTTGGGGTGCTAGTTCAAAAATATCCCCATGAAAGATAGGAAGGCATCAAACGGAGACAATAATTCCTACTGTGTGGGATGTTGTGAGGGGTCAAAGGGCAGTGGATCTGGTAGAGTGAAGATGGTGATACTGATGGGGCTCTTTCCTTAGAGTCCCCTTAAAGGGGTTCTACATTCTTCATTTCTCGTTCTACTTTATTTCTTAAAACCTGAAAGAAGTCTTAACATATTCCTCTGACCACC
The DNA here is from genome assembly GCF_039906515.1 of Pseudorca crassidens. Taxonomy (NCBI): domain Eukaryota; kingdom Metazoa; phylum Chordata; class Mammalia; order Artiodactyla; family Delphinidae; genus Pseudorca; species Pseudorca crassidens. The sequence goes on along the minus strand of NC_090296.1, from coordinate 138,319,522 downwards.
TGCTCTGAGACCCTTATTACTCCCTAAAGAATATCAAATGCCAATATCCACAGCCAGGAGCTTCCTGACTTTGGCCCAAACTACTCTCCCAGCTCCATTTCTTATTTCTCTTCTATACAATCACCCTGTCAAGCGAAACTAATTCTAACTGTTGTCCTCATAATAATGCCTAATATTTCCTTTTTTACTTCTTTGTGTCTCTGTCCCTCATCTACGTATCATATTTATAATGATGATTAAGTCTGGTAATCCATGAAAAACACTCAGGATGTGTCTGGCTCACGGTAAACACCTGTATGTGTTAAAAGTGACTCCCAATGTCTCTGAAACTTTAAAAATTTATTTTTAAAGCTTTTCTTTTTTTAAAAAAATTATTTATTTTCTTTCTTTCTTTGGCTGCTTTGGGTCTCATCGTTGGGGCATGTGGGTTCTTCGTTGTGGCATGTGGGATTCTCTCTAGTTGTGGTATGTGGGCTTCTCTCTAGTTGTGGCATGCGAGTTTTCCTTCTCTAGTTGTGACATGCCAGCTCTCTCGTTGAGGTGTGTGCCCTCAGTAATTGTGGCGCGTTAGCTTTGTTGCCCCCCGGCGTGTGGGATCTTAGTTCCCCGACCAGGGATCGAACCCATGTCCCCTGCATTGGAAGGCAGATTCTTTACCACTGGAACATCATGGAAATCCCTGAAACTTTTTTTAAAAAGAAGATCTACCTCTGTCTTTATTGGTCAATAAAGGCAGGTATATTTTTTCTAAACGGATGCAGGTAGGCAAGGGCCGTGCAGATCTATTTCATTCTGGAATCCTGGGGAAAGAATCTGACAATTCAGTTTATTTTCATCAGTATTTATTTTGTGTCTTCTTCAGTTCTCAGTGCATTGTGTGAATGATTACGCTGGCTGGAGGTTAAACATGAATGCTCGAATTCTCGTCCTCTGCCTCCAGGACGAGAATAATGGCTTGTGTTCAACCTTCAAGACTGAACAAAAGTTTGCTTCTTCCCCAATAGCTCTCTCCAACTATCTGCCTTGCTTATACAGCTCAGAGTTAGAACTACCCAATTCAGAGCCTACCTGTTTCATCGTAGTTTCTCTTTTCCTGCTACACTTCCAGCTCCCTGAAGGTCAAATGTCTTCTGTCTCTTGAACAGTCCTGGCAATCACCTCTCCTTGTATCCAATATGATGTTTACTGTCTACTATCAGGTGGCCTGCATTCAGGACATAGTGAGGCATATAGGTGAAATTATTGCTACGTGTATGGATGAACTTTCCATTACATGGAATTAACAATTTGGATTCAGGAGTCTGGGTAAGTTTCTGATGTTCAATGTTTTTTAAAAAATAAGCATGATAAATATATTTAAGAAGGTGAGGAAATGACAACAGCAATATGAATCAAGAAAAAGTATCATGAAATTTTGATGTTCTTGTCTGAGATCTAGTTGTGTATTCAATGGATGCTTCCAGATACTTCCTTCTGTTCTTTTAGGAGAAATTAATCCTGTGTGTAGTGCAAACAAATACGAGAATTTTAAGTTAAATATTTTGTTTATGTGGCTACTATAAATCACCCTCTAAATACCTGTGTTTATTGTTTTAATTTTTATGTCTTGCAGAAATATTGGAACAATGTTAAAATGGAAATTAAGGTAAAAAACATCTAGTCCCATTACTCTAAACAAATCAACATTTTTTAACTTTCTGTGACTCATTCTGGTTTCTTTTAACATACACACCTATGATTTTTGCATAGTTAGAGCCCTAACAGAGCCAAGAGTAGTCATCTAATTAGACAGTAAAGCCATTGTTTATGAGTACTTAATATTTGCCAGGCAAAATGGTTCACATGTATTTTTGAATCCTCACGCCAATCCTGGCAGATGGATGTATGATTATGCCCATTTTATAGATCAGGAAACTAAGTATGAAGGAGGTTGACTCACTCCAAGTCACACACCCTGTGAGCTTGTATTTGAGCCTTTCCTCTCCACTGTATTGGACAGGGCTGGCCAGGCTGGGAAGCTGCATCGACATGACTGATGGCTCACACCCAACCCTCTCTTACCACCCCAGCGGCCCCTGGGTAAACTTCCAGGCTGCCCAGGGTGAAGAGTGGAGCTTGCTGGCCCTACTAAGTGCAGGACAGGCTGAGGGAAAACTGGACCATCCTTGGAGGTCAGATCATCACCTGGAAGGGTTTATGGCATTTGTTCCAAATGTCTGTAAGACCAGCGAGCCGGGGAGCTCCAACCCATAGGCAGCGCAGAGCGAGCATGGCGCCGTGAGCCCAACCTTGCCCTGGTTGTCCAAATGCAAACAGTCTTTGCGCCGTGTCCTGGCGTTCAGGCTGCATGGCCAAGTGTTGGGCCATGAAGGCACGTGGAGGCCAAGGGAGGGTCTCGGGGCCTGTCCGAGTTCAAGCAGCTGAGCAGCCTGGCAGACACGAGCCCATGGCTGGTGGCCTTGCCTGGTGGCTCTTCGTGATGTCAGTGTTTGGCCCATATTAGATCCTCAGCCAATGTTGTTGGTTGGATGGATGGATGGACAGACGGTGTTGCTTACAGCAAGCAGCTGGACTCCCTCCTGCTTGATAAAGACTAAAATAAGACATTCGCAGTCTTTCATTTTAAGTCAAAGATGGAAAGCTGAGAGTGGATATATGTATATGTATAATCGATCCACTTTGCTGTACACCTGAAACTAACACAACACTGTAAGTCAACTATACTCCAATAAAACTTTTAAGAAAAAGGAAAGCTGAGTGTGTGCAAATAAGTGTGTGGAAGTATGTGAAAGTGGGAGAGAGTATGAGTATATATGTGAGAGAGTGTGTGTGCATACGTGTGAATGTGTGTGCCTGCCTAAGTACGTGTGATTGTGTGTACATATATGTGAGTGTGGCTTTGAGTGTCTTTGTGTGTGAGTGCGTGAGTGTGAGTGTGTGAATGCTGAGTGTGAGGATGTGCACGAGAGTATACAAGAGTGAGTGTGTGTGTCTGTGTGAATGCCCGTGACGTGTGTGTGTGTATGTGTGTGATAGTGAATGAGTATGAGAGAGTGTGAATGTCTGTGTGTGAGAGTGTGTAAAAGAGTGTGAGTGTGTGGCCGGGGAGGGGGTGGGTGATGGAGAGGCGGCCAAGGGCGCTCTTGCTGCTGGGGTGCCTGCTGTAACTCAAACATGGTCTACTTTTTCTCACTGCACAACCTCTACAAGGCTACGTGGTGGATACTACAATCTGCATTGACCAGATGTGGAAGCAAGATTCAGAGAGAGTAAGTACCCTGCCCAAGGTCATGCTGGAGAGTGGCAGAGCTGAGTCTTGACCTGCGGTCACTAAAGCTGGTAACCTCTCACCATACGTTGCTGGACAGCTCAGCAAGACAGTGCAGGGCCTGATGTGGTTTCAGGGAAAAGAAGCTGGGAGACAACCTCAGAGGAGGACTGAGCTGTATTCCTCCTGCTAAATCCTGGAGGAGGAAGCAGGGGCAGCAAGCTACGAGGGGTCTCTGGGGGGTTGGGGAGGGCACGAAGCTGGGACCTTAGGAGACAGCCTGTGTGTGAGCGCTCCTGGGAGAATCAGAAGGATGGGAGGAAGAGTTCAAGGAGAGAGCTAGCCTTCAGCAATGTGGATGGGAAGATTTCAGTGCATGGAAATTTCCACGAATGCTCAGGCCTTTCTGCCTGGTGTGGGATGGGAACGGACTTTAGAGCTACTGGCCGATGGGTCCTTTACAGAAAGCATCCTTCCCTGACTCCCCTTCCCCAGCCTCCTAGCAGGAAGGCTCAGAACGGAACGTCTCCAACCCGGGTGGAACAAGGACACAGGCCAAGTGAGTGAAAAAAGCACCACTTGTAAAGTGTAAAGAAAACCCTTCACCCCCTCACTTCTAAAATCCCAGTATCCATGACAACTGGACCGAGGGAGGAAGATGGTGGTCCCTTCCCCGCTTCATTGTTTAACTTCTAGTTGCTGCAGCAACTGAATATGCGGGCGGCCAGATTCCCTGGTGCTTTTCTTCTTTCTCAGTCTCCCTTTATTTCAGGCCCTCCTCCGTGCCAGCCTGGCTTTGTCTTTCGTTGGAGAAGTCTGTGAGAACCAGGATGGGCAAAGTGTCAGGCTCTTGGTGTTGTTGAAAATCCTTTGAGATGGGAAAGGTCACTGGAACAAAGAAGCGGGAGAACAAAAAGCCCTGAACTGCTTCGCCCCTGAGAAGGAGGGTCTGAGGGTCTTTATCATCTTAAACCTTGGGATTTGAGAGTGTCTGACTTTGCCTTTCCCAGGGATGGTCTGGCAGGGATACAGAGAGAGTGTGTCCAGGAAACTGGTTGGATGGCAGTCTCCGAAGAGGGGACTTCTCACGGAGACAAGGACTCTTTAATTTAGGTGTTGGTCTTTCTCTTTTTTCCATCGTTCTCCCTTTTTTTCCTTTCTCTTTTTCTTTCTCTCTGTCCTCCCTCTCTCCCTCCCTCCCTCCTTTCCTTCCTTCCTTCCTCTCTTTTTCTCTTTCTCTTTTTCTCTCCCTCCTTCCTTCCCTCTCTTTTTTTTAATATGTTTCTGGTTAATACCCTTCCCACTTGAAGAAATTCTAAACAATTAGCTAGAGGTTTAAAGTTTTGGAGCAATCAGTTTCTTTCCATAATTTGTGATCCATCACAGTGTTGGTATATTTCTGAAACAATGGAAAAAGTCGAAATGGCCAGACGTAAGATTGGTCAAATACATTATGGCTTTTTTATACTGATCAACAAACTGTTCATTTTTCATTCATTCTTCCTATAGCTGTATACTGGCCCGGTGCTGACTGCTGGAGGTCAACAGGGAGCAAAACAGACGTGGTCCCTGCCCTAAGGAAGCTTGAAGATGTAGTCAGATAATTCAGCAATAAACATGAATCAGAAATCATGGCCAGTGCCATGATGGAAAATGATGGGATAGGAAGAGAGGGTGGCTCTGTGGCACCGGACCTCATCCAGGGATGGGGGAAGATTTCTGTAACAGCCAATGATCTTTGAACTGTTGTCTGAAGGATGAGCCAGAGAAACATGGCAAATGGATGGAGTGAGGAAAGTGCAGGTTGGGCAGAGTCCTTTCATTTTCACTCATTTTCTTAAAAGGAGACTTGTAGGTTATTAAATTGAAAAATTATTGTTAAACCTTTCCTAGCTTAAAGGAACAAAACAAAATATTTGTTGACATAAAATGTCCTTTGCTTAAGGTAGACTAGTAGAGGCCTTGTTAATTTTTTTTTTTTTTTTTTTGCGGTACACAGGCCTCTCACTGCTGTGGCCTCTCCCGTTGCGGAGCACAGGCTCTGGACGCGCAGGCGCAGTGGCCATAGGCTCACGGGCCCAGCCGCTCCGCGGCATGTGGGATCTTCCCGGACCGGGGCACGAACCTGTATCCCCTGTATCCGCAGGCGGACTCTCAACCACTGCGCCACCAGGGAAGCCTGAAACCTTGTTAATTTTAAGATGATATTCTCATTGCCTGAAGTTACACTTTGTCTGCCTGCAGGTGAAATCTTTGCTTCCTGGTGCAGATCCAATCAATGTCTGGGAGAGCAGCTCAGCCCTGAGGGCAGCAGTCCTGGGCCTGCTGAGAGAGCTAACTTCCCAGCCCACCAGTGGCATCTTTGATAACTCTGTTGATTTCGATTAGGAAGATAATTCTTTCAAAACTGTCCGGGCTTGAACATGTTACCTTACTTTATTATTTTTGATGATAGTAAGTTATTAAATGTTGTAAATTCATGCTTTTAGTTTTGATAACTTGGTATCTTTTCAAATGAGTTGAGAAGAAAATGCTTTGCTGCAGCTTGGCATATGGGCTGTATGAGGGTGTGTGAGCTGCAATAACAAAGGACACCATAGATTTTAGTGGCTTAACACTTAAAGTAAGACAGAGAAGTTTAGTAACTTCTCAAGGTCTCACAGCTAGGAAATTAAAATGCTAACATTTACAGTGCAGGCAGCTTGACTCCAGAACACCTGTTCTTCACTTCTCTGCTATGTTTCCATCCAACACTCTATGATTACTCCAAACTGTTATTTCTTCCCCCACTCTCTCATACATGGGAGGGTCATCTATTTATATTCTTGGGAAGTGTGCATCTAATTGGGGATGCAGAGGTGGTGGATACATCAGATCAGGTGATGTGTTAGAGATTGCTATAGAACTAGTCTTGTCCTAAACAATATTGGTGAAATGACAGGTGAGCCAGGACATGCTGAGCTAATACATATTACAATAAATACATAACTGCCAGAGAAAATGTTTCCATTTGTACCATCCCAAATCATCTCATGCATGACACACTTGGGGAAGTGAGATATTAACTTTAGAGCCTGGGCAGTGTGTGTGCACAGACTGCGTTCTAGAACTCTCCTTGGGGCAGATCACACAGGCTTGCTTCAAGCACAGCCTAGCTCTTCCAAAGGACGCACATGGTGAACTTCCCAGAGCTCCCCCGGAGCAGCACAGGGCATAAACCTGCAGTTAGTAGGGCCTGACCAGATGCACCAGATGCTGGAGCCCACCTGACCGGGACCTCTACCTCTGCCCTCCCTGGGTGCCCCAGCCAGGAGGCAGAGGTGGGGGGCAGGGAAGACGGAGACTTTCTGAGATGACACGGGAAATCCCGACAGGAGAGCCATCAGCCGTTATAGCAAAATGCCATGTTTGTCCATATGAGAGGGAAGTATCCTGGCTGAGGTGAAGCTTAGGATCTGACCTAATCCTTACATTTGGCCACATAAAGGGATACACAGGCCTCCCTCTGACTGTGAGCCTTGGGTAGCAGACAGACTTGGTCTGGTGTTGGCTTTGTCACTTTGTAGCCACGTGCCCATGGCTACAAATTTCTGTAACCCTAATTTGTCAAAGGGGCTAAAAACACCATATGTACATGTACATGGTTCTCTTTCCAGAACTTCTGCTTTCAGACCCCAAATTTATTGGAAAATAATGAAGAGTGAGAATAAGTCAAATCATTCCACCAGCCTGTGGTTTTATTCAACATTCTATTACTAAGTTAAGAAAGTGCTCATGCGAGAAATGTTCTCTGACTTTGGAAAGCTTACAGACTGACTGGGCTCATTTTACAATATTCCATTTGTGTGACACTTACCCGATATCAAAATTCTTTCCCTTAAATGATCTCCTATGCCCTAATAAGTTTGTCTTCCCCCGCCATGGCATCTACTATAGACAAACTCATACCCAGGGTCCCTTAAACCCAGCGGATACCAGAACCATCCTTTGTATTTCTCCTGTTTCTCCAGCTGAGCTGCTAAGGGAAGCAGTTAAGTGATGTGGGATAGGCGTGGAGGTGGCTTGACAGGAAAGTCCTAAGAAAATTCAAGAGCTGAGTCAGAGGAGAGACTAGTGTTCCTTAAGGTCGAATCACAAACTAGGGAGACAAATGTTTGCTGTCTGTCACCCCAGCTAGATTGATGGCATCAGATCCACTCCCTACCCAGTCCTCCTGGTCTCACTAGTGGCTGACATCTTCAGCAAATCATGGGAAGCTCCTTTCTTACAGAATCATGAGAAACCTTTTGACAGTAAGGATGCACTAGGCTACTCTAATTTCTTTCTGAACATAATAGATGGAGAAAATACAATTACTTGCCTGCATTCCATTTTGTACATAGTGAAACTAGAGCGTTTGTAATTAAAATCACTTTAAGTGGATCTAGTAAGTTATGAAAATGTATAGCCAGTGAGGCAATATTATGACCACTCATAGCTAGAACTATTTAACCAGGGGGCAGGGCTCCTTTGGTACAAGACTGAAAAAAATCTTAATTTGTCTGAGGCAGAAATTCCCTTGGCTTATGTTTCTAGGAAAACGCAGCAGAGAATGTGAAACTGGAGGAGTTGAGGTTCCCTGAGTCATAATAAGAGATGGCGCTGCTGAGGGCTCCCTGTGTGCCAGGTGCTGGCCTCAGCACTTTATCTGGGGATTGTCCACTTATCCTCAGGACAGCCTTATAAGGAAGGTGCTGTCGCCCATTTTACAGATGAGGAAACTGAGCCACATGCAGGCAAGACTGAATCCAGGCAGCCAGACTCCAGGCACTGAAAGACCGCACTCTTTGCCCAAGTAGCTAAAAGGCAGGCAGGTTACAGAGGAGAAAAATTGGGTCTAAATCTTTATGTAAAACTCAGTGGAGCAAAAGAATCAAAGAGTCCTGAATGGCCCCTGAGAACTGAGGGGCCCAAGCTGCTGGCCCATAGAATAATGTTGCCTGGTACTTGCATGCAAGAGAGTCTGGATAAATGAGGACCTGAAATCAAACACCATTACATGAACTGTCAGCCCTGTCTCCTCAGTTTACCAACATTTTTCTTATTTCTTTGATCTTCAACTGAGTAAACCATAGAAAATGTATTTTCCTTGAAAAAGATTATCTAGACCATGGGAAACTACAATTAGATAATGTGAGAAGCGATCTTGCGAGTGTTTAACTTAAAATCCCAAGATGTGTGTTCTGAAGCTGGAGGTGGGCGCCGTTGCTCATTCTTAGAGCTGAGTGAAGAGGCGCCCTCCCCCCCATCGCCCCTCCTATCCCGACCACCCTCTGGCTGCACCCTGGTGAAGCATGAACTTCTTCATACTGAAGTGTAAGTCTAACTGTGACACGCTCACTGCCCACAAAATACACAGGACTCCAGTGAGCAAATACCTTGCCCAGAGTCTACCCGACCTTGGCCACAGGTATGCCAGCAGGAACTCGGGGCTGGGGGGCAGGGCTGGGCTCACAGGCATTCAAGATGGGGGCTGCTGCTAGTGAGGTTAAAATAAGTCATCTGGAGCTCGGGGTGGAGCCATCTCTCCCTCTGCTTTATATGATGAGCTGCGTCGCTGTTTATCTTCACCTTTCTGATACATTCTGTTCTTTTAATGCAGGGGTCCCCAACCCCCAGGCCATGGCCTGTCAGGACCCTGGCCACACAGCAGGCAGGTGAGAGAGAGAGAGCGAAGCTTCGTCTGTATTTATAGCCACTCCTCATCGCTCACATTACTACCTGAGCTCTGCCTCCTGTCAGATCCGCGGCGGCATTAGATTCTCATAGGAGCACGACCCTCCTGTGAACTGTGCATGCGAGGGATCTAGCTTGCGCGCTCCTTATGAGAATCTAATGCCTGATGGTCTGAGTGGAGCTGAGGCGGTGATGCTAGTGCCGGAGAGTGGCTGCAAATACAGATTATCATTAGCAGAGAGGTTTGACTGCACAGAGACCACAATAAATCAATTGCTTGCAGACTCATATCAAAACCCTATCCGTGAGTGGCAAGTGACAATTAAGCTGCATCTTATGGGGTAGACTGGACATAAGCAACACACTTCAGGTGTCACTGTCTCCCATCACCCCCAGGTGGGACCATCTAGTTGCAGGAAAACAAGCTCAGGGCTCCCACTGATTCTGCATTATGGTGAGTTGTATAATTATTTCATTATATATTACAATGTAATGATAATAGAAATAAAGTGCACAATAAACGTAATGCGCTTGAAATCCCAAAACCATTCCCCTGCTGGTCTGTGGAAAAATTGTCTTCCTTGAAACTGGTCCTTGGTGCCAAAAATGTTGGGGACGGCTGTTTTAATGGTTGGGTGTCCAGTGGACACAGCAACAGTTCTTGGGTCACCCATCCCTGCTGGGTGGAGAGGGGCTGGGACAAGACAAGAGGAGCTGAATGGTAGCTGACCAGACCGGGCAGTGTACACACTTGACGGGTGAGCCTCTCCAACCAGTGTCAGAGAGTGGCTTACCCTGATCCATAGGCACTGCAGGGCATGATGCTGCTGCAGTAGAGCGTTGGGTCAGCAGGCTCTGGACACCCACAGCTCAGGCTCACAGCCCAGCCCAGCACAGTCCTGTCTGTTCTCTCAAGCCTGTGAAGGTGGGGATAAAACCACCATTGCAAGAATAGGAATTTGAGGTTTAGAGAGGTCGAGTGATTTGACAAAGGTTACTCAGAAAGTGATAGCATCAAATTTACATCTAGTTCTTGATCATAGCATCTGGGCTCAGCAGGGATCGGGGTAGACAAAAAGGAGGGAAGAGGGGGGATTATATGAGCGTGTGAGTGAGGAACGTGGGTTAGAGGTTTTCCCTGCATGAAGAGAGATACAAGGCAGTTCTCTGGCTGTACTTGAAAATGCATCTTGCTTTGCAGAAACCTGGCTTACTTAAAAAAGGTCCCAAGCTTCACCCTGGGAGGGATTGGTCTCCTGGTGATATGTGAGCTTTTCTGCCATACTCTGATGCAGCTAGAGTCAGCGTCTCTAAGTCTGGGACTCTTGATCATTGCCTCTGCTTCTATGGAACCCACATTTGGGACAACTGTGGGCTTGGTTCAGCAGAGGGAGCTAAAGGGACCCAATCATTAGCAAGAATCCCTTCATGAGGCTTTGGAAAACTGAGAGTTGGGGAGATAACGTTTCCTAAGTCCTAGTGGTAGTTGGGAGCCAATACATTTAATTTTGTCTTTCACTGATTTTTTAAAACTTAAAAAGAATAATTCTGAACTATAACCTACATACAGAAAAGGGCACAAAACAAAGATGTGAAAGCAAACATCCATGGGGTCAAGAAATAGAACATTCCAGCATTTCCAAAATCCTTCTCATGTCCCTTCCCTTTCATCACCCCCTTCCTTAGGCCGAAGGTAACCATTACTCTGACTTTTGTGGTAATTGCTTCCTTGCATTTAAAAATAGTTTTACCTACTAGACATTCATTCTAAAACACTATAATTGAGTTTTGCTCCTTTTTTATACATCAATAAATATTCATATGAAATAGTATTTCATCTTATTTCCTCTATTAGCTTTTTAGTTATCCTCTCTTTGTATCATGTTTTGTATTACTTACTCTGGGGATTATATTACACGTCTTTCATTTATCACAGTCACCTTGGAAGTTATACTGTACCACTTCAGATAAAATGTGAGAACTTTACAGTGGGATAAGGTAACTTCTCCCCATTCTTTGTGTTATTGCTATCTTATATTTTAATTCTACATATTTAAAAAATTCCACAATACACTATTATTATGTTGCTTAAAGTGGTCAGTTGTCTCTTAAAGAAAGTTAAAAACACTATGTTATATTAACCCATGTGTTTACCGTTTCTGGGGCTCTTCACTCCTTCCTGTAGATCTGAGTGCCCATTTAGAATCATTTCCCTGCAATTTGAAGAGTTTCCTAAAGTGTAGGTTAACTGGCAATGGGTTCTTTCAGTTTTTTTTTTTTTAAACCCCAAAAGCCTTTATTCTGTCCTCAATTTTTTTTTTTTTTTTTTGCAGTACGCGGGCCTCTCACTGTTGTGGCCTCTACCGTTGCGGAGCACAGGCTCTGGACGCGCAGGCTCAGTGGTCAATAGCTCACGGGCCCAGCCACTCCGCGACATGTGGGATCTTCCCGGACCGGGGCATGAACCCGTGTCCCCTGCATCGGCAGACGGACTCTCAACCACTGCGCCACCAGGGAAGCCCCCTGTCCTCATTTTTAAAAGATAGTGTTTCTAGATTTACAATCTGGATTAGCAGATTTTTTTCTTTCAGCATTTTAAAATGTTAATTTATCAAAAATTTATGTTAACATCATTTTTAAACAGTATTTTGATATTAAAATGTTTAAACATTTCAGTGTTTTAAAAATATTTTATTGTCTTCTAGCTTTTATTCATTTTTCTGGTGCAAAATCGGCAGGCTTTAAATCATTATTCCCCTTGAATGTCCCCTTTTTCTTGTATTAATTACTATGAAGATAGGAATATTAAACATCATGATATATTATTAAGATATAATTAATTAATATTATTAATATATGTTGGTGGACTGGCAGCAGAAGGGAACTTTTACTTTTCTCTTCACACCCATCCAGGCTGCTTCACTCAAGTCCATACTAAATTGGCCACTGGAAGCATGAGACTTTGTACCCTTGGTGTTGGAGAAAGAATAAAGAAAAGCAAGGAAGGCATGGTTAATTCTGTGAAGTGTCTGAGAAGATGAGCAATGAGAAGATGTTTAATGAGCTTGGAAAATGGTACTTGGGAAAAATGAAAGGGACCATGAAGTTAGCAAGACTTTGACGTTGCTTGGGATGTTCCTATGGTCAATTCGGAGGCTAAGGCTTCCATGCTAAGAAACCTGACTGGTGCCCTTGCCTGTCTCATGCCCCGCATCCATATCAAACACCAAAGCCACTGAATCATCCCCAAGAACCCCTCTAGTCCATGCCCTGTTCTTCTCCCCTCTACACCATCCTGATTCAGGACCACATTCTCTCCACCTGGAGAACTTGTCTCATTCTTTAAGGCCTTGCTTCTCAAAGTGTGGCTTCCAGACTGGCAACATTAGCATCTGGAGTCTTTCTTAGACAGGTAAGATCTCAGGCCCCACCCTAGACCCACCGATTAGGAATCTGCAGATGAACAAGATCTCGAGAAGATGTCTATGCACATTCAATGTTTTTTTTTATATCTTTATTGGAGTATAATTGCTTGACAATGTTGTGTTCGTTTCTGCTGTACAATAAAGTGAATCAGCTGTATGCATACATATAACCCCATGTCCCCTCCCTCTTGCGTCTCCCTCCCACCCTCCCTATCCCACCCCTCTAGGTCATCACAAAGCATCGAGCTGATCTCCCTGTGCTATGCAGCAGCTTCCCACTAGCCATCCATTTTACACTTGGTAGTGTATATATGTCCATGCTACTCTTTCACTTCACATCGTTTTTTGAGGCAGAAACTCAGTGTGTACCCCTTTGCCTGGCAAAGTAATAAAGCTATACTTTTCTACTTCACTGCTCACCCCCCCGCCCCCAGAAAAAATTCTACGGCCATACCACCCTGAATGCACTTGATCTCGTCTGCACATTCAATTTTGAGATGCATTCTTACAAGCTAGTGGTTCTTGAACTTGTCTGCATATAACAATCACTTGGGGGGCATTAAAATAATTCTGGCCACACCCAGACCAATTAAATCAAATCTTTAGTGGGTAGAACCAGATATTGGAGTTTATTAAAATGCTACAGTTGATTTCAATGTGCAGAGAATCAGTGCCTTAAGACAGAGGTTCTCAAAATTGGCTGCATGTTGCACTCACCTGGATATTTTGCGCAACTTCCTAAACCAAGCCACCCCCAGACGTTAAGCCCCAGGGTCTGGGGGTCCATGGGACATAGGCCTTCACATTTGTGAAACTTCTCAAGTGACTGCAGTGTGCAGTCAGAATTGAGAGCCAGTGCTTTAGGGCTCAGCCCAGGTGTCTCTTCCTCCTGGAAGCCCTTCATAATACATCCCCTCCCCCAAGGATGGGTCAGGAGCCCCTCCTCAGAATTCCCACAATGCCCTGTGCAAGCCTGCACTATCTCTCTGTCTAATGACCTATGATGTGTCTGTCCTCACCCACATCATTAAGCTGGGAGCTCCTAGAGAGTAGAAATTGCTTTACAGTAATTTTCTTTGTCTTCCATGTGTCTCCCACAATGCCTGGCATATAAAACGTACTTGAGAGTTTATTATTATGTTCATTGTTTTTATTCTTCTTCTGATCCTGAGGGTCTATGGTCAGGGCTGTGGTGAGGAAATCTCACTCTGGTGCAGTGGACATTTGAGGCGGGGAAAGTTGGGAGGCAGGCAGGGTAGCTAGGAGGCTGCTGCGATGGTCCAGGTAGGAGGTGACGAAAGACTAAATAAGTGTGGTGGCAAATGCAGACACAGGGAAGGGGCCCGTTGGGAAGGACATCATAAGGTAGAATAGGAGGTGTGTTACTTTGCTGAGTAACTGTAAATAAACAACAGAAATGTATTGTCTCATGGTTCTGGGGACTACAAGTCCAAGATCAAGGTGTAGGCAAGGTTGGTTCCTTCTGAGGTGTGAGGAGGAATTTGTTCCATGCTTTTCTTCTAGCTTCTGGTGGATCTCTGGCCATCCTTGGTGTTCCTTGGCTTGTAGATCATTGCTCTGTAAATCTCTGCCTTCATATTCACATGGTGTTCTCTCCAGGTGTGTGTCTGTGTCCGTATTTACCCATTTTATAAGGACATGAATCATATTGGATTGGGGACCCATCCTACTCCAGCATAACTTCATCTTAATTAACTACATCTGCTACAACCCTATTTCCAAATAAGATCATATTCTCAGACACGGGAGATTAGGATTTCAACATGTGGATTTTTGGGTTAGTGGGAGGCCCAATTTAACCTATAACTGTAATATAAAAATTCTTGTGTGAACTGTGTCGTGCGCAAGGACTTGGATTTCAGGAATTTTTGTTTCTCCATTTTAGAGATAAACCAAATTTTTTGCTGTGAAATCAACACACCAGTTTCTAAGTTTTGGGCAAAATCATAACTTACGCAAAGGAACTCTGGAGATGTTGACAAAACTGGAAAAACTGTTGTCTCTAGCCAACTGGAGATCCATGTGAGCCAAGGGGAAGCTTGGTAAATGCAGGTGAACAATACATAAATAATGGCTCTGGGTTGTTTTTTTACTTGCTGTCTACTTTCACTGTCTAATTCACTCCTGATGCTTTTGGCAGACTTAAGGCCCTGAGATTTCACAAGTGAACATTCACAGGATGACTGAGAAGCATAGACATGATTTAAAATAACTGCATACATGCTCCTGACAAATTATAGAGGACTTAGTCTCCTGCCTCCCTCCTTCCCTGCTTCCTTTTCTTCCTTCCTCCTTCCTCCTTCCCTTCCCTCCTTCCCTTCCTTCCTTCCTTCCTCCCTTCCTTCCTTCCTCCCTCCCTCCCTCCCTCTACTTCTTTCCTTTCTTTCTAGACTCAATTGATAACATCTGCTTTTGCTTGTTAATTGTTCTTTTGTGATTTCCTTTGTGGCAATTAACTGTAGTGGAGGTTTGGTAATTCGCTGCTATAATTAGAAACACCTTCTGATTAGAAGGGTGTTTCCCTTTCCTGCTTTAGGAGCTGTTGCTTGCATTTCCTTAAAAAAAACACCTGTACTTGGCTGGTGGGGGCTGGAGGGGAGTCACCGGCTGCACAAAATTCACAGCAGAAAAAAGGACTTCTGCTAACGATGGCACCTTGCATCCTGCCTTCAGAATCCTCTCTTGCAGCTGCGACCAGAACTGCAAAGTGTGAAGGGTTGCTCTGGAAGTTAATACATCCCAGATCTCCCACAGGCCCCTCGTGCAGCTTTCCAGGCTGGAATCTGGACAGTGTTATTCTGGACAATTCAATGCCTGCCAAAAAGGGATCATCTCCCCAAAGGTTGTCTGTCTGCTTTTTTTCCTTTTTTGGGCCAAAGGGACTTTCAGGAATTTATTATTTTTTTTAAAATATAGTTTATGTTCCAAATGGGAACACCTGTAATCGCTTGTCAAAACAAAAGTTCAAAAAAAAAAAAAAACCCAAACCCCAGAAACTCCCAAACCTTTGAATGGTCTTCTTTAAGATTCTCCATCTGCCTCCCCAGACAAAAAACAAAAACACACCAAAAAAAACCCAAATCACACACACACACACACACACACACACCCCCTTACAGGGTTGAAATAAAACCCAAGTGAGAATGTCCAACTGGAAATGGTTGCCTCCTGCTGACCTTATGCACGGGATCAGCGTGGAAGAAGTGGAGGGCTGTGTTTGTAATCCATTGTTACCAGAAGTCGCGCTTCTGGGAAGAAATAAAAGGGTCTTAAGTTGTGATTTGCTGTTCTGCTTTTTCAATCTTGATTCCTCCTTTGCTTCCTGCGTCTTTGATTTGCGGGCTTTGGATTTTGATCCCACGAAGGGGGCCTGCCTTCAAGGGAATAAGAGGAGTTTGGGAACGATCTTCCCGGTTGGATCGGTAACTAGCAGCTGAACTCCAACACCCCTGAAAACAGTAAGACTATTTTCGAAGCCTCCCCCTCTCAGGCCCCATGGCCAGTCCAGTGTGGACTCAGAGGTCCAGATTCATGTGTGGGGTTCTTCCAGTTTCCCCAGAAGTACTCTGGACACCCCAAACAAGCAACCATTTCATCTCCACTCCACCTCCGGATCTGAGGAGGGGGCTCTCTTTGACGTGGTTCAATTAAAATTGTTTTTTATTAAAAAGAAATCCTTGTGAGTCTGGTATTTTATTTCTTAATATATCTATTTTGGTTTTAGGACTACAAATGAGCTTTTCTACCAGATTTTTGATTAAAATGGTTGCTCCTGTACAGATGGTGCGTATGTCCCCTAAGACCTGGAAATAGACAGGTAGAGCTGACAAGCAGCAGATGTAGGGATGAAAAGAAAGCATTTGAATTATCATCAGACCTGAGCCGCCACACAGAAGGGGCTCAAGAACCCTTTGGCATCCATTTGGCATGACGGCTGCCTCAGATGCTTCTGTTCCGATGTCCAGTTTCCAGAGGACAGTTTTGTGAGGCTCCTGCCCTGCCCCAACTCCCTAGGTGCTGTAGACCCTCCTTCCTCAGACACAGGGGGTGGTTGTGTGACCACCTGGCTTCCTAGTAGGGGACTCAGTCTACCCGGCTGTAGGTTTGCTTTGCCCTTCTTACTTCACTCAGAGACTTGGAGCAGAGATATTGAAGCTGGAGGGCGCCCCCCTGCCACCCAGCCAATACCATCGAGCATCTAAGGTCAGATATAGCACGCTCCTGTTGTAGGCTTGTCAAGGAAACCTACATGTCTGGTGATGACTGCTAAGTCTCTTAACAACAAATGGAGGATGTTCGTGGACTTGGGAAGAGTAGCTTGCCCACGTGTGCACTCCCTAAATCTCTGACAATCCAGAGAGCTGGGACAAAAACGCAATTGGTATTGCCTCCCCCCTGAGGTTTCCTTCCATGCAATGATGTGAAGAGTAGGAAAGCAGGGCCCTCGTGGACTCTTGGACACCCAGTTGACTTACCGGGGTCACCGGGAAACCACAGGGAGAAAGGCACCTTGCCAGGAAATCTTGAGCAAGAAAACTCAATGGAAGCTCTTTTTTTCCACTTCAGACCTTCCTCAGAGAAAGAGACTCCGATTTGCCCAAGCTACTTTCCAAACTCAATTCTTCCCTCTCACTTCATCTATAATTCCTGCTTCTTCATGGAGACATATTCCTCTTGCTGACTGAGTTATGGTCTTTACATTTAAATCCCTCAACCCACTTCACTTCTACTCAAAATCTCAAACACAAGGTATTTCCAGACATACGTGTCTACCTCCAGTGCCATTTGGAAGATCAAATGTTCTCAAATATATTTAGTTTAAAATTTCCCTCTCATTTAAGTGGCATGCATTTTCCCCCTTAGTCAGTACTCCTCACGGGTTGGTGTAGCCAGAATTCTAGGAAAAGTGCTAAAATCTCAACAGCATCTGTGTTGTTATTGCACAGACCTAAGTTCAAATGTGAGCTCTGCCACCACAGAGCTATGAGGCTATGCCACCAAGTTCAAATGTGAGCTCTGCCACCACAGAGCCTCAGCTGTCACATCAGAAAACTGAAAATAATAATAATACCCCCGTCACAGTGGTGTTGAAAGGACTAGGTGAAGATGATGAACGCTGTTTCTAGTATGGTATCTGCTATGTCTGAAGTCCTAAGCAATTTGAGTTCCTCTATTTTCTTTGAAAGAACAAGCTTGCTAAACGCATAAAGCACCCCACCACTACCGCCAGCAAGAGTCTGTTTAATTTTGGGATAGAAAACTCATTGAAACCAGTAGTTTAGGGACTTGGCACATTTTACATAAATAAATGAGTTTGGATTATATCCTTATTTGCTTGAAATCCAGCTGTTATCACTGTTGTTGGGCCCGAGTCTTTGTAAAATAAATGAAGGACTTATACTGAGGAAGAAATGTGTGAAGAAAATCTGTGATCTAGATTTTAAAGCAAAAGACCAACCTTGAATTAAATATCAAGATCTGATATATAACATTTGCACTGTTCCACTCAGGAGTCTCATAGACTTTCATCTCACTTTATTCAAATTTCCATAGGTCTATAATAGTCCTTCCTTCTCTCATCCAGTCTTGAATCCCCATCAAAGATCTTAGTAATAATAAACCTAAGTTAGAGAACTGTCATGAGGATTAAATTGTGTAACGGCAAACACTTATCTGGCATGTAGAAGTCATCAGCAAATGTAGCTCTAATTATTTCTGCAACTTGTAATAGAAGGTGAAGAAAGCAGAGGTAGAGTGTGTTAAATGTATTTTAACCTAAAACTGCTCTAAGAATAAAGTCTATTGAAAAAAATATCTAATGTGAAAAAAAAGTCTAATAGAAAAGTGATGATGCTCAATGGAGATTTATGATTTGTCTGACTCTTTCCTAAGTGTAAAGTTATGGCCAAATGAGTTCCAGGAATAAGACTTATTTCAAATAAGATTATTCAGTTTCTTCACATCTTTTCTAATCATTGGATTAACTGGAAAAAAAAATCTCATTTTGATTTAATCAGGTATGGGAATAAAACCCACAGTTATCATACTGTCCAGGAGATTGCAAGTCTTGAATATCTAGGTCAAATTAAGAGTCTGTATTCTTAATCCTTTTGCTACACCCCTGAGGGTTCTGCACTTATGACTTTATTGATCATTTAACCATGCTAGGCCTCAGTTTACCCATCAGAAAGATTAGGGGTCAGACAAGCAGCCTCCCTAGTTCCTCATGACACTGAGATTTTATGCTCTTGTGAAGAGTTCTTAAGTGTGTATGTCTAGTTGCGTTGGAAGAGGAGACATATTTTGGGTGGGGGTCACTATATAGGGTCTTTTTCAGACATGAACATGCTGGGTGCTTGTGACCCCTAGGAGTTAGATCTCTGGAATTTGTAAGTACCACAAAGCAGTCAAGTCCCCTTTTGCTCTCCCAAATATCTACCAAGTCCCCATGGATGTGTCTTCCTCAGCACCTTCTCTTTTCCTTTGTTCTCCTGGTTTCTGGGCTGTGAATGACTAGGTGACCTGACCCAAGTACCTGCTTCCTGACACTCTACAAAGGCAGCCTGTGAGAAGGGCTCAGCCTCTATCTTGACCTGACAGATCCTTGTTCCAGGAGCTGGGGTAGCTTTGGAGGCTTTGGCTGTTAGCAGAGATAACTCCTGCCCCAGCCCCTAACTAAATGTGGTTCCTCAGTGAAAGATGGAGACAGATGGAGGGGGAGAAACTCAACAGAATCTAAATTCTTTATCCCAGTCAGATCTGGGATAAAGCAGAGAAGAGAGCTATGCAGATTGCTACAATAATAGCCCCTATGAACACGTATCTATGATATCCATGCCCTGTATAGGTAACAACCCATGTGTATCCATGTCTTCCCATGTTGCTTTGGGCTTGGCCAAATGACTTGCCATGGTCAATTGGACACTAGTAAACATGACATAAGCAGAAGTTTGATAAGTCCTTGTGTTTGGGACTTGCCCTCTTGGTACTCTGAGATGATACAGAAAGAGAATCCCAGGAATCAGCATCCACAGTCTGGCTGTACTAGACCATCCCACCCCAGCTGGGCCACTAAATGTCTGCAGACATGAACAACCCCAGGAAAGATCACAAAAGAATGGCTCTGCTGAGCTCAACCCAAGTTGCCAACCCACAATATTGGGAGCAAAAATGACTGTTTTGGGTGGCTTTTTAATAAAGAAATTGATATTAGAGCTGATCAGCCCAGGCCTCTGCCACCCTCTCCCTTGTCAGCTCCCTCTTTGTTTGTGATGATTTATATGCTCCTCTTCTGTGCTCCCAGAATGCTCTGTGCCCATCACTCACTATACTGCATTCGTTTGCTTGTCCATTTCTCTCCTTGGTCTGAACACCTCAAAGGCAAGGACTGCCTCCCTTTCAGCTTAATATTCCCAGGGTCTAGAGCAGAAAGTTGGTGCTCAATTGGACAAATGGAGAAAGGGGTCATGAGGCACAGTCATTTGTTCACATCACAGAAGACTTGTGGTGACTGACACAGCCTTGACCCTGAAGCCTTTCCAATGTGCCAGCTTGCTATGCAGCTGATGGATGGTCCACTAAGTTAAGCTGTGGAGCTAGTTATGGCAGTCAATCAGGACCCTCCCTCTGAACCTCACTCAACTTCCATTTTGCCTCAGTTTCCACCAGCTCTTGCTTTAAGTTTTTTTGAAACTCCTAGCCTGGGTTGCTAATTCTTGTTTAGGTCATGGCCCTCACCAGTGACTTGCCATCTGGCCCCAGCTCATTTGGGGCCTCCTGCAGCAGGACACGAGCTCCATCCTCTGCCTCTCACCTCATCCAATTCCCCATCCCTCCCTGTGCCCTGACCTCTGGGACTTGGCAAGGGATTGTGTAGGGGCAAAGCCCACAGGTCGCCGTGTTAAGTGGTTTAACCAAGGGAAGAGGAGGGATGCAGACACAAGAGAAGGCAAGGGCTGCTGTGTGCTCTGGACTCAGCTCTGTTTTATCTCTCTTTATTATATTAATTTTTTTCCTTCTTTGTCATGACAAAAAACCCCTTAATCTTATTAAGTTGCTTTATTTGAATGGTGACCTAACATAATATCAACATGGAAGAATATCCCAAGGTTAAAACTAATAAATGGCTATAGAGTTGTTCTGTGTTATGGGTTGGAACGCCCCACTTTGGTATTTGTCTGTAAAGGAGGCAATGGTTTTGCATCCAATCAGGCTGAGAATGTCCAGGAGCTGATGGAATCCCTCTGGAACATTGAAGGATGTGAATCTGACCTCATTTACACTAACATCATCTATTATCATTTCTTCAGATTCAAAGATTATGAAAAATCTCATAAATGATTGATTTCTCTGGATCCATTGCAAATATATCTGTATAACTCCACATAAGAAGATGGTAATTTACATAAATACCCTCTCCCCAAAGACATACATAAAAAATAATATCAACAAAGTAAACCAAGCCAAACAAATGTGTTTTATTTCAAAACTTGAAGTTCTTTCAACTTGAGGTTTGTAGAATTAAAAGGAAGAGAGGATGTTTAAAATGTTTTCAAAGACAAGTCTTTTCTAAAAGTTTTAATTTAAGCCTTGTTATAATCTTAATAGTTCCATGGATCTTTAAAGAGACTGGATTTATTATTTATTTGAAACAGGGTTGAAAAAGTATTCTGCTGATTAAAATAACAATTTCCATCACAAAAGCTGAAACATTTGCTAGCAACTGCTAGCATTTACTTGGCATTACTATGGGCTAGACACTGGCTAAGCACTTCAAATGCATGGTTTCATTTCATATTACCAATAAGTTGAAAAAGTAGATATGAATATCCTCTTTTTAGACATAGAGAGTCAGCCTGAGAGGTTAAGTAACTTGCCCAGCTTCATTGAGACAGTAGTAGCAGAGCTTGGATTTATAACTGGCTTGTAGGAGTCCAAAGTCCATTAGCTCCTGTCACTTCCCCAAATGACAGTGAACAATCTTTGGAAAATCTGTATCATGCTGCAAGGGACAAATGTGCTGCTTAAGGAAGAGACACCAGACTTTTAGAATAACTGGAAGTTTGAGAACTGTCCTCTGTCCTGTGTGAGGTATAGTGTTTGTGGCAAAGAGAGCAATTGTCCCCCGCAAATTCATAGGCCTGTCAACAGTACAAAATTCTCCCTGGGAAGTGACTTCCCAGGCAGGGATGTTGCTTAGTTCCCCTATGAGTGGGAAAGATGTTAGTGGCACCAAGGTGGCAGTGATGTGTTTAAGCAGTATTTATGCCTCCTACCTACCCGTTGGAAGGTGTCCCCAGGCAGGCTTGGAAAGAACATGTAGGAGCCACCTACTGGGTCCCTGCACAGGCCTCTCTGGTCCACCCCAACCAGTGTCAAAGATATTGAAGTGTTCAGTGAGTGAGGACTACCTTTCCATTGTCAAGCCATCACTATTTGGGGTGTTCTTTGCTACAGCAGTTAACTAACATACCCTAACAAGAAATATACTTCTCTTTGAGTTTCTTTCAGGAGTTAAGGGTACAGTGTTAACTGCAGTGAAGTTGTCAGAACAGCTGGGAAGAGGGGTGATGTGCATCTTCACTTCCCCAAAGGATTTTCCAGTTTTCTAGTTAAGAAGAGCTGTGTTAATGGCCAGACTTATTTTGACTATGAGCCTGGGATGAGAGGTGATGCAGAAAGGGTCCGTGGGGGTTGAGGGGAGGCCTGAGTCTAGGGGCAGTGAGGTCCAGATTTTCCTCTTTTCTCTGTGGCCCCTTCAGCACATTTTCAATTATATGAGACTCCAAGGAGACAAATAGGGGATAACTTCAGATCAAGAGAAAAGCGAACTCAAGTCGATGTCTCTAAAATGAGGGAGCAGGGGTACCCTGAATGCATGACTTTTTGAAAGGGTTTAACTTGATGTCTGGTCACACTTCCTGGACAAGGTATATTTGTCTTTCTGTGTTCAAAAGCCTTGGGTTCTCCTCTGTAAAGAAAAAGATTAGGAGCACATTTTTTCCCCCTCCATAACATAAACCTCAAATCTCTCCCCTTCCTTGTAAGGATGTGCTTTTCTGGCACTGAGGTGACTGAATATTGATTCTGTTAAGAATGGAGAATGTCTCTCTGCTTAAATAGTGCAGTTCATCCTCCCTCCAGGTCTCCACGTAACTTCTATTATGTTTTCTGAAAATCAATGGAATTAAACATGCCACGTATGGTTTATTGAATTTCCTCTAAAGAATAAATGATAAGAAAAATTATTTGGTCCTATATCCTAACAAATATATAGTTGGATATTCAGTTTGGGAGAGAAATAAAACTAATTGTTTAAACATCACTTAATGAGAACACTGTTTTGCCATTGCAGTGGTGGGAATGAATACATCTTCATTCAATAATGGAAGATACTGAGAATCACTTAAAGCAGTCTGTTGAAGTAACTGCATGAGATCTACAGCCATTTCTCCTTGCAACAATTAAGTTCATGTCATGTTTATTTCAGAGAATAAGACCGGACCACTTATATAATAGAAGTCTATTTTCTACTATGTAGTTAATTTGTTAATGAAAATAGTACTTTATTCATTGATCTCAGAAATAAATCCCTGAAATTTTGATTCCTCTGTCAGGGAGAAAGTTCCTTGATCTTAAGAGAGAGCAAACGGGAGCCAGCCTTTTTCTCCATAGACACCAACAAGGAAGATGACTCTTGGTAGCCATTTTTTCACCACAAGGGAAATTGGTCTTAAAAGGAAGCCAGTCCTATCGACAGCAGAGAGGAGAATCCTGGGCAGCAGAGTTTCTCAACCTGGACACTGTTGACACTTTAGGTCAGATCATTCTTTTTTTGCACAGTCCTGAGCATTGTATCATCTCTGGCCTCAATCCAGTAGATGCCAGTAATATCCCCAGTTCCAGTCATGACATTCAAAACTGTGTCCAGACATGGCCAAATATCTCCTTGGGGGGCAAAACTGCTCTAAAGCAGGACTGTCTAGTAGAAATATAACGTGAATCACATATGTATGTAAAATTTTCTTGGAACTACGTTAAAAACAGAGAAAGAAAGAGGTAAAATTAATTTTAAGAATATCTTTTATTTAACCTAGCTTATTCAAAATAGAATTTGAATATAGAATCAATATAAAGTTATTATAACATATTTTACATTCTTTTTTTTTAGACAACGTCTCTGAAATCCAGTGAGTATTGTATGCGTAAAACGTATCTCAGTTCTCACTGGCCATATTTTAAGTGCTCAATGGTCCAATATGGACAATTCAGATCTAAAGTAAGCAACAGAGGGACTTGCCCTACCTCTAGACTTCTAGCTCATTGTGTTATTAAATTTCCTTTTTTAAAAAAAGGCCAATTTGGGGCTTTCCTGGTGGTGCAGTGGTTGAGAGTCCGCCTGCCGATGCAGGGGACGCGGGTTCGTGCCCCGGTCCGGCAAGATCCCACATGCCGTGGAGTGGCTGGGCCCGTGAGCCATGGCCGCTGAGCCTGCGCGTCCGGAGCCTGTGCTCCGCAACGGGAGAGGCCACAACAGTGAGAGGCCCGCGTAACACACACACACACACACACAAAAAGGCCAATTTGGGTGGTATTGTCTGGTCCTTCTTACTGAAAATATCCTAAATATAAGCCCATATGACCCTTCCTGGTAAGGCATTAAAAAACTCAAGATATCTCCGCTAGCATGTCTTCTTTGTTACGCTGGATTTGGCCAGTAGTGTGTTTTAGAGTTGTGTGCTGTTAAGGAAGCAGGGGCATCTGACTGCATGCCCAGTGCCTGCAGACTCATGAAGGCCTTTCTTGTCCATGGGCTAGGCTTGCTTCTCTGCATTTTCTTGAGTCCTTTGGTCATGGACTTCGTCGTCTGATGGCCACGTCCTTGCTTCTGCCTTCTGCATGTGCAGTAGTTCCTTGACTGGGGCTCCCTACCATGGGCTCAGCTCAGGGTGTCTCCCAGAGACAGGAATAGTGGAGACACATGAGAGATAGAAATTCTCCTCAAGCTTGGAATGGGCAGAATCAAAGCATCTTTGCTGACTATAGCTGGGAATTGCAGTAAAACCAAAGGAGGGAATTCTTGGTGAGTCGTCAAAATCAGGAACCTATAGAAAATTTATAAGGAACCTGTTTCAGGAGATTTTTTTTTTCCCTGATGCAGCAGGCTTGCATAATTGAAAACGCTTTGGTTTTAAAACCGAGGGTTTTGCTCTAGAACTAGAAACGTTAGAAAAGTCATATAGCGTATCCCCACCCCTTTCCCATTTTACAGATGAGAAAACTAAAGTCTAGAGAAGTTAGGGAACTTGCCCAAGTCTATGCAGTGTTAGTAACAGATTCAGAACCGTAACCTGTTCTCCTGGCTCATCAAGGGTTTCTACCTCAAACTGCTGCCTTCTTTATTTATTTAGAGTTTATTCAAATATATTCCATGCTCCCCCATCACCAGGTGTTGATATAAAATTAAACTTTTCCTTTTGAAATACTTTTAGACATACATAGAAGTTCCAGAAATAGCACAGTATTTTCATATACTTCACCTGGCTTCCTAATAACATCTAACATAACGATAGCACAGTTATCAAAACCAGGAAGCTGACACGGCAGGACGCTATTAACTACAGATCTTAATCAGATTTTACTGGTTCTTACATGCACTCCTTAAAAAAAAATTAGTGTAGGTTCTATGAAATTTTACCACACTTGTATAACCACCACCACCGCAATCAGGACGGAGAACCGTTTGATGATGCCCCCAAAACTTCCTTGACCTCTCCGCAGTCATAGCCTCTCCTCAGTTTAACTCCTAACAATGAACTGTTCTTCATCATTATGATTTCATCATTTTGAGAATGTTATATAAAAGGAAGGGTACAGTAGGCACCCTTTTGAGACTGGCTTCTTTCACTTAGCATGATGTCCTGGAGAGCCATCCAATTTGTTGCGTGTATCAATAATCTGCTCCACTTTATTGCTGAGTAGTATTCCATTGTAAGGATGCACCAGACTTTGTTTGTTTGTTTCTTTTTTGGCCCCTCTACATGGCTTGCATGACCAGGGATCCCTGGTTCCCCGACCAGGGATTGAACCCGTACCCTCGGCAGTGAAAGCACAGAGTCCTAACCACTGGACTGCCAGGGGATTTCCCCTCACTGGACTTTGTTTAACCAATCATCCACTGAAAGGCATTTGGCTTGTTTTCAATTTTTAGTGATTTCTGAAAATAAGGTACTACAGACATTTCAAATCCACTTTGAGTCATTTTCCAGTGCTGTGGGCTGGGTTTCAAAAATTATTTTCCTGCCCTAACTCTTAGTTTGTAACAATCTTTAACTGGATGGCGGGGACAAAAAAGAAGAAAGAAACTCAGGCTGAAAATGGTTGATTCACCAATCTGGGTCACGCTAATGATGAAATTCGATTGATTGAGGGGCCGTCTCACTAGTGAAGAAATTTATCACTAAGGTCAGTGGTTCTTACAGAGGGTCCCTGGGCCAGCATCATCATCACCTGGGAACTGGTCATAAACTTAAAATTTCAGGTTCCAGCCTAGATCCACTTAGTCAAAAATTCTGTGGGTTGACCCAGCAATCTGTGCTTTAACTTTCTGAGAACAACTCGGTAAGGTAACAGCTGAGAGACTTCATGTTTTCACCAAAAGGGAGGCTAGGTCTGCATGGCTGGGTGTGGGAAACTGTGTTTCTACTGGACTGGAGGGGCAGTGGTCTGAATTTCATGTATTTCTTTTTTCCTTTTTTTTTTGGCAGAGATTGCCTGGTGGGTCCAAATATTATAGTACATTTTGGAACAACCTGTGTTTTAAATGTTTCCATTTTCCCACTTAGACAATGTAGGACGTAGGATGTGACTTCAGAAGCACAATGGAGACGTGATGTCCGTCAAAGGAAGTAGCCCATGGAGAGGCCGATTTAGATCACTGGATATTTCTCATTTGAGTGAATATTCTCATAACACAAAAAGGCTCTTCTATGGAAGGGCCTTAGAGCATTAGACGTACCAGGCTTAGAAGATTTAATAGAATAAGACCCATCCTGGCCTTGGGCACAGCTGAAAAGCAGGAGATGCTGCCTTTGTGGGCTTGTTTCTGATTTGGGATTCTCTCCCGTCCCCTGACCCCTTGCAGGAGTCCTGTGAGTTTTCCACCCCGCCCCCTTGCCTCACATCCCTCAGAGCTTCATCAGAACTTGTACTTTTCTGGGCAAGTCATTTTAGGCTCTTTCCTGTGCCGGGTGACACTGGATTAATTAGACAAGCGAATCCTTCAACTTTGTTATACACTTAGCCAGTTATCCCAAAGACAGGCTGTCACTCCGCTGCATACTCCCCACTTTTCTTTGGGAATGAAGTTATTACAGCATGACAGTAAATGGTCGGTATTTCAGACATGCTGCAGGAGCTATATGGGTGATAGCCTTCCCATCGGAGTTATTTGAAATCGCTCCAGAGGGTGCCAATTGGTCAGATTTCTATAAATAGTTCTTTGGGACGTCTAGGATTTGTGCGTGTGCGTGTGCGTGTAGTCGGGGTTGCTCTGAGTGTAGTGGAAGCGCTGAGTGCTCCGTGTAGTACGTGACAAGACTGTCCATCTTCAGGTGAGATGTTTAGAGCAAGTTTCTGTTTCAAGTTAAAAGTTAAAGGCTCTGGTCAAGCTAATCCCAATCCTTTCTTTTCATTTTTTTCCCCTCTAGCGCTTTCTGTTTGATTTCAATCACTATTACTTTTGAATTCCTTCTGCTCCGTCAAAAAGAAAATACTCACAACTCGGCAGCCCTCACAATTCCTACTCTGAAAGGTTTTCTTCCAGGCGCGGCATGGGGGCTGAGGGTTAGGTCATTTAACTGTAAAGACCAGCACATCGCAGTGGCCGGAAGCATGGCGGGATGAGGGACCATCGCGCTGCCTTTATCCTAATTCCTGAATAAACTTTTTTTTAAAAGACTCTTTTGTTTTCTGTGAATCCCAGCTCTACTCTTGCCCCTCTCCCCAGAGCACAGAGAGAACAGAAGGGCAACGAATCAAGGAGCTGCTTCGTAGGGCAAGATTCTAATTTCTTTCTGTGAAGGCTGCCCTGAAATTCAAAGAAGCATTATTATTTCATCCAATTTAAAAGTCTGCCCGGTGCTGAATGGGCAAGCACCTAATTTCACCTTTGGAGGCAAATGGGAAGCTTTTTGTGCTGAAAGAAAGGAGAGGAGAAAAGAGGATTCTGAAGGATAATTGAATGGAAATCCCTTTAAGGTGCCAGAAAACTGCTCACATCCAGAAGGGATGAAACAAGGTCAAAATATATTTGTTAAAAGTGTGGGGCATGAAAGCCTTAATTATTTCTTTGGAAAGTCGTCTCTTTTAAAGACTTAAACAAAAGCTTCAAGAAGGTAGAAGCTGAGAGAAATTGCCCATGGCTTTAGAAAAGGTGGTGTCAAAAGGAAAGCAATTACTGGTGAACAATAGTATATTAACAGGGGTTATTCTTCCAGACTGGGGACCCCTGCATTGGGGTTGGGACGAGATGTGGTAAAAGATGGCCTGGTGGTCTGCCCTGAAGTGGGAGGGAAAGGGTACAGGGTCGATCTTACTGTGCAGGCTGAGAGGGGCTTGCTGACTAAGGAGCGGAAGAATAGTCTTCACTCCTTATATTCTAAGGAAATCATTATTCTCTTGGAGCAGAATGGCGAGCTGTTGTGAATGCTCTCTGGATTTACACAGATGTGTATTCTAATTTTGAATCCCTCAGTCACCAGCTTTGTGATTTTAGGCATTTTCCTTTATCCTCCTCTTCCTCATTTGTAAAACGGGGAAAATCTGACCTGCCACAGATGGTAAAAGTGAAATTAGGTGATGCTGGGTCCTGTATGAAACAGATGCCCCAGAGGTGTCAGCCCTTCAATGGCTTGCCTCTCCTCCGCTTGCCTGCCTCCTGTTCAGGCTTCCCGCAGCCCTGCAGGCTCTTGCTCGTGAACTCCCAATGAGTGCCCCCGCCCCACCCGCGCTGTGCTAGCCCTACATGCCTCTCGTCAAGTCTGCTGGCTAGTCCCAGGGACAGTCACCCTCTTGTCATCTCTCCCTCCAGACCCTTAGCTACCTGTGCTCTGGTTTCTCTGGGGGAGTTTTCTGAGTAGTGAAGAATCCAGAATCACCCCCAAGATTAGCAGAGTCCTAGCGGGAGTTTGCATTCCTGCCACCTTCATATTTACTGAGTTACAGGGCAGTATTTTTCTCCAGGGAAGGGGGTGCCATGGCTGAAACAATGCACACTGTGCCTTTGGACGGTGATACGTCAGACAGAACTCCCCCAGGAGTGTTTTGATTTGTGTATTTTTTCTGTTCAGCGATTCAGACAGGAATGCTAACTGGTTTCTCGTCAATTGCTTTTCACGGCAGGAACTGAATGTCTGGCAGGAACCTTCTCTCCTCTTACTGATGGACGTGACCTTCTCAGACCTGGGGCCCACACTGTGGGCTGGGTTCTGGTCTAACTCGGCTGTGGATTAACGTGGGGCAGTAGGATCGGTGGGGGTAGGTAGAGTGGGGTTGGGGAGCCCCTTTAAAAGTAGCTGGGAGACCTCTTCGAGAAGATTACCAGGCCTTGTTAAAAACATGCACACGTGGGGCCGTCAAGTTCATGGGTGGAAAGATTTCCTGAGGGCTTCAGAGCACATGGTCAGCAACACTTTCTAGGAGACCATTAATTCAGGGACGCAATCCTCTACCTCGTTTGCTTTGGGAAGAGTTTCCATAGCACACTCAGGCTTTTTGGGCATTGGTTTTCCTCGTCTCTCCTTAGAAAGTTGGATACAGTCCGTCTTTTTCTGACAAGAATTGGCAAGAAGTAGCAACTATCTCCTACTTTCCCAACGGATCCAGTAAAGGAGGATTTCTGGGTGATTTGACCTTTCAGTTCACTTGGGGTGGCTACTCACGCGCATGATCTGAGATATGAACACAAAACTTGTCCTTGTGGAACCCTGGATGTCATGGTACTTAGGTGTTGCACATCTTTGCAGAGGGAGTTAAGGATATTAGAGCAGCAGCAATGGCGACTATGTCCCCCCTTTCGGGGCCCAGGGGATATACATTTTCAATTCCCTGCCCGATCGTCTCTTCCTAAATTGATAGAACTTGCTTCCTGAGGCAGATGCAAGCACTATGTGAAAAACCAGAATTTTCTTCCTTCCAGAGCTTTCTCCTCCCGGAAGTGTTCAAGCCCAAGGGCACCTATCAGTGAGATCAGAGCTGGAATTCCTGCGTTCTCAGGAGGTTAGACAAACCAAGATAAGGCTTCCCAGATCTGGTTACCCACTCATCCAATCACCTTGGGAGCTTGTTGGTGATATAGCTACTCGTAGACCTCAAAGCCTACACAGAATCAAGATCTGTAAGGGCGGGGCCTGGGCATTTGCATTGATATATACCTCCCAAGGTAAATCTCTCGAGAAGTATGGTCCTAAATTCCCTCTTCATCTAAGACCCTAATACAGTAAGTCCCCTACATATGAACCTTCAAGTTGCGAACTTTCAAAGAAGAGAATGTGTGTTCAGGTGTGAGTGACATTGCAGCTTGCCCTCCGTCTCCTATTGCTGACGACACTTCAGCTCTACCATCTCCCACTTCCTCTCCCTCCTCCAGTCAGTAACTCTTCTTGCCTGTTCACTCGATGCCAGCCCCTGTATGCCAGCTGTTGTACTGTACTACTGTACCTTTCAAGGTACTGTACTGTAAGATTAAAAGTGTTTTCTACTTTTTGTGCTTGTTTGTTTTTACGTATGTATTATTTATGTATTGTTTTTATGTATTATTTGTATGTATTATTTGTTTTTATGTATTATTATTTTCTGTATTACGTACTCTTCACAGCGTGAAGAGTATTATAAACTATTACAGTACAGTACTATATAGTGTTAGCTGAGTACCTAGGCTAACTTTGTTGAACTTATGAACAAATTGGACTTATGAACGTGCTCTCGGAGTGGAACTCGTTCGTATGTAGGGGACTTACTGTGATACCAAATTTTGAGCAAGACCATTCTCTGGCTAGAATTCTTCATGAATGCTTGCCACCTGAGACGCCCTCCGAGTTGAGAACTGCTTTGTCAGTTACCTCTGGGACTTCCCTTGTGCATGTACGTTCCTTCACGCTGTCCCCTGTCCACCCACCTTTTCATTGCTCCCTCTTCCCTTCTCTGCACTTCCCTCTGCTTTCATGGTTTCTCCTCCTTTTGTCTCTCTTTCCAGGGTCAGCTTAGTTGCCTATCTTCTTGACTACCTGCCCACTCCCTTTGTGATATCAAACACCTTCACATCTGTAGGTCAGAATCCCCAAGTGCATCATTTTCATGCAGCTCCCACAAGTCTGACCTCTATAAATACAGCTGGCCAGGTCCTTAGTTGCATGTAGGAACCAGCACAATGAGAATGACCTCTGAGGTGGCTGGCAAGCATCTGAATTTTCTCTCAAAACCAGGGAGAGAAGAGTTGGCTTCTTATTTTCACAGGTTGTATTGATCTTTAGTTCACATGTCCATTAGCATAAAAAACTCTATAATCAGAAAGTCCCTGTTTGTTACTTTCTCTGAGAACTTTAAATATAGGGCGGTTTGGGTCACAAATGTCAGTAGTAAAAGGAAGGACACAGAGGCTGTCACAGATAAATTGGGGTGTGGATCTGGTGCGGGAAATCAAGACACTTTGTTTTGTCATTAGAAACAGATACAATAATGTCATTTCCATGAATGAGTCGTTTACTTGCTTAATTCATTTTTTCATCAAACACTTCCTGAATGCTTACCATATGCCAAATACTGAGGGGATACAGAGAGAAAGAGAGAGAGAAATGAACTTGTTTCCTGCCCTCAAAGATGCAAGCCTGGTAAAGTGGGTGAGACAGATGAATGGACAATTTTAAGGCACAGAGAATGTGAAAGTGTCAGTGGCGTCAACAGGGAGAGACCCTAACCAGCATGGGATGTGGAGGTGGTAAGGACGATCTTGTATCTGGATATCCATTCTCAGAGCTTGGTAGCACATGGCCCTGTATGACACTCTTGCCTAAATGAACCACACAGGACATGGTAAGGTCCCTACCCTTCCCTTCCCTTTGTTGGAACAAATAGTATCTAATGCAGAGTCTCAGGTGCCTCTGGGGTAGAGAAACCATTGATAGCAGCCATGACAACGTCACCAGCACTTTTCTCTCTTACTCGGTCTCAAGGTACATGTGACTAACAAGTATTTGTATCAGTAAGATCTAGGAAAATTTTTGCTCACAATTAGCAGAACAGTCTACAGGAAATTCCTCTCTTTTTCTATAAATGTATTCAGTAAGATTTTGAAAGCTGCTAGGGCTTCTGAGTGATTCAGCCATTATTATGACCCTGCTGAAAATGGACCAGGCTGGCAAAAGACCTGCCTCTAAAATGCTGATGCCATTTTCATGGCTCTTCAAGCCTGAAGCTAATCTGGATTTCGGTTGTTTGTTTAGGAATGACAATGGATTTATGCTCACTCTTGTATGGTGTCTTGGTCAGTTTTGGTTGCTGTAACAAAATACCACAGACTAGGTGGCTTATCCAATAGACATTTATTTTCTCATAGTTCTTGAGGCTGGAAGTCTGAGGTCAGAGTGCCAGCATGGCCAGGTTCTGTTCCTGGTGAGGGCTCTCTTCCTGCCTTGCAGATGGTCTTCTAGTTGCTGATTCCTCACATGGTGGAGAGAGAGTGATCTCTGATCTCTTCATTTTCATGTAAATGCATGAATCCCATGAAGAGAGCTACACCTTCATGACGTCATTTAAACATAATTACCTCCCAAAGGCTCTACCTCCAAATACTATCACACTGGGAATTAGGGTTTTAACATATGAATTTTAGAAGGACACAAATGTTTAGCCCATAACATGGTTTCTACATGGTTCACCTAGGAGCACTCTCTGAGATGTAGGGCACAGGTGAGCAATCTGCTTGTTACCAAACTAAACTCTACAGTGGAATGGTCAACGTCAGTTGTCTGCCGCAGACCCAGGAGTGAGGGAGAAGATGAGGGGAAGAAGACAGAAGAACAGAGATTATCTGTCTTCATAGAGTAATGGGGAGACGGGCATGCAGTCACTAGAATCACTGAGCTGGTCCACTTGAGCAACCTGACTTCTGAATTTACTCTTTTTAGTACCATCTGTAACCAATGGCCTTGTATGAGTTAGTGCAGTGTAGGGTGGAGGGACACAGACAGTTATACAAATGATATGGAACTGGCTAGGAATTGACCTGGGGGGATTGAAAAGATGGTGGTTTATATTCTACATCAGCTCTGACAACTTGTTGCCACCATGTCCTCATTCATGTAAATGGGACAAAAAATGTGGGCTCAGTTTCCAGTTACCTGAACAAAGAGGAGTGATAGAGTGTAGTGATCCTCAGAAGATTGTCCACAGGAAGGTTTCTCCAGTAATGTGATAACATCTTCTTTAGTTTGTGACAAAATGTGCAGAATATATAGTTGGCTCATTATTCAAATGAGGGGAATTAATCCAAACCTCTCCAGACACTTCCATTTCTGATGACACACTTCCTCTGATGTATTTCTTCCTGCCTAAACTCAAATCTCTGGCACACACTAAGATTCAAAACACCCTTGCCATGCCCCCTCACCCTTGTTCCCCCTAATACTGTAGGCTGTAGGAAGGGAGAGAATACACACACACACACACACACACACACCCCTTTCTTGGTAAGAGAAATATCTTTGTTTACTTTTTTGGTGATAATGTATCCTTCCTTAAATGAAATGCTGTGATGGCAGACGGAAGTGTCTGAGCACATCTGAGGGTTCTCCTGAGAGTTTTTAATGAGGGGCTAAGGAGCTTCCCAGAAAAGAGCTCCTTCTAAGGTTCCAAGGGAACAGAGAAGTATGCTTGGCATCATTACCAAGCTTCAGCCATTGGAAAGAAGCCAATACGTGTACATGACCCAATGACTATCTTTAGATTTATCTATGGTCCGGTACCCTCAAGGACCCATGTCTGGGTCTTTCCACGGCAAAGGGCTGTGTGTAAAGACTAAAATAGATTTTTCACTAAAAAAACCTCAGTAATCTGTGTTGCTCTGATATGCCTCCAGCAGTATTTAACACAAAAAGAGGAAAGCACATTTTCTTTTAATTTTCTGACCAGGTGGAAGGGTCCAATGGAGACGGTTCTACCCAGTAGGAGTGGCAGTGATGGCTGGCAGGCCTGATGGTCCACCGTAGAGAAGGTACCCAAGGTGATGATGGACAGGAGTGGCTCATCTGTGGCCAGAGGGCACAGGCAGGATACATTGAAGGCAGCTGGCAGAAAGTGGTGGCTTCAATTTTGGACATCTCTGAAGAGGTAAGGCCATGGCCAGTCATGTGCTTTTTTGGGGAGCACATGTGATAGACTTCTTGGGGCTCCCTAAAATAGTCGGGAGCCCTGGCACATCAGATGTGAGTAGGAAATAATAGTTATGTCCTAGTATTATTATTGACATGAACATATTTTATGTGCAGAGCCCATGTGATCTATGGGATGTGATAGGTACAGAAGAGTTGCTTGCCATTCACACTAACTCTAATCTGGAGTTTTGGAGGAGGTGAGATTTCAGGAGAGTTTGGAAGATGGCCATTATGCGGGTTAGCAGAAGAACGGATTTCCACACCACAAGTGTTGTTCTGAGGAGTACTAACTTTTCATCAGTCTGAAGCTCTGTGCTGATCCAGACTCTGTATTTCTCAGTATTGTTTGTTTTGGAGACTGTTAGAGATGATTCATTCAATATGAGGAAATTCTCAGTGGAGTGGTCATCCTTGGCCTTTGGGGTCTTGGATGAAGAGATGGAAATGGTCATTGATTCATTTTCTGGTGTTTGGGATAGTGAATCATGAAGATGTCCATACCGTACCGTTTCCTGGGGAGCCACGGAGGAGTTTCAGGCTAATAGCAGCTGTTATCTGTCACTTCAGCATCCCTTTTATTGCAGCCTAGACCAAGATAGCTACCGAGGGGGTCTTTCTTTTGAAATGAGGTTGACTTCAGAGATTCCTGATTATTTCTCTATTAAGGACTGTTTTATTCAAGATTCTTTGCCTACTAGTCCTATGTTTAGAAAGACTTCTTTTTTGCCACTAAACACGCTAAGTTGCTAAGTCATCCTTATTTTCCTCACCTTAAGAGATACATGCGTCCTCTCTAGGGCTCTGATCTGCGTGAGCTTGCGCATTACCCCGGATTGAGTGAACACCGTGTTAAGCCACAGCGGAGAAATATGACAATGTAGTCAGCCTGAGTAGTCCTCCTACCAGTCAATGCATGGATTTTTTTCACAATTTTGAAAAGCTGAATGTAGCTGTGAACGTTCATCTTCTCTTTCTTTGAAGTGCTCTGAGTTCTTGGAACCTCAGACTGGGAGCGAGTCCTTACAATTGTTTGAAGTTGCTCTGCCATGTGCTCTGAGTGAGGGAAAGAGCAAAGAGTTGAGAGGGATCTGTGTGTCCCATTTGGGACCCAATTCCTCCTATACACGCCTCCTCACCCCAGTGTTTGGAGGGATGGTTAATGGGTTTGCCACCTTGACCGTGAATCCATCATTGTGTGTGAGGGCACAGGGGTTGCTCCCCATTTACTGACATTGGTGACCCTGTCCCTTCTCTTCCAGGGCCACTCCCACCCAGGTGAGGGGTGAGGCAGATAGAAGAGAGAGAGAAACAAAGGAGCTGAGCTGGAGAGGCGGCAAGATGGGGCATGTGAGAGGCAAAGCTGGGGCGGTTGCCAGGGGGGAAGAAGAAAGACTTTCATGCTGACTTTGTTTTCAACGAATTGTAGTTACCAAGAAAGAGGACACAGCTGATGACAGCAAATTATTGAGCGACTGAGAGTCAGAAACGCATGCATCAATAACAAGCGAAGAAAAGCAGTGTGATTCTGCGTGGGGTGGGGGTGGAGTGTGGGGGGAGGGGCGCGTGGAGGGGGAGGGGAGATGATGAAGGGCCAGTGGTGCTGCTGAACCGTGCATCCTACCTTGTGTTCATCCAAGGCACTTATACCTTTTCTTTGCTTTTTTCTTCTATGTTTGAGAATTACAAAACAATAAGAGAATGGCTTATATTCATAATTTACACAGATAATTTATTGCAGTTTTGACCTTTCTATTACACGTCCAACAGCTGTGAAATCCTTGCTTTTTCCGTCAGTGGGAAGTTGGCAGATAGGAAGACTTGCCCTCCCAACCCCCCTCCATGCGATGCTCAGAGTTCCTGGGCGTAGAGGAACAGGGTTTCTTGTCAGGACAAGCAGCTGAGCTTCTTAGTTTATGGACTGTTCACCCCATAAACTCTTCTATGGTAGAATGTGCAGGACCTCTGCATGGTTCCCTGTTTCCCCTGACACTCTCGTCTCCCTCCCTCTCTCTGTCTCTCTCTCTCTCTCAGAGCAATGGCTGCTGTTGCCGACCGCAACTAGGGCGGGGAATACTTGCTTGGCAAACAAGCAGGAGAGAGGGCAGCAGGGGGCAAGGAATCCTCCAATGCTTTCCTCTGGGCCCTGGAGACGTGGGGTCTGAAGAGGAGTGTAGAGGCCCATGTGTTGTACCATAAAATTCTAGGAGCACTCCATCTGCACCGCAGGCCTGAGAATACTCAGCGTGACAGTGTATATAACATTCCTGGCTTATGCTTCTTAATACCAGTCTATAAAAATAACAGTCCAACTGGATGAGATCATGGGGAGATTGTGAGGGGCCATATGCCATGGCCTGAGTTGGTGCTGACTGACATTTGGAGGCTTAGATTCTTGGACTTGTTGGTTTGGGAAGGAGAAGAAATCAGAGGGTAGGAATGGGGCTGGGGAGTAGGAAAAAGAGAATGAATGAGCCTATCTTAGCAGAAGAGAAGCCCATCAATTAAGGCATAACAGGCGGGGCTAATATTATCATTTACTGGGCATCTACTATGTGCCAGAGAATGTTTATGTTTTGTCTCATTAATCTTCTGTACAGTATGAATTGGATAGTTAAGTCCCATTATCCAACGGAGGAAACTGTGTCTCAGCTAAAGTGCGTATCTGAGACTTGACTGAAGGCTGTATGCGGGTAGAGACAATACTCAACCCCAGGACTTTATGACCCCAAGGCTGGGTGCACTGTTTTTATGCTGCAGAATTTTCTTGTTAGGAGGAAGTCAGTTTTACTGTGAGTGAAAATCTCCAATTGCAGTTTAGATAGCTGTTGGAAACTGGTTTAGTTGATTTCATCTTACTGAACTGAGCCGTTGCCTTAGGAGCCTGTGGACAAAGCTTTTCTCTCTTCTTTCCAGGCTGCTGTGATTTGGGATGGGCCATATTGATGAACACAGCTGCTGCTGGCTCAGATTGTTGGAGATGAGAGACCAGTGACAGAGACCAGTGGTTAGCCTCTTAGATAAACCTCAGCTTCCCCAGGGGATAGCTCAAACAGACACAGCTCTGCCACACAGACATGAACAGACCACTCCCCAGGCTCATCATCATTGGCACCCCCTGAACAAAACTCAAAGTAATTTAAAAACTTGGTTCAGTTGCATCTCTATATTATATATATTTCAATAAAAAATATAGCAGCTACTGAGTACCTTCTGTGTCTCAGATACTTCACAGGCATAATGCATTTTAATTTTCACAGCAACCTTATCAGGATGGTGGAGTTGGGTCCATCTTATGGAAACAAAAAAACCAAAAACAAGAGGCTCAGAGCAGGTAAGTAAGCTGCTCAAAGTAATACTATGATTAAGTTGTTTTGAGATTTGAATTCCCTCTGTCTGATTTCAGAAGATTTTTTCCCACTGGTGTTCGTCCCATCTCAAGAGGCACCAGGGAACATCCTGTCTCATTAATCACATTGGGTGTGCTTTGGTTAAAATTGGGCCCAAGATTTTGTCACCAACTTCATAAACTGTGTTGAGATTTATTAGAAAGCCCTGTGTAGTCCAGCTGTTGAATGACACTCTTACTTAAGCTGCAAACAAAGATCTTTTCCTCTCTTCACTGAAAATGGCCCATGTTTTTTAAAACAAAATGACGTGTTTGGTAACAGCTTTTGGGGACATAATTCACATACCATATGACTCTCCCATTGAAAGTGTACAATTCAATGTCTTTTAGTATATTCACAGAGGTGTCCTAAACCATCACCATAATTTATGAACACTTTCACTTCCCCAACAAAATTATATTTTTAATCAGAAAAAAGAAATTCACATTAAACGAAATTGAAAAATAAAAGAGGATCTCTCATGATTCTACTGCCTCGATTTAACTTTTTTTCATTATTGCCACACTTTCCTGTCTTTATGTACCAAAGATACAGAGTAACACAGTTCCAGTCATCCTGTGCATATTGTTTTATGTCTGCTTTTGTAAGGTGACATTTCCCCGTGTTGTTACTTTGCATTTTTAATGGCCCGTGATAGTCTCTCACTTTAATGTGCAGTAATTTACAAACTCACCCCCTTTTGCTAAACCGTTAGATTGTTTTTCCTATCATAAATAATGTTGCAGTGAACATCTTTGCACATAAAAACTTATTTCCCCTGTTGAATATATTTCTTGGGGCTGCATTCTCAAGAGTGGAATTACCGGGTCAAAGGGTACGATCATTTTATGTTCCTCTCTCCCCTCTTCCAGTTTATTCACAAAGCGGTGACACTATCTTTCAAAATGAAAACAAGTACGGTATATATATGAGAGAGATAACATTATACGTAAAAATTAATTTAATACAAGGGTTTTGGCTCATTATGTAGGTCGGGGACAGGCAAAATCCGTGAGGTCAAACATCATCCATTTCTTGAGAGCCCAGAAATATTGTCCTTTATGTGTCCCACCTGGTGACTTAAATAACTTTACTATTTCCCCATTTCCCTTAGAAAATGATTCCTAGGGAAAATGATTCCCTCAGCCTCCTGACCTTTTGTTGATTGCTGTTAGCCTGGGGCAGCCCTTTGTTTCCAGCTGTTCTTAGAAGCCACTTTGCTGGCATTTAACCCTTTGAAGCCTCACAGGGGTGAATGGCATGGGGGATGGGGAGAGAATATGTATACTTTCACCACTATACCTTCAGGTTAGGGAGAGCTAAACCTGAGAGATACAGTTGTGGCTCAAAAAATTAGAATATCTCCAACTTGTTCTGTTGTAAATAACAAAAATTTGGGAAGCTCCGATGCTGGTTGACCTGTAATGTCCACATGAGAGGAGCTGTTAGGAGTGAGAGCCTTGCTGAATTACTGAGAGAGATTTTTAGAGCTCGGGCATAGTCACCCTTGATGCCTCATCGCCCCAGAAACATGTTTTGAATTTCAGGATTTGTGACATTCTTAGATGTCACCTAAGATCGTCCAAAATCCTTACTGGAGTCATGAAATTCTGTATCAGAATTTCAGATGCTTTTGGGCATAAGCTGCAGGAAATCCAAATTAAGCTAGCTGAGAAGATAATAGGAGTTTTTATGTAATTGGAAAGCCCAAGGATGCGGTTGATGTCCAACAAAGCTTGATCCAGAAGCTCTGGATTGAATATTTTTCCTTTTCTTCCCTCTACTTTCCAAGGCATCGGCTGTATCCTAAGGCTGACCCCCACATGGTCTCAAGATGGTTGCCAGGAACAAATTGGGTGGCAGGGGCGGGGGGAACGCATGCTTCCTTGCTAATGTTCAGTAGAAGAGATGGGTTATTTCTTTCTTCTAACTGTAGGATCTAAATCCTAGACTTTACTGTGACTGGACAAACTTAGGTCACATGCCCATTTCTGAACTAAGTGTTGTGTCCAGGGGATGAGGTTATGCTGATTTGTGAATCATGGTTTAGACCCATCAGGGTCCATTCAGATTAATCCCACCCAAACTGAGAGTGGTTCTGCTTTGGGAAAGTGGTGTCAGGGAGGCAGCTAATGCTCCCTATGATTTTTGTGTCAACCTCCTAGATAAGGGAATCATCCCACTTTTGCTTAAACTACTTAAATGGAAAGCTTATGTGAGAAATCATTCTCTTCCCCCAGAATATGTATAAGTTTGGAGCATGTGCCCCGATTCCTAGAAGAGAAATGTATGTAGAAAATAAATAAGGAAAAATGGGTTTCATAGATGCATACATTTAAAAAAAAATTTATTTGTATTTGGCTGCGTTGGGTCTTCATTGCTGAGCATGGGCTTTCTCTAGTTGCGGCTAGCAGGGGCTACTCTTCGTTGCGGTGCACAGGCTTCTCATTGCAGTGGCTTCTCTTGTTGTGGAGCATGGGCTCTAAGAGTGAAAGCTTCAGTAGTTGTGGCATGAGGGCTTAGTAATTGTGGCTCACAGGCTCTAGAGCGCAGTCTCAGTAGTAGCGCACGGGCTTAGTTGCTCCACGGCATGTGGGATCTTCCCGGACCAGGGATCGAACCCATGTCCCCTGCATTGGCAGGCGGATTCTTAACCACTGTGACACCAGGGAAGTCCTTATAGATGCAAATTTTATAATGAGACAGGACTGACTGATTGGCAAACAGGAATGGGGGAACATGAAGAATCAGACCAAGGTTTTGAGTTGGGAGAGGATGGTGGAGGGGGAGGGAGCAGGCACAATGAGAAGAAAAGACATGACCTGAGATCTATATACATAAGAGTGCATGACTTGAAGTTTCCCTGAAACCCTCATGGGTCCCCACTCATGGATCCTAGACTAGGACCAAAAGCAAGCATATTTATTGAAGAGATTTGTTAATGAGACATTCGGTTAAATTCCAGGGAGGAGGATCTATGATGAGATTTATATTTAATTACTTATCAGATTTAATTACTTTAGATTTAATTCACTTCTTAGATTTAGGAAAGGAAGTTTCTATCTGAAACTGTAGGGCTGTACCTGGACCCCCCCTTGGAAAGCATCAATTTTCCCCAAAGATGGCGGTTACATGAGAGGTGGGCAGACTAGGGCAGAAGCAGGTTAGATATACATATATTAGTTTCCTTGCACTGCCATAACAAATTGCCACAAATTGAGTGGCTTAAAACAACAAACATTTATTCTTACACAGCCCTATAGAATAGACATCCAGAATCATGGTGTTGGCAGGGCCATGATCCCTCAGAAGTGTCTAGGGAAAAATTTTTCCTTGCCTCTTCCAGCTTCTGGTGGTGGCTGGCAATCCTTGGTGTCCCTTGGCTTATGGCAACATGAGCCTAATCGCTGCCTTGATCTTCACATGGCCAACTTCTCTCTGTGTGTATGTGTGTGTGTGTGTATGTTCCCATTGTCTTCTGTGCAGGCCTCTTTCTGGATTTCCCTCTTCTTATAAGTACACCAGTTATTGGATTAGGGCCTACCCTAATCCAATATGACCTCATCTTAACTTGATGACATCTACAAGGACCCTATTTCTAAAGGTCATATTATGAAGTTCCAGGTAGACATGATTTTGGGAGACACTACTCAACTCAGGACAGAATGTAAGCAAGGCTTTTGGCCCAGGGCAGAGAGAGAGCTGAACCAAGCAACGAAGTGGTACACTTGTAATTCCCCTGCCATTATATAGCTATCCCTGGATTTTCTCATACAGTAGGCAAGAAGTTTACTGAATGACTGGTGGAGACTGTGAAATTTTGATGGCCAGTGGAGGTGTGGGGCAAGTGAAGTG
Source organism: Pseudorca crassidens (assembly GCF_039906515.1). NCBI lineage: Eukaryota > Metazoa > Chordata > Mammalia > Artiodactyla > Delphinidae > Pseudorca > Pseudorca crassidens. Next base: position 138,278,424 of record NC_090296.1, on the reverse strand, counting down.
GAGAAAGGGTGGGGCTTGGGAGACTGAGGCAGAGGAGGAATGTCCCTCCTGAGTCCCCATGCGCTAATGTCAGCCATTTGGAAGGCCTGTGAGTGTTCTGACCCTGGGATTCATGAATGAGGGTCCAAGGGGAATCCAGGGACTTCTTGGTATGGGAAGGGGGCACTGGGAACCCATGCCATTCTGTATGAAACTTTGAGAATGTGCATAAGCATTTATCTGTTAAGAGGACCTGTACCAGTCATGGAACCCTTAAACAAGTCTATGACATGTCCCCTCTTCCTCTCCAAATTGAAAACAGTGGCTTTAGTGGTGTGTCGAGCACTCCAGGAATCTGGTGTAACGCAGCAGTATTCCTCAAGTGGGACAGAGCTGGAGAGTCCCGGCTGTTGAGGAAGGCAGCCCAGGCATTATGGGAGGGTGGCTCTGGTCCCCACACTGCTTCCACCAGCTTGTGTGACCCTAGACAAGCCATGCCTTCCCAGTGGCTGCAGCTACCACATCTGGAAAGATGGTTGGGACGAGATGATCTTGATGGTCTCTCCCAGTCTTAGCAATGTAAGCACTGCCACTTTTTTATGTTGCATTAATTTGGTGCATGTTAGTGATGCTTGAGCAAATGGTTGGTGGGCACACCTGCCCATTGATGTGTTCTGTTGGGTATGCACATTTGCAAGGTAGGGCTTGTGAAGAGTCAATGAAATAATACATGGAAGGGGCCAGGCTGGTGGCTGTAATGAGTAAGTGCTAGTTCACCTGCTGTTATGAACACATCAATATTTACTTTCCATGCACATCAATTTTGCTGAAGTGAGCATTTAAATAAAAAATACAGGGCTTCCCTGGTGGCACAGTGGTTGAGAGTCCGCCTGCCGATGCAGGGGACACGGGTTCATGCCCTGGTCCAGGAAGACCCCACATGCCGCGGAGTGGCTGGGCCCATGAGCCATGGCCACTGAGCCTGTGCGTCCGGAGCCTGTGCTCCTCAACGGGAGAGGCCACAACAGTGAGAGACCCGCGTACCGTGAAAAAAAAAAATTAAAAATACAATGAAAAGACATCCTACAGAACGGGAGAACTTATTTGCAAATGATATGACCGATAAGGGACTAATATCCAATATTTATAAATAGCTCATACAACTCAACATCAAAGAAAACAAACAATCCAATTAAAAAATGGGCAGAACTGAATAGACAGTTTCCCAAAGAGAAAATGCTGATAGCCAACAGGCACATGAAAAGATGCTCAACATCACTGATGATTAGGGAAATGCAAATCAAAACCACAATGAGATATCACCTCATGCCTGACAGAATGGGTATCATCGAAAAGAACACAAATAACAAATGTTGGCAAGGATGTGGAGAAAGGGAGCCCTTGTGCACTGTTGGTGGGAATGTAAATTGGTGCAGCCACTATGGAAAACAGTATAGAGGTTTCTCAAAAAGCTAAAAATAAGACTACCATATGACCCAGCAATTCCACTCTGGGGTATATATCTGAAAAAGCTGAAAACACTAATTCAGAAAGATACATGCACCCCAATGCTCATAGCAGCACTATTTATAATTGCCAAGCTAAGGAAGCAACCTATGTGTCCATCAACAGATGAATGCATAAAGAAGCTGTGGTAGATATATACAATGGAATACTACTCAGCCATAAAAAGGAATGAAATTTTGCCATTTGCGGCAATGTGGATGGACTTGGAGGGCATTATACTAAGTGAAATAAGTCAGACAGAGAAAGACAAATACGGTATGATATCACTTATATGTGGAATCTAAGAAATACAACAAACTAGTGAATAAAACAAAAAAGGAAGCAGACACAGATACAGAGGACAAACTAGCGGTTACCAGTGAAAGTGAAAGAGGGAAAGGGGGAGGGGCAATATAGACGTGGGGGATAAAGAAGGGTTATTATGGGATTATATGAAATCATGTATGTGAAACTTTTGAAAACTGTAAGCACTATAGAATTTAAAGAATGTTTCATTCAATAAAAAAAATTCTTTTACATGAAATTCAAACATAAGAAAATAAATCTTTTTTTGAAAAAAATTAAAAACACAAAATCAAAGTGTCAGAGTAAGGGAATAACTGGAATGTTGAATGACTGAAATGAAGGATTTCCAGGGGCTTATGAAAACAGAAGGCCTGGGCTGCAGTGTGACTCCTTCTGTGTGCTTCTAACTGCTGTAGCTGGCCCTCCATGGCTTCCCCAAGCCACTGTGAGGGACTCAGAGGGGCAGGATGTGGAACCAGGTGATCCTGGGTTAAAGAGGCCTCATAAGGAGGTGTCCCGCAGACAGGGCCTAGGTCAGGCTGCCCCAAGAACACTCATTACTCCCCTTCCTTGTTTTTTAGATGTCTTTTGTTTTCTTTCTTTTATCTTACTATATCTTATGTGCTATGAGAGGTGCGTTTATCACAATAGCTGTTGAATCCCTCTTTCTGGACACAAAAAGACCTTTTTGTGGGGCCCGAGCAGAAGATCTGAGGCTGAACCTGGTTTATCTGCACAACACAGGCAAAGGAGAGCTGAAAGGCAGCCTCTGAGTGGAGTCAGATGGGAAGCCCAAGAGATGGTCTGGGGAGAAGCAGGCTGAGGGGCTGGCACGGAGGCAGTGGCCAGGGCGGAGGCCGTGGCATGAACTCTGGAGAACCAGCAGTGAGTGGACTTGAGGCAGATTCTAGAATCACTCTCTGAGCTGCAGGGCCACAGTGCAGGGTGTCTGCAGCCGGGAGGGGGAGTTCTTCTGGACTGGTGCTACCTTTGTGCTGCTTGGGAAGCCTTTGATGATGCCCAAAGGAAAGTGAGGAGGCCGTGGAGGTCTGAAGTGAGAGTCAGGGACCAGCTCCCCCAACAAAGGCTCTCCTGCCAGTGGGCTGTGTGATCTGGGAAAGGCGCTTCCTCTTTCTGGGCCCGAGGGTCCTCATTTGTTTGGGAACCCCATTTGCTGAGTGAGGTAGTTGGCGGTTGATCTCTGATCAAGGACTGCTCTCAAGTTCTAGGAGCTGTAAACCTCTCTAAAGAGTTAATTGTTAACTCCAGTGTAAAGTGTTGATGGCTTAAGTGAGCCCTCCTCCTGGGTTATTTGCATTTTAGATGGTACTCCTAGGAGACCAAAATTCCTTGAAGACCCTAAGAGAATAGGGCCTTAGTGATGGCATAAAGGGTGTGTGTGTGTGTGTGTGTGTGTGTGTGTGTGTGTGTGTGTGTGTGTATGAGAGAGAGAGAGAGAGAGAGAGAGAGAGAGAGGGAGATGGTTTTGTTTAAAATTCCTTAAATCTTTAATCTGTCTTTGTTCTATTGAAGGATGAAGATTTTATGGAACCATCTGTGATACTCAGACCTTAGGGGTACTCATGGTGGAATGTGCAGGAACTATTTTTAATATTTTATTTAGCTACAGTAAGTTAACTGAAATATCAGGTACTAAATCAGTGTGATTGTAATTTGGTGGTTATTTGGGATTCTGGGGGTGGAAAATGATGAGAGAGATGGGGGCCAGGAGGTTAGGTGATGCCCCAGGTCTCTTCGGTAGTAAGACCTCACCCCTGTGAGCCGGGTTTGACCTTGGTTCTCCCATCTCCAGTCCCTTGTCTTCACTGCAGGGCCCTGCTGTGCTCACCACCAGAGCATGAGTTTCTCCAGGCTGGTTCACTGCTGAGAGCCAGAGTCAGGAAGATAACAGGTACTCAAGAAACTGTGGTTGAAGGTTGCTGCTCTGATCTCTGTCTCCCAGATGAGACAGTTGAGACTCCGAGTCCACCCAGCTGGACAGTGGTCAGTACTCCTGCGTCTGTGGGCTGAGAACTCCGTGTTTCCTCTCTGGAGGTACCTCCCAGGCAGGTGGTCACAAGACAGGCGGAGCTTGCCCTCTGCTGCTGAGTGAGGGGCTGGCCCAGGGCTTCACTGCCTTCCAGCTCTGATCCTTGGGCCCAGCTGTCAGGGCTGCTGGACTTGGAAGCTTTTCAGGGTAGAATCTGGGAGACTGAAAGCGAACCACCCACTTCGCATCCCAGCACCTCCCACCTTGCTTTCTCAGGAATGAATAAAGTGAGTTTGTCACTTCCAAGAAAAGGATGGGCAGACTGTATGTGTTGGCAATGATAACAGTCAAGCTTTAAAGAAAAGATCGAATGTTGGAAAACTTAGGTCCACCATTGTGAGCTTGATAGGCTCCTAATACTTAAAGACTTTCTGATGAGATTGGCAGTGATGTTAACAAACTGACTTCTTTGATACTGTATAATGCAATCTGTCAGCATTTAGATCTGTGCAACTCTGTGAACTAATATTTCCCAAACGACCAATGAATGATGCTACAGAATCATGCACAGATAAAAGATCTATTGAAAGTGCAAGAGAAACCAGTGGATTTTTACAGAACAGAGTGCCAAAAGCTCATTGATGTAATTTTGGATTCCACATTGTTAATAACCTTTAAGAAACTACCACTTAGTGGGTTTTAGTGTATTATCAAAGAAGAGAGTCTATAAAATTATCTGCAAAGGCTATTAAAATACTCCTCCTCTTTCCAACTGCATCTCTTCATATGCTTCAACCAAAATAATATATGGCAGGTGGAATGCAGAAGCAGACATGAGCATCCCACTTACTTTTATTGTCACACATTAAAAAGATTTGGAAAAATGAAAAACACATCGCTTCTCTCCTCACTAAATTACTTGTTCTGGAATATAATGTTTACTAAAACATTATTTTTAGTAAAAATGTTATTTACGTTTACATATAATGAGTTTATTATTTTTTTAAATAAGTGAAGAAATCTTTAAAAACTTTCAGTTTTATTTTCCAAAATGGTAAATATTGATAGATGTAACAGATATGAACAAAAGCTCTTGGGGCTCTAATTTATTTTTAAGTGTATAAAGGGTACCCTTTCTCCTGCTCAAAACTTGTGAACTGATTTAGAATATACAGAGAACTCCCACAAATCAACAAGAATAAGACAGGATCCCAACAGAAAAAATGGGCAGACATTGCAAACACGTAATTTATAGAAAAAGCCGACAAGCATATGAAGAGTCGCTTGGGCTCATTCTTCATCAGAGAAATGCCAATAAAAATGTGACATGACTTTATACCTACTATTGGCGAAATATAGAAAACTGAATAATGACAAGCATTGACGGGGCTGTGAGGATAGAGGACATGCTCCCTTTCTGTTGGTAGGAGTCAGAAAAGTACAGCTGTTCCGGAAAGCAATCTAGTAGTAGTAGTTACTCCAATGAAACATGCATAGTAGATGGATGGTGGTGAGAGTTGCACAACAATGTGAATGTACTTAGTACCCCTGAACTGTACAGTTAAATATGGTTAAAATAGTATGTTTTACATTATGTGACTTTTACCACAACAAAAAAAAATTTAAGAAATATGCACAGTCTGTATGACTGAGTAGTTCTACATTTGGGTGTACGAGCAAAAGAAACTGTTACACAAGTCTTTTTTTTTTTAACATCTTTATTGGAGTATAATTGCTTTACAATAGTGTGTTAGTTTCTAGAAAAGTGAATCAGCTATACATATACATATGTTCCCACCTCTCTTCCCTCTTGCGTCTCCCTCCCACCCTCCCTAGCCCAAGTCTTCTGACATGTGTGCAGGATGTTTACCCCAGCTGTTTTTGCCAGCAGGTGGCGGGAAGACTTCCGGGCACCCATCACCATGAGTGTCCTGGGAACATGTGAATGCACACTACCTGACGCCTGGATGCCGGGGGGTATGTCATAAGGAATTGAGAAAGGGGCAGAAGTGGTCCATAGCACAATATCATTTATGTAAATCAAAATAAGTCATAGGAGGCAATCTGTGTTTTGCAAGAACACAAACAAATGGAAGGATGTACACTGTGATAGTTTCCTAGGGGTGCTAGGAAATGTCCCAAACTAGGTGATTACAAAACAACGGAAATGTATTCTCTTACAGTTCTGGAGTCCAGAAGTTAAAAGCAAAGTGTCAGCAGGATTGGTTTCTTCTGGAGGCTCTGAGGAAGAATCTGTTCCATGATTCTCCTAGCTTCCGATGGTTGCTGGCAATCCTTGGCAGTCAGGTCCCCAGGTAAATACCTTGAGATCCCTTCCTGCAACAAACTATCTCTACAGAGGAGGGAACCATAGGGAGATGGTCTAAGGACGGGAGGTGTAATGATCAGAGCTCTCTAAAGATGAAAGGACTGCCATTGATAGGTAACAAAAAATAAATGTGAACAAAAAAATGGCCTGGGGACCAACGGGCAGAGCTATGGTAGGAGGGTCCCAATCATCATATGAGTTGCTGAACCAGGTAGTTTTATATTTCCTATCAACTCTGGGAGGCAGTGTCTGGTATTCTGCCTGCTCTCTCTCCATCCTGTTCTACCTACCCTTCTCTTCAGTCTCTGTGGGATAGTTTTGTCACTCCACCAGTAAGTGGCCAAGCTGGACATCAAGTCTGGGTCAGTCTGACCACAAGGGTGATACCTCGACTACTCTTTGGACCCAGCGTCTTCCGGACACGGGGTGTTCCTGCTGGAAAAGACATGTGACATTTACTCTCCCAACCTGTTCTTTTTACAAAAGAGAAAACCGTGGCCTGAAGAGGAAAACACATGGCTTTTCTTAAAGTCTTACATGTGGATCAAGCGTCACGGCTGGGAATTGAAGGCTGGGAATCTTGACGTGGGTCCACTGCTCTTTCCCTCTCTTGTCTGGGGACTGAGGAGCCTGGCTGTTTTTCCTGATTCCATCAACCACTGAGCAAACCTCAGGCTCTCCGTGTCTTTGGGTGTAAATGGGAACCTTCCAACTTTGCCAACTCCTGGGCTCAGGTGGCATTATGATCAGCATTGATTACATGCTGAGGGGAGAGCTGAGCCTTTTTTTAGGGTAAAAGTACACTTAAAAGACACTATTTACATTATTCTTATTTTTTTATTGAAATATAGTTGAGGTACAATATTGTATAAGTTACAGGTGTACAATATAGTGATTCACATTTTTTAGCAGTTATATTCCATTTATGGCTAATATGAAATATTGGCTATATTTTCTGTGTTGTACAATATATCATTGTAGTTTATTTTATACGTAATAGTTTAAACCTCCTAATCTCCTATGCCTATTTTTTTAACTACCCTCATCTATTTGTAACCAGGGCTTCTTAGAATGATACTAAAAAAAAAAAGAGTAGAGAAATGATCCCAAATTTAAACTGAAATTCTTCCTGTCATTTCCTGGTCAGCATAAGTAATATTGAGTTTTCTATCTAAATGCTCATATAAGATATGGAATACCCGGGTAACGGGAGCAATTTGCTTCTTAAATTGGAACCTTGCAAATCAATGATCAGGAAGTAGAGCACGCATTTTCTCCTAAGCCACAAAATTTATTCTTCAAAATGACATCGTGCTGCTCACTGCATATCATAATCAAACGAGGAGTGAGCTCCTGCCTCCAAATCTTGGTGAAAAAGAAAAAAAAAAACCTCATCTGAAAAGCTCTTAAGTCTTCTAAGATTTGTGATCCTATGTTTTCAAGACTGAAACAGTCTTAGGAATTTAAGGAGTTTAAGAAAGCAAAATTTAACTCCAGTTCAGTCCTTTATTGAATCACCGAAAGCAAAAATCCCAAGCTCCTCTGGGTGATGTTTTCTTGCAATCTCAGTAGGTAGAGAGCCTGGGGAAGAGCTGCAGAGGGCAGGATGAGGGGAGGCCGGTCCCATGGGGCTCACCTCCGGGTACCCTGTGCTGGCTGTTCTTCCTTGAATCAGTGGGGGATATTTCATTATACAAGAGCGGAAAAGGAGCTTAGCAGCTCCTTGGCATCATGATTCTCCATCCTGGCTGCACAGTGGAATTTCCTCTGATGCTTCAAAAAACCGTGAATGCGTGGCCCCCATCCCTAGAGATTCTGACTCAACTGATCCAGTTGGCGCTCAGCACCTGTGTTACTGCAAGGATTCTAATGTTCAGCCAGGATTGGAACCTTGGCTTCTCACAGGGGCATAACGTGACAATGAAATGAGGAAAACAAGAAAAAGCACACCCAGAACAGTACCTGGAACCTAGGTGCTCAAACATAGTGGCTTCCCTTCCCTCACCTCCTCTGGGGTCTCCTACCTCTCCCCCAACCCGCTACCTTCGACCTCTTCCATCTTATCATTCCCATTCCCTCCCCACCTTGGGTTCCTGATGAGCTAATACAAGCAAAAACCTTTGCAAATCCCATCTAAGTGCCTGTTGTTTTCATGGGTGTGTACATATGAGCGAGTGTGCAGGGTGGGTTCCATACCCTCTTTGAAGGCAGGTGGTTGTGTGGGAAGCTTGGAGTCTATGATTTCTGGGAAGGTGTAGAGAGCTTGTCTTTTTTTTTAATATATACGTACACAAACACATATATATGAAAATAATGCAACAATGAACCTTATGTTTGAAAACCTTAAACCAATCACTTCTTACTTTTAAATAACTTCATATGTGGTGAAAATGCGGCTAACTGTGTCCCATGTCCCAGGACAGGAGCCTTCTTCGAGTTCTCCCTGTAGAGGCTACTGAAGAGTTATGACCTCTTTCTGTCAGTGCTGTGAACCTTCCTGAGGGAGAGCTTGCCTTTTACCCATGCGGGGAGCTTCTGGGAGCATTCACTGTCTTTGTAACTTGGGTGTCCAGTAGACTGTCCTAGGCTGGAGATGGGTGGCCTGAGCATGGGGAGAATTGCATGATTTTGTAGTCTGGGGACTCACACTTGGGAATGAAGAAGGGAGGGGGGATTCCAGACCTGAGCTCAGAATTTTGCTGTTGTCCATCCACTCTGGGCAGGAGTGATGGGCAGCCCCAAGAGTCCTGTTGGGTTGAAGCAGGGCAGCAGAGGCTGGGAGGTCCAGACCTGTGCAGTCACCTGGCCCCTGTGCACCTTGCTTCCCTTCTCTTGCTACTCTTAGGCCCTTGGGCCTTGAAGCTACTGCACGTTTGGGCACATGGGGAGAGGAAGCTCACCCTTCTTTTCCAGCGTGTGGCTTGGCCTCCATCACTTCTGAAAGGGCCGCAAGAGAAGCCCACCTGAGCCAGAGTTTGAGATGGTCTTGTTTCATCATAGCTGACCTTAGGGAACAGACGTGTGCAAAGTAAAGGCCGCCCCTTCTTGGATTGTTTAAAACACTGCAGCAAATTGAATGTGGGTCATTTTCAAGGTTGTAATGTGGAATCAGTGTCTCAGCGGGTAACTACAGCGGCCCAGAGAGACCTTAACCAGCCTCTTCAAACAGCTGAAAAACTTTTTTAAGTAGCCTGCTGACTTTGGCCCGGCCCTCAAAAGCCCTCAGGTACCTGGTGAGGCGGCCTTCTTGCAATTGTCATAACTCTCAGGTTAAACATATTTATTTGGTGATTTGCTTGCCTTTGTAGTTAAGAAGTGACTTTGGCTCTGCCCTTTATTTTCCTTTGCAATTGTGGAGGATTTGAGAAACCAAGTAAGCCTGGAAGTCTATTTGAAAGGAGCTCAACATTTTATTTAAGATGAGCTTTAATTGACCATAGAAATGAAAAGTTCTTACCAAAGATGGATATTGGAAAGACATACATCAGTGATTTTATTTCCTTATTACTGTTTGTATTGGAATTAAACTCTTCCAAATGAAGACTCAGCCTGGAGGGGAAAACTTATGAACCACTTCTGAGATTTACACCCCTAATATGGTACATCGAGACATAGCTTGGGCTTTTCATCAATACTCTGCCAATATGAGTCTGCTGCCCTCTGGGATGAAATTGCCTGGGCTGGGAGAGTAATTTGATCTTGGAGTGACTTTAATCAATGTGCTTCTGTTAAACAAATACTTCCAATTTTTCAGCATGTTTGTTTGCTTTGTAAATTTCTTTTTGCTGTCAATGTGCTGAGCCGGGGCCCTTAATTTCCACAGGTGGGACAGGACTGTTGGTTTCCCTGGGTAACTTCTCAGCATGGTGGGAGCTGGAGGGATAGAATTTCATGAGCCGTTCCAGCCAGCTGCTAAGTACCTGGGGCAAAGTTTGCAAGGACTCGGGGTGACCACCCCCTAACACCAAGTGCCCCCCACGTTGCTGAGGGAGGTTCAGTTGCCTGAGGTCTACTTTGGATGCATTTTTAATCATTGTGGTCGGCATAGACAGGAAGGCTGAGCCAGGAACGAAATACCTGAGAGCCACAGATGTTCCAGCTTGGGGGAACTTTCTGGAATGACCTCTCCAGGAGACTCTGCCGGTGGCCGTGGAGGAGATTATCTGAGGTCTGTTCACTAAGTCAGTAGCTTAAGAGGTGGAATATTAAAATTCTGTGCCCTGTGTTTCAACTTATAGAAACTGATGGCATAAAATTCGCTGATGGAGCAGCAGCATTGTTTTAATGCATTTACACCCACTCTTTCAGCCCTCACTGGGAAGAAGAAAATCCCTTCTGAACGTGTCCCTAAATTTGTGCTGTAAGGAGACACGTGAAAGGCAAAGCTGAAGTTCTGTAGAGGGAACAGGGCACAGACATGCATTCATCCCTACTCCCAAACCCACGGAGCACACCTGCACAGAGTCATACCTGGCCTGAGAGACAAGCCTGACCCGCTGGACTCCGTTTGGTCAGCTCTCTCTCTTTTCCTCATAATCCTGCTGGTGACAGAAAAGTCACCTCCTTTTCAGTCTGCAACGTTCTCCTCTCCAGTTACCCTTCTTCAAATTTTGCCCATCTTCAATTCTCGGCCCCAATGCTGGGCTTAATAAGCCCAAGGTTCTCATTTTGTACATCTCTCATGGTAGTGGGCATTGGCTGCCTTGTCCCATTGTCTTTGCTAGCCATTGTGAAGACAAGGACTCTCTTTGGGTTGGGTAGCTCAGTGTCACATACATGGAGGGAAAGCTCCTCACCTGAGGCCCTGGATGACAATCTCTATCCCATGCTCCCATCCATCAGGCTTGCTCAGCAGCTGGTCTGTGCACTTCTGTTGGTCAACACCTGTGGCAAGGGATGCACCTCCTACAGGTTGGTGGCTGATTGGCCCTATGGAAGCTGACTTTTATAGAAACTACTTCAGCCTGAAGAACATAATAGTTGTCATATATATTGGTCTTTGACAAAGACAGTGGCCTGGGGTGAAAAATTTTCAGTTGTGACCATGATGATAGCAACGTTTTCCAAGTGTCTCCTCTATATGTCAAATATAGTGGTCAGTGCTTTCAAGAATGTTTTCTCACAAATCTATGGGGTAAGTGGTAAGAGGCACACCTTGGGGATGAGCAATCAGGTTATGGAGATGCAATCAACTTCCAAAGCTAGACCCAGAACTGGTGAAGCCAAGACTGCTGGACTTCAAAGCCCTGCTCTCCTGTCTCCTGAGTTTCAGTCCTAAATCACTTGTCAAGAATTTGGGTTCCAAGTGAGGTGGAAGCTTGAAATAAAGATCAAAGTTCCCTTGATGATCTATTGATTTTTCATAAGTGTGAGATTTGGGTTAGAGTGTTGTGTACAGACTGGAGTTCATTCCAACCTGTTTCCTGGTCACCTCTTTAACACTGACCTGCAAAGAATTAAACCTCCCACAGACAGTTGAATCCAGGTGTGCTCCAAACTATCATTTCTGTTGTACATATTCAATAAATATTCATAGTTTAGTTTTTATGATAGGAAAGGAAGAAAATTTTCCCTAAGCTTACGTTTTCCCTATTGGAAATTCTTGGATGATTTTGCTGTTACAGTTGAATGAGTCACGTCCAATCTGATGGAGACGATTGTGGACTAGACTGTTTTGTCCCCTAAGTCCAGAAAAAGAAAAAACAAAAAACTTATGTGTGATTACTAAACTGCCGAAGCAAGTGCTTAAACTTGGGTCTATGAATAAGTGGTTGATATAAATTAGTGGATAAATGTTTCTGACACATAAACGATGCCAGCTATATGGTAGAGGACACAATAGTAACTTCAGAGGGATTGCATATTGACGGGAGTATATGACTGAAAAGAGGCCAAGAAACATGAGACAGCAAACGCATACATGCATACTGACACCGCAGTAAATACTTACGAAAGAACTTAGTACTTACTGGTAGTAATAAAGAGATCTTGATTAGCAAAGTAGGACACCTTATCAGAAAGTATATGGCTCTTGAAATACCCCTTAACCCCTGCCCTATTTCCAGCATTACATGCCATAAGCAGGACTTTTGGGCAAAGGGCAATCTAAGAACACACTTTTCTCCCCTCCCTGATTCCCACTGGAAAATAAAATAGAAGCTGCCTCAGTGCTGTAGTGTGGCATCCACATTCGGGAAACTGAGGAATTTCTGCTGGATTGGTATACCTGCATAGAAGAGGAGTTTGTGATTCCCCTTGTGTAAAGCAGCAGGTTGCTTGGATGGGAAGAGGGAGATGAGAGATCAAAAAGAAATTCTTTTAGTACAAACCTGAGACCCCATATCTGCAATTCCAAAATGTGAGCGTATTTGAAAAAGCACAGTTGTCTTCAAAATTGGTACCAAAATGGATTTGGCCACACAGAATCTAACCCTACCTGAACTGAGATGGATAATAGTCATGACATTGAGAATACAGGAGAAAAAATTCCCACAGGTGAAACGGTGAAAATGAATGATGGGTTAATTGCTGCACAATTGGACAACATGCCCTTATCTGTGAATAAGAGATCATGGCTGTTGACTCAGTCAGAAACTGTTTAGATAGAGACTCGTGCTTACTGAGAGGGAGGACACAGGACACAGTAAGAAAAGCCATCTATAGTGGTGCTGGCTCTTCACCTGAGCATCTGCTCCCAACTCACTGATGTCCAACTCCAACCTGGTCACAATAGGAACCCCCAGCTGACACGGACGTTTCTTGCACGCAGAGCTAAAGGTATTTAGCCTAGTTTGAGCCAATATGGATTTGAAGTTATACTGAATGATTCCTTAGGAAAAATACTAGAGTTTGTATACTATCCCCAAATTGTATTAACGATGTATCCATTAAACATGTACAACTTTTTACGTGTTAATCATAATTCAATAAGTTGTTAAAAAGTTTCAGAGTATTTATGGTATAATCGCATTATTTCTCCAACCAGCCTGTAAAAATGTACATTAACTCTGAAAAAACTCTAATATGTTTATATTATTTTGTACCCTTTATCTCATTTACTGGGACTTTTCCTATGTTTTGTGGCAGAATGTGTATTCGATTTCAAGATGCTGCCTGAAACCTACCTGGGGTGTTGCATGATGCACGTATGATGGGCAAGGTAGGTGCTCTGCTCAAAACCCTGGGATCTATTTTTACAATTTCATTTTCATGTACTTTTACTTCCCAGGACCCATACCTGAGACCTGAGGCCCTTTCTTGGGGAACCACCCTCATGCTATGGGAGTCCACTTTGTGCCTGCACATTTGCAAGAGCTCAAAGCACCTGAGAATATATGCTTCATCTTCTCTCTCCCTCACCCTTAACCAAGGCCTCCAGCTGTCTCACCTTGGGTGGCACATCTTGGTGTAATTTATACTCCACTATTGCCCTGCAAGATTCTTTCCTGTTATGGTAACCTTTGTTCTCCAGCTTCTACCTTTTTAAATTCTGAATTCTGAAACACAGCGGGCTCCAAGAGATTCAGAAAAGGATTGAAGATCTGTGTCTCCTTCTAAGGATGGGCTAGGACCGGCAGAGAGTGTAGCCCACAGACCCTTCGAAGGGCTCATCTTGAGCTCACCTTCACCTCCTGGAAGTTTACCAGGCACTATAGGCCACATGGCCTGATAGCCACAGGAAGTATGCGTTTCCTGTTAGTAATGATGGCCATGCAGTGAATGGCTGATGACTACTGAAGACAACTTTTCCAGACAATGAGTGGGTGCTCTGGCCTGAGTGATTCCTGGATGCTGTCCCAAATATAGACAAGATTTTCTGTACACATTAATGAAGTTCCTTGCTCATAGCTATTGGCTTTGGAACCTCCCTTCTGTCCCCCTGCCCTGCTGACTTTCACAAAATCAGAGTTATACCATACTTTATTCAAAATATCCCCTTCTCTTTTAATGTGGGCCAGCATGATATGACTAGAGACTTTAATGTTCTTTGCCAGAACTCATCTCCAATGTCAATCCTGGACAAGCAAAGACCTTCCTGTATAAAGAGGAGAAAAAGAAAAACATGATTGAATACATCAATAAAATTGCAAAGAAATGATGACATTAAAGAATTACAATGAATCAATACCTATATTACTAAAATATGCAGAGAAGAACTTCAGAAAACATGAACTTGTCATGCAGTAAGGTTAAAGACAGAATTACCCTTATGGTAGTTGATTATTATGAAGAAGGACCAGTTAAGATCAGCAAATCCTGCAAGGAGATGAAAACCTTGACTGTTGGATTAAGAATGGCAGAGGGGCAATAAACAGCAGATTGGAGACTCTAGAAATTGAATCAGTAATAATACTGGCCTGAGAAATTCTCCCAGGAGTCAGCCTAAGAGTTCTTGGAGCACTTAGATGAGAGAATAGATAAAAGACCTGGAACACTTATCAAGAAGATGCAATGTGCATAAAACAAAAACTCCTCAGAGAAAATGGTAAAGCAAAAACAGTGATTGAATAATTAGAAGACAACTTGCTTGAGTTGAAGAAACATATTTGGGTCTCTCCTGCATAGCAGATAAAGTGAATAATATCTAGACCCATGCCGGTAATATTTTGAATATAAAGAATAACAAAGAATAAAGAGTATTCAAAATCAAAGAACAGACCAGATATGAAGAAATCAAATCCACTGTTTTCTGAATCAATAGCATTAAAAGACAACTGAATAGTGTCAACAGAGTTTTCAGGGAAAATACTGTGACTCAAACTGACAGAGTCCTTCCTATGTGCAAGGTCACATTATGACTTTCATGGGCCCTTTGAATAGGAGGAGATACTGGCAAATGATATATCTGACAAGGGGTTAATATCCAAAATATACAAAGAACTCATACAACTCAACATCAAAAACTCAAACCACCTGATTTAAAAGTAAGCAGAGGATCTGAATAGACATTTCTCTAAAGAAGACATACAGATGGCCAACAGGCACATGAAAAGATGCTCAATATCACTAATTAATCATCAGAGAAATGCAAATCAAAACCACGGTGAGATATCACCTCACACCTGTTAGAATGACTACTGTGAAAGAGACAACAAATTACAAGTGTTGGTGAGGATGTGGAGAAAAGGGAACCCTTGTGCATTGTTGGTGGGAATGTAAATTGGTGCAGCCACTTGGAAAACAGTATGGAGGTTCCTCAAAAAAATTAAAGATAGAACTACTGTATGATCCAGGAATTCCACTTCTGGGTATTTATCTGAAGAAAACAAAAACACTAATTAGAAAAGATATATGGACCATTATGTTCATTGCAGCATTATTTACAATAGCCAGGATATGGAAGCAACTTAAGTGTCCATCAATAGATGGATAAAGAAGTTGTAATATATATGTGCAGTGGAATATAACTCAGCCATAAAAAGAATGAAATTTTTCCATTTGTGACAATATGGATTAACCTAGACAGTATTTTACTCTGTGAAATAAGTCAGGCAGAGAAAGACAAATACTATATTATTTCACTTATATGTGGAATCTAAAAAACAAAACATATGAACAAACATAACAAAACAGAAACAGAGTTATAGATACAGAGAACAAACAGGTGGTTGCCAGAGGGGAAGGGGTGTGGGGGATGAGTGAAATAGGTGAGGGTGATTAAGAGGTACAAACTTCCAGCTGTAAAATAAATGAGTCACAGTTATAAAATGTACAGTGTGGGGAATATAGTCTATAACACTGTAATATCTGTGTATGGTGACATGTCATGACTAAATTATTGTGGTGATCAGTTTGAAATGTATAGAAGTACCAAATCACTACGCTGTGTAATAGGAGCTAACATAGTGTTGTAACTCAGTTATATTTCAAAAACAAACAAATGAACAAAAAAACTCATAGAAAAAGAGATTGGATTTGTGATTACCAGAGGCAGTTGGTTAGGGGAGGGGGAACTGGATGAAAGCAGTCAAAACTTACAAACTTCCAGTTATAAGATAAATAAGTATTAGGGGTATAATGTACAACATGATAAATAAAATTAACACTGCTGTATGTTATACATGAAAGTTGTTGAGAGTAAATCTTGAGTTCTCATCACAAGAAAAAAAATTTAATTTCTTTGATTTTGTATTTATATGAGATGATGGAAGTTCACTGAACTTAGTGTGATAATAATTTCATGAAGTATGTAAGTCAAATCACTGTTCTGTGCTGTATGTCAATTATATTTCAATAAAACTGGAAGAAGAAGAAAAAAGATCATAGGGGGGAAACTTGCTTTTGGAAACAAAATGAGAGAATTGTGATTTGACAGACTTAGCAGTGAACAGTGAAGCTTATAAGACATATATAAATAAGTCCAAACAGTTATTATTAGTATGATTATAAAACTGCTCAAACACTGCAAAGTATTCCTTAAATAATAGATAAATGATGATAAGTATATTAAATTATGTACATGTAAAGTCCCAGATTATTAAAGCCAAACCTGGAAAATTATGAAAGCAAGCAAGAAAAAAGAAAATGCAGGCTAAATATCATTTCTCACAGGTAGGACTTATAGATGGATGCTATGTAATTACTGACATTGACAATCAGAGAAGAAAGAGTCCAAATATCTTTTTTTAATTGAAGAAATCACTTGTAGAACAAAAATAGATATAATTTTTAAATCAGTGGATGAAAGAAAACATATTTAGCACAGAAAAAAATGGTAAAAAACAAGGAAACATGAAAAAACAAAAGCACAAGGCAAAATGACAGAAGTGAAATATTTTATGTCAATAAAACAAAATTCAATGAAGCTATATTCTACTTTAGAAACACACCTAAAAATTACATATTAAAATTAAAACAAATGGCAAAAATACAAAGAAAAAGCTCAGATGGTATTTTTAATATTAGACAAAAAACATTAAATGGGACAAAGAACTAAAGGGTACAAGCCATAGTAAACTTTTAGAAATCATTTACTTTGGTATGATAAATAGCAGTATTAAAAATATAAAGTTATAACTTAGAAATATGAGGAAAAGACAAAAACTTAGTAGCAATAAGAGAACTAAATGCATCATTCACCTCTAAGAAAACAATTAGATATAAAATATTTAAGTAAATGAGTTAATAGGGTTGATTTAATAAATCAAATTTTGTGTTCTACAGGATACAAACATATTTTCGCAAACTACCATCAAAAATTTAAAAAGCTGATTATTTTCCCAGGCAATAAATAAAATTTCAATATGTTAAAAATAAAATTTTCAGTGATACCACTGACAAAATTAAAAACTAAAAACGTTTTAAAAGTAATGCCATTGAAAATGATGGAGTAGGGAGCTCTAAGGATTCCTCCTTCCACTGAAGTTAGATTAAGTGGCCCAAACCTGTCATAATCAACTTTTTCAGAACTTTGGAATCTAGTAAAAACTTACATCAGAGGAGTGCTTAATGAGGAGAGAATCTGCTAAATGTTGGCAAGAGCACTGTGGTGTTTTTACTTACCCATCTATAATCCCCTATTACCCAGCTGAATAGCAGCCATGAAGCCTACACCAGTCTACGTTCCTGGTGTGGCTTGCTGGTACCAAAGTGGGGGAATGTGGACATTGCCCTCAAGGAATTGTAGCTGTGGGTTTTTATCTTTCTGGAGGCAATCTGAGGAATCAGATCAGGGTCTCACCTTTGTTTCATCCTGTTGGAACTCTCTCAGACTGGAGTGGCCCTCTGGATGTTGCCTGTCAGAGCATTTAGTGGAATATATCACCTGAAACCATCTGGATCTGGGAAAACAGGTGGGCAAGCAGCAGAGAGAATGTATATCCTAGGAAGGAAGAGGCTGAAATACATGGGCAAATGAGGGCTTTGAAAAGCTCCTGGGTATACTGAGGAAACCAGAAGGCAATGTGCAAGCCCAGGGCTTGACGTGTGCTCAGAAAAGACCTGAGAAGACCCCTAAGCTCACATGTCTGACTGATGTTTAGGTTTTTGCAGCAGGAAGTGAAGGCTCCTGGTAGCAGAAAATGAAAATTCACTAGAAAATTTCAACAACTGATTTGAGGAGGTAGAAGAAAGAATCAACAACCTTAAAGACAGGTCAATTAAAATTATACAGAAAGAAAAAAGAATAAAGAAAAATGAATGAAGTCTAAGAGATCTGTGGTATACCATCAGACACAATGACATATGTACTATAGGAATCCTAGAAGGAGAGGAGAGAAGGAAGCAGAAAGAATGTTTGACAAAAATAATGGCCAAAAACTCCTCAAATTTGATGAAAGATATGAATTTACGCATTCAAGAAGCTCAATGAACACCAAGTAGGCTAAACTCAAAGAGATTCGTGAGCACACAATGTATAAAGACATAATTTGTGACAATAACAACAAGGGAGCAGATCTTTTGTATGTTATTGAAGCTAAGTTGGTATCAATTCAAAGCAGAGTGCTGTAAATTTAGAATGTTAATTGTAATTCTTAGGGTAACCAATTAGAAAATAACTAAAAACTATACAGAAGAAGAAATAAGGAGGGCATAAGAATCAATTAAACACAAAAGAAGACAGAAATGGAGGAATTGAGGGACAAAAAAAAGATATGATGTTTAGAAAACAAAGAGTAAAATGGCAGAAGCAAATCTTTTCTTATCAGCAATTACTTTAAATGTAAATGGATTAAGTGCTCCAATTAAAATGCAGATAATGGGAGGATGGACTTGAAGCATGATCCAACTATGTGCTCCCTACAATAGATTCACATTAGATCCAAAGACACAAATAGGTTAAAAGTGAAGGAATGAAAGAAGATATTCCATGCAAATAGTAACCAAAAAAAGGTGGCTATACTAATCTCAGACAAAACAGATTTTAAGTTAAAAACTGTTATAACAGGCAAAGAAGGACATTATATATTGATAAAAGGATCAATTCATCAAGAACTTATAACCATTATAAGCATATATGTACCCCAAAATGGAGCACTATGTACATAAAGAAACAGTTGACAAAATTAAAGAGACAAATAGGCAGTTCTACAATAATAGCTGGTGACTTAAACAACTTATTTTCAATAATGTATAGAACATATAGGCAAAAGATCATTAAGGAAATAGAAGAATTGAACAACACTATAAACCAGCTAGACCTAGCAGACATATACAGAACACTCTACCCAACAACAGCAGAATCTATATTCTTCTCAAGTGCATTTGGAACATTCTCTAGGATAGACCATGTGTTAAGCCACAAAATATCTCAATAAATGGAAAAACTCTGAAATCATACAAAGTATCTTCTCCAACAACAATGAACGGAAACTAGGAATCAGTTAAAAGAAGAAAACTGGAACATTAAAAAACTTGTAGAAATTAAACAACAGATCTTTTAAAAACAATGGTTCAAGAAGAAATCACAAAGGAAATTAGAAAATACTTTTGAGATGAATGAGAATGAATGCACAACATAAAAATTTTTACAATAAAAAATTTCCCCTGAGGCTCTGCAATGTAACCAGAACTGAAAACTTTTGAACTTGAAAATATCAACTGGCAAGAATAAGAGAGAGTGGGGGCTTCCCTGGTGGCACAGTGGTTGAGAGTCCGCCTGCCGATGCAGGGGACACGGGTTCGTGCCCCGGTCCGGGAAGATCCCACATGCTGCGGAGCGGCTGGGCCCGTGAGCCATGGCCACTGAGCCTGTGCGTCCGGAGCCTGTGCTCCACAACGGGAGAGGCCACAACAGTGAGAGGCCTGCGTACCGCAAAAAAAAAAAAAAAAAAAAAAAAGAATAAGAGAGTATAAATATACCAAAGTAGGAATGAGAAAGAAAATGTTGGTTAGATAGGAAAAGGGCTTTAAAATGGCCATAAAAATCATGTACAATTATGGTAATATTTTTGATATCTCAAAAATATATGTTTGAAAAAATACATATGACTCAAATGATGTCCAGGACCCAAAAAAATAAAAGAGAGAGAAATAGCTAAGGTAAAAAATTTTAATTTTTCAAGGTATTAAAAAATCTCTAAGACTAGATAGATTTATGAATGCATTCTCACAAATTTCAAAAACCACATCATTCTTCTGTTAGTTCTTCTTGGCTTTAAAAAAATCAGACAAAACTGGGGAAAATAACAGTATAGAAAAAATATTACTTATAAACAAAATAAAAAATCTTAAAACACCAACATTTCAATATTTTGAAAGGACAAAAAAAGATTTATACCAGGAAATTCATGATGATTTAGTGTTCATAGCAATGAAGCAAACAAAAAAATGATTGTTTCAATAGATAACAAAAATTATTTGACAAGATTGAGCATCTCTAGCTAATAAATTTTAGAAAATTGGGAACGGATACTTACATGATAAAGAGTTTTCTTATGAAATATCCTGCATCCAGACTCAACAGTGCAGCATTAGTGCTATTCCCATTAAATTCAGTAACATAAGGAAGTATTTAGAAGTACGGATATGAAACAAGCAACAATCATCCCAGACTCCTTTTACTTTGCCAGAGGAATTGGGGTGTGGGTGGGAAACAATGGTTATCTAGAAGAAGAATTCTAAGACAGGAGGAAAAGGACTCTCTAGGCATTGGGAATTCTTTTACTCTCTTTACTCCTTTGCTATGCTCGCTAAAGCTAGAATCCCTGGTACTATAGCCCAATTATATGTCCTTAAATTTCCCATTCGTATGTGACCTCAGACCTGCCTGAACATTTGTATGGCCTAGGACAAGAGTACAAATGAAGGTCCACATACTACTTGACAAAGTGTAAGTTATAAACCAAACTAGCAAACTATTAATACTCTACCCTACTTTAACAAATATACCTTCATGATGACCTGGAAGGCTAGGTTCAGGTTTAGAGTTCTCAGACTCTTTGTATTTTCATGTCGGAACATGGTGGCACAGGGAATAATGGTCACTGGCCTAACTACCCCTTTTCCTCTCACCCTAATTTTCATCCTATGCTACAAGGAGCCTGAGTGCCCACATGTAGATGACCCAGCCCACAAACCCAAGCTTCATTCATACTTTCTTCTGATACTGTGAACACCCTCTGGGCCTATTGGCATGGTCACACTGGCAATGTGGTCTACACTTAGGACAACAGAACTGGGAAAGATGCTCACATTTGCCATGGATGTGAGTTTGGGGCTCTTTAGACAAGGAACTCAGGTTCCCAGGTACCCAGAGTATGGTCCAGAAACAGAATGGAGGGTTCAGGCTCCAGGCTGCCTGTTGCCTTGGCCCCATAGACTCCTTGCTCTGGGCTACCTCCATCCATGTCCTTCCATGGGATTATGGATTTGTGTTCTGAATCCTCCATTTGTGTTGTTAGCAAAGCATCTAAATACTAAGATTCAGCTTATTTGTGGGAAGATTCATACCTGCCTTACCTTTCAGAGTTGCTCTGATGATCAATTCATTTATTACGTATGACAACACATTTTAAATCCTCCAGCTCTATACAGTCTGATGGGATTGTTATCCTTTATTAGCGCTTCGCTGGCTGTTGCACCAAGGAATGGTTTGTGGTGGGATTTGCTCATGCCCTGATATTCTCTCCAAAGGTAAGATACTTTTCCTAGCTTCCTATGCTCTTCTACAGATCTATTTCTCAAATATTAAAAAAATCTACTAAAAACTATTGTCTTTCAGTATCTTCCAAACTGTTTGGGGGAACAAGTTTCATCCATCAGTTACCTATCCATTGTGTGTAAGGTTTCTAATCACCGGGATGTTGATAGGATCTTCCTGGTTACGATCTCTTCTCAACCTCAGAGGGAACCATGGTTAACTCAGGATTTGGTAGGGTCATCCAAAAGGATTAGTGGCGAATAAATGAACTCACACTCTAGATGGATTACATATATTTACTAATGGCTAATGAAATCAGATTACATAAAATATTGGTATAGTTACAGCATGGGTATAGTAAAACTGATGATTCTTCCTCAGAAGGTTGATAATGGAGCCACATGTGTCCAAGGGAATGTCTCTCTCATGGTCTGTTTTCTTTTGTCATTTTGTTCAGTGTCTTTTTAAATTGGTGTTATAATTACATACAGCAAAATACAGTTTGATGAGTTTTGCTAAACCCATGTAACCAATCAAGATATAGAACATTTCCATCACCCCAGACAAAGATTTCTCAACCTCTGCACTACTGACATGTGGGGTTGGGTCATCCTTTGTTGTGGGTAGCTGTCCTGTGCATTGTAGGATAGTTAATAGCTTCTGTGCAATAGACGCCAGAACAGGACAATCAAAATAAAATGCCTCCTGACATTGATGAATGTTCCCTGGGAGACTAAATCACTCCCAGTTGGAACTGCCATAGAACGTTGCTTTCTGGTCCTTTTCAGTCAATCCCCCTCCCACCCAGAGGTAACTACTTTCTGATTTCTATCTCTATAGATTAG
Organism: Pseudorca crassidens; assembly: GCF_039906515.1. NCBI lineage: Eukaryota > Metazoa > Chordata > Mammalia > Artiodactyla > Delphinidae > Pseudorca > Pseudorca crassidens. Next base: position 138,255,889 of record NC_090296.1, on the reverse strand, counting down.
TTTTTCCTGTCCTTGAACCTAACGTAAATGAAAGCACACAGTATCTACTCTTTTGTATCTGGCATCTTTTGCTCAACATTACGTCCATGAGATTCATCTTTGTCGTTGTGCATATTAGTTCCATTAGATCAGTATACTGTGGGGTGTTATCTGCTGTTAATGGACATTTGGGTTGTCTCCAGTGTTTTTTTTTTTTTTGTGGTACGTGGGCCTCTCACTGTTGTGGCCTCTCCCATTGCGGAGCACAGGCTCCGGAAGCACAGGCTCAGCAGCCATGGTTCACGGGCCCAGCCTCTCCGCGGCATGTGGGATCTTCCCGGACCGGGGCACGAACCTGTATCCCCTGCATCGGCAGGCGGACTCTCAACCACTGCGCCACCAGGGAAGCCCTTGTCTCCAGTGTTTGGCTGTTCTGAACAACACAGCTGTGAACATTCTTGTACAAGTTCTTTGTGTAAACATATGCTTTCATATCTCTTGGGTAAATACCCAAGTCATAGGGTAGGTGAATAACTCTGTGAGAAACTACCAAACTGTTTTCCAAAATGGTTATATCATTTTACATTCCCACCAGCAGTGCGCTGAGAATTGCAGTTGCTCAACATCCTCCCCAGGACTTGGTGTCATCTGTCTTTTTAATGGTAGCCATTCTTGTGGGTGTGTAAATGTCATCACTGTGGTTCTAATTTGCATTTCCCTAATGACTAATGATACTGAGTGTCTTTTATTTTGTTTATTTCAAATACACATATCTGACAAAGGACTGGCACTTAGAATCTACAAACAACTCAGAAATAGATAATAAAAGGACAAGCCACCCAATGAAAATGGGCAAAGGACCTGAACAGACACTTCACAAAAGCAGATAATATGAATATCATTATCTTTCTTTTGTATCTTTTTCCGACGCATGCTTGTCGCTTCTGCATTGGACGTTGCTCTATGTATAACAACAGTGCTTAGCACATGCCACACATGTTTCTATGCCCCTGACAATGTTAACTCACTTATTCCTCAATATTAACCTATTTAATTCTCAAAGTAACTTTATAAGGTATAATTATCCCCATTTTACAGAGAAGGAAACTGAGACATAGGGAGGCTAGGTTACTTGCCAAAAATGAGAGCTACTCAATGGGCAATCCAGAGTACAGCCCAGACAGCTCTTAACGACTACCTGTGCTTCTCTCTACAAAATGGATGCTACAAGGGACCTCAATCTCTCTGCTGCAATTTTTCAAAATAATTTTTTAAAATTTTATAAGTCCAGGGATATTGCTGATTGCTGTTATGTAAATTTTCATAGAGGTGGTACCTTGGGAGTTAGGACTTTGATGCCCCCAGTGAGTAAGAAGGCATTTTTCAAGTCCCTTCTAACTGAGTTGAATCTTGTGGTACTAAGAAAAACTTTGTAGTCTTGTTTCAGGAAAAAAAGAAAAAAAGAGGAGACCTTCTGGTCTGAGGGCTGCCCAGAAAATATTTGTCCACTCTTAACTCAGAACATTTTCCTCCATGGCATTTCCTATTATCCCTATAAATCCCTTTCCCCTCCTCCCACTGTGTCAGCAGTAGTGATCGAGGTTATAATCTACCTTGGTGTAGCAAAATTCTGGCTCACCTGGGCTTTCTGCCTTACTGTTGTTTCATACCTATTGCATGGCTGACCCAAGTACCATTTTACTTGAAATTACTGCCACTTCCCTAATTAACAGAAAAAGATGTCATAAGACTCATTAATATCCTTATTCTTTTGAATTTGCCTCATTTTTAATACAGCACTATTAAAAAATTGCACTTAGGAAAGACTATTATAAATACACAGACATATGTTTGTGTATAATCACAACTAGTATTCATAAAAGTGCAGGGAAATTTATTTAGCCAACTAATCCAACAAACATTTATTATTTACTAGGTGCCAGGTACACCTAGCGTTTCACCTGGGGAGAAACGAATGGAGTATAATTTAGCTCCTGATATCAAGATGGTAGAAACATGTGGTCAGATATATTAAATGTCAATTACCATTGTGTTTCACATGTTCTTTAATGATGAGGGAGGTGGCAAGAAGAGCTTCCCAGTGGGTGTGGTGGCAGTAGCCCTTCATGACACAGATCTCCGGCTGGCCCACTCTGTGCCAGCAGAGGAACTGGACAATGAGGCCCTGGTTGGATTTAGAATGACGACAGATGGGCAGGTGTGAGGCAGCACCACCGGTACAGGGAAGAGCACAGTTAAAGACCAGGAGCGAGGTGCCCCATTTGTTTTACCACAGGGTGAGAGTTAGTGGGATCTGAGACTGGGGTTGAGTGTGTGGAGGGCCCTGAGTGTCCCTGGGCAAAGGGACATTCCAAGGTGAACATACACAGACCACTTCTACTGTTTTCAGATGGAAGGGGGGTGAGAAGTGGAAATAGGTCTTGCACATCCTCCAGGGTCAACTTTTTCTGAGGCCACATGTGAATATTACAAACCCTTGAAAATTTCAAGGGTTTGTAGTATTAAAATTAATATTAAATATTAATTTAATATTAAATTAATTAAAATATTAAATTGTAACACCAGCTACAATACTTACAATGGAGAGCCTCTCCAAATAGTTATATTCTCTAGCAATCAAGAAAAAAAATGGAGAAGTTTTTCAGTGTCCTTCTGCTGACACAGTCTCTGGCCTAATTTTTGGTTTTTCTTTGAATATTTTGGAGAAAGTGTTGGCATCTAAGATTTTTCAAAAAACAGATGTTGCCTTGCCAATGGATATGGTCCAGGAATTGGTTTTGTGTTCAGAACCGCGTCCCAAAGTACCTAGATTTCCCAGGAGCCTGGGAAAGGCAAGTTGATTTGGTGGAAGATGTAGAAATTTAATAAAAGGAAGTGTACCTTGGAGTAATTGGTGATCCCAAATTATGCACTGAAACAATTCCCTCCATCCTGAAGGGCCAGGTCTTGTCATGTCAAATAGCCTAGGTGTTGGCTTCATACACCATATCATTTTTAGTCACAGACCACTGCAATCTAAAGGGACATTGAGGGAATTCCCTCAAGTATCATGATACAAAGAGAAGGATTATGGTGGCAAAACTGTACTCTCCAACCTCTACACGAAGAGGCTCAGTGGAGAACTTGGTGCCTCTTAAGATGAGGTTCCTTGTTAAATACTCTGAGCTGCTTCTTCCAAGACTGTGTTGAGTGAAAGCACAATCTGGTAGGTGGCACTTTCCCTCTACCCAAGCAGAGAGTTCATTGGATAAAATGCTCCATTCTCCCCATTTATCCATGGAATGAGGCAACCCACACATTTCATTGACTCACAGCACAAGCACTCACCACTATGGGTAAAGCACTGTGGTGGTCACCGAGGGCTCAAAGACACATATAGCGTGAACTCTATTCATGGAGGTCACATTTTGGAGTTGTAGGAGAGACATGCATCCATAACCACATACAAGACTTACCAACGTGGTGTGAACTAAGTGCTATGAGCCCAGAGGGCCTGAGACGATACAATTCAGCTGAGGGTGCTAGGAAATGCTTCCATGTTGAATTGACACTTGGGCTTGGATTTGGATTTGCCAGATGGAGAAGAAGGAAAGTTCTAGGTAGAGGGCACTTCCCATCTGTGAGAGGACGCAAAGGTATCCCCAAGTTTGGGTGACATGAATGGGGAGTCAGGGAGAGCTGAAAGATGAAGTTGGAAATGTTGCCTGGGGCCAAACTGTCAGAGGTCTTGTCCTCTATGAAAGAGGATTTAGCCCCTATCTGGCGAGTCTTGGGGTGACGTTGAACATGCTATGCTGGGAAGTATGATGAGGGCAGTGTTTTGCATAGACTGGCAGCAGAGTGGAGGGGGCTTGGACTCATGGCAGGAGCTGGGGATAAGAAATTACTCTGGAAAGGTACTTAAGTAGTGATTCAATGTCCGTGTTACGTGGTGTGAAGAGCATGGGCTCTGACCTCTAGTTTCTTTGGTTTGAATCCCGGCTCTGCCACTTACTATCTGCATATTCTTGGGCAAGTTACCTAGCCTCTCTGTGCCTTGGTTTCTTTATCTATGAAATGGGGATAATAGCAGTGACTAGAGCAGCACTTCTCAAACTAGAACTTGAACTCACTGTCTTGTTAAAATACACATTCTGATTTTGTTGGCCCTCGGAGGAGCCCGAGATGCTTATTATCTCTCATGAGCTCCCAGATGGTGGTGATGCTGCTGATTCACAGATCACACTTTGAGTAGCAAGGCTTTCAATGGTTGTTTTGAAGATTATATGAGTAAATACATGTCAGGAACACAAGAGCAGCATCTAGTGTAATAAGAGGTAGCCATTATTATGATCCACAAGATGATGAAAAACCATGTCTCAGTTATTACTTTACAAGTGCTTTATCCACTAGAAAGTTCTCTAAAGACAATTATTTGGCATCTAGTCTCCCTTTCTGGCCAGCTCCCTGTAGAGGGCTGGAGAGGGAATCCAAGCCCCCAACAATGATGGGTGATACAATTCAGTGACAAGAAAACTTGCCCCATGGTTGACAAATACGTCACTACAGCTCCTCCAGGGTCCCTGTGAAGTTAGAGAGCCTTTCCTCTCTGAGTAGGATGTGGGATTTCTGTGTGCAAAGAGCTCCAGGAAGAGATGGGTTGATGGTTGAGGACCCCTCAAGCTCTAGGGTTTGGGCTCAAGAGACTGAGGACATTGAGTGGCTTCTACCCCTTTCCTTTGCAGGAATTTTTAGCTATAGCTTCCACTGGGTTTAGGAAGGTCTACCTGTTGGCTTTCTCTTAGAGTAGGGAGGACCACGGGTGAAAAAACACGTGCTTGAATTTTGCAGAGAGGTTAGAGAAATGGGCGAATGAGACTGGATAACAAAGAACAAACCAGTCAAAGAAACTTCATAAATATTTAAATTTTATTTTAAAAAATGAGGAGGTTTTGGCAAGCAAAAAAAAGTTCTAATTTGATGTCTCCCCACCTCCCCAAAGCATCTCCATCCCCATGCTCCCGGCTCTTCCTTTGGCTGTGAAGAGTAAGCTCCCTACGGGGAGGGAAGAGTGGTTCTCCAGTGATGAACTTCAACAAAGAGCTATCTCAAGCATTACTTTAAAAGCCCTTATATGAGGGCAGACGTTTTACTTTACGTGGAAATTCTACAATGTGTAGACACTTGATTCTTTGTGAAAAGCCAGAGCAGCTGAAAAGAAAAGGAAAAATCTCACTAAAAAACCTACAAATGGGTCTAGAGATTCACGTCACGGTTCATTTCTGTATGGCATTTCTGATACATGTAAGGAAAAGGGAGATAGGAATTACCTGGGTTTGAAGCTTGGCTTATTTTTCAATATCTCATTGGACATCCGTGGTTGCTTAGCTGTGTTACTAATGTCCTAATGTGTTCCTAATGTGCCTGGCACCTTCTGGGCACTCCAAAAATGTTTGTTGAATGAATGGATGGATGAATAGTCAGAACTTCACAAGCAGCATCTTGTTTAGGGAAAACGCTGTTTACCTTTGAAGGATAATTTTTATTTCTGCTTTCTCTAAGAAGCCGTTTTCATTTTCTCTGAGCAACCTGGCTAGATTTGGTATGAACTCCAACCCCACATTGCAACCAGAGTAATTAAGGCAACTCTCCCCTGTATATACCAGCCACCGTGTCAAGTGCTTTAAACACGATTCCAGTCCTAATTAAAAAACGTGAAAAATTTTCCTGTTTTATAGGCCAAGAATCAGGCCCAGGGATTTTATGTTCCTTACTCAAGGCTAGCAATTGGCAGGTCCAGTGGACCACCCCCCACCCCAGTTCAGATCTGGATGATTCCAGAACTCAAGAAACGCTTGGAGCATTTGTGTGGAGTTATAGGTAGACTGCAAACTCCTGGAAGACAGGTGCTTTGCTGCTGATTTTGTTACTCCATTGCTCCTTATCCAGTCCTCTGAGCAGACTGCATAGAGAGGAAGAAGGGCCTTGAGTGCCCGGGAAGTTATCTTTTGTTCTGTGTATATAGTTTACACTTGCGATTTGAGGAAGGCAACTTTTCCATTTCAGCCTCATGTAGACTCTATGCTTCCTGTGTCCCGTGCAACCAGACACAGAGCCCAAGGGGGCATTTGTGTTCCAGCTTGTCCTTGTGAGAACACTTTCCATAATGGAATTTGTCCTTCTTGCCATTCTCCCACGAGATAAGTAACACACTTGAAGGAGAAAGTGCTAACGAAGAGTTTAAGGAAGACTTGGAGAAACTCAACTTCTTCTCTCCTGGTTGAAACTTGATTAGAGTGTGGAAAATAGTTCCCTATAGAAAGAAACATAACACAGCAAGAGGGCTGGCTAAGGCTGCCTTGCTTGTTTTTTGTTTAAAATATCTTTGCTACCTCTATTTTCCTCCTTGTGTTATTGCATTCCTCAGTTTATTTCCACACACTTCATTATTATGGGCAGAACTTGACCATCAGGTCCGCCCTCCTTTCCTCTGCCTTTGTTCTCCTCTCACCCACTTCGTCTCTCACAAAACCACTCTGTTAAGGATCCCGACTCAATTTCCAGCCTTTCCTTCTTGCAACTCCCTCCTCTTTTTTCTCCCATGATCTTTCTGGTTGTCCCTCTGCTTCTCTGCTCTTCTGTGTCAACCTCCTTGTCCTCTAAGAGATGGACTTCTCCAGAATTCCAGCCTCAGTGCCCTGGTCACCCTTTTCTCCTAGGCTTATCTCATACGTGCCCATGATGCTTATTAGCCAGTAAGCTGATTTCCCCAAACATATTCCTGACTGCTTGCCTGGGCCCTAGCCCTGTATCTCCAGGTGCTTTCCACCCAGCTGGACACTTTCAGTTGGCACATCAAACTCAGCGCCTCCCCCACCCTCCACCAAATCAATTAATGGTCTTCACCCTTCAAGTCTTCTTGTTTGTCTGAGTCCTTTAGTTCTGTGTGTGGTACCACTGCTTACTATTTCCCAAAGTCAATTACCTAATTAAAATATGTCTCAAATATTTGTTAGTCATCTACAGACCAGCAGTTTGAAAACGTGTGTGCTCTTTGGAGGGAGAGGGGTCCCACCATCCCTGCCCTCAAGGAACTCACAGTCTAGGAGGGGAGGCAAACATGCCAGCTCACATGGATGGAATTTCAGGACCTGCCTTGAGGACCAGAGCATGGCCTGACCAGGAAGGCAAAGTTTCACTTTGTCCAGGCAAGGCCTCTTGGAGGGTCATTGCACATGGACTGAGGGTTTCACGGCAGTTGGCTGGATTGAAGTTTGCGAGCCCAGTTTCCAGCGTTGGCGGAGACTCTACAGAATTTCAAGTGTCCCTTCCCACGCAGAGGTTTGTGTGATGGGCGACACCAGGGGACTGCGATTTGGCTCACCAAGAAAGGAATGAGTGGAGAGTGGAAAGAAAGAAAGAGCCAGTTTCATTTCTGAATTTTTTTCCCTCTTGATATAGATCTCCTGCTTCAGGAGGATAGTTTTTTGTTTTGTTTTGTTTTTTATTTTTTTTAAACTATTGAGCTCCTCTGAGCTCAGAGGGAGCTGCTGGGGGTCAAATTTACCACTTCTGGTAACCTAATGGCACCTTTGAAATAGACATTTCTGTGGGTGAAACTTTCGTGTACTTCTCTGTTTATTAGATCCAGAAGATCATGTATCTGCTTTTCCTTAAAAAAAAAAAAATCAGCTTCTTTTCCAAGGGAGGCCTCCAGAGGACTCGAAGACCAAGCCTCCCATTTTACAGACAAGGACGCTGAGGCCTGTTCACACGGTGTCCTTTGCTCGCATGTGGCCAGTGATAGGACAAAACCGGGGCTCGGAAGGCGGCTTCCGCAATTCCCCACCGAGATGACTTTTTGTGGCTGGGCAGGTCACTAAGTACACCCAGCACCTGCTGTATGCCAGGCCCTGGACCTCTGGTGGTGGGTGGGATGGTCCACAGGGTGGGGCTCTCCTGCCTGGTCTAGCTAAGAGGGGAGGTGGGAAAGCACCTAAGTAACCAAAACCCAGGGCAGAGGGAGGTAGGGTCTGAGAGAAAATCAGCGCGGGTTATGTGTACCCAGAGGAGCAAATAGCTTCTCCTTGTAAGGGAAGCTTCTGGACCATTAAGAGGCCCCTTTGAGCCCTTACCGTAAACTCTGTGTAGGTCGAGCAAGGAACATATCTGATTCTTATAGCACCCCTGTAAATGACAGAACGCTTTTGCCTTACAGAAGAAGAAACTGAGACACAGAGTGCAGCCTTATGGTTAATTAGCTGCAAAACTGAGGTTCAAACCTAAAACCCACCCCTCCCCCTGTGAGCACTTTGCTCTCTCTGAAGGAGGGAGGACTGAGTGGGCCTGGTCTCCTACACCTCCCATCTTCCTTCTACTTCCCTCTTTCTCGAGAAAGTTCTCACACGTCACCTCAAGTCACCCCTTCCTTCCTGTCTTCACCTGGCTTCCGCCCAGGTGACTGGCCACACTATTTCTCCCTTTGCTACCTCTGCCTGCAATGATCAAAGACCACTGAGACTTCCCGTGGGCCAAATCTCTGAGGCCTTTCCTACATCCTCAGACTCTTTGATTTCTCACCAGCGCTCCATCCTGTTGGCTCCCCCTTTCTCGACGCCCTACCGACGACTTCCCGGCACCCCTCCACACTGCAGTCCTCAGTGGGCAGGGCACTCGGCAATATCCAGGCTGCTTTCACCTCCATCACAATGCAGGTGAGCTCCCATCTCTGAACTCCCTTCCTGGTTTCACCAGTTGGGCTACGTTACTGGATTCAGATCACCCGTTCTGTCCCGGACGGATCAGACTGGAGTGGACTTTTGATCCCAGGGGCGTCAGGAATCTGCCTGGTGGCCACAGGTGCCCAGAGCCTCTCACTGGATAATCTGATTTGAAGAATACAGAAGCTGTAGCCAAATACTGCTGTGTGCTGCGGAGACTGCACCCAGGGCAGAAAGAGTAGCCGTGAGTAAACACAGATTGGCCACACAGAAGGGAGTTGACATTCTGGGCAAAGGAGGAGCCCCTAAGAAGCCCTGCAAGCCCAGGGTGGGGAAGATGGAGCTGCGGAGACTGCTTTTCCAGTTTCTGTTCTCTGTTCTGTGATAGCCTCCTTTCTGCATAAAAGGAAGCCCTCTTTCACCAGTGGCTGGCTTTGCTTTCTTTTTACATTACTGAGCTAAACCCTAACAAAGGCACGGAGTGCCTTTGCCTGGTGATTCTTCCCAGCACACTGAATGCTCTGTATGTCCCAGCGCAGGGCAGGGCTGGCCGCTCCGCATTCTGGAGACCTCCCCATACGGAGACCCAGTATCATCAGAAAAGCGTCATCAGCACATAGTTACTTGGCCTGACTATTCCATGTAGGCACGAGGAGGCAATCGTGTCTCAGAGGGGACCTTCTTATTTTCCCCATCATTCTAGAAGAATGAGGCACAGTGTGTGCAAGACCCTTGTGCAGGGTGGCCGGCAGGAGGTCTTCCACCTGGATGGCCAGAGAGATGCTTTCCCAAAGTTTATTGTTGCCGAGCAGGGAGAGGCCTGGCTGGGGTCTGGCCAGGCAGCCAGGGCAGCCAGGACAGGGCCTGCTGGCAGAGCCAGGAAGCTGGGCAAAAAAGCAGCCTCTCGGGACTGTTTTGTATCATTTGGAAATGAAGATAGGGAGGGAGATGGCTTCCAGACGCAGGCTCCTTACACTTTAGAGGAGATCAACCCTTGAGGCTCCACCCCATGCTCAGGGGCGACAGCCCACGCTTCACTCCGAGACAGCAGCCTTGTCTGACTGTTGTGTACTGAGAGGGGTGGGGGGAGGAGAGGAGAACTGTCCCCACCCACCCACCCAGGAGCCCAGGCTGTGCCAGGGGCAGAGATGAGAGACCAAGCTGGTACTAGAGGCACACCACGCCTCTGGTAGTCGGGAAATCAGACTGAGGGGGAGGGTGGAGGGAGGAAGACCCTGGGAAAGATTGCCAAGGCAGCCAGGACAGTGAATTGGGAAAAAGTTCTAAGCGGAAAATATCCCAGGGGAGGACTGGTGACCAACATCTCTGTCCCAGTGAGGAGGTCAGAGCCCTTGAGTTTCCTGGAGGCTTGGATGGAGCAGACTAGAGGGAAACCCTTAAGGTACCGTTGGAAAAGTGGAACTGAGAAAGGGAGCACATGCAGCGTGGGGAGCCGGGAGGAGGTGGGGGGCAGGTCTTTGAACTTTCTGGCTCTATCTTCAGGATTCTGACGTAAACTTCCAACCTGTAACACCTTCGCTGGATGCCACCATCCGAATTAAAAAAAACACAACAAAACAGGAAAAACATTGAAAACTCTTGAGGTCTGTGATTCCTAGCCTGACAGGCATCCTTGAATGCTGGGCAGAAACCATCACGCTCGTGTGTCAGAATCATTTGGAACTGGCATCTCACGGTTTTAATCCAAATGAAGCAATGAAAGCCTTTGCTTGAATTTTTAAGATGCTAACATTCCCCTAGTATCATGTGAATTTGCTTCCTAAACCCTTTTCAGAGCTAGGGTTATAGTCCTTATAATTTTCTGCATAAACAATCTTGTCCCCGTTGCAAAAGGCTGCAGCAAGTTGGAATGGTGCTTTAATGAGCTGGTTGCAACAAAGCCTGCATTGCTCAAACTTCCTTCGTTCCTCTCCTCGCTGCAAAGAGACAGCTGCTGATTGTACACTGTTCTGTACCTTAGAGAAGGCAAAAGGGGATTGAGTCCCTCAAATGTCTCTCACTATTAAATCTAACTTGTCTATCTCTGAAATATTCTGATCAGCCCAAGCCTTAAGCCTTGAGCAGACACCTTTACGTAGCTCATAGCAAATAGCAGAGATTTGGGAAAGGGATGTTCATTCCTAAACCTCCCTCCCTGCCCTCCGGGATTACGGCTCCTCTTGGTTACCTGCTAATTCAGAGGAGGTTGCTGCTAACTGGGTTGAGTCAGCCCCCGTGAGATGGAGAGATTTTCCGTACATGATCCTGCTCCTGCCTCCATTCGTTCACCATCAGACTGTGAGTTACTTGGGGCCAGGGACCACGGTCAGATCCACTTCCCCTATCCCTGCCCCGGGCCCCTGATGAGTACTCAATAAATGGTGGTGGAATAAAAATCCCACAGGGTTTGGGTTTGAAGCTCCGGTTTCTTGCTTCAGAGCATACACGTTTTTGAATCTACAGCTTTAAAGGGAAGAGCAGCCTTTGGCCTTGACCATGGGGCACGGAGATGCCATGCTCCGCCACCACGGTGTCTCTGAGAACCACCATGTGGGGAGGAGGAAGCCAGGCTGAGTCCCCATTTGGATGAGGTGGTGGAAGGGCTCTCACTGGAGATGATCAAGACCCCCTACCCTGTAATTTACATTAGAGGAAAAGGGACCCAGAGTTTGTGATTTTCTTTTTCTTTTTCCCTCAGGTACTCTGGCAAAGATCCCTAACTTCCCACACAGCGCAGAGTGTTTTTGTACCCTAAGCCCTACATGCCGTACAGAGAAAGATCCAGGCTGGAGAGTTCCTCCTTTTTCAAGCTCTTTTGTTTACACCTACGGTTTCATCACCTTCTTTCCTAAAGAGCAAGAAGAGAGACATGGGATCTTTGAGCCCTCATCGTCAGGCCCTGAGGGCTTGAGTGGCTTCCTTCCTTTGGCCCCTCTGGATGTAAAAACAATCCTGAGAGTCCTGTCTGGTAGAGCGCTCTGGGGGAAAGCATCATGAGTTCTCTTCTAGAAAGGCTGCCACATGTGCCTGGCTCAAGAGGACCCCGAATCCGAAGGCTGACCTTTTTCCCTAGGGCTCAGACCTTGAGCTGAGCTCTGATTGTCTGCTACAGTTACCACAGCTTCTGCTGCTTGCTTTGAGGACTTCTTACCATTTGATAGGAAGCACTTCTGTAGAGCCCTCCCTTTAAGTGGGCAGAAGGAAGGCTCTAGGTAGTGGGTGTTTTATGACGAGATGCTGCAGGTGAGACCTCTAGCATTAGACCACAGAGATCCATCAAAGTCAAGTTCATAGGCAAAGACACATAAAGTCCCACTCTTATGATATTTTGCTTTGGAAAGAGCAGGTCATGAACAGAGACATAAGAATGGGGGTGCAGCAGCATTGGGGGTTGGGACTCCTCCTGAAGTCACTTCATTCTGCCTCTACCTTCCCCTGTCCTATTGCTGCCCCACCTTCAATTACCAAACAGCACCTCTGTCAATGACTTGGGTCCCAGGGTCCTTGGACCTGGAGGCCATCCCAGAGTTGGGTGGCCAGAGCCAGAACCAGTCAGGAAGAGGAAGGGCTGGCTTCTTGGGAAAAGTGGAGGCCAGCGGAGACTCCACCTTCTTGGCGGAACCACTATGTCCGTATTACGACAAATCATGCCAGTGGATCAGCTCTGGGAGACATGGGCCTGAAATATTCATGGACTGAAGAGCGCCTCTCTATTCCCATTACCCTCAAGGCAAAAACGAGAGCACTGATAAACCATGAGATGAAAACACAGAAACAAGTACAGGAAAGGCCACAGTACGCCCCCCCACCCCTGCCTTCTGCCAGAGCATTCCGGACGGCAGGCGAAAATATTTATGGATTCAGTTTTATAGATATGATTCTTTATCCACTGCTCCCCTCATACACTTCCAAGTTAAAGTCCTCATACTTTCTATAATATAAAATGGTACTTAGTCCATACCACATACTCAGGAAACAAGCACTTGATTTGCTAAACTAAGCCCAGTTAAGGTTTAAGACTTAAAATGTGAGTACAGCCCCCATCCTTGCTCCTAGTTCCAGAGTTTCTCTACTGGTGCGATGAGCAATTTGAATTCTCAAAAGGCCCTTCTGTAAATTCTCAAAAGTGAGCGTGATGCTTAATCAGTGTTTGTGGATGAAAGTGTGAGGAATTAAGGAGATTTTTTTTTTTTCTGGAGTGACTAGAGGATTTATTTCAACTTGACATTTAGAAGAATGTATCATTTAGGTATATAAGAGAAACCGTATGAGAGACCCCAACTGATTACTAAAATTCCTGTTGTGTCCTGGGTTGCAAACACATAAATGGATTTTGAAAGATGACTGAGAAGGGAGAATGTCAAGAGCAAGGACCTGCAGCCTTCTAGAAAGAATGGTTGGTCTGGGGCTCTGGCCCTGGCGGGAAATGTCACGATGCCCTTGGGAATGGTCCCCTGCCCAAGGCTGAGTGTTTCTTGGGGCAGTGGGGCCTGGGTGGGGTGTGGATCTATGCCAAGGAAAATAAGAGTATCGGAGTGATGAGCAGGGCCGATGTCAGCCTTCTTACTTCACATCTTATGAAAGAAGAAAGCAGAGAAAAGTGGAGAAGATGGGAGGGAAGGAAGGGGAGAGATTCACCCAAAAATGAGTAAGAAAAAGGAGTGAGGAATGGAACATGCAGCTTCAGAGGAAGGTTTCTGCGGAGTCCTCCACTGGAGGAAGGAGGCTCAAAGGATCCCTGAGAGAGAAAACTCCGGCCGTTCGGGGCATGGGAGACAACATGCCCTCCGCTGGATTCTGAGGTCAGGGATGGTCTCTGTTATGAAAAGGATTTTATGGGGGGAAACGGGGTTGAGATCTGAAAGATCCGGTCCTCCACCTGGCGGGGGGAAGGTGGGCAGAGGCTGGTGCCCAGGCGTGCCTGGGCTGTGGTGCCAACTGACTGTTGTCCTGGGGATGCTGGGGAGGGGGACAGCGCCCATCCCCCCCCCCGCCTCCAGGAGCAGGACCTGACCTGCCCTTCCTTCCCCTCGCTCCCACTTCTCCCTGTTCGTTCCCCTCCCACCAGAGCTGCGGGCACCCTGGGCTCAGACGCAGTTCACCCCACAGTCTTATAAACGATGGGGAGAGAGGGAAGGAGAATAGGGAGTCTCAGGGAAGACAGCCATGGGGAGAGATGTGGCTGAGCCCTGCCCACGCCCAGCCTGGCCTCCAGGAGACTTTGTTGGGAGCGGAGACGCCCCAAAAGGCAGTGCAGCAGCCAGCCTCCTGCAGCCTCCCCAGTGGGACGTGGCAGAGGGACCTCTCTGATCAGCTGAGATTCTGTATTCCTTAAAAAAAGGCTGGGGGACACGCTTCATTTCCTTGAGCATCACAGCTGAGTCCAGCTCATTTTGGGGTAACATAGAGTGAGGCCAATCCCAGTTCGGAAAGGAGGAGGGACAGAGGAACAGAGAGCCGCTGTCTCCTCATGAGAAGAGCTAAGTCTTTTCAACCTCTGTGCTCTCTTGCTCACAATTTCTAGGACTGAGAGCCCAGTCCGTGAATGCTTGCCCAGGGCCCGGGCTGGGAAGGGCTATGCCCTGGTTGCTTTAGGGGACCTCGGAGTTCAGCTGTGAATGGACACATGATATCCCAAGGAGTCTGTTTCCTTAGGATGTGGCAGCTTCTGGTATGTGTAAGCTGGGGAATATGAGCCGGATGCTTAGAGGAAGAGGAACGAGGTTCCATGGGTTAGATTTAGGGGTCAATGAGGTGAGGCTGTCAGAAGCTTACTATGATGTGTATGACCTTGGGCTGTGTGGGGCTAGGGTAGGGGAGCCACTGGAGAGCTTATCCTGAGACGCTCGGGGGATTATAGGGTAGGAAGTATTTTTAGGATGTCAGAGCCAACTGGTAAGTAGAAGCAAATAGGACAAGCAGGGGCACGTGTCCTATCGAGCACTTGCATTCTCATCCACAAGCTGTCGTGTTTGCATTTCTCAGATTCTCTTTTCCAAACCATTGGTAATTCCCTCCATCTTTAATCCATTTCAATATGGTTTTCCTGTTGCCTGTTTTGCTATGAGGGAGTCCATTCTGTACTAGGTGAGACATGTTTGTCTTCCAGATGAATCTCACCAGGAGTTTCTCAAGTTCTGAACAGCCAGGTAGGAGTATTAGTTAGAATTACATAACCAAAGAGTATTTGGATGAGTTTCCATCATCATCATTGACTTCGTTACCTCTCCAATTACTCCTGCTTCTTTTTATGATTTTGAGAATTTCTTTGCTTTAAGCAAATCCCTTCGGTTTGGAGATGAGTAAATTATCTAGTATTTAACATCTTTATTTGCAAACTTATAGAGTAGAACTCAATATATTATCCAGCTGTTTCACAAGCTTATAGGAATGCATTTTGGGGGGTAAATTTATCTTATTTTACTTTCTTCTCATATATCAGTTCCAAGCCTTGCTGGGCCTATGTTATTTAGAGAAAGCATGTTGAGAGATGAGCTAGAAGGTAGTTTCTGGTCTGCATTCTGTCTCCTTCTCCCTTTGTGACTTTTGGGAAGCCATTTAATCGTCCTAGGCCTTAGTTTTCCATTTGCGAAATGGGATAGCAATCTACATCTTCTACTTCAACATATAGATGTGGTTTGGAGAATTATGCACATATATATACATAAACACAACAAAACTGTGCCAAGGTCCCTCTGTCATCAGTGAAACCATGACTTAACCTTTAGTACGTTTCTGTGCCTGAGATGCCTGACGTTTTCTTCTCCGTAATTGAGGTCGAACCAAGAGAAAGAACAGGGACTCTGGTAGTGATGGATTTGGTGCCTGACCCCCCCTGTGGCTTGGTATCCCCTATGAATACATATATACTCATCTTTGCTTATGATGTGCACATCGGACACGTCCTAACCTTCTGCATTTGGCCATTGTTGTGGTCTTGCCATTGGCTGCCTGTGCTTTTGCCTTCAGCATACAGACCAGAACAATTCAACACGAACTCCAAAAATAAACATTGGCCATGACCTCCAAGAGCATGTGTGATTCGACGCATGCCTGCCTCTCCAGCCTCATTTCTTCCAGGTCTGTCTGAGCTCCTGACCCCTGGCCCACTGTTGGCATCTTAAATCTGCCAAGTTTTTTTCTGCACTTAAGCACTGCTTCTGCAGTTCCTTCTACCTAAAACACCATCGTCCTACCCATTGGGTAATTCTCACTCATCTTTCATTTTTCAGCTCCATCATACTTAGAGAAGCCCTACACCTGGATCAGGATTTAAGCACTCACAGTGCCCTGCTGGGCTCCTTTAAAGCACCTATCATCACAGAGAAGTAGTTTAGAGTTACTTGTCATCGCCATCCTTCTCTTCCCGATTACATTCCTAATGTCCAGCACATAATAGGTGCTCAATAAGTATTTGTTGAATGAATGAATGAATGGGTTTAGTATTTGACACTTGATGCTAGAGGATGCACCTGGACTTGATTTTGTCCTGATTCACAGTGAACACCCTTTGCAAAACACCAGCTCCGAGACAGAGGCAGCCATGACTGCTGCCCATTGAGTGAAGAGTTTGGGAGCCTTTTCTCCAGGGCAGGCTCCCAGCAGATCCCAGAGAGGTCAATTTGACTTCTGGCCCACTGGCCATTTTGGGTCCTCACCCCTTCAGGTGCCCTTGCCCTTCAGCTCTTCTCTGATCCTCGTAGGCCCCTCTGTCTGCATCCCTGCTCTCCTGTCTGCAGAGCCTGTAGGGGCCTTCCCCTCTCTGAAATCCTGTCTGGGGTGTATATGCCCTTCTCTGGTCTGTGAATCCTGCCCTGCCCTGAGCCTTTGCTTCAACTGTTGCCTTCAACTGCCATCAGACTGTTCTTTCCTTAAAATTCTAAGGGGTTGGTGCCCTGGTTCTGCAGCTGGGTGGATGAGACCTCGGGCTCAGGACGCAGGCTCTCACCCGCTGAGAAGGCTGGGTCTTTAGCAAGCGGTCGCCACACAGCAACGCACGGAGATTGGATTTCCTAACCAAAGGCTTACTCAAGTTTTCCAGGCACTCAGGGCCACCTGCCTGGTCCCTCTGTGGCAGTTTTACAACCTTACTGGACTCTCCCTACCTGCTGAGAAGAACCCTCTTGTGGGTTCATTGACGGGCCCAGCGGAGGGAAGGTGGGAGCCAAAGGACTTCCCGCCACCTCACGTGGCCCAGCCCCGCAGGCAACTCTGATCCCAGCTGCGGCTGCCACTTGTTGTACTGCCCCAAAGTAGCTCCTGCCCCAAGATTCCAACTAATCACTCCTGCTTCTTCACTCTCAGGGTGGCCAGGCCGTGGAGGAGGAGCGCAGGCTAGCCTTGGGCTCAAAGAGACAGTGGAAGGGTGTTGCTTACAGTAGCTTCCCCTGGGGTCACAAATGCGTTCAGCTCTAAGAAATATGAACTTGTGCCTTCTCTCCTCACCACTGCTCTCTTCTGGGCTTCTGTCTCGAGTGGGAAAGTTGGGGCTCCATCTCTTGATTTGATTTGTCTTTAATAAAGCCCTTATGTTTTGCTCCTGGGAGCTAGAGGCCCACCCAAGCAGAGCTGGCTTTGGGCCGCAGGGCTTCTTCTGGCCATTTGTTGTACTCCTGGAACAAGTCACAATTTGTTCTTTCCTCATGCATTCGTTCATTCCTTCACCCATTTATTCATTTAATATCTATTGAATACCTATGTGCCAGGCATTAGCTAGGTACTGGGGATACACAAAGTGTCAGGCAAACAGAAATGGACTTTGACTTGAGAGAGCTCCCAGTCTAAGGGGCCACCTGTGTGATGGGAACAGGATGTGTGGGGCACCTGGCTGGAGGGAGCTGTGTGAGCTAATGGTGTGAGCAGAGGCTGGGAAAGGACGCCTAAATGCTAATGAGAACTGGTAGACCAGGTTTAGAATTTTAGTTTTGATCATAGAAGCCTTGAAGTACCGTTGAAGGATTTTAAGCAGAGGAGAGAAATGATCACATTTGAGTTTTTTTTTTTTTTTCCAAAGAAGGCACTAGTTGTGTGGAACACAAGTTAGAAGAAGGCAGGAGTGGAGGTCAGTCATGAGGCCCATTGGGCAAGGCTGGTAGCTGGGATTGGAGGGGCTTGGGGAGCAAAGGTTGGAAATGTTACCCAGAGGTGGAAAGTGGCAGGCCATGGGTGTGGATTGCACATGGGGCTGGTGAATGGTGATCACTCAACAGTAAGCAAATACAGCAGGAGAGCTCATCTGAGGGAGATGATTGTGAGTGAGGTCTGGGGCATGCTGAGTTGAGGTGACTTTGAAAGGACAGCACATTCAGGTATGGAATTTGTGCGAGAGATCTGACATGTAGATAGAAATTGGTGAATATCTGCTTATAGGTAATACCTCCATGGGCATTGGGGAGCTTGCCAAGGTGAAAGACTAGAAAAGTACGGGGGCCTTAGGAGAATGCAAGAGGATTTCTCAAAGGAGGCTGAGGAGGAATGGCCAGAGAAGGAGGGACCCCAGGAAAGAGTATCTTTGCTGCTCTCCACAACCATTCACCTTGGAAGATGATTTCATTACAAACACATCTCCATCATCCTGAATGTGAGATGTAGGAAGAAGAGTGGGAAACACTGCTCATGTCCTCTGGGAAAGGCAGGGAGGCACTCTTCAAGTACAGGGCAGGAGGACCAAGAAAGGCTCTGGCAAGCTCTATTAGATCTGATGGCACAGTGAGAGGCATGAAGAAGCTGATGGAAGTTCGAGGTTGGGTGGCAGCATTTTCTCTATCTACAGGTCCATGGGCTGTGAGTCAGGGACATTATAAAGAAAGGAAACAAGGAGGCCAAGGGACAGGAGATGGGGAGGCTCTTTGGGGAGGTTGTCGGGATTAAGAAACTTAATTTGGGGAGGGTGGTCTGGAGGGAGAACAAGGCTAGCTCTGACCACCAGCCTCTAAGAAGTACCAGCTTCCATGGTCTGTTGGGTCTTGAGATAGGCAGAAGGTCTTTTCTTTTCCTGGCATAGGCATGTTTCTTAGAGAAGCAAGAAACAGAAGCAGTTTGTCACTATAAAAGGTAAGAGAACAGTCAGAGGGGAGGAGAAGATAAAATATCCTCTTTTTGAGGTCCTGAGATCCCTGAAGGAAACAGGTCAGGGTCACAGGACTCTGATTTCAAATTTATGCAGGTTCCGAGAAAAATCTCTGAAGCCCACACAGGCTCTCTGTCCCTCCCCCTGCCTCACCCCTCTGCCTTTTTAGAGCTCCTCAGGACATTCATGGGGTCCAGAGAAAAGGGGTCATGGAGAGACAGGCCGCTCGAGAGGCTGGGAAGGGTCAAAGCTGGTCACAAGTCAAGACAACCTCAGCAAATAGAGGCAGCCCATCAGATCCCCTCCACCACTCCCTGGGCCAGCATGCCATGTCTCGGGGCATGCAGGCCCCCACTCAGACCATTGGGTCCAGCCGCCATTTTGTGCCTGGAATTCTAGACACTCCACAACTGAAGCCCTACCACGTGGAGGCAGGGAAGTCCTGCCAAGTTGCTGGCTTGAGGCCATGGCCTCAGAAGGAGGTGGGAACAGTGAGGGAGGGGGAAGAATGGGGTAGAAAGAACACTTTCAGACCCCCTTTGGGGTGTGGCTTCCTCATGCCCTCAAGGCAAGACATATGTGGGGCAAAGAAATAGATTTTTAGGGGGGAACAGGAGACTCAACCTGTGACTCCATGCTGCTCAAAAAGTAGGTGTTGCAAGTTCATGATTGAATAGTATTGATAAAATTTGGTTTCAGGCTTACATGTGAGGATGAGTATGGAGAATTATTTTTCCAAGAATGCTTATTAGAGTGGGATGGATACAGACTTAGGAGTCAGAGGACCACAATTACATATTTGAGTCTTCCATATGCTGGGACCAGTGCTGGGGGCTGAGACTTCTTTGGCCATCAAGAGAGAGATGGTACCTGCATTAACAGAGCTGATGACAGTTGGGAGACAGGCAAAAAATTTTTTTTTAATAATTAAAAAATATGATTAACACTGTGAAGGGGAAAAGAAAAACTTAATGGGAATAAATAAGATGAAGGTTACCTAACTTTAGGTCATGGAAATCTTCTCTGATAGGGTGACAATGAAGCCAGTTATTGGCCACCCAAAAACTGGGGTGTGGCAGTTTGGGAGGTGGCGAGAACCTTCTGGGAAGAAAATGATTTCCTGTCCCAATTAGGTGATCTTAGGCACCTCTGTGAGCACTGGTTTCTACATTTGTAAAATGAGGATAATCCTACCTGTCCAGCTGACCACACAGAGCTGGGGTGGGAATGAGAGGAAATGATGTGAGAGAATTCTGTTAACCCCAGACAGATGGGCAGACAAAAAGTCTATGAGGAAAGAACTGACTGATAAATTTCTCTCACTTTTTCTATTCATTAAATTTGCTTCCCCTGTAGAACATGGCTGTAATATAGGGTGGTATCTCTGGGAGGGGCAGTGGCTGAATGTCATGTTGAGGAGAAATGACCTTGGAGTCATGAATAGCAGTGTGAGCAGGTGAGGTTGTCCAAGAGAGACAAAGTTGATTCTCTGGACAGGAGATGGCTGAGCTGAGGCTTGCATGATGTAGGGGAGATTCCAGGTTTTTGTAAAGCTGAAAGGCTGATGAAAATGTTAGTGTGGGAGCACTGGTACATACTTCAGTGTTCAGTAAACACCAACCCTTCTGGGACCCTTCCTGGGCGAAGGTCACGGTTAGTGTTAATCTTTGCCAAGCCCCTATTTAGTTTCAGAAGCAGAAAGGCAGACGTGCTTTTCCCTGGGTGCTCAGAGTGTGACTTCCATCCGGTAGATCATCATCAAGTGTCTGGTGAATTGAAGGACATGCCAAAGATGAGAAGCATCCGAGGAAAGGCCTGCCAGGCTGCCCTGCAATCCTTCGCCTGCAAAGGAGTATGTGGGGTCAAGATCAAAACTCTTCTGCTGGTTTGCAAAAACATCTTCCTTCACATGCACAGTGAAACAAGATAAGTGCTAGAAATGAATGAATCCAGGAATGGCCCTCCTCTGGGGAGAAGGCCAGTCTCCCTGGGTTGGACAGTGAGCCATTGGCCACTGCCATGATTCCTCTGTTTGGTCAGAAACCCATGGACCGTGCCACGCTGCTGATTATGTCAGAGAGTCACTGGGAACTTTGGTGACCACCCAGCCACCGCCTACAGTTTCTGAATGGTGTTCTCTGTGTGAGTGTTATTGTATTGGTGATTTTGAGAAACCTTAGGGAGAAAGAAACATCAGCTGGTTGGTGAGAGTGTTGCTTACAGCAGGACGGAGCAAAGGTCATATCCCAAGAAAGACATTTTCTCAGCTACATGTTCATCTCAAAAGACTGAAGAACTACAGGATTCTAGCCAAGGGGCTTTCAGGTGATCTTCAGGTGAGAGGGTAGAGAGGGACCCATTTGAAAGCAAGGAGGTGGGAAGACAGGAGGTTTGTTTCATCCAGGAGGGGAAGGTCAAAAGGAGAGGCGACTGACTTTTGCTATGCCATGGGGTTCAGGTTTTCTACTGTCTGTCTGGGGCTCTTTCCCTCCTGAGTCTGGGCCCCATGTCCAGGGGCACTTCCAAAGGGGTCCTTGGAAGGCACCTTCTCAAGATAAGCAGGCTTTTAACTTTGGGAATTGTAAATGTTAATTTTTATGAATGACCTAGCGCAGGTGAAGAGGAAGGGATACAGAAGTGTAGAAAGGCCCAAGGGAAACTAAGAGCTCTGAACAAGAGGGGGAGTTGAGTCAAGAGAGATGCAAGAGTCCGGAGGAGTAGATTCCCGATGTCAGGAAGAAGGAAGCCAAATGTATGAGCTGAATGACTTAGATTGGCAACAGTGATCACCAGGAGGTCCAGGGAAGAGTTTATCTCTGCCTCTTGCAGAGGTGGGGGAGGCTGGGGGCCAGCGGAGAGCTGTTTGGGCTTGTAGAGGAGCAGGGGAGGACAGTGGGCCCAGATGTGAATGGGTTGGCCATTGCCTGTTTTTCACGTTTCTCCTTCCCCACCAACAGCGCCCGCCAGCAGTTGGTGGGTAGGCTCTGGACGCAGCAGGAACTGCTGTCGATAGAGGGATCCACTACATCTCGTCGAAGGAAGACGTCCCATTGCCAAGTGGCCAGTTCTTCCCAAACGAATCGCATTTGACACAGTTCCAATCAACATTGCAATGGGAGGTTTTTGAACTTGGAATGATATTTCCAATATTGATTTGGAAGAATTTATTTGGGAAGAACAAGTAAAATTCGCCCAGAAAAAAAGTACACGAGCACGCAAAAGCTTGTATTGTTAGATTTTAAAGCATATTTTGCATCTGAAATTATTTCAACAGTACAAAGCTGGTGGCCAAATGACAAGAAAGTCAAGATACGGGTTTATTTTTGCCTTACCTGCTTTTAGAGGAGTGGGTGTTGTCATTTAGAACTTTGAATGATAGAAGGTGCATCACTGTTGGGAACAAAGCAAGGGAGGTGCCCCATTCACTGGCACCATGGTGCAAAGGCTGGGACGAGGGGGGCACCAGCCAACGGCCACGTTGTTCCCTCTCCGGCCACTGGTTCCCCATAGTTTTATGTCCTGTCACACTGTGTTCAGCTGCTTAGCCATCTTCCTTGTGGTCTTGAATGCTTTTTCTACCTGGAACCCTGAGATGTGTCAGAGCTCTGTGCATGCTTACTAGGAGGTGCTCTTGATCTCCTTTAAAGATATGGAGAAAAGGGGGAAGGAGGGTTGTGTGAAGCCTCTGACAGAAGGCAGTGCTGTGGGAGCGGATGCAGCTAATGGGGACGGCCTTCCTGTTTTCTGAGCATCATCTGTGCACATCTCCCAACACCACCGTGGTCACTCTGTAGACTACAGATGCAGGCCTTTGCCTTTGAGTATATCAAGCAAGTAATTTTCCTGAATCAATGTGGCATTCCAAGTCAGGAAGTAAAGCATAAATCATGCAATTATTCATCCAGAAATCACCCAATTATTGTTTTTTTCAATGGGTAATTACCGAGTGCCTGTGTTGGGGGTGCAGGCCAGGCATTGTTCTGGGTGGTAACAACCTGCATGTGAACAAAACAAATGAAATCTTGGCTGTCCCGGGGAGCTGGGAGTTCCTGGGGAAGGGGAGACACATTGAGCAAACAGTATAGAACTTGACAGGGGGCTGCAGAAATGCACAAAAGCAAATCTGGCCAGGAAGCCCCAGACTGATGGATGTGGGTGTTGGTCACAGAAGACCTCTTGGATAAGGTGGCATCTGGGCAGTGGCCTGAAGAAGTACGGGTCCATGCCCTGGGGCTATCGAGGGAAGAATGTTCCAGAACATGGGTGCAGCAAATGCAGAGGTGCAGCTGGTGGGCTGGCTACCCAAAGTGGATGAGTTTTTACGTGACCTCCTCTGTACAGCAAAATTATTGTCAGTAATAATGTAATAATTAGGAATCATCTTCTTTTTTTAATTGAAGTATAGTTGAGTTACAATATTAGGTAAGTTTCAGGTGTACAGCAAAATGATTCTGTTATATATATCTGTATATATATGTAAACATCTATAGTTTTTTAAAAATTCTTTTCCATTATAGTTTATTACAAGATATTAAATATAGTTCCCCCTACTGTACAGTAAATCCTTATGTATTTTATATATAGTAGTGTGCATCTGTTAATTCCATACTCCCAATTTAAGGAATCATTTTCTCGATTCATTTTTGAATGAATGAATTCATTCATTCAGTTTAAGAGTATACATTTCAATTTTAAAGATAAAATTTGATTTCAGTGTAATATTGCATAATGAACTTACTGTATACATTGGTCCTTACAAAAACACTGCCCCTTAGAGAATCACACTGTGTTCACTGTTTACATTTTAAACACAAACGATTCCAAGTGGACAGAGAGAATGGACAGAATGTAGACACTGAGGTTCTAATTTTTGACTTGATAATCATTGTGTATTTTGAATCTACTGCTTAAAACTCAAACTTAGGGATATGCAGGGCTATAAGGAATGGAGACACGAACTGCACCAAAGCAAGCTCAGATGATTCTAAACCGTTATGAACCCAACTCTCAAAACACACGTAGATGAGCCCATGTTGACATAGACTTAAAATATATTTCTTTTTGTGTGTGCATGTGTGTGTATGTCTATGTACCTTCCTTCCTGTCTGCCTCCCCAACCTCAAAAAATGTGCTTAGTCCCAGCATTTGCCATTTTTATCCTGGCTTTCCCTTCTCCTCCTCAATACAGATGTATAGATTTTCCTCAATCAGTTCAGTAGCTGAAATTAGATTAAGTTAGGTAGTTCCCAGCTCACTTCCTAGCTTGTGGCAGGCCCTTTGATACTGCCATAAGATGTCCTCTCAGACCTGTATTTCTATTGCTCTGATTAGATGAATGAAAAATTGGTCTTCATCGTTAGCATCTGTCTGAGTTTTCTTGTGTTTGACACTCCCATGGAATTTTACTGGTAGGGGATCTATTTCCATGCCACATTCTCCAGTCATTCACCCACCCTGCACTCTTGTGTACTGGGAATTTCAGTGGCCTGATGGAGTAGCAAGATGAACAGAGGTGATGGGGTTAGAGTACCACCGTGGTCACATCAAGGGCATCAACCATGCAGTGGAGAGACAGACTTCCAGTGTTCAGTTTGGATGGATCCCAGCTCTCTGACTGGGTAGCCCTGCAGGGAGGTGGGGGAGATGAAGTCTGTTTCTACTTTCTTTAAAGAAGGTAGGCAGTGTTAGCTCATGTGGTTGAAAATGCAGCAGTTTTGGTTGTTTTCACTAAACTAATCTTGAGAGCTGGCGGAAATTTCTAAATGTCACTCAGTTGACCAAAAGATTGCTTCTCGGTCATAGTGTGTGTGTCTTCATGTTCATCTTTACTTGTTTTGGGAATCTAGTAGGTGAACAGGAGTGTATGCCTTTGCTGTTTTCAACAGAAGGTCTGGGGTACCTCACCAAATCATTTTCTTGAACCTTAGTTTAGTGCTTCTCCCAGGGAGAAGGTGGAGGAGGGTGAAGTGAAGAGGAACTTTATTGTCTCTTTATAGCATTGCAGTTGACAGAGAAGACGGCACCCAGGAGTGTCACCCCTCAGTTTGCTCACAGGGGGCGGTATGACTCCAATCCAGTGAGTCAATCTCCGGAATGGGGGCCTTTTCCAGGAGTATGACTGATAATGCCCACCTGTCCTTTAAATGCCCACCTGTCCCCCTAGTGTTGGCAGCCTGTGCCTCGAGACTGTTGTGATTGCTCTGTTCCTATAACGTGTCTAATTGTTGTTGGCTTTTCAACGAAGGGTTTATAGGCAAGCGGTCTGTTTGCTTAAGAGGTGAACGTTATCTGATTTGGGATAAGCCAACCAGGCTGACAGAACTTGCCTCGACCTCTAGGTGGATCCTTGCATTACCAGGTGTGTGTACCCTGAGAAAATAGCCCCGAGTCTCCTGGTTTTCTGACCCAGCCTACTTAAAAAAAAAAATGTTTTGACTCTAGAAAAACGTGTTTATAAATGTGCGTTCTGAAAAGGAGACTTTGATAGCCAACGGAAGCCACTCTGTCCCAGGGCCTCAGACAGAGCGGCAGTGTGAAGTGAGCCTTAACTGAAGCGCTCCACTCCTGCCAAGAGGAGAGCTCAGCTTGTCTGTCAGCCCGAGGGAAAGCAGTCTTGTTTACTGCTCTTTATTTTTTACTCATGGCCTCTTGTCCACTGGGTGATAGGAAAGACACCAACTTGGGTTTGACGTTATTTACTTTTTAAGATCCTAATTATTCTCCATCTGGTGCTGTTTATGGAAGGGAAGAGGCCTCGGATAAGCACAGCTGGGGAAGAGATGTCCCTGCCCTGCTGCTCTGTTGTTTTGCTCACTTTCTACCAGCAACAAGGACTCTCCTTGATCAGAAGAGTGAAAGGAAACGTGAAGACCAGATGTCTCTTCCCCCTTTCCAGTCAAGTCTTCAGATTTGGGTGGAGACAGATGAACGACAGGATCCAGATCTTCCCACCCCGAAAGATTCTGAAGGAGTCCCTAGAACTCACAGCCTCTCCTTTAAATGCCCACCTGTCCATCTCCTCCAGCTGCACGCCAATGCTAATCATGTCACATTGCCCAACTGAAGAATCAAAAGGAAAATTCAGGTATTTGTGATCTCAGATGGGGAAGGAAATCAGAGAAGTCCTTACACCCAATATCCTGTTTTTCACAGACTAATCTGAGGTCTGGTCACCTGCATGACATACCTGTGTCTTTTAAGTGATCAACATAGGTCTATAGGTAATGTGTAGGAAACATGTCTTGTTGCAAAGGACAATGATTTCTTTTCTTCATGGCCAGGGATATATGAAGTTAGGATCAGAAGTCTCTGGGCCTTTAAAAACCATTTTGTTTTAAAAAAAATAGATGTGATGTATATATATTTACATATAATGGAATAATACTCAGCCATAAAAAAGAATGAAATAATGCCATTCGCAGCAACATGGTTGGACCTAGAGATTATCATACTAAGTGAAGTGAGTCAGACAAAGATAAATGATGTCACTTTTATGTGGAATCTACAATATGATACAAATGAACTTATTTACAGAACAGACAGACTCACAGACACAGAAAACAAACATACCAAACGGGGAGCGGAGGGTGGGATAAATTGGGAGTATGGGATTAACAGATGCACGCTACCATATATAAAACAGATAAACAACGAGGTCCTACTGTATAGCACAGGGAGCTATAGTCAATATCTTGTAATAACCTATAAGGGGAAAGAATCTGAAGTTGTGGTCATGAGTGTTTCTCTGCGGGAGAAGCCACTTATGTGGCAAGCTGGGAGGAAAGTACCATTGAAATGAAGGTCATTTGGTGATGAAGCTGGACATCTGTTTCCACTAGGAGAGGCTTATAAAATGCTAAGGAACCTCTTTCATGAGGAATGCAGGAATTCCAGAGGCAGGCTTCCCTAACAGTCTTACAAAGGTGAGGGTAAGGGGAAACGGTCTGTTGCAACGGGAGCCAGTGGGGGACATAGGAAGGACGTAACACTGTGGAGGTGGGGGGAGTATGGCAGCCCCACAGGTGCTGGGGTCAGGAGTTTTCTGAGAAAGCACATTTGAGGCTGTTGTATTGGGAGCCTGGGGTTTCTCAGAACAGGTACAGTTACAGTTTTAAGTGCTCTGCACCTCAGCCTGAGCACCAAACGCATGACTCTCAAAGGGACTGTTTGACGTGTGCTTCTCACCTCACTTCCTGACCTGGTCTAACACAACTTTCAAGGGGCCTCCTCTGGCTTATGGTCAAGGATGAAGACAATGGGTACGTCACGCCTGAAGAGACCACCACGAAAAAGTGGAGAAACGGCTGATATACAACTGGTTAGGTGACTCTTAACCCTCTCATCTAAGGGTATAAATGAGTCAGCACAGAGATTTTGAAGACAAGTTTTTTGAGAAGGAGATTTTGGAAAAGAACTTTGCTGTGAACCCTGTATTGCCTCATGTAGAGCAAGGAGTGTGTATGTGTCTGTGTGTGAGTGTGTGTGTCTATATGTATGAGTGTGTGTCTGTGAGTGTGTGTGCCTGTGTGTGTGTGTGAGTGTATGTATCTGTGTGTGTGTGTGCATGGGATGGGTGGTGTTGATTCTTCTTCTTTTACTTCAAGTCAACAAAACCATGTAGAAAACTTGGCATCTGTCACTTTCAGTAAGGAGCATAGTGGACTGGTGCCTGGCTCCTTCTCAACCAAAGGACAAGAACTGAGCTAGTCAGGTGTGGCTGGATGAGCTGACAGCAAGAGGGCTGCTTTGTATGCATGGTGGTGCTTCTAGAGACAAAGCAAGTGTTTCTCTGGACCAGAGGTGGACCCTGTGTGAAACCGAATGCAAGGTTATCTAAGGACCTGTTCAAAAGGACCTACTGTGAAGGTAACTGGAACTCAATGGAGAGAAGCTGAAGATGTTCATTGCTGGATTCCTGGGAATTACAGAATGAATAAGTGGTCATCTGGAAAAGCCAAGTGTCTGAACCCATAAAACAAAGTGAAAGATTCCTAGCAATGGTTCAGAGATGGATTCTAAGGGACCATGAAAGCGTCCCATCAGAGAAAGCATCGGGTAAATACATCTGCCAAGCTCGGAACACAAGGCCAGCTTCTAACAGTGCCAGGTAAGTGAGAACTTCCCTTACTTCTCTCTCTGTTTCATCCAACCAACCTGGAAGTGTCAGCACTGCATCTATTTGCAGAGGGAGAGGTGGACAGGAAAGAGGGAAAGAGGCTTCTGCCTAGGGCTGAGAGGGGACAGGCGTTAATATGAAGAATGAAATGTAAATTCTTATATGAAACGACATTCAAATTTCAGAATTTCTGGGTATTTATCCAAAGAAAACAAAAAAACTAATTTGAAAAGATGTATAAACTCTCATATTCATTTCAGCATGGTTTATAATAGCCCAGATATGGAAACAACTTAAGTGTCCATGAACCGATGAAGAAGATGTGGTACATATATACAATGGAATATCACTCAGCCATAAAAAAGATTGAACTCTTACCATTTGTGACAACATGGACAGACCTCAAGGGCATTATGCTAAGAGAAATAAGTCAGACAGAGGAAGACAAATACCGTAGGATCTCACTTATACGTGGAATCTAAAACAAGACAAAACAACTGCCTCCCCCCCAAAAAAAACCCTTCAAGCTCATAGATACAGAGCACAGATCAGTGGTTTTACAGGCAGAGTGTTGGGGTGGGAGAAATGGGTGAAGGAGGTCAAAGGTTAAAAATAAATGGGATGGGATTCTGGCGTCAGTGTCTGGTTATTGAATTCTAAGTCATGGAAGAGTGCTCTTTCATATATATATATATCATATATGTATCAGGGACAGAGGTTTTTCCCTCTTCCCCTGATATATTAGGCTGTTAGCAAATGTATAACAGCTTTCCTGCCTTTTCACAGTTTATTGCATTTTGTGTGTTTTGATTGGAAAACAAGGTAACTTGTTACCTTGTTTATGTATGAGCTAAGGGTAAATTGCCAAGGAGGGCCTGCTTAAAGTAAGGGACTTAGATTTTCTCTCCAATCTTTTCCAGATAACACTTTCTAGTTTTATCTGAACAAAGTATATTAACATCTAACTTGCGATTTTGCAGAGAAGTTAAGGGACCTCTGCCTGTGCTCAAATCCTATGACTCTGGACAATTGTTTACTTACCTTTCCCTTTGCTTCAGTCTCCTCACCTCTAAAATGGGAACGATAATGATCCCTAACCACTTCGTAGGATTGTTATCAAGATTAGACGAGCTAGTGTATACCAAGCACTTAGAACACTTGGAGATCTAAAATTCTCTGAATTAATCATTTGTCATGGAAATCCAGGGGTGTGATTACCTGTGTATGATAATCTATGAAGACGTTCTTGATCTGTAATGTTGCTGAACTGCAGCACTAGCTGTAGAATAAAATTTCACCATGCATCCGTGATACTGTGTCTAGGGGAGAATGTGCCTGAGGCTGCAGTTTGTTGCTTTAGGGACATCCCTGCATCACGTGGACAGCAGAATCTCGAACTCCTTCCAGCAGCCTATGGAAAGGAGCTTCAGAATGGTGCTGGGCATTACTTTGGACAGGAACGTGGAGCCTTCACCGCAGTCAGCCTGGGTGAGAATCTGGGCCCTGGAATTGGGCACATAATTGTTTGCTTCTTCGAATCATAGGTTTCTTACTTATTCCTCTTGTGTTGGACAGAGAGAGAGACCCTGGGGCATAAGACACAGATGGTGTCTGCAACCTGTTGATAGTCTATCAGGGGAGACAGATACTTTAAAAAAATTATCATACATAGAGGTTATCATATTAAGTGGAGTAAGTCAGACAAAGACAAGTATCATATGATATCACTTGTATGTGGAATCTAAAAAATGACACAAATGAACTTAATTACGAACTTATTTACAAAACAGAAATAGACTCAACAGATTTCAAAAACAAACTTGTGGTTAACAGAGGGGAAAATGTGATGGGGAGGGATAAATTAGGAGTTTAGGATTAACATATACACACTACTAGATATAAACTAGGTAAATAACAAGGACCTCCTGTATAGCACAGGGAACTATACTCAATATCTTGTAATAACCTGTAAGGGAAAAGAATCTGAAAAAGAATATATTTATGTATAACTGAATCACTTTGCTGTACGCTTGAAACTAACATGACATTGTTAATTAACTATACTTCAATTAAAAAGCAAATAAACAGATACATGGCATATCTTCTTAAATAAGCGAACAAACAAAAAGTTATAGTACATGACTGTAAGAATAAAAAGGAAACACCGTCAAGGAGGCGGAGTACAGAGGGGAGTTTGACTCTGTCTCGGCCACTTGGAAGAGGTGGCCACGAAGCTGCGTTTTGAAATCTCAGTGGAAGCTGAGCAAGGTGGAACCAAGGACCACCTCTTTGGGAGGTGAAACTGGTGGTGTTTGCTGACTGCTGGCCGCAGGAGTGGGGAAGGAAGACTGCCAGGCAAATCTTGGGTTTACAGTTTGAGACTTGGAGTCAACAGGGAGAGAAAAACTACCCCCTAGGCAATGTATGGATTCTATGAGGTGATGTCTGGGAAGGGCCAGGCACACGGTAGGATCTCAATAAACGTGAGTCCTCCCTTTCTCCCGGGAGGTGTGAGTAAGCTCTACATTTATTATTGTTGGGAAATAAAATGAAGACATGTGGGTTTATGAAATGGCCAAATTTTCTGTTACAGTTGGGTTGGATTGCATCTGTGCTGCCTTTGGCTGACGAAGCTGGGTCCTGCTGAAGGAGCTCGTGGCCGGGATTTAGCTCTGCTCAGCCATCTTTTGTAAGGGACCACGCTGACTGACAAGTCGATTAGCATAAGGAAATTGGGGGAAATGGTAAGATGCCAGCACTGCATCTGATGATGCAATGTCTTTTGACTTTTGTGTAAAAGACGCAAACAGAGGTTCTGGTTTTCTTTGGTGCAACCCTCTCTGACCCTCAGGGTTCCTTTGTCTGCCTATTATCAGCACTATGGAGATCCTGAGCTACACCTGAGACTACATTTAGGACCCTAACGCCCCGTAATAGTTCTGGTCTCTCTCCCCACCCTCATTACCATTCTTGGGGGCAGGAAAATGGCTCTGTTTGCTCAGCCTCCTGCTTCATTTAGATTCCCAGCTCTGAGGACCTCCTTTAACCCTGCCCAGATCTCTGTCACTGAAGGGGATGTCACTGTTACCCTCACCCCTCCTCCTGGGCATTTCCACCGCAGCATCCCAGGGACCGAGGAAAGGGAATTGCCCGCAGGTCACTCTGGTTCCCGCTCCCAGCCTGCCCAGAGCTCTCAGAGCTGTCTGTCCGAGTGGAAGATAGTGTGTAACTCAGACAGGCAGGCTGGTTCACATTCGCAGGTGCTCTTGGCTGTAGGGTGAGCTCCTGGCCCTTTGGCACTGACACTGTCTCTAAGAGGGGGCTGGGGGTCTGGGCTGGGAGAGGGAAACTCAATCACAGTGCAGGAGCGGGGAGGAGGCTTTTAGTCGAAGTGCCAGTCACTGGGGGCAGCTGATACGATCGCCCACCCGCTCTGGTTACATCTCCCTGCCTCCCTGGAGTGCTCACGAGAAGCCAGCAGTGGATACCAGAGAATGCAGTCCCCCCGAAAAAGCGGGAAGGGGGAAAGGGCGGCTGAGAGGGGGCAGGGGGAGTAAAGTGGCAGTATGACTCCAGCAAAAGCATTTTGTAGTTTTGTCTCAAATCATTCCGTTAACAGAGATGGAGATCGCTTTCTCCACGGGAAATTGGTAGCGCCTGAGAAATTAAGAATCTCTTTTAAAAACCACGAAGCTCTATCCTTCTGGGACAGATCATACCAGTTTTCATGGCAGGAGCCCTTCTCATCTGCACCGATGATCGTTGCTCTATTTGTCCTGCAATTGCTAGAAAACGTGTGGGACCTTCTCCTGCCTCAGTCAGCGGTAGGTTACTGAGGGTATCTTGTAGCCAAGCTCCGGCCACAGGCAGAACGCCCAACCCTGCTTCAAACCCCTCTCTCCGGGGTGGCAAAGGAGATGGGGCTGTAGAATTCCGGATGCGTCAGTTTGATTCTCTGTTCATTAATGTGGAACTAAAGCAAAACTCCTCTAACTGGCCACAGTGTCATCT
Source organism: Pseudorca crassidens (assembly GCF_039906515.1). Taxonomy (NCBI): domain Eukaryota; kingdom Metazoa; phylum Chordata; class Mammalia; order Artiodactyla; family Delphinidae; genus Pseudorca; species Pseudorca crassidens. The sequence continues at coordinate 138,223,995 of NC_090296.1, read as the reverse complement.
TTCCTTTTTAAAAAAGGATGCCTTCTTTAAAAAATGTTTTCTCCAAGCTTGGTGCCGGTTAAATGCTTTGCGTGTATATCTCATTGATCCTTACAATAAGCCCACCTTATTGTGGGCTTTCAACTCCCCTCCCATTTTACAGATAAGGCAACCGAGGATTAGAAAGGTGAAGTCACAGGCATAAGTTCATGACATAACTGAGGTCACCTGAGCTTTCTGACTCCCAAGCCTCTTGACCTAACATCAAAGTGCCCTCTACTTAGTAGTCGTTACCTGTCACCACTCGAGACAGCTCACCACTGCCTTTTCTTCATTCCTTCATCTGCCTGAAGAAGCTCTTCTGTCCCGTGGTGCTGGATACAAAACTGTGTAAGAGGAAGGCTCGGTGCTTGAGGAATGGCAGGAGGTGAACCCAGCACCACCACAGAGGAAAAGCCCAGGGCTGTAGGAAGAACGATGAAGGAACCCTGAGCGCCCAGGAAGGTGGCTCAGGGTGGCCTCAGGGAACTTTCCAGAGAGAAGGCAGCATGGGCAAAGGCCTGGCAAGGGGGTTAGAGATCTGCAAGGGCTGGAGCCTCACGGGAGCCAAGTCAGGAAGGCCCTCACTTGCCAGGGCTCTTTGCTCCAAGGATGAAAGGAGATCCCCCGGTAGCTCCAAGACCCACTGGAGGGATGCATGCTCTGTGGAGGGACAAGAGCCTGGATAACCCCCAGGCTGACTCTAGCCCACGGGTCTGATGAAGTACAGATGCTTCTGGAGAATTCTGGTTGAGGTGTCCCTTGCCACTCCTGAACTGTATTTCATTTTCCTCGCAGGGAACTTTTCTTTTTCGGTCACCGTTTGCAAATGCTTCATACATGTTTAGAAAAATCCAGTTCAGGCACAGAAAAGACTTGGGGATTTGATCTCAAGACGCTGCCTGGGGGTTTGGCCACGTGGTTTCCACTAGACAAACTGTCATAAGTGCGCATGGGGATCATTTTTTTAGAGCCTTGGAAATTCTCTTCTTCATGAGTCCCATTAAGTTTGGGAGGCACCAAGGCCCTGCTTAGAATTTCAATTATAAAACGTCCTATTATTTATTTTTTATTTTTTTTGCCGTACGCGGGCTGCTCACTGCTGTGGCCTCTCCCATTGCGGAGCACAGGCTCTGGACGCGCAGGCCCAGCGGCCATGGCTCACGGGCCCAGCCCCTCCGCAGCATGTGGGATCTTCCCGGACCGGCGCACGAGCCCGTGTCCCCTGCATCGGCAGGCGGACTCTCAGCCACTGAGCCACCAGGGAAGCCCTAAAACGTCCTATTATTTGGAATAATTTTTTTATTGTGCCCAACCTCACAGCCTCACGAGCTATGAGTCAGTCTAACCCATGGTTCCTCAACCACAACCTACTGACATTTGGGGCCAGATAATTCTTTGCTGTGGGCAGCTGTCTTACACATTGTGGGATGTTTAACAGCATCCCTGGACTCTACCTCTCAGACCCTAGCAGCAGCACCCCAGCTGTTCCAACCAAAAATTTCTCCAGGCAAATTCCCCAGGGACCAAATCACCCAGGCGGAGCACCGCTGGTCTCACCTATGTTCGAATCCTAGCTTCTTTACTTCCGAGTTGCATCATCTTTGGCAAGTTGATGAAACCCCAAGAGCCCCAGTTTACTCACTTGCAAACTGGTGATCTTTGTTTTTCCCTTTCAGGGTTGCTGTGAGATAATGCTTGTTAAGTGCTGACCATTTCACTCAATTCTCAGAAAATCGGAGTCTACTTTCCCCATCAGCAACCCAATGTTCATGATATAGAAATCCTTTCCACCATCCACATGGGTCTAGGTTTCCTCCGACGCCTATCTGCCCATGAAATCGACAAATTCAGCTACATAAAGGTGCGAAGGGATGGACTCTCTCTCCTTGACGGACAAATGATTTGCTGGCTGGGTCGGCTTTTTGCGCCTCCATAGCTGAGCATCCTATTTGAGGCAAGCAGCTTCTGAGCTGGCCACTGTCCCCAGTCATGGAGCAGAGTCTGGTCGAAGTTGATTTCAGCATTCCAAGTTGCTGCCATTCTCATTCTTCCTTGTCTACTTTCCACAGATCCTGTCCTAGGAGTTATTTTTCTCTTTTTCTTTTTTGGGAACCTTCTTTCTAGATCCTTCTTTCCCTCCGTCTCGGACTTGCACAGTGCACAAACAGTTAAGGGCACTCAGCTTGGCTGCCTCCCCAGTCCCTGTAGACTGCCCTGGAAGGATTGAATGAAATTGATAGGACTAACATTACATTGCTCAAATCCCCAAAGAAAGAGTATCTGGGCGGATAGAAAGAATGACCCCGAAGAAAACAGCTGTCAAGGGCAGCTATTGGTTTATCTTTCATGGAATGGGAGACATAATGAATTCTAAATTAAGATGAACCAGAGGCAGAGTAGTTTATCAGTCTGGCAAGCCTGCTACAGCATGAGCTGGCACTCTAGCTGTACCCACTGGTGTCTTGCTTACACTGAATCCTGGGACCGTCTGTCTAGCCAGCCACGTCTGAGGAAGGGTGTTTGTGTTTCTTGCAGAAGAACAGCTTTTAAAGGCCTGGGAGCCTGCATGGTGGGAGTGCTGACACTGCCAGTTTGGGCCAGCAGTCAGATGTGGGCCACACGCAGGTGAGGCCTGCATGCAGGCTGGGCCCACGCCTGGGGATCAATTTCACAGGGCTTGGCCCCAGAGGACCAGGCAGGCCTCCTCTGGCTCCTTGACTGCCATTCTTTTTGCCTCTGCTCTGTGCACTTATGTTTCCTCAGAACAGGCACTGGCAGGCGCTCTATAAGGGAGGCTGTGAATTTGAGCAGGAGGTTGGCCTTTGGAGGGAAACTGACCCTACTTTGAAACTTGACTCATTTACCTTTTATTTTTTGACACTGTTTGGAGTTTTATTTATTTATTTATTTAAAAAATTTATTGGGGTAGAGTTGAGTTTTTTGGTTTTTTTTTTTTTGCGGTACGCGGGCCTCTCACTGTTGTGGCCTCTCCCACTGGGGAGCACAGGCTCCAGACGCACAGGCTCAGCGGCCATGGCTCATGGGCCCAGCTGCTCCACGGCATGCGGGATCCCCCCGGACTGGGGAACGAACCCGTGTCCCCTGCATCGGCAGGCGGACTCTCAATCACTGCGCCACCAGGGAAGCCTAAGAGTTGAGTTTTAATGTTGTGTTAGTTTCAGGTGTACAGCAGAATGAATCTGTTATACCTATACATATATGCACTAATGTTTAGATTCTTTTCCCATATAGGCCATTACAGAGTATTGAGTAGAGTTCCCTGTGCTACACAGTAGGTCCTTATTAGTTATCTATTTTATATATAGTACTGTGTATGTGTCAGTCCCAATCTTCCAATTTATCCCTCCCCCTACCCTCTTCCCTCCGGTAACCACAAGTTTATTTTCTACATCTGTAACTCTATTTCTGGTTTGTAGATAAGTTCATTTGTAGCCTTTTTTTTTTTTTTAAGATTGCATATATAAGTGATATCACATGATATTTGTCTTTGTCTGACTTACATCACTCAGTGTGACAATCTCTAGGTCCGTCCATGTTGCTACAAATGGCATGATTTCATTCTTTTTTATGGCTGAGTAATTTTCCATTGTATATATGTACTACATCTTCTTTATCCATTTCTCTGTTGATGGACATTTAGGTTGCTTCCATATCCTGGCTATTGTAAATAGTACTGCAATGAAACTTGGGGTGCATGTATCTTTTTGAATTATGGTTTTCTCTAGATATATGTCCAGGAGTGGTATTGCTGGATCATATGGTAGCTCTATTTTCAGTGTTTTAAGGAATCTCCATACTGTTCTCCATAGTGGCTGTACCAGATTACATTCCCAATAATAGTGTCGGAACGTTCCCTTTTCTCCATACTCTCTCCAGCATTTATTGTTTGTAAATTTTTTGATGATGGCCTTTCTGAACACGTGAGGTGATACCTCATTGTAGTTTTAATTTGCATTTCTCTAATAATTAGTGATGTTGAGCAGCTTTTCATGTGCTTCTTGGCCGTCTGTGTGTCTTCTTTGGAGAAATGTCTATTTAGGTCTTCTGCGCATTCTTGGACTGGGTTGTTTGTTATTTTGATATTGAGCTGCATGAGCTGTTTGTATATTTTGGAGATTAATCCCTTGTCAGTTGCATTGTTTGCAAGTATTTTCTCCCATTCTGAGGGTTGTCTTTTAATCTTGTTTATAGTTTCCTTTGCTGTGCAAAAGCTTTTAAGTTTCATTAGGTCTCATTTGTTTATTTTTGTTTTAATCTTCATTACTCCAGGAGGTGGATTGAAAAAGATCTTGCTACGATTTATGTCAGAGAGTGTTCTGCCTATGTTTTCCTCTAAGAGTTTTATAGTGTCTGGCCTTAGATTTAGGTCTTTAATCCATTTTGAGTTTATTTTTGTGTATAGTGTTAGGGAGTGTTCCAATTTCATTCTTTTACATGCAACCGTCCAGTTGGAGTTTTATTTAAATTTCTCTTACAATACCTAAATATAAAATAAAACAGTGGGCCTGCTGTGAAAGGAACAGCACTATTTAATCCTCAATTTGTTAATGCAAGACCTGACCTTCAAATAATTCATTTTTAAAAAACAAATTTTATTGGAATACAGTTGATTTACAATGTTGTGTTAGCTTCAGGTATACAGCAAAGTGAATCAGTTATACATATTCATATATTCACCCTTTTTTAGATTCTTTTCCCATATAGGCCATTATAGAGTACTAAGTAGAGTTCCCTGTGCTATACAGTAGGTCCTTATTAGTTATCTATTTTATATATAGTAGTGTGTATATGTCAATCCCAATCTCTCAGTTTATCCCTCCCTCCCTCCGCCTTCCCCCCTGGTAACCATAAGTTTGTTTTCTACATCTGTGACTTCTCGTTACCTTTTAAATATGTGCCCTTTCGTAAGTTACTTCATCTCTTGGAGACTCAGTTTCTTTTTTAATTTAATTTTTTTTTTTACTTTTACGTATTTATTTTAGTGAGGTATAATTGACATATAACATTATATTAGTTCCAAGTGTACAACATAATGACTCGTTATTTGAATATGTTGCAAAATGAAGCAGGGGGTGAGGGGTAGGCCAGATGGGTGAAGGCGGTCAAAAGGTACAAACCTCCAGCTGTAAATAAATAAGTCCTGGGGATGTCATGCACAGCATGGTGACTATAGCTAATAATATTATATTGTATATTTGAAAGTTGCTGAGAGTAAATCTTAAAAGTTCTTATCATTAGAGACTCAGTTTCTTAATGTTTAAAATGGGGGCAAAATATCACATTTGCCTATGAGAGTTTTTATAAAGATTAGGTGTAATGTATAGAAGCTAACCTAGAGTGTGGCCATAGCATTGGCCCAAAGACGGAAGCTGGTACTATTTGCAGGTGAGAATTTAGGCTCAGTGCCTCAAAGAGACTTGGATGTTGTCACCAAGCTAGGGAGTGGCAGAGCAGGAACACGAGCTCATGTGTGTTGAGTCCAAGAATTGCACTCTTTCTCTTATATTGCAGCTGCTAAACCTTAGGATTCAAACTTTAGGACACCAGGTAAATTGGAGTATTGTGATGAGGACAACGAATCCCATCTTCGAATGAGGTGCCTGCATCCCCACTCATTACACATACGTGTCTGCATCCTTGCCCATTACATGTATGTATCACCACCGGTTGCTTACTTTATTCCAGATCATAAGCACCTGGCCAGGTAGCACCTCATATGGAGGATGGTGAGTTCTCCTTCCATCAATCTTCAGGAAGCATACTTGGGTTGGAACCACAGTGGTGAGGGAGATACGATCCCTCATCAAGGCAGACTGATTGACAGACAAATGATACATTTTGGTAGGTGTAAATGCTAAGAAAGAACTACGTCTTCTGCAAACCACATCAGCAATTGTATTAAATTATTGATCCAGTTTGGGTAATGAAAGATTAAAGGAAAGTGTGTTTCAAAGTGGATTAAAAAATCATTGTTTTGTCTCCAACAATTCTTCAGTTGCTTTAAGGCACTTGGATCTGAAAAGGCATTGAGGGTGGGGAGGAACCTCGCCATTGCCAGTGTGTTGCCAGAGGCCAATGTTGGGAGGTGGAATGGCTTGATCAGAGCGAGGGAGGGGAGTGGGATCATTAGGGTGTGGTGTCAAAACTTGTGGCTGGTCAGAAAGAACAAGAGCTTTGTAGCTACAAACTTGCTTGGATGATAGAACGTTGACTTTGCTACTCAGAGGGCTGTGTGGTTTTGATTTGTAACTCAACCTATTTAAGCCTCAGTGTTCTTGTCTGTAAAATGGGAAAGCACCACCCATCTCCTAAGACTTCTTAGCAGTAACCAGTTACTTCGTAGCAGTAATTATTTCCTTTGAAAGTATTGAATGAGAGGACACCTGTCGAGTGATTGGGAGATGCCTGGCTGGAGCAGGTGCTGCTGAAACGAGTGAGAATCACAACAGCTCAGGAAGCGGCCAGATGCGTAGATATTGCCTGGCTCTTCGCTTCCCTGGGGAGACAATGTGCGCAGCACTTTCTGATCGTTACTTACTTGGTCCTGCAAAAGGAGTAGGTAAAGCCTTCTCTGGGAGATGGTCTTTCAGGTATAGGAAGATAGCTGTTGTGGATGTCCTGGGGACCCAAGCCTTTATTTTATCTGGCCCGCATCCACAGATGGCTCCCTTCTCTCCCTCCTCCAGCACTGCTGGTCCTCTTTCTTCCTGAGACATAGGAAGCTGGTTCTTGCCCCAGGGTCTTTGCACCTACGATCCTTTCTGCCTGGAGCGCTCTGCCTTGGATTTGCTCATATATTTGACTCTTAGGCTTTAGCCTGCCACGTCCCAAGGGTGATCTTCTTTTATTTTTTATTTTTTTTTTGCGGTACGCGGGCCTCTCACTGTTGTGGCCTCTCCCGTTGCGGAGCACAGGCTCCGGACGCGCAGGCTCAGTGGCCATGGCCCACAGGCCCAGCCGCTCCGCGGCACGTGGGATCTTCCCGGACCGGGGCACGAACCCGCGTCCCCTGCATCAGCAGGCGGACTCCCAACCACTGCGCCACCAGGGACGCCCCAAGGGTGATCTTTTGACAACTCTCATCCAACCTCCACCCCTGCATCACTTTATTGCATCACTTTGGTTTATTTTCTGTATCACTTACCCCTTCAGGCAATGTCTTGTTTATTTATTCATTGCACTTTTTCCCCAATTACATTTTAAGCTCCATGTGAGCTGGGATCTTGTCTGTCTTGTCCATATTTTCATCTCCAATGACGTTGTCGAAGAAACGAGTGAAGGAAAGAAGGAATGCCAGAGCTGGTGGCTTGTTGTGCCTCAGCTGTCGAAAGGCCTTGCCGTGGGAGCTGGTTTCAGGCTTCCAGAGAAGAGAAGCAAGGAGGGCAGTGTAGCAGTTCAGGGGTAGGTGTGTGCTGGATACTAGCGGGGCATCCTGCTGGGAGCCCAGGCCCAGTGCCAGGTCCTGCGATGGAGCCCACCAGTACGGTAGCTGTGAGGGGAAGCAGCCCCCAGAAGCTGTGCTCTTCTGCAGCTTTCAGTTCTCTTGCTGGGATTGCCCGATCAGGGTGTCATTTCAACCCTCCTTCCCCTGGGTCACGTGACCATCTAGTTCTTGCTCTTTCTTGCTGTTGCCTCTGCCCCCCTCGCCACCCCCGTACCTCCTCTTGAAGCCCTGATTCTCTCAGAAACCAGTTTTCTCAAACTCAGCCCATTCTTCCTTCTGCTCTCCTCAGATTTGACTCAATATTTGTGTTTCATACTTAGACTTTTCCTAAGTGGAGAGGAGGAAAGAATGAGCCCTCCTTCCACCTATAGCCCACCGCTGTGAGACAAGCAAGGGCACCTTGGATAAACAACTGGAGTGCAGTGAGACTTTTCCAGAGTCCCTGGCTTGGCCCCCTTCATCCCAGCTCTGAACCCTGGCATCTGACATTCCCGTCCCACTCTCCTCCCTTCACACCAAACCACCTTTGCTGTTCCAGTGCTTTGCTGGTTAGCACTCAGGGCCATGGGGGCTTTGTGGAGAGAGTCATGCAGGAGAACGCTACTGATGGGAGTCAGTCCGGCCAAGGAGAAGAAAATAGTTCTCATCTGACCCTGGTGTTAGTCTCTGCCTGGTTCCATTCCGGGTAGTAACATTAGCAGGTTCCCCTCCAGCAGGCAGTCAGTTTTTAAGGCCAGTGCTGGCTGCCTTGACTGATCCAGTGAACACCAGGTGAGAGCTGGAGCCTTCAGGTCTCAGCGGCTGGTCCCTCACGTCTCAGGAGGTCACGTTTCCTCTCAGCCTTGGCGACCCAGGCCTTGGACTGGAGTCCAACCTGCTAAGGATGAAATCAGCACCTCCACAGGCCACACAACTATGCCATGTGCTCTAAAAGCAAAAATCTCATCTAGCGGAAGATATCCTTGGTGCTCTATTCCACTGAACCAGATACACACTTTGTCGGGCCCAGTGCAAATGAGAATGCGGGGCCCATGTGTAAAAAGTATTAAGGATTTCAAAGACAGAGATAGTAGAGCACGGAGCCAAACACGGGGCCTCTGAGTGTGGTGTCCTGAGTGCATGAACGTGTCACATGCCTGTTGGAGTCCGCAGTAGCTGTGACCCCTTTATAGGGTTTCAAGGTCACGTGCCTCTTTGTATTCTTGCACAAACACTGTGACTCTCTTTATTTTCAAAAATAATAGCCTCTCCAGGTTTGATTACTTGGGAGTCTCAGGTTCCTTCCCCATGGAGGGGTGCATGGCTAACATTCACTCCAAAAGGAAGAAGTAAGATTGATGTGTTAAGAACCAAGGTGTGAGACTCCCAGACTTCTCTCTGCTGGTCGGTCTGTCCCTGGCGTTTCTTCCGGTGTGCAGACCTGTTGCATGAAGAGGAGAGCCGAGCTCAACATTTCACATCCACGTTCTTTGTTTTTGTAGCAGTAACTATTTCCTTCGGTTAAAGCGCACCATCATTCTCTTGTTACTCTCCTTGTATGTTGAATAGGGACCACTCAGAGGGTTTTATCGATGATGGAAAGAAGTAGCTCCTGTAATGTTTGGGTGCTCAGTAATTGTTCACATGTTGTCTTCCTGTCCTAGGTCCCTAATCACAGTGGAACAGGACACTGGATCTTATAATTGACCAGGAGCTGAGCATCAGAACAATGTTGGGAAACGGAGGGATTTTGCCCAGCAGCTCTGTGTGTGTGTGTGTGTGTGTGTGTGTGTGTGTGTGTGTTTACACACAGAAGGAATTCTCTATGACCTCAATTTGTTCTTGTTCAGACTTAACATCTTTAGGGTAATGTCAGACACTTACCTGACCCTGCTCTAAGAAAGCCGCCTTCTCGATAACTGGTGAAGTTCATCTTGATTTGCGGGTCCCAGGACCAACCTGGGAAGAAGTGAAGTGAGCCACTGAGGACTTTTATGGGCAGGAGAGATAGACTCATAGGACATTGCACACGGATGGCACTCAGAGCTCATCCTCCCTTTTGTTCTTATCATATCAGAATCCCCTGGAGAGAGTTTTCAAGAAACAGGTGCTAAGACCCCAGCCCCAGAAGTGCTAGATGGTGATATTCTGAATAACATCTGTCTTGAGACTGGACAATATTTTCAGAAAATTCTCATTCATATTCTTTTTTTTTTTACATCTTTATTGGAGTATAATTGCTTTACAATGGTGTGTTGGTTTCTGCTTTATAACAAAGTGAATCACTTATACATATGTTCCCATATCTTTTCCCTCTTGCGTCTCCCTCCCTCCCACCCTCCCTATCCTACCCCTCCAGGCGGTCACAAAGCACCAAGCTGATCTCCCTGTGCTATGCGGCTGCTTCCCACTAGCTATCTACCTTACGTTTGGTAGTGTATCTATGTCCTGCCTCTCTCTCGCTTTGTCACAGCTTACCCTTCCCCCTCCCCATATCCTCAAGTCCATTCTCTAGTAGGTCTGTGTCTTTATTCCTGTCTTACCCCAAGGTTCTTCATGACATTTTTTTTTCTTAAATTCCATATATATGTGTTAGCATACGGTATTTGTCTTTCTCTTTCTGACATACTTCACTCTGTATGACAGACTCTAGGTCTATCATTCATATTCTTAATTAAGTACCACTGGACTAGTCCAACCCTTTCATTTTACATAGAATGGAGCTAATAGCAGGACTCATACCCTCCTAAGTTTAGAGAACGATTTTAGTTAGGGACAAAATAAACATCCCAAATTTGAGGATTTTTAAAATAAATCAAGGCAAATGGAAATAGCCACAAGCTTTGGGCCCAGTTCATCATTTTCCAGCAGACTTAGTGAGAGAATTAACTAATGTTACACACTTCTGGTAAATGATAGAAACAGGGCTAGAACCTGGATTACCTGATCCCTGAAGCAATTTTTCTTTCCAGCACACTCTCTTGTCCTCTGTTTTGCTTAGAGCTAAGTCTAGTCAATGAACTGAACTCCAGTAATATCAATACTATCTCCCTTAATGATCAGGTCAATTGGTTATACCTCCCCAGTTAATGTGTACTTTGTTTAGAAGTTTAGATTTTTTTCATTTTCCTTTATTGGGGAGTTTCAAAATTTAATACCCACTGGGCTCAGAGTACTAGTTTTCTGGGGAGCACAGAAGGCATAGCTCCCCAAAGCAATTGTGAGATTCTGTCACTGCTCTATGTGTTGGGTGTCTTTCTTGGGTATGCCCCAGTGGAAACTGAAGCCCATCTTCCTGGTCATGCCATCACAATTATGATTGGCTCTCTCTGTGTAGCCCAAACATGTTTGATTTCTGAGTAAAAGGAGCATTCGCTGATTCCTTGACAATACATACTCCCTGTTTTAAGCCAGGTTCACACACTTTCACCTCTTTTATGTTAATTAAAAACTGAAAAGGTCCTTTGACCTGAGAGATGAATGGGGCTAAATGCCTTATTATTAGCACATACCACCTTTGGAGTGCAATGATTCAAGCTGAGATTAAATGCAAGTTGGTACTTAAGAATAATTAGCCCAGGTGGCCTGCAAACCCAGTGAGCACCCTCATCCAGTTGCTCCTTTCCTACAGGTTCAGTACCTGATGGATCACGCTTCTTGGCTTTGGAAGAGCTGGAATCCCACCCTCCTAAGTTCAGAGATAGACTTTAAATCGGATCAAAATAAATATTCATAATTTAAAAGATTAAAAAAAAACATCCTATCAAGGCAGATGGAAATGGACACAAGCTTTGGGTCCATGTAATTATTTTCCTGTCGTGACAAATTAGCTTTAGGGGCAAGTCGTCAGAATAACTTTCCTTGAAAAAGGCACTGTGATGGGGTTGAGGTACCCGAAAACTCAGCGAACCTGGCTTGGTTGGGAGTATCATTACAGAACCTGCTCTCATTCCTTAGCCCGTGGCTTACCCGTCAAACTAACGGCTCAGATAGTTTACGGTCCTCTTAGTGTTCTTAATGATAATAGCTAGTTCTGCAAAGCCCTTATGGGTCAGACCCTTTATGAGGTGCTTTGCATGTTTTATTTCGTTTGATTCTCACAACCACTCTATGAGAAAGGTACAATTATCACCATTTTATGCACGAGGAAACAGAGGTACAGAGAGGTTAAATACCCAAGGTCACCAAGCTAATAAACGGACTTCTTAAAAATCCACAGTGTCTGTCAAAAAACGCTGGATAACAGAATAGGGGTGTATCAAGATAAACTCTAAAACAACCAGAAAAACCTTTCAGTGATTGCCTTGCTCTTGCTGAGTCAGTAGCATCTTTCAAAAGGAACAGTGCCTAACAGCATATGTGTGGATGCCTGTGTTCTGAGCAGCTATGTCTTAAAGGGTTGGTCACTTTCCTCCCCCACTTCATATGTGTCTCTGAACCAGAATAAAGTTCACATCCTTCAGATATTTAGGGTTTGGGGAAAAGTTAAATGACTGTTTGTGGAATAAAGGAACTAAATATTTTTCAAGCAGGCTGTAATGAATACTGTTAATTAGAGATTATTTGAAAAGAGAGACAAAAGGAGGAAAATGTTTTGTCATCTGACTACTATGCCTCTGTTTGCATTTTGGTGTATTTTCCTGTAATATTTTTCTGTATTATAGGTATCAGTTATCTTTTCTGTGTAAGAAATTATCCTCAATTTAGTGGCTTAAAACAGCAAACACTATTATTTCACAGACTTTTTTCTGGGTCGAGCCTCCCAGAACAGTTTAGGTGGGTGATTTGACAGTCTGTTCGTGGTGATGTTGCCATCAAGCTTTTGGCCGGGGTGAAGGTCATCTCAAGGCTTGTCTGGGGAAGGATGCTCTTCTGAGCGGCCTCACGTGGTTGCTGGCTGGCCTCTATTGATTTCTCATCACCTGGGCCTCTCCATAGTCTGCCTCAGTGTCTCCTCAGGACAGGTGCCTTCCCTCTTTGCAGTGTTGCCTTTCGTCATTGTTTCCGCCAGATCAAGTGATAAGAGAGGGAAAAAGAGGGAGGGAGAGACTGAACCCCGACATGGAAACTGCAGTCAATCTTAAGAATTAACATTCTATTACTTCTACCATATTCTGTTCACTAGAAGCAAGTCATTAAATTGCACTCACATTCAAAAGAAGGAAAATTAAGCTCCCTTCCTCAAAAGGAAGACACAGCAAAGAGTCTGTGGGCATATCTTGAAAACCATCACACTGTACCCTTAAAAGTGTTGTGATTGGGCTTCCCTAGTGGCGCAGTGGTTGAGAGTCCGCCTGCCGATACAGGGGACGCGGGTTCGTGCCCCAGTCCGGGAGGATCCCACATGCCGCAGGACGGCTGGGCCCGTGAGCCATGGCCGCTGGGCCTGCGCGTCCGGAGCCTGTGCTCCGCAACGGGAGAGGCCACAACCATGAGAGGCCCGCGTACTGCAAAAAAAAAAAAAAAAGAAAAAAAAAAGCGTTGCGATTATAGTACATATGCAGTTGCTCTTTATCTTTTCTTTTAACATAATAAAAATTATCATAGCTGCATAATACACCTTAAAGTGGATTTCCACAATTTTCCCAAATACAAATCTGTACGTACATACGTATATACATACCTAGGTGGTTTTCTAAAGTCTGTGCACCAGTAGTGATGCTGAACGGACATTTCTGGTCATAGTTCTTTGCTTTATTTCATTGGGATAGGTTTCTCCAAGTGTGACAACAGTCTAAAGGATATGATATCATTAGAATTTTTATACCTATTGCCATTTTCCTTTCTTTTTTGTAGATATCATTGTTCTTTTTATTTTTTTATATTTTATTGATGTATAGTTGATTTACAATGTTGTGTTAATTTCTGCTGTACAGTAGTGATTCAGTTACACATGTATACATTCTTTTTCATACTCTTTTCCATTATGGTTTATCACAGGATATTGAATAGAGTTCCTTGTGCTATACAGTAGGACCTTGTTGTTTATCCATCCTATATATGCTAGTTTGCATCTGCTAATCCCAAACACTCAATCCTTCTCTCCTCCACCCCCCCTCCCCCTTGGCAACCACAAGTCTGTTCTCTATGTTTGTGAGTCTGTTTCTGTTTTGTAGATATGCTCATTTGTGTCCTATTTTAGATTCCACATATATGTGATATCATATGGTATTTTTCTTTCTCTGACTTATTTCACTTAGTAAGATAATCTTTAGGTCCATCTATGTTGCTGCAAATGGCATTATTTCATTCTTTTTTATGGTTGAGTAGTATTCCATTGTATATATGTACCACATTTCTTTATCCATTCATCTGTCGTTGGACATTTAGGTTGCTTCCATGCCTTGGCTCTTGTGAATAGTGCTGCAATGAACATCTAGGTGCATGTATTTTTTTCAAATTCTGGTGCTGTTTAGGTATATGCCCAGGAGTGGGATTGCTGGATCACATGGTAACTCTATTTTTAGCTTCTTCAGGAATCTCCATACAGTTTTTCATAGTGACTGCACCAATTTACATTCCCACCAACAGTGTAGCAGGGCTCCCTTCTCTCCATACCCTCTCCTATTTTCCTTTCTTAAAGCATTGGGCCAGTTTACTTCCCCATCTTCCATATATGATGGAGCCAGTGCAGAGTTAAGTCATGTTTTGAGCCTCCCTGATGATGGAGCGGGGACATATACCACGTGCAATGACTCCTTTCACCCACAAGGGGCAGTGGCTGATCCTTCACATCTGGGTCTCATGGGCACATACTGACCTCGTTAACACAAAGGGTAACTTTCTCACTTAGATTATAGTGAGCATGTAGGCGTGGCTAAATAAAATCACAATAATACTATAACAATCTAGTGTTACATAATTATGTACCCATATAAATTTTATTCTTTGTTTCGGTGAACTTTTTTTTTTTTTTTTTTTGGCGGTAAGCGGGCCTCTCACCGTTGTGGCCTCTCCCGTTGTGGAGCACAGGCTCTGGACACGCAGGCTCGGCGGCCATGGCTCACAGGCCCAGCCGCTTCGCGGCATGTGGGATCTTCCTGGACCGGGGCACGAACCCGCATCCCCTGCATCGGCAGGCGGACTCTCAACCACTGCACCACCAGGGAATCCCCCCTCGGTGAACATTTTTGAAAGATTATTGCTGAGGTAGTCAAATTGCTGTTATTATCTTTCCAAATATTTTCTTCCCAAACTGTAGTGATATTGTGAAAGTGCTTGCTTGCATTGTTTAACTCTTAAAAATAGTTGTATGACAAACTATCGTGACTTAATTCTTTTTGTTAATACAACAACTTTACTGAGATATAATTCACATACCATATAACTTCCATAGTTCTTAGCACATTCACAGAATTGTGAACACATAATTCTAGAACATTTTCATCACCCTAAAGAGAAACCCTATACCCATATGCACTGTGACTTAATATTTTTATTCTAAAAAAATCACAAATACCTCCACTTTATGGGAGCCTAGGACAATTTTTCTACATCCTTTTTTTTTTTTTTTTTTTGATTACAGATGTGGAGAGAGAGAGTAACTTGCCCAACACTCTCAAAATGTTGTCTTTTGGAGACAGGACTAAAAGTCAGCCCTCTGAAGCCATTGCCAGTGTTCAAGGTCTAAACATGAGATATATAGATGGGATATTAGACCTCACTTCAAGGACAATCCCTTTAATTCCATTTCCCTCAGACTGGGGAGTTGAGGGATTAACAAAAATCTCTCTAAGAATATATATTTCAAATACGTGGAGCGTATTCTGGCAAACATCTTGATGAAATCTTTAATAGGAAGTGAGGCCACTTACTGAAAAAGAGTTGCAGCAGTCAACAACATGCCAGGCATCTCTTTACTGACCATAATTTAGACATGTTTTCAATAATCTTTTCTTCTGAAAAAGACAGTTCCGGTGACTTCACTTTCAGGTCAATGAAATCACTGCCTACTGGTGTCAATAGCAAAATGATGAAAAAAGGAACCATTTTGCCCACAAACAGAATGGAATTTCAGCTATGACCCAGGGTCTTGGGGGCATAATTCACTTCCTCTGGAAGCAGAGGACAACAGTTCCTCCCTAAGAGGTCAGGAGCGTGAGGTGTAGGGTTACCGTGGAGGCTAGATTCCAAGAGAAGCTCGAAATTTAATTGCCCTATGGGTTTTGTTCAGCTGCAAGATTATCCTTAGATATAAGCAATAATGAGGGAATAATAGCTGAAATGGTCTTGGGTTGACCCATGCAGAGGAAGAACTTTTTTTTTTTTAATGTGAGGAGGGTGGTCATTATGACTGCCATTTCTTCCAAACGCAGTTGGCGTTGTCAACTGAATGAGTCTACTGAATGAGACAAGAATTCTTAGGTCAGTTCATTTTCTTGAATCATGAGACATAAATCAACGCTGAACATCAAAACTTCAGACTGTCTGTGACTCTGGTCCTCTGTAAATGGGGAAGAGGGTGTCCCCTCTGGCCCTTGGGCAGAAGGTTGCTTATTTGTATTCAGTGATTGAATTGGGCTGCTGGCGCATAAGCTTTGCTGACTTTGCAGCGGTAAATAATTCTAACAAAAAGACTACAATAAAGACCAAAGCCATAGATATTTCTATAATGTTAGCCAAGCTGGAAAGACCCTTTGAAGCCAGTTCAAGATACCCACACACATCTTGTTGAAGACCAGGTATTTTCTGCCTGTAATTCTTTCTAGTACAGAGAAAGCAGAAACCTTCCTGCTCCCTTATAGATTCTGCACCTGAACTTGAACCCACATGGAAACACTTGAAAGTTTTGAAAAAAAAAACCACCTTTCCCTGTCTCGAAATAGAAATGCAGATTTTTGAAAGCCAGAAAGTTTTTAATGAGTTCTTCTGGAAAAACAGCTCTTGTCAGAGTAAAATGCCTCTGTTCAAAGTATCTAGAAGGCTATACAGCACTGCAGAATTTTACCACCTGTCTAAAAGGTCAAAAGACTCTCTCTTAAATTAGATTACTGTTCATGTTTATTGGTTCAGTCTAAGGTGAACATCTTGAATTTCTGGAAAGACCTTGTGAAATGTCAAGGTATTGCTGCCTATATTCAAGAACACCTGCATTTAAGTGCATTCAGATATTCTTTTGGTCAATATCTCATTTTGATTTTTAAAATAAATTAAAAAAAATGAGCCTCTAACGTTTCTATAATAATGGAGACGTTTCAATTTTATGAAATCTGCACATTCTATTTTAGGATTAATTTTGATCAGGAAATAGCCCTTTTGGTTTGCGAAGGCAGTTTGATAATAATAAGGCTAGCCCTGCTCAACTAAAAATGCCATTCTGAAGAGCAAAGGATAACAAATGTGGAAAATGTTAGATACAGTCAGTGTTTTCTTCTTAGTCTTTACACTATTAAAGAACACACTGTTAAATGTGTTCTCCTGCCACTCTGTTTTTTTTAGGGAGCTTTAGTATTTTGGAAGAAGACATTTACAATGTCTTCAAGTGCCTTCTGAGTGGTCTTTGAGGGTTCAGCAAGGATATTTAGACTAGCGTCTTCGGTCTTGCTTTTCCGCTTTCATTTGATATCTTAATAGATGTGAAAGGCACATCTTCCCCCTGTGTGTGCAGATGTGTTGGTTGTCAGAAAGATTCAAGAGCATTATTACTATTTTCCCAGCACTTCCTCCATGGAGCTGTGATATTTCTTACCAAACATGTGCAATTTCCTTGTGGCTGGCTGCTACATGGCCAAGTACTGAAGAAGTAGAAGGACTTCTAAGAAATGTTTGCCTCTATAGGATTTCCCCAGGAGAAGGTATCCAAAGCCATCAGTATTTGTGGACAGCACCCAGTTGACTCTAGGTCAGCCCTTCTGGTCCTTAAGTCCATTAAGCTGAGTGGTAACGAGGAGGCCAGCCAACATGAAGAAGAACTTGGCAGAGGGACCATCACTATAGATGCTGTTAGCCTGGGTGCAACAGTCTGGCCAGCAGAGTCCAACTTTATATCTATTTGCTGTTTTCTTAGCTCGTGCTTCCCTATTAGTATATCCAACTAACCATCCTCCATCCAGTCTTCTAGCAGGAGGGACTAGCGCATTGGTCAGAAAATAGTTACATGTTGAGTCCTTTTGACATTGCAAGTTTCTCTTCTTAGACAGACTTCCCAGTTTACACTCAGAGATACCGAGGGGAACTTGCACCCAGGATTATAGCTCAAACTGGGACTCTCAGACACTGATGATGAGAGTGTAAGTGGGCACTATTGCTTTGTAAAACTGTTTGGTGGTACCCACTAAAATGACATATGCTTGTATCCTTTGACTGGGTAATTCCACTCTTAGTAATATAACTAAGAGGAATGAGCACATATGTGACAGGCATAAGAATGTTCAAATTGACTTTATGCATGGTATCTCCAATTGAACACAACCCAAATATCCACCAACGGTAGAACAGACAGATAAATTGTGGTATATGGAGTACACCACAAAAATAAAAACAAGCTATTGTGGTATGCAGAGAAACATAGGTGAATCTCACAGACGTGAAAATGAGCAAAAGAAACCAGACACGAAAAACTATATTCTGTGTGATTTCATTTACATGAGATTCAAGGACAGGCAAAACGAATCCATGGTTATGAGAATAAGAACGCTGTTTTCTTAAGAGCTCGAGAATTCAGAATTTGACAGAATTTAAAAGCAGGCATTTAGGAGTCCATACAGAAAAACAAACATCAGCAGAATGTTGGTTTATTTTCTTAGTGACAAGGAAATCTCAATTTACATGTTATAATTTGACTCAAGATGATAGTTTATAATAAACAAATCACGCAACAACAACAACAACAGAATGGTGATTTTTTTCCAGGGACTAGGTAGTCACTGAGACAGGCATGAGGGAGCCTTGTGGGTGCCGGGAATGTCCTGAGTCATGTTTTAGGTAGTGCTTACTCGGCATGATACTTATGAAAAAAATTCATTGAGCTTTACACTTAAAATGTGCTTACTTTAAATATATATGTTATAATTCAATGAAAGATGCAAGACTATGCCTCACTGACAGATGCCTGTAAGAGTAAATCGCTTGGCATTCCAGCCTCTTTGGGCTGTACCAGGAAAGGAAGGAATAGCGCAGTTTCTCAAGGGACAAGGAAAGCGTTTGCATGTGACCAAATTATTGGGTCGGGAGCATATTGGGTTCCTAAAGAGCTTTTGCCATCGTCCTAGGTCTTCCTTCCAGATGACCTGTCCTCGTCCCCTAGGTACTTAGGGTCCCATCCCAATATACCTGGACAGTCCAGGGCATCTCAGGGGTCCTTGTCACCTCCTGGTGTTACTATCTACTTCCTTGTGCATCCGGCTCACTTAGACTGGGAGCTCCAAGGGCAGGATATTGTTTTGTTATTTTTATTTCTCCAGGGCCTGGAGCCCAATATTGACTCCATGAAAAATTATTCGATTCCTGAAACTCTTATGGTTCTGATCCTGCTTATTTGTCACATGCTTCTGTGATTAACAATTATAAAATGCAAACGGAAAACCAAATGTATGCGTCAGCATGAGCATATGCTTCCCCATGAACATGGTTCATTTGCTCCTAACTACTTGCTGTGCCTCATATTTTCCTTGTTTCCCTATGAGGACCAATCTATTAAAATATTTGAAAAACTTCTTGTGGAAGGAGAATAATAGAAAACAAGGAATTTATAAAGTCTTTGACTCCTAGGGAAATGTTTTTTTTTAGTTTTCCAAGTCTAAGAGGAAGGCATCAGTTCCATTTTCCCAGGAATTCAGAGAAGCTTTTTCCTATCCTACTTAAGATAGAGCTAGATGGTGCCTTTAAGAGGACCCCTGGTACCCACTGAAAAACACATCCCATTTGCCTTTTAAAGCAGCCTGAGCTGGCTAGCAGGGAGGCCTTGGATGTCCCCAAAGCTCCTTTTCAAACCTCTCTCCCAGCAAATGTTGAAGTTTGACTCTGATCTCGGAATGCTGCCTGTCATTTGTTGGTGACTTTCTATGACCTTTGAACTTAGCTTACCCCCTCAGCTTGGCTCTTGCCTCTCAGCCCAGTTGTGATGCGTCAGCTACTCTCTGTGTGGACTCTTGGGATAGGTTGCTTTTTTTTTCTGGCTTCATAGGCTGCATGCTACAATTCATGCCTAACTTACTGACCTTGGGCAGGAAATTATTCCTCTTTGGTTGGACTTACCTAGTAAGAATCAAGGCCACTGGTTTACTTTAAGCTCCTAAGCCTGACTTAGAGAAATTGGGTCCAATAATGTAGCAGCAAGGAGAAAGGGTTATTGATCCATCAGGAGTGGGAAAGTTCAGTAGGTAGGACTGGGTTGCTTCAGAGAGCAGTTAGACTTTTGGGGATGTAGTCCTCATTTGTTTATTTATTATTATTATTTTTTGTTTGGGAGTTGGAGCTAAAGGGGTTGGTGATCTCTGTAATGAGGTAATTTTCAGAATTATGGGGAAAAAAACAGTTTCTTTATATTTTCCAGCTAACTCTCACTATGGGTGCTTCAAATAGTACAGAAAGACTGTTATAGGTTGAAATGTGTCTGCTCCCCACAAATATGTTGAAATCCTCACCCTTCGTACCTCTGAATATGACTTTATTTGGAGATAAGGTCTTTTGGCCCTAAGGCAATGTGACTGGTATCTTTATGAAAAGGGGACATTTGGACACAGAGACAGATGTGTACAGAGGGAAGGCAATGTGAAGACACAGGGAGAAGGCTGCTGTCCTCGTGCCAGGGAGAGAGGCCTCAGAAGGAACCAACCCTTGCAATCAGACTTCTGGCCTCCAGAACTGTGAGCGATTACATTTTTGTTGTTTCAGCCACCAAGTCTGTGGTACGTTGTTACAGCAGCCTAAGAACATGAATACAAAGGCCTATGAAGGATTTTGATTACAGGACATGAAGAAGACTTGTGAATATTGAAAACTTTGGTGTAAACTAATTAAAGCCTTTTTTAAATTTAATTTTTATTTTATATTGGAGTACAGTTGATTTGCAATGTTGTGTTAGATAGGAAAAGAATCTAAAAATTAAAATCTTTAAAAAGTAGGAGGTGAATAGGTAAAAGAAGATTGAAAACATGATTGTTTTCCAAGTAAGAGATAGATCTGTAGGGAAGATCAATGGGTCAAAACAAGCCCAAGCAAAACCACCACCTTGAATAAAGAGGATGACTAAGTTAACAATAACCCCTCCTCCACCAGCCTCCCTGGGATGGGCAATTGTGAGTTGTTGCATCTCTACCAGTGGGTTTGCTGAGCCTGGGGCCATGTAAACGAGTTCTCTTTCTGTCTTCCTGGTCACGGGAGTTTATTCTTTTTCACAGTCAATTGGAAAATAACAGTTGTAAAGGCATTTTGAAGAATACATGCTTGGGGTGTTGGGCTACCTCTTCTTGGCCTGAAAACGTAGCAGTGGAATCAGGAATCACAAAGAAAACCATATAGCCTAGCTTTTATTTTTCAGCAAACACTTCTTGAATGCCTGCTCTGCTCCAGGTGCTGGCTGGGAGCTGGGGCCAATGCATGGTTGACTAAAAAGCACACAGTCCCTGCCCACATGGCACTTGGACCCATTGTTTAAGAAGCAAGCTTAGACTTGAGCCACACAGGACGAAAGTAGTGGCAGGAAAAGAAAATGGTTTAATAATTTGAGTGGCAGCAGGTTTGGGAGGGTTTAGTGAGGGCAAGGAATGGGGAAGGTTTGGCAGGCTGACAAGACAAAGGTCCCTAACCTAAATCTATGAGTCAATTAGTGCTCTTTTTTTTTTTTTTTTGTGGTACGCGGGCCTCTCACTGCTGTGGCCTCTCCCATTGCGGAGCGCAGTCTCAGCGGCCACGGCTCACGGGCCCAGCCGCTCCGCGGCACGTGGGATCTTCCCGGACCGGGGCACGAACCCGTGTCCCCTGCATCGGCAGGCGGACTCTCAACCACTGCGCCACCAGGGAAGCCCAACTAGTGCTCTTCTGAATCCACTTTCTGCCACTGTCAGCTTCCCCCAGTCAGAAAACTGCATGGTCTCCTGTCAAAAGTAAGTTCTAAAAGAAAAGGATGGGCTTTGAATAGCAATGTCTGTGTTTCTATGACTGATTCTTCCCTGGCAGTGAGAAGGAAATGAGTGAGCCCCAAGACTGGCGGAAAAGCAAGTTCTTTTTTGGCATGTTTCAATTTAAAAGGCAAATTTTGTTTTTAGATTGTTCTTGCCACCCACCTTGAAAAAAATTAATTTTTGAAAGTATATTTCCCCTCAGCATCTATTTGTCTGGAAACAAAAACCAGCTCTTAAAATTGTGTTGCAATATGTATACTCTGAGGTGTGAAAATAGAGTCTTCGAGAATCTTGTAGATATTTGAAAGATTCAAGAAAAGTTCATGGCTCAGCATTACATCGTGTTCTGTGAGAGCCCAGAGGGGCCAATTCTCAATGCAGGTGGAAGATAATTATGCAACTTCTCTCAGGTTTCTCCTGCTCTCAGACAGGGTCTATTTTTATTCTTCTGGGGGTTGCTGGGAAAATCTTCAGAAGCCACCAAGAGGCCCAATAGCCGTCAGGAACTTTGTAAAGAAGCTGGGAGAGGCTGAATCACATCCAGCTCAGGCCCTGGATTTCCCCTGGGCTGTTGTACTCGGTCAGTTTCCTTCTCTCTCTTCCACTATCCACCTTCGCCTGCCCTCCTCTTCTGCCTATACACTTGAGCTTTCCAGCAATACACCTTGGTTGTAAGCATCTGCTTGATTTAGCCCTTTAAGCTAAAGAAATGCAGACCTCTGTTAAATTAATTAAACAAGTGTCAACTAAAAAAAATGCACAACGTGAGAGTTGTAAGTTAAGTTTTATTAGGGGCAAAATGAGGATTATAGCCCGGGAGACAGCATCTCAGATAGCCCTAGAAACTGCTCCAAAGAGGTAGGGAGGCTGGTCGGTGTTATACATGATTTCAGTGAAGGGGGTGTACCTGCAGTTGAGCACATATTTTGGCAAAGGCTTGCTGCGAGTCACGAGGAGCAGATGTCACTGTTAATGATTTCAGTGCTTTTCTAGATATGAGGTGATGCAAGACTTGGGCTCATAAAATCTTCTGAAAATATCTAACTATCTAAGGCCCTGTTCTGCCAGTTTTTCCCGGAGCACAGAGGGCCTCATTCCTGCTCTGCATCTTGAAGTCCTTTCAGGGGGTGTTGAAGGTCAGCGGCTGCAGCAGTTCGTGCTTAGTCCTTGTAGAAGCAGATGGCAAGTGCCAATTTGTAGTTGGCACAGGAACGATTAGACTGAGGCGTCTCTAATCCCATGGCAGCCTACGTAAGCAAGCCCAAATCTAAGCCCGTAAACGCCTCAAGTTTACAAGATCAAACAGATCAAACACTAAGGACAATCGATCACAAGCAGCCGGCTAGGATTCAAGCTATAGCCAATCAAATCACTTCCTTTCTTTGTTTCCGTACTTTCTCTCTCTGAGCCTTTTCTCTAGCTTCTGTCCCGGGACTGCTCCTAACCACTTCCGGTTTGGTGTTGCCCAACTGGAATCCATTTTGCTCAAACAAACTCAAACTTTTTAGTTGCCCTGGTTTATCTTTTTTTTTTTTTTTTTTCTGGTACGCGGGCCTCTCACTGTTGTGGCCTCTCCCGTTGTGGAGCACAGGCTCCGGACGCGCAGGCTCAGCGGCCATGGCTCACGGGCCCACCAGCTCCGCGGCATGTGGGATCTTCCCGGACTGGGGCATGAACCCATGTCCCCTGCATCGGCAGGCGGACTCTCAACCACTGCGCCACCAGGGAAGCCCCCTGCTTTATCTTTTAACACTCCTAATCAACTGTCTGGGAATTACAGACTGTCATACAGGATGGAACCTCTGACAGAAGAGCTCTTTTTCAGCATTTGATCAGGTTTTCATTACCTATTTGAAATATTAAAATGATCTATAAAGGTGAAGGAAACCAGGGAACTGTTAAACCTGAGGAAAAAAACACCTGATTTTATTTTTTGTTCATTTGCTAGTTGCAGAGTGCCAGCACATATGCCCAGCCCTGAGCTAGGCATGGAGATAAATAAGACTCTATTTTTGTCCTGAGACCACAGCCGTTTCGTAGGGAAGAGAAACATCCAAGTGGTCATAATGAAGTGTAGCACAGTATCACAGTGGTTCTCCTAAGATGCGAGAGGGACCTCTGCGGGGGGTGGGGGGGGTGGGGGGGTGGGGGGGTGGGGGTGGGGAGCAATCAACAGGGAAGGATTCAGGCAGGAGCTGGTGTTGGAGCACAATGGGGTAAGCCAGTAGTTGTCAGCCAGTTGAGAAAGGAGTTTCAGGCAGAGAAGAGCAGAGAAAATGTTTGAAGACATGGAGAGCATGGTGCGTCCAGCAAACTGCAAGGGGTAGAGGTGGGGAAAGTGTGGTCGGCAGGTAAGGTATGATGGAGGTGGGAGGGTGGGCAGGATAGGTGGATGGAGCACAGATCAAGAAGACCCTAACATGGTCTGGAGTTTATCATGCTGGGAACCATAGGGTCGGACTTGGATCCTGCTGGTAGGAGGTTGGAGGTGGGTTGGAGCATGGTGAGCCTGGAGGCAGGGAGGCAGGAACAAAGCTGTTAAGAGTGCAGTTTCTGGTCCCAGAAACCGGGGGTAGGAACAATCGCACCTCCGGTGAATCTGTTACTATGATGTCAGGAGCATTTGTCCTGTAATCTCACCCCAGCACACTGAGAACATCGGATGGGATGCACTCTACTTCCTTAAAGATTGACTAGACCAACTGTTTAATAAGCATACTAGCAGCTTCCCTTAACTGTGACAATCTTCCCAGCTTTCCAGCCCAGAGAAAATGGGCGAATTATTGGGACTGTCTCTGGCACTGGGTACACAGCAGTGAATGAAATGGACTGAAGTTGCTTCCCTGGAGGAGCTTACGTTCTAGTCGGGGGTAGAAAACATAAATAAGTCATCACATTAGATGCTAGGTAACAAGGAAGGTGCTGGCCAAAATAAACATGGGAGGAAAACAGGGAGTGCCGGGGGAAGGCGGCTTGCAATTTTCACTAGGCACCAGGACAGCTTCAATGAGGTGATATTTTAACAGATAGGATCCCTGAGGACCTTTGTGTCAAGGGTTGAGTTGTCTAAAGAGAGGCCACCTGTGATCCAACAGTGTTTGCGGAGGTGGGAGACCAGGTGGACCATAGGAGACCTGGTGATCATTCTGGAAGGAGGTTCTAATCTGTTCCTCGGCTTGGAGCTGCTCCTGAATATTCCAAACAACTCACCAATCCCTCCTTTCCTTGACCCTCAATTTATTTACTAAAAAAAAGAAGTGTGCAACTCAGCTGTAGCATCTGTTTTGCAGGGAGGCCGTTGTCTCTGACTCAATTTTCCAGCTGGTTTGACTATCAGGACACAAGCAGGTCATCTGACTGGCGCAAGGCCACACAGTGAGCAAAGGGTTCAGCCAAACATGAACCCAACCTTATTATTATTATTTAATTGCACAGTTTCTGGGAACTTTGTAGCTTTGTAGCAGATGGGATGCTAATCACATTCACTGAAAACTTAAAGGAGGAGCCTCAGTGCAGAGCTCTGCATCTGGCTCAAGAAATGTGTATGAATCATTTCCCTCGTGGAGAAGACAAAGCTGGGAAATACCCCCTGCCCCCCATTAAAAGGCCATTTTGCATACGATGGCTGTTCTAGTGCAGCAGCAGTTTGGTTTCGCATCTTCTTCAAAGAAGTCACTGCAGGGCCTCAGCTTTGCCCAATTAAGTTACCTTTTCTCTTTTTGCCCCCTTCTTCTTGCCTCTTCCCCAACCACCACCCCTCCCCGAGCAATTTCAAGTTCATACCCAAACTACTACAGTGTGAGAGAATTTCTGGGTGCAAACCGCATGCAGTTGTGGGTGAAATCTTTGGGATAATTGCAGTGAGGTTGAATCTGACACAAGTTGAGACAATTTGAAAGTCACCTTTTGGGCATTCTCATCTATGACTGTCCTTTATGTTTATATTAATATGTTTGGGTTAAGTTTTTCAAGCTAATACATTCAGCTTTCGTTCTCTCAGTTTGGGATTTTTGTGTCTTTTTAAGCTACAGAACGCTATTTTCAAATGAAGATTGATGCAAAAACTTGGTGTTGCTTTCATGGAAGTTCCATTGGATCCTTGCCCAGTAGGCTTCTCCACTCTCCTCCTTACCCATCAACAACGCTCTGTGACTCATGGAACCTCAGGCAAAGGTCTTCAGCTCCCTGCACCTCAGTGTTCTCATCTGTCATTCGGGTCCATGATGAAGAAGTATAGTGAGGTGATGCATGAGGATGTCTGTTTTTTTTTTTTTTCCATACCACCAAGCAATTCTCTGACACCGGCTGGGTGTCCTACGATTCAACTCAATTCTGACACTATCTACTCAGAGATAGCATCAGATCCCACAGACTAAGGGCTCAGTTGTAAAAGACTGCCCCCCACGTCAGATGCCAACTGCAAACCTAGGTTATCATCTCGGCTTCTGACCAACCAGCTATACGTTGGAGGTTTCCATGACCTCTTCCTTGGGTTTGATTAATTTACTAGGGCATCTCACAGAACTCAGAGAAGCATCTTACTTCCTAGATTACCAGTTTATTGTAAAAGGATATAACTCAGGAACAACCAGATGGAAGAGATGCATAAGACAAGGTATGGAGAAGGGGCCTGGAGCTTCCGTGTTCTTTCTGAGAGCACCGTTCTCCCAGGCACCCCAGTGTGTTTACCAACCCAGAGGCTCTAAGAAGTCCATCCTTTTGGGGTTTAGCGATACCTTCATTACAAAGCTTGGTTGATTAAGTCATTGGCCATTGGTGATTGACCTCAATCTCCAGCTCCTCTTCCGACCCCAAGTTGGGGGGTGAGGCTGAAAGTTCCAATCCTCTAAGTTTCCCCTGGCAACCAGCTCCCATCCTTAGGTTACCTAAAGTCTTTTCAAAAGTCACCTCATGAACATAAATTCCAAGGGTTTTAGGAGCTTGGTGCCAGAAATGGGGACGAAGACCAAATATATATTTCTTATAAATCACGATACGACATGCACACACAGTGACTTGCATGCTAGATGTTCAATTAGCCTTCCATTCCTTGACTCATTCTTATTTGGGCTCTAATTCGTCCTCTTTATTTTTTTGGTTAGTATCGCTGCTTCTGTGATCCACAGGGCTGAAGCTTTACTTACCCCATTCCCATTCCCTGACTCCACTCCAGGCTAAGCCCCTTCACCCCAGGGAGTTTATTTCTTGTTTTCATCCTTTTCACTGCCTTTCTAGGTGCCCCCAACATTTTCCCTCCAGATCATTTCATTCTGCTCTCTCTTCTCCCACCCCCTCCTCTCTAAACTCCTCAGCCACCAACAAATTATTTTCCCTTTATTACAAAAAAATTGGAACACACATAAAAGTAGAATGGATATATGCCTTACAAAAATAAGGGTATTTTATTAAATATTATTATATATTCACAGGAACATTATCATACCTTACAAAACACAATCCAAATACTTTGTTAATGTTATTTAATACCCAGTCCCTGTTCAATGTCTTTTTATGTTTAGTTTGTTAGGATCTGAATGCAAATAAGGTGCACAGGTTGTGTTTGGTCCTCTTGATCATTCGTACCCTTTTCCCCAATTAATTCTCCCAAGACAAGTCCTGACCACTGGGTTTCTAGTCTCCTCTTTTTATCCTCCTTTTGTAAGTGATTAGAAGGCAACGTCAAAGATTAAAGACAAGCCCCATCTTGATAGGGTCTTTTGAGCATTCTCCATTGCATATTTTAAAGCCTAAAGCCTTGCATTTATAGTTTAACACGTAAACTTTCCGTTCTTTTGGGAAAGAGACGTTTTGTTAATGACACTCTCTGAGGAAAATGGAGATGGTTCAAGCTTAACACTGCCCAGCACATAGAAAATACTCAAAAAGTTTATGGATTCTCAATTGGCAATGATGGTCATTATAATTATTGCATCTCAGAAAGCAAGACTTAGGGTCAGCTGACGTACGTCGGAAATCTTGGTTTTCTACTTGTGATTAGGCATGTTATAGAAAGAATATCTCTAAATCTCCCTTTCATTAATTATGAAATGAGAATGATAACATCGCCTAGCACTTCAAGGAAAAGAGATAGTGTGGATAAGACACGTATAATATTGCTGGGTACACAACAGGCCTTCAACTAATGGTACTGTATATACCATATATGTAAAATAAAAATATTAAGTCATTCATTACCATCCACCTTATTTCTGTTTCTTCCCTATCTTTCAATTCACATGTGGACAGGAATCTATATACGTTTCAATGTATATGTGGTATAATAGAATATTTATTTAGGATTCTAGGTCTGTACTCATTTTTTGGTAGCAATCTAGCCTTAAGCAATTCTCTCTACCAGCTTGAGCACAGTTTATTCATTTGTAAAATAGGAAGACTCACATCTGTTGTGAGAACCTTACAAAGTCAGTATAATATTCACATAGCTTCCACAAGGGAGAAAGGACTTTCAGCAAGAGTGCCTACTGACAGGCTGAGTCCAAAGAACACAGAATGGATTTTTAAATAAATGAATACGAATTCCAATGCTATGATTACATTCAGGAAGTAATTCATAAGTATTGTCTTTTTAAAAAAAAATCACATTAATCTTCCTGGGTTTACTTGCTTTTCTTTGCCATTGAATCATTCCACCAGGATTTCCTATGTTTTGAAGATTAAGAACTACAAAATGCTAAAGATAAGTTGACTCTTGGAGGTCATGTGTTAAGTGGGAAATCACCTTGATGCAATGGTACCCTCGAAGTGTATTACCATGTCACCTACCACAGTGGTCAGGAACATAAAGACTCAAGTGCCAGATTAAGATGTTTGAACCATGTGGTTTAATAAACACACAGTGAGAAGCAAGGGGGAAGAGACGGATGATTGACACACCAAAGCTGGCTACAAACAGGGTTAAAGGACCATACTCCTTGAATCCTGTATTAGGCAATGCCTATAGTCTCTCTCTGTCTCTGTCTCTGTTGCTTCTTCTATCTCTCACTCTCTCTTTGTTTCTCTGACACACCAGCCTTCCCTGCTGGGGTTATGAGGTGGACCAGAATTCATAATGAACAAGGGGGTCTGGAAGGGGCTTGAGGCAAACACAGACTTGCTTTTACGAGACAGACAGACAAGTTTTCTTGGTCACAGCTGTAGCTTGCCAGTTGGCCTGCTGGCTTTTACCTGTGTGCTGTAGGCAGAAAATTGGTAGAGCCAAAATAGGTGTTCCCAATGAATGGCCAACTTTAGGCCTGGTGAATTCTGAGTACCTTAGTGTCTTAATGTAACTCTGAATATTTCGTCTTTCCCACCTACCACCAGTACTCATGCTCAACTTACGTTATCTATGTTTAATGTGTCTCACCAGCCACTTACATCTCTTAATTTCCTCTATCCTCATTGGTCTGTTTTTCTTAGTTTACAGAGTCGAATCAAACATCCTTAAACAATACAGCAAACATATATCATCATGCACTACAATTCTGTGTGAAACAAGCCTGGACTTCCACTATCCCTTAATCTTCCTCCTGTTCTCAGATTGAGACATAGAAGCTTGAGGGAAGGAATGGAGACCAGCTTCAGACATTAGAAGCAGACAAACATCCCAGCAACCGCACTGGGTCTTTCTGGAATACATTTGGAGGCAAAAGGACTATCAATGCATGTCAACCTTCTGCAGGCCACGTGAGACAGTGGAAGAAAGGCCAGGTGGGCCTGGGTTGAAACCCCAGTGCTTCCAATTGACTGAATAACATGACCCTGGGAGAACTGCTTAAATTTTCTAAGCCTTCTTTCCCTAGCTTATGAAATAAGAATAGAATCATTTTCTGGAATTATATGAGAAAAGGCATGCAAAGAGCTAATTATCTAGGGGGGCTTACGATGAGACGCATATAAATGTGAGTTCTGCTGTTCTTCCACACACGTCTTCTGATGTCTCTTCAGTCTAGGCTTCAAACTGTCCCCAAGCCAATGGCGTTTACTGTACCCATCAGACCCAGGCTGCAATTTTGACTCAGGATGGTAACAGGGGGTGCCTCTGCTGGGTTTTGGGGCTCCCAGCAGCGAGGGGGCTTTGCCTTTTGGTGGGAACTCTCCTGCCGTGGGCACCATTAGCTGCTCTGAGTGAGGTCTCTTCGGCGGATGCTTCATTCTAGACCAAAAGTGATTCAAAGAAGACACAATAAATTGTGCTCAGGGCTGACAACCACGGCTGCCAAGGACAGAGCTGCACACAGCAGGCCTTCTTGTTCTGTTAGAAGCACTTGGAGCCCCTGGGGTAAAGTTTCCTGTAAGTGTGGGTGTTAAAACCGTTTGTTTTGGTGTTGTTTTTGATATGCACAACTCTGTCCAGAGGCTACGACATGCAAAGTCTTGCCAGAAAGTCATCACAGAGGCATAAATAATAGCATAACCACAACCTGAAGCCCAGCAGTCATTCTCCACGCTCTCAGTCCCCGACGCCCCTTCTCTGGTCTCCAGCTCCAAACTTGTAGAGGTTTCTGCAAAGAGGCGCTAGGTGGAAAAATACTACAAATCTCTCTTGGCTCACCAGGGCCCGCCCATGCTGGGACGGGGAGAATTCCAAGGTGAACAGGCTGCGTTATCACCCCAGACTTCCTTGGCACAAACAGTCCATTTCCAGCCCTGAAACGTATTTTCAGAGGGTAATGGACAACCAGTCCCAGAGTAAACACAACACAGCCAGTTTGCAGGTGTTACGTTCCTTTGTGTTTGCCAACCAGATGTTCCTGTCTGGGACTTGGTCTTTGGCTCGTTGGGCTCCCTGAGCTGAACAGAAATGTCACTCTTTCTTGCCCTTTTCAATAAAATAAAGCAAGGTCTTCAGAGGACAGGGCTCAAAATGAGCTGTAGATTTCACTTGCAAACTATTAATCTATTTGTGTCAAGTTCGTTCTTTCTTTTTTTTCTTCCCCCACCCCAATCTGGATTAGGCCAAGAAACACAAGTCATAATAAACATGTGAATCTTGACCTTTAAAAAAAAAGTAACTACTATAGCACAGCTATAAAATTTACCCTGGGGGATTTAGGCTGCAAAATTCACGCCCGTGTCCCTGTGCTCTTGTTTGGCACGGGGTGCAGCGGACACCGGCACACACTCCAAGGCCAAAGCGGGAAGGTGCCAGTGCTATTTCTACCGCTCCCGGTCAAGACAACCGGCGTGCTGTGGACACTTGGGGATATTTGGACGGCATACTCCCTCTCTCTGTTTAGCCAACTGTGCTGAGCAACAGTGGGTCAGCTTGGAGAAGGCTGAGTGCTTCTAGAATGTCTGACAGATTGAGGGAGGTGGTGAAGTAGATGAACTTGGATTTAGGACCTGAGACTTTCAAAAGCCACTCCGAAGTTCAATCTCGTGTCATTAGCCTAGAAGAGTTCCACCTGGTTCTTGTTGAACAAATCTTGGTCTGAGCATTGAACTGGTTTGATCATAGCTAAGTGGAGGTTTACAGGAGGCTCCTTTTACTATTAAACCTTAGAATTTGGGGGCAGAAAGGAGCTCCTCATTCTTTCATCCAGTTTGGGAGTAGCATCAGGTCATCACTCCTCAGTCACTGACTTAGCGTTATTCGTTCTCCCTGGGATAATCCCAGAGCACAGCAACCTGAGCTGCCCGGGGATTCCTGCCACTTGGGACCCCCCCAGTCTTTTCCCAGCTCATGATAAATGAGGTAACCCTAAAATGTCCTAAAGCTTAAAGTTTGATTGTGGAAAATGCACACAGCATGGTTGACTGCATAAGAAATTCAATGTCACACGTACTGTGTGTTCCTCAAAGCACTAGAGTTATAAGATCTATCTTCTTTGTGATCTTGTTTGATTCTAATTAATAATACCTTATGCTACCATAAGTGGTTATGGTTTGTAAAACACTTTGGCTTACTTGATTCAGGACAAGTGTATAAGGCAGGTGGAATTAGGGCCCCTTTGCAGGTGAATTAACTTGGTGACTGTATGTGATTTCCCCAAAGTAATTTACCAGTCAGCGGCAAGACCAGACTCCAACTTTAACCTCTTAACTCTAAATCCAGGGTTTTTCCAAGCAGGCTGGGAGTTCACAGCGGTAGGTGCCACAGTTCACGCGGTATAGATGAGGACGTTGAACAGGGATTAAACAACTTTGCCTACAAAAAGTAGTTTGTGACAGAGCCTGAGAAACCTGCTTTTCTTGACTCCTAGTCCGATGTTCCTTCCGGGTCTTCGGGCAGCTGCGAAGCGGGGGAGTCTGAAAGTGGCAGAGATTTTGTGATCAGATGAAAAGAAATCCAATATATAAATCCTATTTTCGAAGTGCTTATAAATTTGTAGTGTGTATGTCATCACAATGCATAAAATAAAATAGCAAAAAACTCTTTACTACGCATCTCTTCTATTTATGGAATCTATTGTCCAACTCTCCTTTTATATTATTACAATGTTTGTGTGTGGAATGTGTCACCTGTTAAATCAGTAATTTTGTATTCAAGACATGGTGGGTAATTCTATGCAGGCGTTGCGCTTGAATTTCCCATCTGCTGACAGAAGTGATGGAGTCAGTCACAGCCTTGAGATTTCTTTTCAATGAAATGTATTTGTTTTCCTTTTTCATCCTAGTTTTATGAACAAGATTCAGGGGTTCGCTCTAGACTGACAGAGAAGATGGAGACCTGGGAATTAGTTCTGTCACCTGCAGAAGGATCTGCTTTCCTTCCTGTCCATGTGTATTCAGACAGAAAAGCACATTCAAGGGAGGCGCAGCAACTCCAGGGGACGGGACCTGCTGGTGGAATGTCAACTATTAGGTTTGCTTGGACATCATCCAGTGGGCTTTCCCGGTGAAATACCACAGGGCAATTCTCTATGACATTTCAATTCTAAGGTATAGACTCCTCCACCCCAGGCCAGGTCAAGGGTCCCTGATATGGGCTTTCTCTGATGCCCTG
Source organism: Pseudorca crassidens (assembly GCF_039906515.1). Classification (NCBI taxonomy): domain Eukaryota; kingdom Metazoa; phylum Chordata; class Mammalia; order Artiodactyla; family Delphinidae; genus Pseudorca; species Pseudorca crassidens. Next base: position 138,191,519 of record NC_090296.1, on the reverse strand, counting down.
CACTTATATTGTTTGGCCAACTCCACTATTAAACCTTTATATGTCTATTTTCATTATTATTATTAATTTATTAATTTATTTTTTGGCCGCACTACGCAGCTTGCAGGATATTGGTTCCCTCACCAGGGATCGAACCCAGGCCCTGGTAGTGAAAGTGCTGGGTCCTAACCGCTAGACAGCCAGGAAATTCACTATTTTCATTACTATTTAGAGTCAAAGGGTCTAATACAGTGCTTGGCATCCTGCAGGGGCTGATGTGAAGCAGTTGAATAAAGGCATGGAGGAATGACCAACGAACCTTAAATATGGCCTAATAGTGATCTCCCCTTTCTCTACAGGCTAAACATTTCAATATCCACTCAAAATTTAGCCCAGCCAGGAGGACCGTCGTGTTTTATTCTCTAAGCAAAACGAAATAGCTCTTTGTGTGTTGATAGACTTGCTCTTGGGTTTAAACTTTCTAAGCCTTGCTTGATGAAGTTAGGATGTAGGTATCTGAAAGGGCCCCCAGTCGTGACGGAATTAAGTCCAAATTCCTTGCCGAGCCCCCAAGATCTTCCTGCTTGTGCCTGACTCTGCAGTGTGGAGTCGTCAGCCCCAAGCTTGTGGCTGTCCAGCTCTCCTGGCCTTACTGTCCACACACTCTTGTTCCTCTGCCTCTTTGCATGTCCTGCTCTCAATCAGGAATGCCCTTCCTCCATCGCCTTTGCCTGGAAAGCTCCTACACATATTGGGGAACCCAAATCAAATGCCACCTCCCTTTTTTCCTTAAAACTTTAAAAATCCCTCTTCACCCTCCCCACCTCTTGCTGGTACCTTTTATAGCATTTTGTTTATGTAGTAATTATTGTGCCTATCATATTTAACCAGAATTACTAGAAATCCTTGCCTCTTTATATGGGCAGGTACTGTATTCTATTAATTTGGGTATCCCTTGAACCTAGGAAAATATCTGGTACAGATTAAATGCTTAAATCTTTGTCAGATAAGCAACTGACTGGCTGAATGAATGAATGAGAGGGAAATAGAATGTAGAATGACGACGCACTTTTAACTTATGAAAAAGGATGAGATGGTTTATTCATAATTTTAGATCAATAGACATTTCTAGTGTGAACTACTGGATGACAAGCTTCTGGGTGACAAGCCACCCAGCTCAGTACCTGGCAATATTAGGGGTTAAGTAAAGTTTTGTTGATTGAATGAAATAGTTGTATGAACAAGTGGTCTGAGATTCTCCTGCAATTATGTAGGTTGACCTCTGGCTTTGTTTAGCTTACGTTTGGTGATCTTTTATTACAAGCCTGCCCCTATGCATTTCTTCTCTCTGTCCCTGTTTAATTCCTAAGCATTGGGGACGCTAATGCCCCCTTATGATACACTGCAAAAGATGATACAGGGAAGTTTAGAAACTTTGTGAAATATGGTATTGAATACCAAGTAAAGGCTCACTGGTTATTTTCAAATTTGACTTTCCTTCCTTGGGTTTCTAGCATCCGAGATCATTAAAAATAGATAGCATTTTAGGCCATTTTAAACACCTATCTTACTTTATTTCCACCATTATTTTTGCTTTCTCTTCCTGTGGTTCTCTGAGGTTGAAGAGAGAAACCTCAAGGTTACTTTCAATATCAGACGGTTTCATTGCTCAGGGCCCACGTTCCTAGGTTAATTTATTCTCAACATTCTGCAGCTTCTTATAAAAAGATGGTTTGCAAAACCGTACTTTATAGTCAAAGTGTAGGATTCGAAAACTTGAAACTCAGATTAATATGACCACTCTAGTGTCATTTGGATTTAAATTGTGAGGAGAAACCGGGAATGATGCTCTTAGCTACCTAAGGAAATTAGGTGTCCCTCTTCTCACAGGACAAACATTTTTGAGCACCTGCCACGTGCCGAGTACATAGTCATGGTCAAATGCTTCAGGATGACAGAAAAATTAATGCCTTTTATTACAGATTTTTAACATTTCAACTTAAGTTTAGGTCATGCTTTATAACTGTTTACAGAAGTTTTATGTGTGTACAACTAATCATGAACATGTTTATTTTTATTAGTTACACTGTGCTTAATCAATATCTGTTGAATGAATACATGATTGACAAGTAAAAAAATAAGTAAAATGTGGGGAGCATATTCAGCTAGATGATCTATCTGATGTGGAGGTCACATTCAAGGCTTTTATTGATATTGACATTTCACCAGCAACTAAAGAGCAGACAACAGTTTCACTTTTGATCCTAATGTTCTCTCGTTTTTAATAATCCATCTGGGACAAGGCTGAAAATCCTTACTTACCCCAGCATCAGTGCAGCTCAGATCCATCTCCGATTTCTTATTTCCTCACCCCCTTTGATTTCCTTCCTTGTAGCATTTGTATCCATATCCATTTCCTTCCTAGATTACAGGTTTCTTTGAGGCAGGGACTTCCTTATTGATTTCCTTCTCCCCACCTCAAAATCTACTGTAACGTGTAATAAATGTCTGTTGAATAAAATACGGACTTGCTCAAAAGAACAACAGACCCCCAAAAGTACAAAAGATAGAGGCACCTGAGCATGTTGACATTTTTTATTCTGCTTGAATTTTGTCCACACCAATGACTGAAGGTCTTCTGTTTTCCCCTCCCTTTTCTCCTAGTTGGAGGACTTTATGTACACTTGTTAAAAGAATGCAAATGTTGACTGGTGAGCCATTGATTGAATCTCAGAGAGTGAGGAAACAGGTCTCAGAGGGCCTGGCTCCACTTTCCCAGGCACCAGGCACAAGGCTGCTGGTGCAAAGTCCCTTGTGAAAGTCAGGCCCGAGTTCTTGACAAGCTGCAAAGGCACACGCTTTCAATTTTGCTCTGAAACAGTGTCTGAAATCAATACCCATCACACAGAACATGGCGGAGGCTGGGAGGCTGGCAGGGCTGCTTCTGACATTTCAGGAGCATCTCAGCTGTCCCTAAGGGTGGTGGTCTGGCCTTGTTCAAGCCCACGTGGTGCTGGGCAGGGGGAGCCTGAGCTGTTCTCTCCAGATACCCTGGAGCAGTTTTGAGCCATGAGAGCGAGTGGGAGGAAAGAAGATCTGACACCCTTGGCTTGTGTTCTGGTCTAGCAGGGCCCGTTTTAATTCATTGAATTGATTTGTAGGGCTGATGTCATAAAAAAAAGTGATTCATTTTGTTGCTGGCAAGAGAAATGGAGAGAAATGAGCCATTCTGGGTGGATTGCTAAGGCGGATCTGTGAAGAGGGAGATGTCTGGCCCACCAGTGGGTCAGGATATGGGTGAGCTCCTGACATACAGTCTTTGAGACAATGTGTGCAGTGTCCAGCATGGTGCCTGGTGGATCGTCCATGTTCCCGAGTCTTAGAGCTTTTCTCCGATGTTACACCTAAGTCTCTTCTTGGAATTAATATAGGTGCGTACCCATTTTAAGCAAGATATACCATAAGGGCCACGTATACTTCTGAAGTAGGGAGATTTCTCCGATATGTTACACCTAAGTCTTTTCTTGGAATTAATATAGGTGTGTACCCATTTTAAGCAAGATATACCATAAGGGCCATGTATACTTCTGAAGTAGGGAGCTATTTCTGGCACTTCTCATTGGGTCAGTTAGCATCCAGTTACCCTTGTGGGGTACCCCCTTTTCTCCCCGATCTCCTTCTTCCTGCAACTCCCAGCACAGCCAATTGTTTATCTGATGTGCCCTGAGGCTCATCTCTCTCCTGAATTATGGTAACAGGGCATCCTAATTGATCATTCTGTCCCCAGATTCTCCTGTCTCCAATTAAGTACATCCTCTGCATTCGGAGTACTCATTCTCACACAGATAGATCATCTTCATTTCCAGGTATATTCTCCAAAGCTTCTCATTATCATCGGTAGAGTATTGCCAAAATTATTTGAATTGGGTTATTGCATCTTTACCTCAGCCCACATACCAAACCCTGTCTCTGGCCTCTCCTTTCTGTACATTTCTAGGAATGTAGGACAGTTTGTCTCCTCTCAGACATGACAACTGTACTGTCAACTAACTCTGTTGTATGACAAGCTCCTCTTCACCTGCAAGACTCTGCTCAAACACCATTTCTTTTCTGTAACTCTTCATGTTTTCCTGACACAAAGAATTAATCATTCTACCCTGTTCTGATCCCTTATAATGTTTCACGTACCTTTATAGCAACATTAACCATTCAGTGTTATTTTGCTATTGATACTTATTTTCAAAAAATCTTCCATAATAAGCTATGAAGGCAGAAATTTTAATTTGTGTTTGAACGTTTTGTGCCCATCATGGTGCCTGCTAGTTGTCTAGTAGGTGCTTTGACAAAAGTCTGGATTTCATTCTTTTTAAATAAATTTATTTTTGGCTGCGTTGGGTCTTTGTTGCTGCACGCGGGTTTTCTCTAGTTTCGTTGTGGTGTGCAGGCTTCTCATTACTGTGGCTTGTCTTGCTGCGGAGCACGGGCTCTAGGCGCATGGGGTTCGGGCTCAGTAGTTGTGGCACATGGGCTTAGTTGCGCTGCAGCATGTGGGATCTTCCACCCGTGTCCCCTGCGTTAGCAGGCGGATTCTTAACCGCTGCGCCACCAGGGAAGTCCAGAAGTCTGGATTGAATCTTCAAATTTGAGGCACATGAGTCCCTTGGGTTTGACCACTCATGAATATGACATATTGATATTTATTGGTTGTTGCTACTACTTTAGGAGTTGGCTATAGATATTATGCCATCTTAAAATCAGATCCTATTGGATCTCAGCACTAAAAGTTTCTTAATAGGCTTCTGATCCATGTACATCTTTTGGTTTAGCACAGCGCTTCTTAAATTTTTTGTTCTAAAAATTCTGGGCTCTGATGCATGCAAAATATCTGCATATATTGATAAAGTGTCCATGGATTTTCCAAAATCTACTCAAGAGATAGACACTTAGAAGTCTCTGGTGGAGAAGAATCTTTTAGAAAGAGGACTCTTTTTTTTTCATTGATATTCTTTTTTTAAAATTAATTATTATTGGAGTATAGTTGTTTTATGAGGGCTCTGTCTTGATTTTTCTGCTAGGTGACTTATCTATGGGAAAGATGGGCTTATGAATGGGGAAGCCAGTTTTCATGATTTGTATTTTCATTACCTGGGAACAGCCTGAGACTAATTTGTGAGGCACGGAAATCAGCATGATCTTCAGGTGGTCATATGTTTTAATAGGACTGGTTTAAGTCATTGCTTCCATGGTAACTTGGTGGCAAGAGAAACCCACACTCTCTTCATATCCATTACCCATTTGTACTGAAGCGTAATTCCTGATGGATAGAAGCCCAGCTAGAGTGCCTGGGTTTCAATCCTGGCTCCATTAAGGGGCATGACCTTGGGCAAGTCACTCAGATACTTTCAGCTTCGGTTTCCTCATCTGTAACATGGGAATAATAAAAATTGCCATGGGGGATAAGATCACAATATGACACATCGTAGAACATCAAAGATTTATGTAGAGGGCTTGGCTTGGTGCCTGGTGCAGGCTGAAAAAGTAGCCATTTATAATGATTACTTTTATTTGATGCTTTCTTTTATTTGATGCATTGAGCTGGTTCTCCTAGGCTTGGTTTTTTCAATTTATTTTAAAATTGAAGTATAGTTGATTTACAACATTGTGTTAATTTCCACTGTACAGCAAAATGATTCAGTTATACACATATAGATATTCCTTACTAGATTTGGTTTTGATTTATATTTCATACATTTGATAAGTGTTAATATTTGGTGAAAGGGAATACTGTGATTTTGAATATTTAAAATTGCCATTCTTTACAACAACACACATCCTGTATGCCAAATGGTTTTTGGAATGAAATATCAGTAGGAAGAAAAGGCCAACCACTTACCTAGAGAGCAATGCTTGTTAAATTTTAAGAAGTTAGGATTAGAAAGTTACTTTATATGAAACTTTTGTCTGATGTCTTTTGTGTTTTCTTGAAACACAAAAGTAACTACATACATTAGTAAATGATTAGTGTCCTAATTCTTTTAGTTTTTCTTAACCCTTTGGTTGTTCAGTAGGCAACAGGAGGTGAAAACAAATTCTAGTCTTAGTTCTCATATGATATCAGAGAAACTGGCTGAGAAAATATATTCGAATTGGTATTTAAACACTTTTGAATACATGTCATGTGCCAGCTACTTACTGCCTTTGTATGTAATGTCTCAATTTTCATAAATCTGTTAGATCTTATTACTTGATTTCAGAGGTGAGGAAATGAAGGCCTGGGGAGGTTATAAAAAGATTATCTTGTAAAAAGATGCTTTTTCTATTGAATTAACATTAATTTGGCCTTTTGTCTGGTTTTGCTGATTTCAGGTGAACTGGATTGAAGGAGGGCTGAGTCACTGACATGGTAGATCAGTTCTCTCATTTGAACAGCAGGGTTTTTACAGCCTGCTTTGTCAGGAAAAACATTCCTTAGAGTATCGTTTTTTGTTTAAAACAGAAATCATTGTGTTGAATGCTTCTGATTTGGCTGTAGAGCAAGCAAGCACATGCCCTCCAGAAATATCAAGAAAGGAGAAGCTTACCGCATGGCAAACTGCCTCCACTTCTCATCCAAAATAGACCTCTGGCTGAGGTAATGTCAAAGTCTGTTTCACATTCCTTTGGTGGGGCTTACAGATGATCTCTTTAGGATAATCTCTTTGGAGCAACTTCATTTGCCTAAATATTAATTTGATACTGTTCTACATTTTGTCATTGTTAAATCATTTGAAAAGGTAGCTTTCTATAATGGAGCTAGAAGCATTTTTATTTTTGTGTGATGGGTTAGAGCAGTGGTTCTCAACAAGGGGTCCATTTAGCCCCTTGGGACATTTGCCAATGTCTGGAGACATTTTTGCTTGTCCACAGCTGGGGGTTGCTACTGGCATCTAGTGAGTAGCGGCACGAGATTCTGCTAAGCATCCTCCAGTGCCCAGGACAACACCCTCTGACCCCCTCCCCCGCCCCCCCCCCCCCCCCCGCCCACCACCCTCAACAGAAAATTATCTGGTCCAAAGTGTCAATAGTGCCAAGAAACAATGCCTTAAAATGCCTTAAAATCGCTCCCATATTTCTAATCTGAGCCCATTTAAAAATATTTATCTCTTCCAGCACAAGCAGAGTTAATGTGGTGTTGAATTCTGTGGCTTTATCTCAACTCCCAAGTCTGAGATGATCAATGCCTCGAATTCTTTCCTTGCTGTCAGTTATCGACTTTTTCTCAGTCTCTGGTATCCCAGCTCTTGTTGCTGGGGGATGCTCGTAGGATGGTGCGGGAGCTGAAGGAGAGCTTGCACCATTTCCTACCTCCCTGAAACGTGCCTTTAACTAGATAGAGAAAAATTATCTAATAAAATAAATTTACCACTAAGCCAATGAAGAAATTCTGGAGACAGGAGTAGATGATCTTGCTGATAAGAATTAGAAATATGACTTGAATATCTTTGAGGAAATAATTTATTTATGCAGTGGATAAATTCCTGTCAAGTCATTTAAAAATATGATTGTTACATTCTTAAGACGAAGAATCCCCCATTTACCTGCCAAACATTCTGGGTGTTTCCACTGGTATTCCATCTTCAATAAATGAAATATGATGCTTGTGTGGTTATTTTTTGTCAAATTTCAGTCTGATTTCTCAAACCTTGTCTACATTCATGTATTTAATTAACAAACTAATTTTTAAAACCATGTTTTGATGCCTAATATCAATACATTTCAGCACTCTCTCAGCTCCTGAGCAAGGCAAATGTGAACAGAATATGGTTCTTGTGCTTGAAAAACTGATTAAGTTTAGTGGAAAAAAAAAAGACTTTTAAGCAGATATTTACAATTAATGGGGTCAGTGCTATACAAGGAGAAATGCAAAGTGCTCTGGGAACACACATAGGACAAATTATGTTTTGGGAATTGAGAAAAAATTTAGGCACAAGGTAATAAATGTGTTGGGTATTGAAGAATGAATAGGAGTTTTCTGGACAGAGGAGTGACAGTCAGAAGCAAGAAGATATTAAAGAGCATGGACTGATTGATGTTCTGTGGCAGGAATATGACATGAATAGGAATGAAGAGCATGAGATGAAGCTGGAGATTTTTCGCCTAAATATGATGAGCTCTTTTGGGGAAGGGGATCTGCCCTATTCTTTGTATCCCTGGTGCTTGGGACAGTGCCAGGAACATAGCATCTCACAGCATCAGCAGCAGTAGCAACATCAACACAGCAAGGGATTGTAGATTGTGTGCTCCAAGTCTCTAAGCAGAGAAACAATACCATTAGAGTTGGAGGTACAGGGACAGGGTAGATAGGAACAGAAGTAGGAAGTCTCATCCTAAGGAAACTGTAATCAGGGCAAGTTGTCATAAGGACCACGGCAAAAGAAAAGAATGAAAGAGAAGGGATTCTAGAGATACTTGGTAGGTAAATCTAGTAGAACTTGATGAACAAATGAAATTGAAGAGTGATATAAGTGGTAGTTGGAGGTGCTGTCATTCATAGTGTATGCAGAGTATACTTAGAACAATCTAGTTTTCAGAATGTCATATTTGAGGGAGCACCTTCAGATGCCTTGGATAAGCAATGCTCTGGTTGAGAAATATTGGCCTGAAGATTTGCTGGCTCACGTGGTGATTGTCTCCCATGCTTTGTCTTCAGGAACCTTGGCTACTGGCTTCTGAACCATCTTGCTTGGCGCTGGCATCTCTGTGACCTCCCAGGATGGGTCTTGGCCTTACCATCCCTTTGCCATCCTGGGCCACCACTCCCAAATTTAACCACAGACTCAGACAGTTGCCTGATCTCTAGATTCTGGTGACAGCCTGCCTACTTGCTCTTCTTGCCCTCACCAAACTCACTGACCAAGCACATCGCACAAGAAGAGGTGAGTGAATCTTTTCCTTACTTTGATGGTAAAGTCAGCATTCCTTTTACATTCCAATGACCACAGGAAAGTGTATAGTCTTTCTTGGTATCCATGGAGGATTGGTTCCAGGACTGTCAGCCAAGGATTCCAAAATCTGTGGATGTTCAAGTCCCTTATATAAAATGATGGTAGTACAGTTGGCCCTCCGACTCTGTGGTACCACATCTGTGGAGATGGTGGGCCGGCTGTATTTTAACACAATAACCCTAATATATTCCCCTCCTTAATAAGATATACAACAATTTCTTAACATGTTTATTTCTACCAAATTAAGTTTTGAGAAACATTCTTGTTAGTAACACTGATCTAGGATATTTTTGTGATATGAAATTAACTTTGGCATGCACCACAGAAAGAATAACAAATTCTGCATAGACCACCTTTGCTGTGAGATTTACATTTCTGAGTCTCTCAAGAAATAGAGCACAGCAGCTCTGATTGTCTTCACATCTTTATGTTTGATGGTGCCAGTAGATTTTCTCAACATTTATTCTAAAAGGGACATACTTAGTGAGTTCCTTAAATGCAGATGATTCTGATTTTATTTGTGGAACAGCTCCTCCTTTAGCATGGCTTAGTACAACAGAATGCATCTGAGGCCTGCTATACTCTAAAATTAGGAAGTTTCATGCAGCATATTGCCAAATGAACTGCATCATTTGGGAAAGTACACAGTCCAGCGAGATCTAGGTTTGACTTCCTGGTCTACCACTTTCTTGATGCAAGATACTTAACTTCCTTATGCCTCAGTTTATAAAATTAGCATCCCAGAGTTGGTGTGAGTATAAAACAAGGGAGTGTATTGAAAGTATCAGCAGGTAGATAGGTCCTTCAACAGAAGTTAGAGGTTCTGGCTCAAGGTCTGGCTCACATTCAAGGAACACCAAACCACAGAAATGCCCTCACCCCCTCTTAATGCATCAAAAATTTAAGCTAGTCAGTCAATCTGGCACAAAGTGGTCATAAAGATATGTATTTTCCAATTTTAGTCTTTTTATACATGGAAATTGGGTAGACATGGAACCCATGGACTTACAGTTAATAATAAATAGTTCAGTCCATGGCTTACAAGGCAGAGTTGGGGCCAGGTTGTGAAGAAGGGGCAACGGAAGACTGGACATATTCGAACATAGTCCATATACTGTTAACCAACCGCTGCACAGAACCAGGTTCCTTGCATTTGCTTTTTATGACCACCCTGCAAGGATATACTGATTCAGTTTACATATGAAATAACACAAGCTTAAAGAAGTTAAGTAACTTTCCAAGATCACTTGGCCAGTGAGGATGGATAGCTGGGTTTGGTTTCAAATCTCATGCCTTTCCAATGCTCCATGCTGTTTCCCAGGGACTGGAAATGAGCCCATTTGTAGATACTGAAAACAGGAGGGAGTTTTGAAATCTCTGCTCTCAGGAGGTAGGCTGTCTGCGTTGACCATGTCGATAGAAAGCAGGACAGATTCAACCATGGGGCAGTCAATCTAAGTCTCCTGGAAGGCTCTGCCTGTCATCCCCAGGAGTCCTGCTCAGTCTCTTTCATCCTTGTCCCTATGGGCCCTGCCCTGCTCCCGGCTGAGGAAGGGTCTTGTCTTTATATGGTGGGTCAATGGTACTTAGTCACCAAGGTAGGGACATTACACAACTGGGTTGCTGATTCTTAATGCTAACGTTTGGTTTACAGTAACTAGAGTTTTCTATGAGCATTCTAGGCTGGTCTGGTTAATATTTACCTATTGCCTCATTTTAAGAAGGGACTTAGGCAGTTTTTAGAATGTAGTAATAGCAGTAGCAGCAGATTAAATGACTATAATGGGAAAATAAAATGAAGGCGGGATTAAATCAACACACAAAATACGCACCTCGAAGACACATCATTGAGTACCATGAATGTTGGCATAAAAAGGTCCCAGGGAGCCTGTTGCTGAGATTTCTGATCTAAGCTGATACCAGATGAGGCTCTGACCTGGAGACTCTACCTGCTTGTCACATCCTTGGAACAGGTCATGCCTTATCTGCTGGTACATGGTCTGGATGTTGGACTATGCAGAATTCTGCCAGGTCATCATTTCCAAATGGCTTTATGGGGGAGGATGTGTTGAAGGAGAGTAACAACTAAGAAAGCCTAGGTACAGGGCATTGTGAGGGCAGTCATAGGTTGTATTGCTGTGTCAGAATTCTGGGTCAGAAGCAAACTATCCTGCTGCCTCATAGCATGGCACTGTAGGCATGAACCAGTGTCCTATTTATAGGGAGCTAGTCTATCCTAGTGGTTAGGAACATAGATTCTAAGGAAAGTAAGACAGGTTGAATCTACTTAGTAGTTGAGTCACCTTAGGTAAGTTGTTTGATTTCACCTCTCAAAGATAGAGCTGTTTTCCATGTTACATACCTTACTGTAAAGTTCCATACAAACGCAGTTTAGAGCAAAAACACTTATACTGGCTATTTTTAAACACAAGTTAATGTTAGAAAGTGTAGATACATCTCCAGACACCCATTATCCAAGAGTTTGATTCATCAACACTGCCCAGAAATGATTAAATGTTATTTAATAAGCTTAACGTAAGTCATAAAGAAACAACAAGAGGCTTTGTCAATCACTCGTAGCTAAAAAATGTTAACTCTCGATCTGATGCAGGAATTATGGCACTCAGACCACCTGGATAAAAGTACAACCTAGAGAAAGAAGTGAATTAGGGAGGAGAGTGAAGAGGAAGGCGGAGTGGTAGAGGATCCCTATATTCACCTCCCCCAACCTCTTGGCATCCAGGAAGGCAGATGCAGATGGGGGGCAGGTGACAAGTTTTATTCAGTCTGAAGATTGCTTCCTTTTGAAGCTTTTCTTAGAGACAGAAAATAATGAATGTCACTTCAACTTCCTTTGATTATGAGTGTTACTGTCCCTGGGATATCGTTTTTAAAATATACTATGCCAATGTATTTTATTCTCCTTAAATTATGTCCAAAGGGCAACTCATCGACCTAAAACATTAATTTGCTCAGGGTACACTTAGACCAAAGAGATCAGTGCTCACTTTTGAGTTTCAGAACAGATTTTCTTGAGTCTTCATTGAAAGCTAGGGTCTGTTGACAGAGAAAATGGTTATTTAAATTCCACTCTACTTCATAATCATACCAAGAGCCAAGACACAGTACAGAGAGGAGCAAATAAAAGGTTTAAGGGAATGTCTTACTAGAGAGGAAATGGTAGAAAGTTCTTTTACCATGGGAAAGAGGAGCTTAGTTAATGGAGGCAAGAATCAGAAGGCAAAAGCTAGGGTGAAAATTCTTGTGGGGTTGCTCAGAGGGACCTAGTGGCTCTATCACTTGGAAGAAGGTGGGAAAGACAGATTGAGGAGGGAAGCCAAAAGTAAAGGATTGGGAGAAAAGAGGACACTGGTGTCCTACTACCTCTTCCCCTCTTCCTATTTGAATTCTGGGAAGGACACTTAGCCGAATGCCCCAGGCCAGTGTGCCGACGTGGTCATGGGTGAATACTAATGGATTTGGGAAGGTTAGGCAGAGAGAATCTGAGCTAGTTCCCATGACCTGTGTCGGGTATGTAAGAAATCCATATCTGAGGTCCTCAGAGTCAGGAGGCCTACAAGGTAGTTGAGAATTATGATTTTGTATCCTATACAAACAGTATGAGTTCCAAACAAGTGTTGGCGTCATAACCTGGATTCCCTGAGCTAACTTCTTTCCAGGTAACTGTAAAAACTACCTTAGAGGCTGTGTGTATATGTGTAAGGACTACTTTATATACTGTATGCAGTGTGTTCAGAATAGATCTAGTATTGAGCAAGGAGTCAGTCAATGATATCTGATATTATCGTTGCTAATGCAGAATGGGCATTGGTTTGCAGGAGGAGGCAGATTTGGAAAGCACCAGTGTGGTTTCTCATCCAGGAACATCTGCAAATATCTTAGGTTAAGATATTCTTGCTTGGTTGTGCAGTAGGCATAATAAGATGTGGTTGTGTGAAGGATGCCTTCATAGGTGCAGCCATGAGAGTGGCATCACATCCTGAGACAGGCCAGGCCAGTGTAAACTCGTGGACATTGTTGGCCCCAGATTGCATATTATGGCATCCTGGGAGTCAGTGGGACTGCACCTTGGAAAAGAGACTGAGGGGAATGGATATTGGATATTGCAATGGATATTGCAGGAGAATGATTCTCCTGCAAGGAAGAATTTGTGGACCAAAAAAGCAAGTTAGACGAAGTCAGGGTAAGATTGTATTTCTATAGTCTGAGATTAACTGAGGGGAGAGACCATGTTTATTTGGTCTTCTGGTCCCCCAAAGCTCACACAGTACCTGGTATATATCAGGCCCTCAATTAATGTCTGTTGAAAGACATTATGTCCCATGTATGTATTACATGAATAAGAAACTTGAGGAATGTCGGGAGATTTCCACCAAAATTCAAGGGTGATTTTTAATGTATTTCTTGGTCTAGGGCCATGTTCTGCAGAATAAAATCCCAACACCTGACTCTCTGCTACTGATAGATGTGATTTTAAAAAGAACGTAGAGATTTTTAAAGTCTCACTGAGAAGAAAAGAAGAAAGCTTTTAAAATGAAAGATTAATTCATAGAATATGTGCATTATTTGTTCGGTTCATCTCAGTGCCTGGGAAGTTGTAAGTTTTTAATAAGTATTCATTGAATTTAAATCATTTAATAGGGACTTCCCTGGTGGCTCAGTGGTTAAGAATCCGCCTGCCAATACAGGGGACATGGGTTCGAGCCCTGGTCCGGGAAGATCCCACGTGCGGCGGAGCAACTAAGCCCATGTGCCACAACTGCTGAAGCCCATGCGCTTAGAGCCCGTGCTCTGCAACAAGAGAAGCCACCGCAATGAGAAACCCGCGCACCATGACGAAGAGCAGCCCCCGCTCACCGCAACTAGAGAAAGCCCGCGTGGAGCAACAAAGACCCAACGGAGCCAAAAATAAAATAATAAAATTTAAAAAGTAAAATAAATCATTTAATAGATGATTCTGTAGCACGTGGTGTGTGTCAGACCATAGTGCCAGGTGCAGACATACTCCCTTCAACAGGGAGCTCAGGGTCTAGTGAAAGAAACAGGCAAATAAACAGATAATGATTGTATGATAAGGTAAGTGTCATGACAGAGCAATAAATGGGATTTTTATGAGAGTGGTACTCTTCTTCCATGTCAGAGACTGTCAAATGTGGCTGAATGCTACCTACATGTGTCTTATTAGGTCCTTTTAGTGTTGGTCAAATCAGCATTAATTTTTTTTTTTTCTTCAGTCGTCCTCATTTACAAATAAGTTTTATTTTCCTGTAAAAATCTGAATTACTGGCTTTCTTTGAAAATGTGGCCGCTCTGCCAATCCTGGCTCCATGTTTCCATGTGGCAATGATTTGGCTGCCGAGTGATGGAGGCTCCATTTAGATGGGGCATGTGCTCCCCAAACCATACTCTACTGGCCTCTCAACACTGAGGCCGTCAGTTGGCCCTCACAGTCATACCTGCAGTGTGGTTTTCATGGCATAGAGTTAAGAGGTAGTTGAAGTATTTTCTGTATCTATTCAAACTGGAATAATGGAAGATACCTTGAGAGGGTATTATGTTTCAGGCAAGAAAGAAAAAAGCAAATTCCTTTGTAGATAGGAAACACATTCCTAGGTGTTTAAGGTACAAATCAATTGTATCTATACAAAGTGATGTAATTTAAGAATCCTTTATGAAATAACCACATTGAGAACCATGGGCCAAACTGAAAATAAAATTACTGAAATTTCAACCGGTTTTACCTTTCAATGAAAATAAATTAAGATGTTGTAAATTCAGTAAGAATGAAGATACTTTGGAGGCATTGAAGTTTTTATGAGATAGCAAGTTTATCACAAAGGATTTTCTGGGGGCAGTAGAAATCATGTGTCATGAACAGACATAAACATGTACAACCAGAAACATTGCTACTTAGTGTGCTGAAGGTTTGAGAACCAGGACCAACTTCACAGGCAGGGCTCCATGCTTAGGGTTTAATGTCCTATGGTTACTGTCTTAAAATTCTTAATAATTTTATTTTTGAATTTGTGCTCTGTTCATGAAGTCTGATGGGACAATGGAGTGTGCCCCAGGTCTGAAGCCTCAACTCATGTGCGGTTCCATGCACCTCACTGCCTGTATTCCTGGGAAGGATGCTCAGCCACCTACTTCCCCACTTCCTGGTGCCCCAGACCTTGCCTGGACCCTGCTCCTCATTGCCACCTCATGACTACTGCCACCGTCTGCCCCTAGTGAGGATCTGGGCATTGATGTGTGGACAGTCAGTGCTGGACAGGCATGTCCTCCTCCTATCTTGGAGCCGGGCATGGTGGTGGCTGTCTCCACCCTGGGCTAGCAGTGCCAGGCTGTTGTTGGTGGGTGACTTGGCAGGAGTGACCCTCTCATCTATCCTTAGTCTGTCATGTCCTGAACAAGAGATTGCAATGCCCCTGGGGGTTGCCCATCTGCCATGACTTGGGGTGGTAAGCTCCCGGTAAGAGAAGATACCTTCCATGCTTATGGTTGGGGCGTGGTGTGCTGGTCCAGCAGCGTGTGGGAGGGGATCCTGGCAGTTGGTGGATCACATACCAGCATGTACACATATGCCTGCTCATGACGTCACAGGGCAGGGTCTGTGAGAGCCTATTTCGATTGCCTCTTCTTCACTCTGTTGGCAAGGGTGAGAGTCATGCCCTGGGATTATGGGGGTGGCTGAACACATGACACTTGACACAAGACAAATGAGATTGACAGCAGTTATTAGTCACCTGTACTCACAGCTCCAGGGAGGAAGAAGTCACGTGCCACACAAGACCACAGAGGAGGTGCACTTGGGAAGAGAGTAAAGAAGCAGAGGCTGTGAGAGCAGGCTTTGTAGTAACAAGAGGTAGAGGTGACCCCTGATTTCCACGGGAGGATGGAATTGGCTTGTTTGAATAATTCTGTTGGCCGGCAGGGGGCCGAAACCTGCTGCCCAGGGACAAGCAGGCCCTGTGTTGGGGCCCCATGATAAGGAGGGGTGTTTGGCTAGGAGACCTTATCTGCAGGAGCAGAGTGGGGAGGGGAACTTGTCATTATGCCATTTGAGGGCCTCTTGGCTTCAGATGTCAAGACAGCATATAATGTTGAATCTTAATTTTTGGTCTTACACCATACGGTCTGCACTCGCCTCATGAGTCTCCCTGTGCCTGAGAAAAAGCAGCATTAAATAGCAAATAAAATCATCTTGACAGGACACGCAGAGGGAGTTGTAGGGAAAGAGAGACAGAGACAGAGACAGCATGAGACTGGGCAGAAATGAAAAAGCTTCATACTTTAATACCTTTAATGTCACTTTTTTGCTGCTTTGAGAACAAGGGGCCTTGCATTTTCATTAGGCATTGGACTCCACAAATTGTGTAGCTAGTCCTGCTGAGAATTTAGAGAAGTTGTGTGAACTAGTACATGGGGTCCATGTTGCTTACTCCCATTACCTATTTGACCCTGCAGGTATTTGAGTTTGGGGCTGTGACACAGAGGATGCACCTTGAAATGAACTGTTCAATGTGCAGTAAAGGTCCCTGATGATCCATTTGCGGTCTGTGAAACCCCAGAAATTAGGTAACATTCTATTTCTCCTGGAGTACAGTGTCTCCATTCCCAACAATAATTCTGATTCTCCATTTGATCATTAACATGTAAATGTCAGTCATAAAGCACTGAAATGAATCCCTGGTTATTGCCATTTTCAGCTATCTAGGCTATGGACCATCTGATCATAAAACTGCTCTCCTTTTTTGCCAGAATTGGCAATCGGGTCCGCAATTCTTCACCTGGTTGTCCCCGTGTGAGTTTAAAGTCATTATTCTGACTTCGCTGATTATTGACTTTTATTATTTAAGAGCTGAAAAACAGCAAGTAATGTAACATGCTGTGAAATAGTTTTCCTCTTGCTAAGAAAATATGTTGGTTGCTGGCAAGGGACTTGTATTCAAGGGAATCCTCCAGTAGCTGAGCTGGCTTTGGCTCTCTGTACCTCTGGCTCTATTTATATTGTGAGGCTTCTTGGGTTTGATAGCACAGCAAGCTGTGTTACTTTCCACTTGCAAGTTGACAGGGTCTCAATATTATTTAAACAGAGGAAGAAGCTTAAATAAAATCTTAAAGACTCATTGTTATGCGGGAGAATATCAACCTGATTTATAGACTCCCCTTCCTTTTAAATGAAAATCTTTTTATTGCTTTCAATTACAGAGAACATTTCTAACCAACAGCTAAAAATAAAGAAGTAGGTACTGCCAAAGAGAAGTCCTACTGGGCCTAGTTAAGGAATAAAAAATGTTCACTTATAATTAAAGTTGTTCCTCAGAGGCAAATTAACACATATGTTCTTAACCTAATTTCTCCGTGTGTGCGTGCACTCAGGTTAAACAACTACTGTGTTTGGTTACAGTACGGATTTGCATAGGGAACCCTCTTTTTTAATAAGCAAAGGCAAAATCCACCCAAACTTAGGAGCACATATTCTAAAATAGTGATGTCAGATCATAGAGTGGGCCCAATCTTCCCCATTTGGGTTCTGAACCAACTGAGAAATAAGGTAAAGGAATAAGGTAGGTGGAAAACAAAACATTACCCTTATTAGTGGCAAAATTAGTTAGCATGAAATGTGGCCTAAGAATGAGAGCCAAATGTAAAGATTTAAGTATAAGACATGACTCCATAAAACTCAGGAAAACATTCTCTGACATAAATCATACCAATGTTTTCTTTGGTCAGGCTTCCAAGGCAGTAGAAATAAAAACAAAAATAAACAAATGGGACCTAATCAAACTTATAAGCTTTTGCACAGCAAAGGAAACCATAAACAAAACAAAAAGGTAACCTATGGACTGAGAGAAAATATTTGCAAATGATGTAACTGACAATGGCTTAATTTCCAAAATATACAAACAACTCTTACAACTTAATAACAACAACAACAAAAAACCCCCAAACAACCCAATCAAAAAATAGACAGAAGACCTAAGTAGGCGTTTCTCCAAATAAGACATACAGATGGCCAATAGGCCCATGAAAAGATGCCCATCATTACTAATTACTAGAGAAATGCAGATCAAAACTACAGTGAGATATCTCCTCACACTGATCAGAATGGCCATCATTAAAAAGTCTACATATAACAAATGCTGGAGAGGGTGTGGAGAAAAGGGAACCCTTCTACACTGTTGGTGGGAATGTAAGTTGGTGCAGCCACTATGGAAAACAGTATGGAGGTTCCTTAAAAAACTAAAAATCGAGTTGCCATATGATCCAGCAATCTCACTCCTGGGCATATATCTGGACAAAACCATAACTTGAAAAGATACGTGCACCTCTATGTCCATAGCAGGACTATTTACAATAGCCAAGACATGGAAAGAACCTAAATGTCCACCAACAGATGAATGGATAAAGAAGATGTGGTACATATGTACAGTGGAATATTACGCAGCCATAAAAAAGAATGAAATAATGCAATTTCCAGCAACATGGATGGACCTAGAGATTATCATACTAAGTGAAGTAAGTCAGACAGAGAAAGACAAATACCATATGATATCATTTATCATTTATATGTCAAATCTAAAATATGACACAAATGAACTTATTTACAAAAGAGAAACAGACTCATGGACATAGAGAACAGATTTGTGGTTGCCAAAGGGGGGTGGGGGAGGGATGGATTAGGAGTTTGGGATTAGCAGATACAAGCTATTATGTATAGAATGGATAAACAGCAAGGTCCTACTGTATAGCACAGGGAACTATATTCAATATCCTGTTAGAAAACCACAATGGAAAAGAATATGGAAAAAAAAAAAACGAGAGCCAAATTGACTTCTCAATAGTAAACCTCCAGAGTTAGCTGACATCTTACTTCTGGCACAGTAGCTGGATGGGTCAGGCCTCTACACTTTGGGAACTAGGTGCTGAAGTTATTAAGGAGAGTGAAAGTCTTGGAAAGTGATAACACAGTTCTGTTGAGAGATGTAGAGAGTGGAAAGGAAGTAGTAGGTAGAACACGAGACACAGGCAGGTGGACTGAGTTTAGAATTTTAGCTCTATCACTTATTGCTGAGTGAGCTTGAGCTTAATCTCTCTGGCTATTTGTGTTCTCAGTTTAAAAAGCAAGATCTTCTTTGCATGATTATTGTGAGGCTTGGCCTGGAGTATACACATGTCTAGTGAGTGCCAGGGTTCAAGAAGGCATTCAAGAAGTAGTAGTGATTGTTACAGAGTAGGAAGGTGTGATAAAATAGATATTTTATTCAAAATTTAAATGACAGAAGTCTACTAGAGAAAAGTGACTTGAAGGATAAATTGGAAGAAGAATTGAATTCATGTCTTTGTACGTCTGTGTTTGAACAACTTCACAGGTGTCATCACCAAGAAGAGGGTCTCTATATCAACTATTAGGAATGTCTCTGTGCAGAGCTAGGAGGATGAGAGGTAGGTAGAAGAATTTCAGATCTTTCTTTAGGGAGGAGTCATTATTAACATGAAGTTGGTCATTGTCAGACAGGCAAGGACCAATAAGATTAATATGACTGGATAATGTACGTACGGTTCACTGTCCTGGTTTAGTGAGCTATGTGCTTTGATTAAACAGAATGGGTAAAAATGCCATAGTGCATAGTGATTTGAAGTAATGTGTTTTTATCTTCCATGTAGGGTAGATTTCTAAACCAAAATCTTTTGTTTAACTGATTCTAGGATAATGATTTGGTGACATTATACTTTGGAACTCAGTTTCTATCTGCTACTTATAAGAGAGATCTCTGTTTAAAATCATATAAATCTGATAGTCCTAAGTTTTGTGGTATATTCCAGTTTTATGTCTGGGTGTATTTGAGCAGGAAACTTTCAAAGTAATTGTTGGGTTTGTGGTGTTCCCAGTAAAGGTACTGATTTATTACAATTGCATAGAATAGATTAAGAACAACCTAAGAAATATTGAAAGAATTTTTCAGTGGAAGGGAGGCACACATATATTTATAAGTAGAACCTTAGAGGAATTAACAGTTTTAAAAAATCCTTAAACTTTTGAAAATACAAACCAGAACATTTAGAGACATTGATTTCTCCAATTCCCCTTTTTCTTCCAAAATGGATTTAACTTTCTCCTATTCATCAGAAATGCCAATATTCTGTGCAGAACATGGGACAAATAGTTTATATTATCCCCAGAAGGATACAGTTATTTCTGATCATCCAGAAATAAAAGTAGAAATAGTGTTTTAAAGACATTTCCCAGGGTAACCTCAGACTGAGGCTTTGGAGTTTTGCCATGATGGCTGAGTGAGAGATGATTTGTATAGAAAAACATAGAAATTCAGTTTCTGAAAAATCTCAGGGAAGGGTAATGATCCCCTTCACCTCGAAATTATGTTGGGGGACTCTTAGACAGTCTTGCCTCAGGAGGCCAAGACCTTGATCATTGGCTTTGTGTCAGTTCCTCCTTTATCAGTTAATGTATGGACCTAGTAAAACTATCACTAACTAAGACAGCATGGTAGAACAGGCTTGAGTCATTCTACTGAGTAAAATCTATCCCCATGATGTTGTTTATGGCTTGGAAAGGGAATAAAAGTATAAGAAATTCCCTTTACATCTTGTAATATGTGAGGAGAATACATATGCATGCTAACCTTATTTTTAAATATTTTATTATAGAAAATTTCAAACGTATACAAAGGTAAAGAGAATGACCTCCTCATTATGTATTGCCAAAAGATAAAGACTTTAAAATACATAATCATATACCATTATCATGCTAACAAAATTAACAGCAATACCTTAGGGTCATTCATTATCTGTCATTCACATTTTTCCTTGTACCTTTTATGTTTTATGATGTGTTTTTTATAAGGAGGTAAATAATGTCACACAGTACAATTGTTACTATGACTGTTAATTATCTTTTAATCTACAGAGAACTCCATCATTTTAAATTACTTTCAGCTTTATTGAGGTGTGACTAACTGTGCATTATATTATAACATACAATAAACTGCACACATATTTGGACATATGTATACAGCTACAAAACCATCACCACAATCAAGATAATGAGCACATCCATCACTCCCTAAAGCTTCCTGTGCCCTTTGGTAATTCCCCTCCCCTGTATACCCTCCTATCTCAAGACAACCACTGATCTGCTCTCTGTCCGTATAGATGAATATTCATCTCTATAATTTTATACAAAAGAAATCATTCACTATGTAGTCTTGTTTTCTTTTGTTGAGGCAAAATTCCCATAACATAAAATGCACCATTTTAAAGTAGACGATTCAGTGGCATTTAGTACATTTACAGTATTGTGTAGCCATCACCTTTATCTAGTTCCAATATATTTTGATTACCCCCAAAAGAAACCTCGTGCTCATTAAGCAGTCACTTTTCTTTCCTCTCCTCTACCCAGCCCCTGGCAACCACTAATCTGCTTTTTGTCTCTCTGGTTTTACCTATTCTGGGTATTTCATATAAAAGGAATCATGTACTGTGTGGCCTTTTATGTCTGGCTTCTTTCACTTAGCATAATGTTTTTCAGGTACATCCGTGTTGTAGCATGTATTAGTAAGACATTGCTATTTTATGTCTGAAAAATATTTCACTGTATGGATGGATATACCTCAATTTGTTTACTCATTCATCTCTTGATATACATTTGAGTTGTTTACACCCTTTGGCTCTTGTGAATTGTTCTGCTATGAACATTCATGGACAAATCATGGTTTTGTTTGACTGCGTGTTTTCAATATTTTGGGGCATATACTTAAGAGAGTGGTTGGTCACATTTTAACAGTATGTTTAACAGTTTTCCATGGTGGCTGCACCGTTTTGCATTCTCACCAGCAATGTGTGAGGATTCCAATCTCTCCACATCCTCAGCAACATTTGTTATTTCCCATTAAAAAAATTATAGCCAACCTAGTGGTGTGAATTAGTATTTCATTTCAGTCTTCATTTGCATTTCCCTAATGGCTAATTATGTTGAGCATCTCT
This sequence comes from Pseudorca crassidens, assembly GCF_039906515.1. Lineage (NCBI taxonomy): Eukaryota > Metazoa > Chordata > Mammalia > Artiodactyla > Delphinidae > Pseudorca > Pseudorca crassidens. The sequence continues at coordinate 138,169,527 of NC_090296.1, read as the reverse complement.
TCAACATTTTGAAATTGTTCATCTTCAGGGAAATGTGTGTTCAAGTCCTTCACCCATTTTCTAATTGGATTTTTTGTCTTTCTGTTGTTGAGTTGTAAGTGTTCCCTGTATACTCTGGATTCTAGACCCTTATCAGACATATGGCTTGCAAATATTTTCTCCCATTCCGTAAGTTGTCTTTTCACTTCCTTGCTGGTGTCCTTTGATGTACAAAAGTTTTTAATTTGGATCAAGGACAATTTATTTTTTCTTTAGTTGCTTGTGTTTTTGGTGTCACATCTAAGAATCCATTTCTTTCTTTTTTTTTTTTTGTTGCAGTACATGGGCCTCTCACCGCCGCGGCCTCTCCTGCCGCAGAGCACAGGCTCCGGACGCGCAGGCTCAGCGGCCATGGCTCACGGGCCCAGCCTCTCCGCGGCATGCGGGATCCTCCCGGACCGGGGCACGAACCCGTGTCCCCTGCATCCGCAGGCGGACTCTCAACCACTGTGCCACCAGGGAAGCCCAGAATCCATTTCTTAATTCAAGGTCACGAAGGACCCCTCTGTTTTCTTCTAAGAATGTTATAGTTTTATCTCTTACACTTAGGTGTTTGATCCAGTTTGAGTTTATTTTTGTATGTGGAGTGAGGTAGAGGTTCAACTTCATTCTTTTGCATGTGGCTATCCAGTTGTCCTAGCACTATTTGTTAAAAAGATAGTCCTTCCCCATTAAATGCTCTTGGCACCCTTGCTAAAAATCAGTGCAGCGTAGCTGCATGGGTTTATTTCTGGACTCTCAATTCCATGCCAGTAAACTATTTGTCTTTATGCCAGCACCACACTGGTTTGTTTACTGTGTCTTTGTAGTAAATTTGAAGTCAGGAAATATAAACCCTCAACCTATGTTTTTTTTTTTATTTTTCAAGACTGTTTTGGCTATTTGGGGATCCCTTGAAATTCCAAACGAATTTTAGTGTCATTTTTTTCATTTCTGCAAATACAATTTGCCTGGAATTTTAATAGAGATCACTGTGAAACTGTGTACTCTTTTTGTCTTGTTTCTTTCACTCAGTATAATTATATTGAGATTCATCAAAGTTTTATGTATGAACAGTTCTTTCTTATTGATGAATAGTATTCCTTTATATGGATATACCACAATTTGTTTATCCATTCATCTGTTCATGAACATTCAGTTTGCTTTTAGTCTTTGACTATTAAAAATGAAGCTGCTATCGGACTTCCCTGGTGGCGCAGTGGTTGAGAGTCCACCTGCCGATGCAGGGGACATGGGTTCGTGCCCCGGTCCCGGAAGATCCCACATGCCACGGAGCGGCTGGGCCCGTGAGCCATGGCTGCTGAGCCTGCGCGTCCGGAGCCTGTGCTCCACAATGGGAGAGGCCACAACAGTGAGAGGCCTGCATACCGCAAAAAAAAAAAAAAAAAAAAAGAAGCTGCTATGAACATTTATTTACAAGTCTGTATATAGAAGATTTATGCTTTCATTTTTGGGGGTTAAATGCCTTTGAATGGAATGGCTGGTTCTTATGGTAGGTGTATGTTTAAACTGTTTTCAAAAGTAACATTTTATATTCTCACCAGCAGTGTATAGAATAAAAGTTCCAGTTGTTTCATATCCTTGCAAACACTTACATAAATGGTAGACACACACTACCCACACTTTTTTCCCCTTTGCATCTTTTACTTTCTACTATATTTACTATATCTTGCAATTAACCCATAGTAATATATGGAGAGGCACCTCATTCCCTTTGACAGCTTTATACTACTTCAATGCTTGGATTTATTATAATTTTTCAATCTGTTCCTTATTGATGTACATTTGGGTTATTGCCAGTCTTTTGTTATTACATTTGTGTTTCAATTAATAGGCTTGTGCATGCATCATTTTAGATTTTTGCCAGTGTATCTTTGGGATAGATTCCAGAAGTAGTACCTCAGGATCTAAGAGTAAATCTATGTATGGTTTCACTTGATGTGAATCAAATTATTCTCCATAAGTATCACAGTATTTTTAAATTTGCTTAACAATATATGATTAGGCCTGTGTTCCCACAGCTTTCATCCAACATAAAAATATATTTTTATATATCAGATATTCACTGATTCTACCTCAGTGAACTTTTAATATGCCTTTCTCTTATTCTGAATAAGGCATCAATCAGAGTTCAATCTAAAAGTCAGAAACAGTGGGAAATATTGATAATAAGCCATGGTTTTATGTATTTGACCTTACACAATTGTGAGAACTAGTTAAACAATTTATATGTGGCTGTTGCTTCTGTTGTGTGATGTTGGAGCCTAAAGTCAGCAGGGCAGGGAGTTAGCAGGGGAAACAAAGAGAAGCAGGAACCTGGTAGGATGAGCCAGAATCCAGAGGTTGGACTGGAAACTGAGTTCATCTGTTAGTTCTTCTAAGCCTCAGACTTTAATGGTGGTGGTGCGGAGGTGGCAGGTTAGCTGCAAGAGAAACTGTTGCTCTTTGACAAAGAGCTAAGATGCACCAGGTCTGGGAGAGTGAAAAGCCAAAAGTGGAGATTGGGCAGGAGTGGGAGTTGATGCAGGCTGGCTGTAGGTTCCCTGCGAGTTAAGCCAGCAGGTAGACATGTGTGAGTAGCAGCAGCACGTGGTATCTTGCACTGACCTGAGTATAAAACTCCTGCTTTTCTTCCATTCTCCAAACCCTTGTACCAGGTCTCTTTTGGTGCACATGAACCTGGAGCTATGTAGTGAAGGGAGTTCTGGGAAACATAGTTCTTCCTTACCTAAGTTAGTGCAAGAAAATGCCACTGCAAGCAAGGTTGAGCATCTTTCTGTGCAGTTCAGGACCTCTCACATTTTCACCTCATGGGCTGTCTCTCTTATCAGCAAACAATTTTAAAAAAGTAAATCTATTGCTTTTTCTTCTCCATTGTAGAAGCTCTTGGGATAATAATGCTTTATTTGTCTGTGAGATAAACTGCAACACCTCCTTTTACAAACATCTCTCACAAGGGAAACAAAGAAGCCAAATCCTTAACGTCCCAAATAAAAGGAACAAACCCAAACAGAATTGGATTATTGTCCATTATCTTAATGATTAGAGAAACACTAAGCTTTCTCTAATGAAGAGGAATGATGACCAATTTGTGTCTGAAGAGTTGATCATGGATGGACGGCAATTTGTTTCCTCCTAAGATGGGGCTCGAGTGCGGATAGATTGTGAATGCTGATTGACCCTTTAAAATACAATAGTTCGAGGGCCTTCCCCGGCGGTCCAGTGGTTAAGACGCCGCACTTCCAGTGCAGGGGGCTCGGGTTCAATCCCTGGTCGGGGAGCTTGGATCCTGCATGCCGTGTGGCACGGCCAAAAAAAATAATAAAATACAATAGTTCAAGAATGAAGACTGGGTGCCAACAGAATGCCAAGAAACTAGTGTGGGCACAGGATGAGTGTCATTTGCTATTATCTAAACTAGTAAATAATAGTAATTTGCTGAAAAAAACTTTCTCATCGTGCCTATCTCATTTAACAATGTCTTGTAGCTAGCCTTCTGGGTGAATTGGTTTGGCTCTAATCCATTCTTTGTAATGGAGTGTAATGCCCTGTGATACAGAAACACCATAATTAATTCAACCGTTTTCTTATTGACGGACCTTGACTTCATTTCTATTCCTTTGCCACTATGTGCGTGTTTATGTGCATAAACATATCGGTGTTTTGATTTCTCTAGAATAGGCAACCAGGAGTGGGATTTCTAGGTCAAAGATAAACATATTTTTCCTTTTAATAGATTTTTCTTCATGGTTGCTTTTCGAAAAAGTCTGCATAATTTATATTTCAACCAGCAAAGTATGAGAGCTTGGTCCCCTCCAAGTATTTGCCATCAGTATATGTTAACTTTTAAAAATAAATTTTGCCAATTTGATGAGTGTCACTGTTATCTCACTGTTACTTTAATTGGCATTTTCTTGATCTTTAATGAGTTTATTCATCTTTTAATACAAACAACATTTGAATTTGCCCTTCTGTGACTTGCTATTCAATTTCCTTGAAAATTTTTCTATTCAGTTGGCTTTTTTTTTTTTTGCTTTTCAGTCTTCAAAAGCTTTTTGCATTATATAGATATTACTTCTTTATCTGTCATTTGCATGGAGATATTTTTTCCAACTCTATCATTTGTATATTGGTATATATATTTATGACACACAAAAGTTTTCAATTTCTCGTATAGTAAAAAAAAAAGTATAATTTCTTTTACAGTTTCTTAGGTTACTTGCCTTAGTTAACATGTTCCCCCCATCCTTAAATTATACAGGCAGCCTCCTGGATTTTCTTCTAAGGTTTTTGTTATTGTATTTGCTCTTCCTGTTTTTGTATTTAATCTTTAATTCATTGGGAATTTATATTTTGTATATGGCATCAGATGGGGAGGCCATATGTTTTCCTTCTAATGAATAACTAGCCTTTTCAATACTATTTATTAAATTAACCTTTCTATTTATATTCACTTGTTATAACAAGATGAGAGAGATGCTATTGGTTTTGCATTTCATTAACGAGGAAGTTGATAGATTAAGTAACCTTTCAAGGTCATCCAGCTGATAAGTGATACAGCCACGACTATCTCCAGATCTGGTGTTTTAACAGTTCTGCTGTAAGCTCTTTCCATGCCACTACACAGCCTCTCAGTTAAAGAAATAAAAATGCAAAAAGAAAAAATAAGATCTGTTCTGTGCACAAGTCACTCTGGGAAATTCTGGTTGAAACCAAAGCAAAGAGGTCTCTTCACTGTATGAATGTTCATAGTCTTTAAGGCTGACCTGTTATCACCCCTTGCTCCCCAAATTGTGTCTCATGCATCGATCTCTAGTTTTAAATTGTTCTTATGGGGAAAAGATCACAAACTAAGTATTCTGAAATATAGCTTTTGTGGCTTATGCAAATCTTCATGCAGGGAGAAGAGAAGGGTGCATCCACCAGCTAGAAGTTGAATTAGTGCACACCCCAGTTCCTTGAAAATCAGTTTTACAGTTTTCTATTATACATGAATACAGGCCTCTCCCCCTAACCCCTTCAGTATAAATACCTACACCGCTTTTAGGAATTTCTTGTGTTACATGGGGGCGGGTGGAGACCTGGTACTCACAAGTTTTAAAAAAAACCTCAAAGGGCTATTTGAGAGGAAAAACTGATAGCACAAATTTGGAAAGAAAAAAAAAACATACATATTTGAAAAGATGTCATATAGATATCTGAAAACAAAAGCAGTCACAGTATTTATTTAGAGGAAAAAAGAAGAGACTGACATCCAAGCTCTGTAAAGGCTGAGTAACCAAATAAATTATCATGCAAACTTTTGAGAGTGACAGGAATCACTGTCAATAGTTACGCCAGGATGACAGGTGAAAACCAGAATTATGCTCTATAAAGGGGTCATGGTATTTGTTGAAGACGGTTTAACTTTCAAAATAAATGAGGTGAAATTATGTTGATGGTGGAAGGGCTGATTTCCTAGTTACTGTGAATCCAAGCAAGTGTATGACACTCATTAATTTTGGTATATTTTATCTTTGTATTCCCATTTGCATAGTTTTAGCATTGGACACTAAAAATAAAGCTTCTGAGTTAGGTTCTATTTATTATTGCCTTCATTTTACAGAGGCTTGGAAAGGTTAATTATCTTGCCCTAGTAACAGTTTCTAAGTGGTAGCATGAGGTTTTGAACAAGATAATCAGACTACAGAGTCATAGGTATTAACCATTACGCAATACTCAAGAGTTGCATTAGTACTCACTTTCTCTCTAGTAATTATTATGTAATTAAAATTAGATTTTCTATTTGAATTGTAAATAAAATATATATGCATGCTTGAATGCATGCACACACATTAATATATGTTATGTACACAAAAATTACTGAACTAATAAGTATTTTAACATCTTTATTGGAGTATGATTGCTTTACAGTGTTGTGTTAGTTTCTGCTATAATACAAAGTGAATTAGCTATATGTATACATATATCCCCATATCCCCTCCCTCTTGCATCTCTCTCTCACCCTCCCTATCCCACCCCTCTAGGTGGTCCCAAAGCATCGAGCTGATCTCCCTGTGCTATGCAGCTGCTTCCCACTAGCTATTTTACATTTGGTAGTGTATGTATGTCCATGCCACTCTCTCACTTTGTCCCAGCTTACCCTTCCCCCTCCCCATGTCTTCAAGTCCATTCTCTAAGTCTGCGTCTTTATTCCTGTCCTGCCTCTAGGTTCTTCAGAACCATTTTTTTTTTTAGATTCCATATATATGTGTTAGCATACGGTATTTGTTTTACCCTTTCTGACTTACTTCACTCTGTATGACAGACTCTAGGTCCATCCACCTCACTACAAAAAACTCAATTTCATTTCTTTTTATGGTTGAGTAATATTCCATTGTATGTATGTGCCACATCTTCTTTATCTACTCATCTGTTGATGGACACTTAGGTTGCTTCTATGTCCTGGCTATTGTAAATAGTGCTGCAATGAGCATTGTGGTACATGTCTCTTTTTGAATTATGGTTTTCTCAGGGTATATGCCCAGTAGAGGGATTGCTGTGTCCTATGGTAGTTCTATTTTTAGTTTCTTAAGGAACCTCCATACTGTTCTCCATAGTGGCTGTATCAATTTACATTCTCACCAACAGTGCAAGAGGGTTTCCTTTTCTCCACACCCTCTCCAGCATTTATTGTTTGTAGATTTTTTGATGATGGCCATTCTGACCAGTGTGAGGTGATACCTCATTGTGGTTTTGATTTGCATTTCTCTAATGATTAGTGATGTTGAGCGTCCTTTCACGTGTTTGTTGGCAATCTGTGTATCTTCTTTGGAGAAATGTCTGTTTAGGTCTTCTGCCCAATTTTGGATTGGGTTGTTTTTGTGATATTGAGCCACACGAACTGCTTGTATATTTTGGAGATTAATCCTCTGTCAGTTGCTTCACTTGCAACTATTTTCTCCCATTCTGAGAGTTGTCTTTTCATCTTGTTTATGGTTTCCTTTGCTGTGCAAAAGCTTTGAAGTTTCATTAGGTCCCATTTGTTTATTTTTGTTTTCATTTCCCTTTCTCTAGGAGGTAGGTCAAAAAGGATCTTGCTGTGACTTATGTCATAGAGTGTTCTCCCTATGTTTTCCTCTAAGAGTTTTATAGTGTCTGGCCTTATATTTAGGTCTTTAATCCATTTTTCTAAAAACATCTTTATTGGAGTATAATTGCTTTACAATGGTGTGTTAGTTTCTGCTGTATCACAAAGTGAATCAGCTATACGTATACATATATACCCATATCCCCTCCCTCTTGCATCTCCCTCCGACCCTCCCTATCCCACCCCTCTCGGTAGTCACCAAGCACCGAGCTGATCTCCCTGTGCTATGTGGCTGCTTCCCACTAGCTATCTATTTTACATTTGGTAGTGTGTATATGTCCATGCCACTCTCTCACTTCGTTCCAGCTTACCCTTCCCCCTTCCAGTGTCCTCAAGTCCATTCTCTATGTCTGCATCTTTATTCCTGTCCTGCACCTAGGTTCTTCAGAACCATTTTTTTTTTTTTTAAGATTCCATATATACATGTTAGCATACGGTATTTGTTTTTCTCTTTCTGACTTACTTCACTCTGTATGACAGACTCTATGTGCATCCACCTCACTACACATAACTCAATTTCATTTCTTTTTATGGCTGAGTAATATTCCATTGTATAGATGTACCACATCTTCTTCATCTGTCGATGGACACTTAGGTCGCTTCCATGTCCTGGCTATTGTAAATAGAGCTGCAATGAACATTGTGGTACATGACTCTTTTTGAATTATGGTTTTCTCAGGGTATATGCCCAGTAGTGGGATTGCTGGGTCGTATGGTAGTTCTATTTTTAATTTTTTAAGGAACGTCCATACTGTTCTCCATAGTGGCTGTATCAATTTACATTCCCACCAACAGTGCAAGAGGATTCCCTTTTCTCCACACCCTCTCCAGCATTTCTTGTGTCTAGATTTTTTGATGATGGCCATTCTGACTGGTGTGAGGTGATATCTCATTGTAGTTTTGATTTTCATTTCTCTAATGATTAGTGATGTTGAGCGTCCTTTCATGTGTTTGTTGGCAATCTGTATATCTTCTTTGGAGAAATGTCTATTTAGGGAACAGACCAATCTTTGCAAACCAGGCATCTCATTCAGCCAGTGTTCAGGGGGTGCCTGCCCCTTGGTCCAAGGGTCAAATGATACAACACAAGCTTCTGGTCAGTTCTTTGGGAAGAAAGTGTGGGTTCTCAGACATTGTAAAGCTCCATTTCTTTAAAAACTGCTTCCATGAATTTCAAGGAGCTTTAGCATTGGGATGATAGTGGTGGAGTGGAGCAAAAGCAACCATTTATAAATAGAGAAATTTTAAAAATTGGGTCTTTCAGGGCACCCTTTCTCTTGTGAGTTTTTTTAAAAAATTAATATGAATGTGATTTTTCAAGACTATTTCAACTTCTCTACTGGCACTATGTACAGCATTAATGCCCTAAAAGTGGCTCTAAATCCTGAGATTAGGATTGAAAAATAATTCACTCTCAAAGACAAGTTTGAAAATCTCTAGATCAGAATTTCCTTTTATGTATTCATAAATCTTTCCATTCCGTATTTCTCAAAAAGTCTAGTTTTAAGCTTTACTTTGAGGAGCAAGGCCAAACATGCACTGGTTTCATAGATAACCCGTTTGTTTGCTTACTAATTAATTTACTTATACCACGTCTTTAGATTTGCTCTGGAGAAGCATTAAGTGTTGTTCAATAAGTAAATTGTGTCTCATTCTAGAACACAGCAGTTAAATTTGCCCATCTGACAAGTAAACACAATTACAAATCATGCCTAACATTTGGTACATCCTGTGACTTTGTTTGGAAGCTGATGTTTAAAACCATTGGAATTTTTGGTTTAGTTTTTGCTTTGTTTTATTTTTGCTTTGTTCGTAGTTTCTTAATACATATGATGAGTTTCTGCATATGTATAACCATGTGAGTCTGTCCATCAGAATCCACTGCTCTAGGATTATGTAATTGAATTGTCATTGAATCAGCTGCTCTGGGGTATGTCTTAAAACTACATCCTCTCTCAAGACCCTTCAGCATGAATTTTCACGTATACACTAGAATCTTCGCTTTAATACATAAAGCCTCAATCTCACCCTTCACATATTTTGAGAATATGTACAGCAGTTTTCATCTGACAAGTTAATTTTAAAAAGATAAAAATTTAAATTTGCTTTCATATAAATTATTTATTCATTTATTGATTGATTTATCAATCATACCCTCTTGCCCCAGTTGCAAGTAAGACTTGAGCAGAATGCAACATATTAGAACATATAAGACAAGGCAAAAATAGATGTACAAATACAATTTTAAAAAGCCAGAAAACATAAATACTTGGGAACCAGTATACAATAGAGATGGTATATACTGTGTGTAGGCACTTAGCTTAGACAGATTCCTGGGGGTCAGGCAAAAATGAAAAATGTGTTGTATATGTTGTATTATATAACTTTCATTATCAAAGGAAGTGCACACATTTGCATGGAGGGGTGGACCTTCTCTTGGCATTGGCTTTCAGGTAAAATTTATTATTTAGATTCTTATATATAAGATATTTGATAACACAGCAGATGGAATTTTAAAATATAACTTTCTAAATATTTAGAAACTTTCTCAAATGAATTTTTCTTATATGCATCTATTTAAAAATCTGTGATGATGGTGGTGGTAGGGATGGGGGAAGGGTAGTGGTGAGCATTGACTTTATTCAGAGGAATTATTGCTATAGAAATCTAAGGAAATATAGAACATTCATGACATTTCCTGAGGCTAACTTGTGTTCCATGATATGCTAGTACTATGAGAAGCCCATTGACAAGCATTTAACATGTCTGAGAAACAGTGTGTTTACGCCTTCTAGAATACATATGAACCTTAAGTTAAACGAGAAATCCTGGAACAGAGAAACTTGATTGATTTTGCTTTACCTACTGTCTTCCAAACTCTCTTGTTGATGAAGCATTTTTTCATTTTTACTAGGATTATTCTTTTTATCGGTATTATTTATTTTATTAAGATATTATGATTATAGATTTTTTAAGAGCCTAGAGTGATGCATAATGAACACTTCCAACTTCAAGAATGCCTAAACCTTGTCAGAAACAACCACTGGTAGTTGCAAATACAAAATGCAAAAGTGAAATGTGAATTTTCATGGTTGAATTTTCTGAGGAGTTCCTGAATGTCATGTAATTGATTAAAGTGTAAAACATATACTTTAGGAACCAGACCCGTCAACCGTTTAACAGATAATCTCTTGAGAAAATTCAGAAGTTGATTTGTACTTTTTTCCAAAAGGAAGGTCACTCCGTAGCCCAGTCATGGAGAGTCATGAGGGTACCTTTAGGAAAGATACAGCTTTTCTCAGAAGTGATATAAGGCTCTTCGAACACTTAGGCCTATCAGTACAGCTTTAGTCTGGATTGAAAATATGACTTCACCTTTTGCTGACTGTGGAGATTTGAGCATGTTTCCTAACTTGTTTGAATCTTGATGGTAGGTAAAATGGAGGTAATACCACCTGTCTCTCACAGGATTATCATGAGAATTCAATGAGGAAAAACTTACTTAAAAATACCTACCATGGGACCAAGAGGAGAGTGGGAGTTCCATGATTCTTAAGTCCATTTTCCTTTTTATTTGGTTAAAAATCCTGAGATTTTCCCAATAATATATGAAAGGGATGATAGTGACCTGAAAAAAATATGGATTACTGATTCTTTTATTTCGTTTTAATAATATTTTTTCTAATGCTCATGGTTTACAGATTCAACAGAATCTGTAACAAAATATCAGCTGTGTTCTTTGCAGAAATTGACAAGTTGATCCGAAAATTCATATGGAAATTCAAGGGACCTAGAATAACCAAGACAATCTTGAAAAAGAAAAAGTTGGAGAGGTCATACTTCACGATTTCAAAACTTACTACAGAAGCTACAGTAGTCAAGACTGTCCAGTTCTGGCAACAAAATACACATATAGATCAATGAAATAGAATTGAGTCCAAACATAAGCCCATACATCTATGACCAATTGATCTTTTACCAGGATGCCAAGACCATTTAATGGGAAAGAATAAATATTCCTTTCAACAAATGGTGTTTAGACAATTGGGTATACACATGTAAAAGAATGAAGTTGGACTCCCACTTCACACCATTTACAAAAATTAACTCAAATGAATCAAAAACCTAAATGTAGGAAATAATATTATTAAAATCTTAGAAAAAACAAACACAACATCTTTGTGACCTTGACTTAAGCAACAGATTCTTAGATATGATCCCCAAAGTATAAGCAACAAGAGCAACAACAAAAATAAATAAATTTTACTTGATCAAAATTTAAACTTTTAGGCGTCAAAGGACACTACCAAGAAAGCAGAAAGATAGCCTACAGATTGGGATAAAATATTTGCAAATGATATATCTGATAAACGTCTAGTATCCAGAATATATAAAGAAATTTTACAACTCAGAAATAAAAAGACAAATAACTCAATTAAAAATGGGCAAAGGATCTGAATAGATATTTCTCCAAAGAAAATGTTAAAATAGCCAATAAGCACATGAAAATAAGCTCATGTCATTAGCCATCAGGGAAATAAAAATCAAAACCACACTGAGATACCACTTCACAACAACTACGATAGTTATAATAAAACAGACAGACATTAACAAGTGTTGGAAAGGATATGGAGAAATTGGTACCCTCATACATTCTGAGTGGGAATGTAAAATGATGTAGCCCCTTTGAAAGGAAGCCTGACTAAAGAAAATCTGGTTAAACATAGTTACCATTTGACTCAGCAATTCCATTTTTAATATCCAAGAGAAATGGAAAGATGTAAAAACTTGAACATACTGTTCTTAGAAGTATTATTTATAATAACAAAAAGAAGAAACATCTAAAATGTTTATCAAATGGTGAATGGAAAAACAAAATACACTATATCCATACAATAGAATATTTTTCAGCTGTAAGAAGAAATGAAGTACTGATAACATGCTACAGCATGTATGAACCTTGAAAACATGTTAAGTGAAAGAAGTCAGTCACAAAAATTACATACTCTATGATTTCATGTATATGAAATGTCTAGAAGAGGTAAATCTATACAGCAAGAAAGTAGATTAACGTTTGTCTATGATCAGGTATTGGGGGAGAGGGGGCTTAGGAGTGATTGTGAATGGGTATGGGATTTCCTTTTGAGGTGATGAAAATATTCTAAAATGTATTGTGGTGGTGGTTGCACAATTCCATGAATATACTAAAAATCATTGACATGTACACTTTCAATATGTACACTTGTTGATATGCAAATTCAATAACTTCATATATATATATATATAAGTATATATATATATATATTTTTTTTTTTGGCTGCGTTGGGTCTTCATTGCTGCATGTGGGCTTTCCCTAGTTGCTGCGAGTGGGGACGACTCTTCATTGCAGTGCACGGGCTTCTCACTGTGGTGGCTTCTCTTTTTTTTTTTTTTTTTTACTAATTATATTTTTGTTCTTAATTTTTGAATTTTTTATTATTTTTTTATACGACAGGTTCTTATTAGTTATCCATTTTATACATATTACTATATATATGTCAATCTGAATCTCCCAGTTAATCACACCCCTACCCCCCCACCCCACCCCTTTCTGCCCTTGGTGTCCATACCTTTGTTCTCTACATCTATGTCTCAATTTCTGCCCTGCAAACTGGTTCATCTGTACCATTTTTCTAGGTTCCACATTTATGCATTAATATACAATAGTTGTTTTTCTCTTTCTGACTTGCTTCACACTGTCATCTCTACAAATGACCCAATTTTGTTCCCTTTCATGGCTGTGTAATATTCCATTGTATAGATATACCACATCTTCTTTATCCATTTGTCTGTTGATGGGCATTTAGGTTGCTTCCATGTCCTGGCTATTGTAAATAGTGCTGCAATGAACATTGGGGTGCGTGTATCTTTCTGAATTATGGTTTATCTGGGTATGTGCCCAGTAGTGGGATTGCTGGGTCATATGGTAATTCTATTTTTAGTTTTTTAAGAAACTTCCATACTGTTCTCCATAGTGGCTGTATAAATTTACATTCCCACCAACAGTGCAAGAGAGTTCCCTTTTCTCCACACCCTCTCCAGCATTTGTTGCTTCTAGATTTTCTGATGATGCCCATTCTAACTGGTGTGAGGTGATACCTCATTGTAGTTTTGATTTGCATTTCTCTAATAATTAGTGATGTAGAGCAGCTTTTCATGTACTTCTTGGCCATCTGTATGTCTTCTTTGGAGAAATGTCTATTCAGGTCTTCTGCCCATTTTTGGATTGAGTTGTTTGTTTTCTTAAATATTGAGCTGCATGAGCTGTTTATATATTTTGGAGATTAACCCTTTGTTGATTCATTTGCAAATATTTTCTTCCATTCTGATTGCTGTCTTTTCATCTTGTTTGTAGTTTCCTTTGCTGTGCAAAGGTTTGTAAGTTTCATTAGGTCACATTTGTTGATTTTTGTTTTTATTTCCATTACTCTAGGAGGTGGGTCATAAAAGATCTTGCTGTGATTTATGTCAAAGAGTGTTTTTCCTATGTTTTCCTCTAAGAGTTTTATAGTATCTGGTCTTACACTTAGGTCTCTAATCCATTTTGAGTTTATTTTTGTGTATGGTGTTAGGAAGTGTTCTAATTTCCTTCTTTTACATGTAGCTGTCCAGTTTTCCCAGCACCACTTATTGAAGAGACTGTCTTTTCTCCATTGTATATCCTTGCCTCATTTGTCATAGATTAGTTGACCATAGGTGTGTGGGTTTATCTCTGGGCTTTCTATCTTGTTCCATTGATCTATATTTCTGCTTTTGTGCCAGTACCATATTGTCTTGATTACTGTAACTTTGTAGTAGAGTCTGAAGTCAGGGAGTCTGATTCCTCCAGCTCCATTTTTTTCCCTCAAGACTGCTTTGGCTATTTGGGGTCTTTTATGACTCCATACAAATTTTAAGATTTTTTGTTCTAGTTCTGTAAAAATACCATTGGTAATTTGATAGGGATTGCATTGAATCTGTAGATAGCTTTGGATAGTATAGTCATTTTCACAATATTGATTCTTCCAATCCAAGAACATGGTAAATCTCTCCATCTGTTTTTATCATCTTTAATTTCTTTCATCAGTGTCTTATAGTTTTCTACATACAGGTCTTTTGTCTCCTTAGGTAGGTTTCTTCCTGGGTATTTTATTCTTCTTGTTGCAACGGTAAATGGGAGTGTTTCCTTAATTTCTCATTCAGATTTTTCATCATTAGTGTATAGGAATGCAAGAGATTTCTGTGAATTAATTTTGTATCCTGAAACTTTACCAAATTTCTCAATTAGCTCTAGTAGTTTTCTGGTGGCATCTTTAGGATTCTCTATGTATAGTATCATGTCATCTGCAAACAGTGACAGTTTTACTTCTTCTTTTCCAGTTTGTATTCCTTTTATTTCTTTTTCTTCTCTGATTGCTGTGGCTAGGACTTCCAAAACTATGTTGACTAATATAGGGAGAGTGGATATGCTTGTCTTATTCCTGATCTTAGAGGAAATGCTTTCAGTTTTTCACCATTGAAAATGATGTTTGCTGTGGGTTTGTCTTATATGGCCTTTATTATGTTGAGGTAGGTTCCCTCTATGCCCACTTTCTGGAGAGTTTTTATCATAAATGGGTGTTGAATTTTGTCAAAAGCTTTTTCTGCATCTATTGAGATGATCATATGGTTTTTATTCTTTAATTTGTTAATATGGTGTATCACATTGATTGCTTTGTGAATATTGAAGAATCCTTGCATCCTTGGGATAAATCCCACTTGATCATGGTGTATGATCCTTTTAATGTGTTGTTGGATTCTGTTTGCTAGTAGTTTGTTGAGGATTTTTGCATCTTTATTCATCAGTGATATTGGTCTGTAATTTTCTTTTTTTTTGTAGTATGTTTGTCTGGTTTTGGTATCAGGGTGATGGTGGTCTCATAGAATGAGTATGGGAGTGTTACATCCTCTGCAATTTTATGTAAGAGTTTTAGAAGGATGGGTGTTAGCTCTTCTCTAAATGTTTGATAGAATTAACCTGTGAAGCCATCTGGTCATAGACTTTTGTTTGTTTGAAGATTTTTAATCACAGTTTCAATTTCATTACTTGTGATTGGCCTGTTCATATTTTGTATTTCTTCCTGGTTCAATCTTGGAAGGTTATACCTTTCTACGAATTTGTCCATTTCTTCCAGGTTGTCCATTTTATCGGCATAGAGGTGCTTGTAGTAGTTTCTTAGGATGCTTTGTATTTCTGCGATGTCTTTTGTAACTTCTTCTCCTTCTCATTTCTAATTTTATTGATTTGAGTCTTCTCCCTCTTTTTCTTGGTGAGTCTGGCTAACAGTTTATCAATTTTGTTTATCTTCTCAAAGAACCAGCTTTTAGTTTTATTGATCTTTGCTATTGTTTTCTTTCTTTCTATTTCATTTATTTCTGCTCTGATCTTTATGATTTCTTTCCTTCTATTAACTTTGGGTTTTGTTTCTTCCTCTTTCTCTACTTCCTTTAGTGTAAGGTTAGATTGCTTATTTGAAATGTTTGTTGTTTCTTTAGGTAGGATTGTATTGCTATAAACTTCCCTCTTAGAACTGCTTTGGTTGCATCCCATAGGTTTTGGATCATCATGTTTTCATTCTTATTTGTCTCTAGGTATTTTTTGATTTCCTCTTTGTCTTCTTCAGTGATCTCTTGGTTATTTAGTAATGTATTGTTTAGCTTCCATGTGTTTTTGTTCTTTTACATTTTTTCCCCTGTAATTGATTTCTAATCTCATAGCATTGTGGTCAGAAAAGATGCTTGATATGATTTCAATTTTCTTAAATTTATTGAGGCTTGATGTGTGGCCCAAGATGGGATCTATCCTGGAGAATGTTCCGTGTGCACTTAAGAAGAGAGTGTAATCTGTTGTTTTTGAATGAAATATCCTATAGATATCAATTAAATCTATCTGGTCTATTGTGTCATTTAAAGCTTGTGTTTCCTTATAAATTTTCTGTTTGGATGATCTGTCCATTGGTGTGAGTGAGGTGTTAAAGTCCACTATTATTTTGTTACTGTCGATTTCCTCTTTTGTAGCTTTTAGCAGTTGCCTTATGTATTGAGGTGCTCCTATGTTGGGTGCATATATATTTATAATTGTTATATCTTCTTCTCGGATTGATCCCTTCATCATTATGTAGTGTCCTTCCTTGTCTCTTGTAGCATTCTTTAAAGTCTATTTTATCTGATATGACTATTGCTACTCCAGCTTTCTTTTGATTTCCATTTTCATGGAATATCTTTTTCCATCCCCTCACTTTGAGTCTGTATGTGTCCCTAGGTGTGAAGTGGGTCTCTTGCAGACAGCATATATATGGATCTTCTTTTTGTATCCATTCAGCAAGCCTGTGTCTTTTGGTTGGAGCATTTAATCCATTCACATTTAAGGTAATTATCGATATGTATGTTCCTATTACCATTTTCTTAATTGTTATGAGTTTGTTTTTGTAGGTCCTTTTCTTCTCTTGTGTTTTCCTCTTAGAGAAGTTCCTTTAGCATTTGTTGTAGAGCTGGTTTTGTTGTGCTGAATTCTCTTAGCTTTTGCTTGTCTGTAAAACTTTTGATTTCTCCATCGAATCTGAATGAGATCCTTGCTGGGTAATGTAATCTTGGTTGTCAGTTCTTCCCTTTCATCACTTTAAATCTCTCATGCCACCGCCTTCTGGCTTGTAGAGTTTCTGCTGAAAAATCAGGTGTTAACCTTATGGGAGTTCCCTTGTATGTTATTTGTCATTTTTCTGCTGCTTTCAATAATTTTTCTTTGTCTTTAATTTTGGCAATTTGATTACTGTGTGTCTCAGCATGTTTCTCCTTGGGTTTATCCTGTATGGGACTCTCTGTACTTCCTGGACTTGGGTGGCTATTTCCTTTCCCATGTTAGGGAATTTTTCGACTATAATCTCTTCAAATATTTTCTCGGGTCCTTTCTCTCTCTCTTCCCCTTCTGGGACCTCTATAATGCAAATGTTGTTGTGTTTAATGTTCTCAGAGGTCTCTTAGGCTGTCTTCATTTCTTTTCATTCTTTTTTCTTTATTCTGTTCTGCAGCAGTGAATTCCACCATTCTGTCTTCCAGGTCACTTATCCATTCTTCTGCCTCAGTTAGTCTGCTATTGATTCCTTCGAGTGTATGTTTCATTTCAGTTATTGTATTTTTCATCTCTGTGTGTTTGTTCTTTAATTCTTCTAGGTTTTTGTTCTTTAATTTTTCTAGGTTTTTGTTCTTTAATTCTCTAGGTCTTTGTTAAACATTTCTTTCATCTACTTGATCTTTACCTCCATTCTTTTTCTGAGGTCCTGGATCATCTTCACTATTATTTTTCTGAATTCTTTTTCTGGAATGTTGCCTATCTCCACTTCATTTAGTTGTTTTTCTTGGGTTTTATATTGTTCCTTCATCTGGTACATAGCCCTCTGCCTTTTCATCTTGTCTATCTTTCTGTGAATGTGGTTTTTGTTCCACAGGCTGCAGGATTGTAGTTTCTCTTGCTCCTGCTCTCTGCCCTCTGGTGGATGAGGCTATCTAAGAGGCTTGTGTAAGTTTTCTGATGGGAAGGACTGGTGGTGGGTAGAGCTGGCTCTTGCTCTGGTGGGGAGAGCTCAGTAAAACTTAATCTGCTTTTCTGCTGATGGGTAGGGCTGGGTTCCTTCCCGGTTGGTTGTTTGGCCTGAGGCGACCCAACACTGGAGCCTACCTGGCTCTTTGGTGGGGCTAATTGTGGACTCTGGAAGTGCTCACGCTAAGGGGTACTTCCCAGAACTTCTGCTGCCAGTGTCCTTGTCCTCACAGTGAGCAACAGCCACCCCCTGCCTCTGTAGGAGACTCTCCAACACTAGCAGGTAGGTCTGGTTCAGTCTCCTATGGGGTCACTGCTCCTTCCCCTGGGTCCTGATGCGCACACTACTTCGTGTGTGCCCTCCAAGAGTCGAGTCTCTGTTTCCGCCAGTCCTGTCAAAGTTCTGCAATCAAATCCCACTAGCCTTCAAAGTCTGATTCTCTAGGAATTTCTCCTCGCATTGCCGTACCCCCAGATTGGGAAACCTGACGTGAGGCTCAGAACCTTCATTCCAGTGGGTGGACTTCTGTGGTATAAGTGTTCTCTAGTTTGTGAGTCACCCACACAGCCATTATGGGATTTGATTTTATTGTGATTGTGTCCCTCTTACCATCTCATTGTGGCGTCTCCTTTGTCTTTGGATGTGGGATATCATTTTTGGTCAGTTCCAGTGTCTTCCTGTTGATGATTGTTCAGCAGTTAGTTGTGATTCCGGTGCTCTCATGAGAGGGAGTGAGAGCATGTCCTTCTACTCCACCATCTTCAACCAAATCCCCATGGTGGCCTCTCTTGTTATGGAGCATGGGCTCTACACACCCGGGCTTCAGTAGTTGCAGCACGTGTGCTCAGTAGTCATGACGTGCAGTCTCTAGGGCATGCAACCTCCAGTAGTTGTGGCTTGTGAGCTCTAGAGTGCAGGCTCAGTATTTGTGGTGCACGGGCTTAGTTGCTCTGCGACATGTGGGATCTTTCTGGACCAGTGATTGGACCCGTGTCCCCTGCATCGGTAGGCAGGTTCTTAACAACTGCACCACCAGGGAAGTCCCCACTTTATGTATATTTGTATGTAAGTATTTATGAAAAGTTCATGTTCATCTTTGATGCAATGGGTTACATCGTTTGGGAAGGATATTGGAGCATCACATCTCAGGTAATGGGGAGACCTGCATTGTTTCTAAACATAATTTTTCATGGACTTAGTTTGATACTAAGCAGGTCACTTCTCTCTTTTATGTCTCATTTATTCAACAAATGTCCAGCATTAGAAGGTTGGACTCGATCACAAGTTTTATTCCCTCAAGAATCTTCACTGCTAATTTTGTAGCTCACAGTGTACTGGATGTGTTTCCATCTCCTGCCTTGATTTTCCAGTAGATCTCTGAAGTGAGCTAGAGATAGAGACAGACATTGCCTCAGCAAAATGTATTTGGCTTTCCTTGCCATGTGCTTTGTCATCCCTGGCACTCAAGTGGTTTTATGTAACTATGTGCTGACTTTGTCATTATACCAAAATAAATCCTGTAGCATTGTGTCAGAAACACTGCTCTGTGCCCAAGCCTTACTGCAAGCTCACATCAAGCTCACAAGATGCTCCGGTTTCTACTTCTGGTCTTATCATCTTCTTCAACTTCTACATTTTGGAAATAGGGGAAGGGTCACCCGTTTCCTCCCTCTTGGCCCTTGAAAGCCTGCCTTACTCTGGAAGTTCCAGTCCAAGGCACGTCATGATTCATCTCTGTCTTTTATCCCACACAGAAAAGGGCTACTTTGCTCTAGACTCGTGTTCCATTTGCTCACACCTATTTCCTGCCAAAGTAACTATTTCTCCCAAAGAAAATAAAAGATGTCTGAGCCATTCATTAATTTTTGCATGTGGAATGAATGAGGAATTGATGTGAGGAGCCCAGCAGTAATGAGGTGATGGCCAAGATGGGATGGGATGACCCAAAAGCAATTCCTTGCAATGAACAATTAATTATTAAAAATTGGAGTCCAAGTACATTATATTACTAAATCAATCAGCTGCAGCTTAGAGTTTGATTAAAATTAGTGAGTTTAAAGCCAATTTATTAGAAACATATTACTATTTTCCATTTAAAGCATATATTTTTGTTTGTTTGTTTTTTCTTTTGCGGTACACAGGCCTCTCACTGCTGTGGCCTCTCCCGTTGCTGAGCACAGTCTCCGGACACGCAGGCTCAGCGGCCATGGCTCACGGGCCTAGCCACTCTGCGGCATGTGGGATCTTCCTGGACCGGGGCACAAACCCATGTCCCCTGCATCGGCAGGCAGACTCTCAACCACTGTGCCACCAGGGAAGCCCTAAAGCATGTATGTTTCTTGCTCTAGAATTATGATTTGAGCAATCATATCCTCTCCAGATTATAAATATCTAACCATTGGTAGATTATTTATGGAAAATTTATTTGTACGCATGGCTGTACCTATCCTTTTCATTTCCAAAAGTGCAGAATAGATTGCCTGGATAGACAATCTATTAGTAGGAGGGATACACAAGCATATGATGGTTGTTTTCCCCCCAAATACTCTTTCCTTTGTATCCCCTTCTCCCTGCTGCACTCTCTCTATCAAAAAAGAGCAGACATATTTGTAAGGAAAACATGTCTTTCTTCAAAGGTTTGAAGATCAGATGTCCTGAAATGAATAAACAATGACTAAATAGTTATTTTGTATTTGGCTAATAAACAATATTCTTTGAGGAAAAGAAGGAAGACAAATTGGTATATGAGAGTTTGAGAACTATATAGGTGATTCAGCAGACTTGTACCTGAAAAATATTTGGAGTCAGAATAGTTCTGACTCTTGCTGATAATTTATTCTCTTGGCCTTGCATCCATCTTTCTCTGCTTTTCCCCCACCCTTGCCTAGTTTCTCTTTTGATTTAGTACCCTTGTGAAGAGTGCCTTTCTCTTTTATATTCATTTTAATCCACACCATATACCAAACATAGTTATCAGAACAGGGATTGTGTGGAAGCAAAAAGCAGTGTTTATATGCAAATAACTGCAGTAAATATGCCATTTTGGCATGAAAACAGCAAAAGAGACAATGTCAATGGTTTCTGGAAATTACCTCCATTCTTTCCTGAAATAGAGCTTTGCTATTCTACAAGGAGCCAAGGTCAAAACTTTCCTATTCTAAAATCTTAAGGGAGTGACTTTGAGAATCTTATATATTCACACATAGGGCTTATTTTCAGGCTTACATTTTACATGTTTATAAATGCAATATTTAATTTTAGACAGCATTTAGAATAGTATAGATTTGTTTGAGTCCTCCAAAGGACTTAAGCATGAAGATGTTAGTCCTCACTAAAAAATGTGAGCTCCCTGAAGGCAGGGATTTTTGCTTGTTTTGGTCACACTGGTGTTTCCTGTGCCCAGAGTAATGCTTGACACATAGCAGGCACTCAATAAATATTTCTTAAATGAAAAGAGCAGGTTAAGGCATGAGTCCAGGGGGAAAATCCTAAGATATTGATTTTAGAGTCTCTTGGCGTGAGTTCTAATTGGTTCCCTTTAATGCAAAACCCTTCCTTTCAGGAGGTGAGTTTTTGAACAGGTAATAAAATTTCCACTGAAAATTAGGAAATGTTTCACCAACATCTACTTCCTTTCTCAAGTTTTAAAATGCAGGTGTCTTATTTATGTATTATTTATTTAGTTTTAGAGTAGCATTAAGAAAAAAAGAAGATGCAATGTGGTAATAATGTCACTTCTCCGTAAACTGATTATAGGTTTCACACACTCCAGGAAAGAATTGTATAGAAATGTACAACCTGATTCTAAAATTTATATGAAAGTCAAAGGACCCATAACAGCCAGAACAACTTTCAAAGAGAAGAACAATGTGGAAGGATTTACACTACCTCACTTCAAGACACTATAAAGAAACAGACATCAAGAATGCAGTATTGGCATATGAATAGAAAGATCTATAGAACAGAATAGAAAGCCCAGAAAAAGACTCAAA
The DNA here is from genome assembly GCF_039906515.1 of Pseudorca crassidens. Lineage (NCBI taxonomy): Eukaryota > Metazoa > Chordata > Mammalia > Artiodactyla > Delphinidae > Pseudorca > Pseudorca crassidens. Next base: position 138,147,772 of record NC_090296.1, on the reverse strand, counting down.
CTTATATGGTCAATTGATTTTTGACAAACGTGCTATGCCAAAGCTATTTATTAAGAAAGGAAATTCTTTTCAAGAAATGATGCAGGATACCGAGTGAAGTAAGTCAGAAAGAGAAAAACAAATACCGTATGCTAACACATATATATGGAATCTAAAAAAAAAAAAAAGGTTCTGAAGAACCTAGGGGCAGGACAGGAATAAAGATACAGACGTAGAGAATGGACTTGAGGACATGGGGAAGGGGAAGCTGGTATGAAGTTAGAGAGTGGCATGGACATATATACACTACCAAATGTGAAATAGCCAGTGGGAAGCAGCCACATAGCACAGGGAGATCAGCTCTGTGCTTTGTGTCCACCTAGAGGGAAGGGATAGGGAGGGTGGGAGGGAGGAGATATGGGGATATACGTTTATGTATAGCTGATTCACTTTGTTGTAAAGTAGAAACTAACACACCATTGTAAAGCAATTATACTCCAATAAAGATGTTAAAGAAAAAAAGAAATGTTGCAGGAATAACTGGATCTCCATGTGGAAAAGAGAAAATGTGTGATCTCTACTTCACAACATATACAAAAAATAAATTTAGATGACTCACAGACCTAAACATAAAAGCTAAAACTCTAAATTTTCTAGAAGAAAACAAATGAAAAGAATAATCTTTGTGACCTTGGGGTAGACAAAAATTCTTAGGACACAGAAAGCATCAACCATACAAGAAAAAATAGAATTTGGATTTCATCAAAACTAAACATTTGGTAGTGTATATATGTCCATGCCACTCTCTCTACTTTGTCCCAGGTTACCCTTCCCCGTCCCCATGTCCTTAAGTTCATTCTCTAGTAGGTCCAAATGTAAAACCGGTAGCTAGTGGGAAGCGGCCGGATAGCACAGGGAGATCAGCTTGGTGCTTTGTTGACCACCTAGAGGGGTGGGATAGGGAGGGTGGGAGGGAGGGAGACGCAAGAGGGAAGAGATATGGGGATATATGTATATGTATAGCTGATTCACTTTGTTATAAGGCAGAAACTAACACACCATTGTAAAGCAATTATACTCCAATAAAGATGTTAAAAAAACAAACAACTAAACATTTTTCTCTGTGAAACACAGTTAAAGAGAATGAAAAGACAATTCATAGAGTGGGAGAAAATGTTTGCAGATCACATATCTGACAAAGAACTTGTAGCCAGAATATATAAAGAATTCCTACAGTTCAACAATAAAAAGATAGAAAACCTAATTAAAAACGGGCAAAAGACTTGAACACTTTACAAAAATTGGCCATCAAGCACAAGAAAAAGAGCTCATATCAGTGTCATCAGGGAAATGCAATTTAAAACCTCATGAGACAGAGACGTAGAGAACAAACATATGGATACCAAGGGGCAAGCAGGAGTGGGGTGGTGGGATGAATTGGGAGATTGAGATTGACATATATACACTATTGATACTATGTATAAAATAGATAACTACTTAGAACCTACTGTATAGCACGGGAAACTCTACTCAATGTTCTTTGGTGACCTAAATGGGAAGGAAATCCAAAAAAGAGGGACTATATGTATATGTACAGCTGATTCACTTTGCTGTACAGTAGAAACTAACACAACATTGCAAAGCAACTATACTCCAATAAAAATTAATTAAAAAAACAACCCTATGAGGTGGGTAGGGGAGGGGTGGGGGTTGTGTGGAGGGGTGCAAAATGGGTAAAGGGGGTCAAAATGTACAAAATTCAAGTTATAAAATAAATGTCATGGGATATAAGGTACGGCATGGTGACTATAATTAATAACACCATATTGTATATCAGAAAGCCAGGAGAGTACATCTTAAAAGTTCTCATCACATGCACACAACTTTGTAACTATGTGTGGTGATGAACGTTGATTAGATTTATTGTGCCGACCACTTGTCAATATCTAATCATTTATGTTGTACACCTGAAACTAATATGATGTTATATGTCAAGTCTATCTCAACCCTCCCCTCCCTACTGTGGTATAGCACTACATACCCACTAGAAAATTTAAAATTAAAATGACTGACAGTATGAAGTGTTGGTGAAGATGTGAAGCCACTAGGCCTCTACTGCCGGTGGGACTTTAAAATGGTACAAAGTACACTTTGTAATACTGTTTGGGAAATTGTTATCTAGTTTAATATATATCTACACTATGATCCAGGTAATTTTCCCAAGAGAAATAAAGATGGGTGTCCATGAAAAGAATATTCAGAGCAGCATTATTCATAATAGCATCCAAACGGAAACAACCAGAATGCCCATCCACAAGAGAATGGATGAAAAATTGTTGTGTAATCATTTAATGAAAGCTGCTTTATGATATGCAAACCAATACAGAGGAACCTCAAAAACAATATGCCAAGTAAAAGAAGCCAGACACAAAACAGTACATATGGTGTGGTTCCGTTTATGATATTCTAGAACAGAAAAACTACATTATGAAGAAAGGCTTTTTCAATGTTAGGATTCATGCCTTTCTCCAATTCTGAAAAACTCTCAGAAGTTTTCTCTCCAAATATTGTCTTTCTCTCCCTTTACTCTGACCTTTTGGCGTTCCTATTGGACACATACTTGCTTAAGTTTATAAAAGGTAATAAATCTTATAGCCTAGGCTTGGCATAGTCTTGGTCCACTCCTTCAAAGAAACATCAGTTCCCAAACAAAAACAAGCTTTCAACGATACAACAAAATAATGGAGAGGTGCTGACCCCCATGTCAGATCCCCTCACTAACTTTCCCTTTTGTTCTCATACACCACTCCATTCCAGAGCTCGCTGAGTTTTTGACAAAGAAGCTCAATATTCTATTTCTAGTTTTGATAAGTTTGCAATTTGGACTTGAACATTGAAGTTTCTTGGTTTTATCCCCCTCTAACTAGTCCTACTCTCAAATGACAGAATAGTGGCACTGCTGACATCTTCTGGCTCCTGGGACTCTTAGAACTGCCATGGGCTTGGCCACTGGTGGGTGTCCAGGCAGCCTCTCTGGCTCCCTGTCATGCAGATGGGGCCACCATGACCAAGGGCGCTGGCTACTCTTTTACAAAAGATAGCAGACGAGTGTGCATGCATGCATACACACACACACACACACACACACACACACACACAGCCAAAAAAAAATATGAGTAATTCTTAAAACCTAAAGAAATTTGTGTATTCCTAAACCCCTTTCAAGTAAAAATATGTGTGTGTGTGTGTGTGTGTGTGTGTGTGTGTGTGTGTGTGTGTGTGTGTGTGTCTATATAACTTCTGTGGTCAACCTCAAATTCCAAGATCAGACTTTTTTGGGTGATTAGGTGATTATAAGTTTTAAGTGCAAATGAGAAATTGGTAGTGAATTCAGTGCAAACCACAATTTCAAAGCTAGATAAAGAGCAGGGCAATGACCTCAGTAATGACAAAGGAATATTTTCACAGTCAGTCCTCCTGGAAAGTCATCAGATTAAAACAACAAAAGGCAAACCATGCATAGAGCCCCTCTGTACCCAGCCCCCTCCACCGCTCCACTGGGGACACTGTTTAGATTTGTAAGAGCCCCTAGAAATAGAGGCTTGGATAACAAGCTAATACTAAAGACTTGTAACAGCTCTCTTCCAGAGGGGGAAAAGCCCTCATAACGAGCTGTTGACTGGATGTTTATGGCTATAAACATCCCTATAATTTGACTCTGTTACCCTATATTTGTTACCCTATAATTTGTTACCCTATAATTTGACTCCTGAAGGCCACATTCTTCCTTGGAACAGAAGCCACAGGTCAATTATCGCGGTTGGTAAGCTTTCCTTTTGGGCGTGAGTCAGGGTCAATTTTGCATGAAAGAAGGGTTTCCCTTCTGGCACTGGCTCACACTACAGTTATGGAATCATATCATGGGGTTGCAGAAAACAGTATTCTCCAGGGAGCCCCTGTGGGATCCTGTGAAGTTACCTGTGGGATGCTGTGCACTGGAAACCATTTCCTACAGCAGCACCTAGCAGCTCCTCTCCACGGCTGTCTCTTTGAATTTCTCTTTCTCTTCCAAGATTTTGGGTTCTAGAATCATAAATCATCCCTTACTAAATCCATAGCTGTGATTATTTACTCATCCTTGGAATCAAGGACAACTCTGGCCCGAGTTACTTTTGCTTATATGTACCTCTCTCTACCTATAAGAATATGTCTCCCTCCTTCCCTCCCTCCTTCATTTTCCCTACAATTATTGATAAACTTGTGATGTGAAAGACATTCTACAACACTGTGTTACACTCACATCGTGCATTCAGAGTAATTTTCATAGTTTCTCTGATGTGATTCTCATGACTCCCCAGGAGGAGGAAGAATAATTTTTCTGGAAAGGGAATGTTACTCTTGGAGAGACCATAAGTTTGAGAGACATATGTGGAATTCAAATCCTTTTCCCACAAGTACTACATATACAACATGGACAGATTTTTCCATCTTTTTGAGCCTCAATTTCCACATTTGTGAGTTGCAACAGTAACACTTCCTTCATAACATTGTTTTGGAAATAGAGGAGATGCTTCAAAAAATTGCCCTGCGCGTTGCCTGACATGTATGATTACACAGTGCATTACTGTTATTACCATCCTTTTTAAGATTAGTCTGAATTTGATTATAATGAAATCAAGCCTCAGAGAGAGGAAGTAACAAGTGGCAGAGCCAGCACTTTATCTATGGCCTTTGGACCGCCCCAGTCATCATTCATTGTCCCTCCTTATATGGGATGAGCAATGCTGCCCTCTCCTATAAGGATGGTCAGGCAGTGCTGGTGTCCCCATTGTGTCCTTTCTTCAAAACGCCTTCATGAAGAGATGCTTTTCTTTGTGTGTTATGAGTTGGAAGGTAATTCACTTTTCGGGTCTGTGTCTTCTTCTCCAAGGCTTTTGTGACTTAAGGTGCATGAAAATGGTTTCAGTCTCCAGAGAAAACACTGGGAATATGGTGGTTCTATAGGTGGTGAGAGAACCCACAGGACAGAAGAGCCCTGCCACTGTGGGTTTTCATTCTCAGGGAGGTGGGCCATGCCCCATGCTGTCTGAACAAGCAGGATGATGAAGGACTCAGGTTTATATATGCTCTCTACTGCCCCCTCTTCCTCACTTGCTTGGGGTGTATCAAAGAGATTTTACCTGGAATACCAACACTGTGGTGTTCAAAGTAACTGTACATATTTTCTCTCCTGAACAGAAGTCAGATAAATAACAAAAATGATTTATTGCAGGCTTTCTGCTTCAACGATAACAACAAATAGAAGGTAACTTCAAAGCAAAGTTGGAAACTTTATACTGCATGGTTTGAAGTTGCTCCTTTGAAATACTGCATTCAGAGGGATGGCCGGTAGTTTTCAACACTAATGATACCTACTGCATGCTAGGGCCATTTCTACCTGTGGTGTATCTACTTCAGATATCGTGTGGGAGGCAAGAAAATATCCTGTGTATTTGAAAATTCTAGAATTACCCACTGCTTGAACTAAGTTTGATGTCTTTGCAATCGAAAAGAAAATCCCTGGGTGTATAACTTTAGCACAAAAAAACGTAGAAAAACTGCTTTGGGATCTGCCTCTTTCATAACAGGCTGTAATTTGAAAGCTCATCCAATTATAGTCCTTGAGGTAGGTCATGAGGGTTTTATTTTACTCTACCTCTCCCTCTGCTCCCTCACCTTTCACACTCCCAACGCTCTCTAGCAACTTCTTTTGACTTCCTGAAACCTGTGTTAGGAAAAGGGTATTAGAGCAGTACTGAGAACTCCATGCTGTTTCAAAAAGTGATTTTTCAGGATGGCTTAGAAATTTCTAGAAAAAAAATTACATGGGGGTACATTTGGGATTTTGGATGAATCACTTCTTCCATCTTTGTAACCCTGGAAGAAAGACTTGGAGTTTCAGTTTAGTGAAAAGATAAAGAACTGAAGTCATGGAAATCATAATGCATCCTCATAAACATATTGTCATACTGACCATGGGTACTAAGCCAAACAAATGGGACATTTTGAGTAATATTAAATTTTTTTTCTTGTGCCAAATAATATGAGAAGAGTAATTGAGAGGACTTTGCTGAAATTCTCAGTCACTAACAAACTGCATTTATAGAAAAACATATTTACCTGTTAAAACTTTTCTTACATATTTCTTTGGATGATCTGAATAGTACTATAAAAGGCCAACTGAATAGTACTATAAAAATCAGTCAAGAAAACAGAAGAAAATCTCATATATTAGTGTGAACATAGTCATTATCATGTGGAGAATTCCCTCCAAGCTTCATGGCAGCTCAGTGGGGTAGGCATTGTTCTCAACTTATAGATGAGAAAAATGATAGACAGAAAGGAACATCAAAATGCCGGTATTTATTTCTTTGTAAGTGGCAGGCTATTGAAGCAAGTTTACATCTGATTTCAGAGTTCAAGCTAATGGCCACTACACTAAATGTACCACTTCCTCAGGTAAAGACTTTTTTCTGATAAGAAATAGTAAAGCAAAATTCTCACTTGTCCAGGGCTGTAAAAAAGACCCATGTCCCAGCTTAGCAGTTAGACAGGAAGAATTCTGTCTTACTCAGTCTTTTTGTTCTATTCAATCCTTCAGCTAATTGGTGAGGCCCACCCACATTGGGGAGGGCAGTCTGTTTTACATAGTCTACTGACTCAAATGTCATTCTCATCCAGAAACGCCCTCACAGCACATCTAGAATAATGTTTCACAAATGTCTGGGCACCTGATAGCTCAGTCAAGTTGACCCCTAAAATTAACCATCAGAAGTGAATGTTAGGGACGGAATGGTTCTGCTCTCTACCCCCTCAATTCATATGGTGAAGTCCTGGTCCCTAAACTGATGGTATTAGAGATGGAGCCATTGAGAAGTACTTAGGTTTAGATGAGGTCATGAGAGTAGAGCTCTCATGGTGGGATTTTTGCACTTATAAGAAGAGACATGAGGGCATTCTCTCTCTCTCTCTCTCTCTCTCTCTCTCTCTCAGCCACTTGAGAACACAGTGAGAAGGTGGCCATCTGTAAGCCAAGAAGAGTGCCTTCACCAGAACTGGATGGTGCTGGCACCCTGATGGATTTCCAGCCTCCACAGCTCTGAGAAAATCAATTTCTGATGTTCAAGCCGCCCAGTCTGGGGTAGTTTGTTATGGCAGCCTGACCTAAAACACTGTATCAGTTAGGAATACATTTAGCTGTAAGGTGTAGAAAACCTGACCATGGGTCAGATAATCAAATGGGTTAATGCTTCTCATGTTGCAAGGATTCTGGAGTGAGGTGGCAGTCCAGGACTCAAGAATGAATACCAACCACCGCCCCCATCCCAGGAATGCCTCCTTGAATTTTATTGGCAATACCCAAGTTACCTGAACATCCTTACCTGCAAAAGAGGCTGGGATTTGAATATTTTGCTTTATAACTTCCAGAAAAGGGGAATTTGGATATGTCTTAAGTGAGGTAACATATAATATCTGCCACAATATCAGTGAAAGAATTGGAACAAGAAGAGGTAAACAAAATCTAAAATATTTAGGTTTAAATTAAAAAGGAACATTGATTTTATTTTTACTCCTTCCTTGCTTGATATTTGATTAGGAGAGGATAGACTGTGAGGTAAGATTCATTTGGTCAGATATATCCTTTCTAACAGATACTAAATTAATTGATAAATCTTTAATGAATACTTAATATCTTTATGTACCAAATCCAGTGCCTTCTATAAGATGCTCATAGCCATTCTCTTCGGCCATTTGTCTTCAATGAACAAAACCCCTTTATTCCAGTATATTTGTCAGAATATAAATTGTATTCAACTAGATTCAAAGGCTAGCTATGTTCAGTGTAGGCTAGATTTAAAAAGTGATTCTTTCATGCTACAGCCCCCGGTTTACTTTCTAAATCTAGCTCTTTCCACCAGACCCCATCCCTCTCCACCCAATTATCTTAAACAGAAGAAATTCTTGAAAAACTTTTAAAAAATTTATTGAAGTATAGCTAATTTACAATGTTGTGTTAGCTTCTGGTGTACAACAAAGTGATTTAGGTATAATCATATATGTAATATGTATTTTTTTCCATTATGGTTTATTACAGGATATTGAATATAGTTCCCTGTGTTATACAGTAGGACCTTGTTGTTTATTCATTCTATATATAATAGTTTGCATCTGCTAATTCCAAATTCTTAATTCTTAATAAAGAAATTCTTAATTTTATCCATGCTCTATCCTCATCCTGGGATAGACCGACCTTGACCATAATGTCCCTACTGTTTTTCCCCAGCTTCTCCTAGTTCAGGTTGAACCACACCTAGTGTGGATTGTTCACAGACAATAAACCCCAGGCTTCTGTTCCCATTTCTCCAAAGTGTTCATCAAAATTAGCCCATCTGTTTGAACAGCTCTCCAAATCTGTTCTCACAGGGACTCTGCTCTGTCTTCTATTCAAGTTAATCCTGGGAATTTCCCTGCTCTCTAACTTGTAGGTTCCCATGTGTTTCATTTTCACCCTGTTTAACTTAAAGTCAACACCCCGACACCCCGCCCCCAGCTCACTCCTTTCAAATTTACACTACATGCAGGTCCATCTGCTTGGGGAAAGTTTGGCAGGTGGGTGGGTGGCAGTGGTAAGTGAACTTCTGGAGGAAGTCTGCAAAGCAGCCTTTTTTTTTTTAGTTTTTATTGGAGTATTGTTGATTTACTGTTGTGTTAGTTTCTGCTGTACAGCAAAGTGAATCAGTTACACATATACATATAGCCACTCTTTTTTAGATTCTTTTCCATATGAGTCATTACAGAGGATTGAGTGGAGTTCCCTGTGCTATACAGTAGGTCGTTATTAGTTACCTATTTTATGTATAGTAGTGTGTATACATCAGTCCCAATCTTCTAGCCTTCGCACTTTGACATAACCACGACAAGTCCTGAAAGTGAAACAGATAGACAGCTCCATTTTGTAAAAAACAACTTTTTTTATGCTTGCCAGCGATTATTAACTGGGGACCAAATGTTTGCCAACAAGCCCTTTCGTAGCTCTGGCTTCGTGTTGTGTCAGCCCATGAATTCAGATGCTGGTACTTGTGATAATTTAAAGTCAAACTGGATAGAAATTCTGGTGGTGGGGTCGGGGTACCTTAGCGATCCACTTTGGTAGTTATAAATCAGCTCCCAGTCACAGCACCAGTGCTTGAAATAATTCCTCCCTTCAACAAAATGTACTTGTCCTGAAGCCAATTCCATTATATCGCTGCAAGGTGGCTTATTAACTAATTCAGTTCAGAACCACTTATGTAAATCAACTGATTGCAGAAGATTAGACTGTCAATGGAGAAGCCCATTTGTAAATTTATGGAGCTGTCACTGAGCATCAGTGCTTGTTAATCCTCTCTTCTGTCTACTTTGATGAGAAGAAGATACTTGTACCTTCTAGATAACGGTCCTTAAAGTGGGGTACAGGAACTTCTTGAAGCTACATGCACAACTGAGATGTTGCCATATCTGACACATTGTGGATGTTCTCAATAGATATTTGCTAAAGGAATGAGCATGTGAACAAACAGAAACTCAGTTTGTCAACAGGAAATGGGGCAGCATCATTTGGGGAAATAGAATCATGTACTTTTATAGACCTACCTCCTTTCTGTAATCCAATGCTTGAAAACATGTCACTTCTTTTAATATGTTTGTTTCTCAGTCTATCCCCCACATCAGTAGTTGAAATCTACGAGGTAGACCCCACTTCAACTGGCATAGGCTGTGGTGTGTCATTACCAGAAGCTGTGATTTATATGATTAAGTCTCTTGAATGAGGAGAGGTGGAACTATGTCTTACTCCTTCTGTCTTTGCTATGCTTTGTCCCATAATGCGCTGGTTCTCCAAATGACACATTTTTTTTCATCAGGCTGACCACACTCCATGTCCCAAGACTCTTTTGAAGGTGATGAATGAGGGAAACGCTGCACATGGATGACTGGGGCTTGAGTGCTGACCATATCAAGGACATGTGACTTACAGGGAAGCACAGCTTCTAGTACGCCAAGTCTTACCAAGGATGAAGCATAGTAGTGATACCTGGTAAGGATAGAACGGACAGTAAATAAGTCATCACATAGGAAAGCACATTGTAAAGTGCAAAGTGTTTTGTTTTGAAGAACTAACGTTATGAGTTTTATTATTATCAGCAGAAAACTTATCACTCGCAGGAACTACTGTGGATGGCCGAGGAAGGGCTTCTGGCCAGCTGTCAGAGAAGGAGGTGACTAGTTTGCAGCACAGGCTCCTTTCTGACTGATAGTCTAAGCTGAGGCCCCGCAGTGGTGGCCCTGAATTCTGCACCCATGTCTGCCCTGAATAGCAGGCACCCGCAGCTCCTTGGTAGAAAGCACGACCCAGTGTAGAAGTTCACATGGTCATAATTTTCCTACGATATCCATTTTACTTTCTGTGTCTCCTTTGCTATTTCTACATGCTGTCCTGCTACTCCAAGGCCAATTCAGTTTAACAAACATTTACTGAGGACTGAGAGAAAATCAAAAACACTTGTGACCTAAATACTACTACTAAGTTGCTTTTCTATTCTGGTGGGAGGGGGCGTGTGAATAAATCACAGTTTTATTTATAACAGAAAAAGGTAGAAAAAGGCAAGGATGATAAGAGCAAAGTTATAAACAAATAACTTTAGAGGAGGGAATAATTATTTTTAGCTTGAGGTTTCAAGGAGATGGTGGAAGATTTTAGAAGTAGGCATTGAAAAGTGAGCGCTCTTTTGTCAGGCTGAGCTGAGAGGGAATAGCATTAGGGGCTGTGGGAACATCATGAACAAAGACATAAAATAGGGAAGACTTACCTGAAGCCTGGGAATGGTAGTTTGATAGTGGAGTATATTTGGAAAATATACTGAACAGAGATCGATACAAGTCTATAAATGGTATTCAATGCAATTTACTGAAATTCAGATTTGATTTGTCTGGAAATAATTTAGATAGTACAAATAAAATTAAAAATGCAGCTATTCTTCCAGCCTGGTGCAATGACAGTGTTTCGGCATGTTTCTTTCTACTCTTTTTCTCCTTATATATTTATCTTTTACACAGCATATTGACAGATTACTCTTCTTTCCTTACCTAATGCTTTTCAGTAAGTATTATTAAAAGTTGCTCCAGGGCTTCCCTGGTGGCGCAGTGGTTGAGAGTCCGCCTGCCGATACAGGGGACACGGGTTCGTGCCCCGGTCCGGGAAGATCCCACGTGCCGTGGAGCGGCTGGGCCCGTGAGTCATGGCCGCTGAGCCTGCGCGTCCGGAGCCTGTGCTCCGCAACGGGAGAGGCCACAACAGCGAGAGGCCCGCGTACCGCAAAAAAAAAAAAAAAAAAAAAAAGTTGCTCCATCATCTTCATAATCAGCTTATTTATATAAAAGTCCATCTAATATTGAATACATGGAACAGGTTCAGTGTTCCCAAGGTGAGGACTTGGCAAGGCTGGAGATGCAATTTTTCTGAAGGAGTCAGTCATTCTGACTTTCCCTGGTAAATAGGGAAATAGGTGCTCATGAGTTCAGATTACTTTTATTAGAAATTATATCACAGGGACATCTAAGAAATGAGTGTCAACTTCCTGATGGGCACTGCAATGGTACTTGTTTTGTCAGGTTTTATCTACCTCTCTGAGATCTCTGAAATGTTCTGTCTTCTGCTGCATTCTGAGATGCTGCCTAAGGCTTCCTTGTTGGGAAAGCTAAACATTTACTTGAAAAAGGACAGATGGGATGGCTGGAGAGACCATGTAGCTGCACCAGGAAATCAAACTTTCTGGAAAATAACCTAACTATATACAATCTACTTCAAAAAATCATTGCATGGATTATGAAATGTTTTCTTAGATATGACACCAGAAACACAAGCAACAAAGAAAAACATAGATAAATTGGGCATCATCAAAATCACAAACTTTTGTGTTTCAAAGGATATCATCAAGAAGGTGAAAAGGTTGCATACAGAACGGAGGAGAGTATTTGCAAATACATATCTGATAAGGGACTTATCTAGAACATGTAAAGAGTTCTTACAACTCAGTCATAAAAAGTCAAATAACCCAATTAAAGAATGGGAAAGCTCTTAATAGATACCTCCAAAGAAGGTATAAGAATGGCCAACAAGGACATGAAAAAATGCTGAACATCATTAGACATCAGGGAAACGCAAATCAAAACCACAACGAAATACTACTTCACAACAACTAGGATGAGTATAATATTTTAAAAGGCAGATGATAACATATCTTTGTTGGAATATAGAGAAACTAGGAATTTCTAATTCTTAATTAGAAATTATACACTGCTGATGGGAATATAAAATGGTGCAACCAGTGTGGAAAACAGATTGACCATTCCTGAAAATGTTAAATATAGAGTTACCACATGACCTGAAAATTCCACTCCTAGAGGAATGATACCCAAAATAAATGAAAACATATGTTCACACAAAAACCTGTACATGAATGTTTATAGCAACATTATTCATAATATCCAAAATAGGAAATAACCCAAATGTCCATCAACTGAGGAAGTGATTAACAAAATGTGACACATCCCTATAATGATATATTATTTAGCAATAAAAAGAAACAAAATACTGATGCACGCTACAACATGAATGAACCTTGAATACGTTACACTAAGTGAAAGACGCCAGTCATAAAGGATCACATATTATAAGATTCCATTTATACAAAATGCCTAGAATAGCAAATGTATGGAGACAGAAAGTAGATTAGTGATTGCAGGGCTGGGAGGGTGGGACTCGGATGTGATGGCTAAGGGTTGCAGGTTTTCTTTTTTGGAGTGATGAAATATTCTAATGAGATATGATTGCCCAACTCTGCATATATTAAAAGTCACTGAATAGCAATAAAGCTGTTAAAAATCAAGGCAGAATAGGTATACTATAGTTTATGCAAAATAGCCCCTTCTTGTTGAACAATTCCTCTTACTATACATACTATAGAATAAGCTTTTCCACTATTTTGTGTTGTTTCCTTAAGGTAGACTACCAGGGAAGGAATTACTTTCATGGGCATTTTTATGACTATAAAGTCATATTGATAAATCTCTTGGCACTACAGTATCACCTCAAATTACAATTCTGCCCATAATAAATCTCTTATTCACCAGAATTGCATATTATTATCTTTTAAAAATTATTTGTTAATTTAATAGGTGTTTTGCCATTCATTTCTTTGATTACTAAAGTGGATCAATTTCTAAATTTTTTGATAGTTGTAATTCTTTGTTGTGAACAATCTCATTGTGTCTCTCAGAGTCTAGTCACTTTTCTCATTACATTACAAAAATATTTCTGTAAATTAATGCATAAAAGCACATTTGCTATGAATTCTTTTCCAATTCTATCCTTTTATTTTGTGATGTAAACATTAAAAATTTTTGCATCCGACATCTGTCCATCTCTTCTCTTATGATTTCTTCCTTTTCTTCTAGAATAGAAAATTCTCCCTATCCTTCAGAGGTCTGATGTATATCACATACAGTTTTCGTTTTTTAAATATGGTTTTAAATTTTATCTGTAACTTTCACATTTAATAAATACTGAGTGGACTTCCCTGGCAGTCCAGTAGTTAAGACTCTGAGCTTCCAATGCAGGGGCTGCGGGTTCAATCCCCGGTAGGGGAACTAAGATCCCACATGTCATGAAACACAGCTAAATAAATAAATAAGTAAATAAATAAATGAATAAATAAATATTGAGTGTCACCTATGTGCTCGGTAGAGTGTTGTATTTATTTTGGTTCAAGGTATGATATGAAAGTCTATTTTTCCAAATCATTATCAGACTCTAAATCTCTTATTGAGTAAATGTGTGCATGCATGTATGTGGGTATAAATTGTTAACCATTTCTCTACATTACTAAGTGACTCTTCTGTTTAGTTTCCCCATATGCCTAGCTGGTGCCAGTATGAAACCATTTTTGTACTGTTCCTCTGTAATATGCATTGCTATCTGATAAGATTGCTCCTCCTTCTTCAAATATTTAAAAAATTATATTTAGACATTTTTTTTTCTGGTGACATTTACAGCAATTTTTCCAAGTGAAAAAACAGGTTGGGGTTTCGATTAGACTTATATGAAATATAAATTGATTTGGGAAAATTGTACTTTTAAAATGTTGTCTCCCATCTCAGATCATGATGTTCTTTTTCATTTATTCAAGTCTTTATTTATGTCTTTCAGTAAAATATTGCTGAGTTATTTTCTCATTAAAGCTATTTCTTATAATTGCATATTTCCATGGACATTGTGAAAGGAGATTTTTTTCATTATATCTTCAGCCACACTATGAGAATTGGGGGGTATGTATGTGCGTGTATGTGTGTGTGTGTGTGTGTGTGTGTGTGTGTGTGCTTTATTTTCTACCAGACTACCTATCAAACTTTTATTAATTAAAATAGTTTCTTAGCTTATTCTCTTGAGTTATCTAACTATGAAATTATACTGCCAGAAATTTTTTATCACTTATTTTTCAATATTTCTAACCCTTACTGCTATCTCATTTTTGCTTTCAGTGAATAGAATTTCTAGAATATTAATAATAGTGAAACTGAACAAATTTATTTTATCATGAATATGGCTTTTAGATAGAAACAGATGGCCTTTATTGTGGTAAAGCAGTTTTCCTCTACTCCTGTATTTTAGTACTTTATAAAAGGACGTAATCTTTTTTGAGCATTTTTGTTCTTTAATCCACTTATGCTAAATACTATGTATCCTTAGATCATATTTTTCTTCTTTAATCTACTTCTGTCAAATATTATATTAATAGATGTCCTTATCTATTTATAGCACTTTTGCTTGAAAAGAGAAAACAAAACTTGGAGATACTGCATGTTGGTAAAAGAGTTTTGTCTCATACCAAGTAACCATAGAAGTGTCACTGATGTTTGGGTGTGTGTTCCTAGGTCCAGCTTCTCATCAGGGCTTCCATATTGAAAATAAATTTGTGGTTTTCAACTCTAACTAGAGTAAGGAACTCCTTTTGCGGAAACTATGGACCAGGGGTCCACCTCAGAGTCAGCAAGCCTTGCCTTGTGATATTGGTTCCAGTTCATTTTGGACCTTTGAGGGCAGCCAGTATTACTCTTCTTTCTTCCTCCACTCCTGGAAATTAGCTTGGAGAACAGAAAGAATTGGGGGAGTTTCTTGGCTTTGCTGTAAATTGTTACCCAGGTGATCTAATCCAACTGGCATGATTTTCCAGACTGAGCTCCATGTCATTTTGTAGAATGGAATTATTAACACACAACTAAAGGGTTTGGGTGTTTTCCTTTTCTCTTTCTCCCTGGTGTGTAACTCTCCATATTCTCTTTTGTCTATTTCAGTATTGTTGGACAATTGTCTGCTAAGATGGCAGGATTGGTGGCCACAAGACCACATAACATTCCAAGAGCTGAAAGCTACAGGATTTCACAAATCTCCATTGCCACCCCTGATACAGTTCAGTGGTGCTCTTTCAACCGTGGCTGGATTTCAGAATCCCCGGGGATCCTCTCAAACCAGGCTAATGCCTCGTCCCACCGTGCACCCATTAAACCAGTGTGGTGTCTACCACTCCATCCAGAGATGGCCACATGTAGTGAGGTCTCAACCAGGGCCTCCAATGCTTGCTTGGTGGCTCCACAGGAGCTGTCTTTCCAGGGAAGCCAGTCATCTCCCTGCTAGTTCTTTCTCTTCCCTTCTCAGGATAACTGTAACTTCTTCAGGTCCTACCTTTCAGTCGTGTAAGTGTTAGTTGACTTGTTTGATTCGTTGCCTTGGGGGCAGAGGGTTGAGTTAGCCATTCTCCTCAATTCATGGCACACTGTTATTGTGGTTAATGTTCACCCCTCCTCCCTCCTTACCCTTTTCTCCACATTTCCTTAGTTTTTACCTAATGTCCCCTTTCTGTTCCAGGATCCCATCTAGGATATCAGGTTATATTTATTCATCATGTTTCCTTTGGATCCTCTTGGCTGTGGTTGTTTCTCAGACCTTCCTTGTTTTTGAAGATTTTGACAGTGTTGAAGATGACTGGTCAGGTGTATTTTGTAGACTGTCTTCAGTTGGGATTGGTCTGATATTCTTCTCATGATTAGACCTTGGTTATGAGTTTTAGGGAGGAAGACCACAGAGGTAGAGTCATTTTCATCACATGATGTCAAGGGTGAATACTATCAACATGACTTGTCACTGTTGATGCTGATTTGGATCACCTGGCTGAGGTCATGTTTGTCAGATTTCCCCCCGTGAAGTTATTTTTTTCCTCTTTTCCACACTGTTGTCTGTGGCAGAATGTCACTGAATAGAAAGTTGTACTCCACCTTCTTGAGGGTGGACCATATGTATAAACTATTTGAAATTCTTTTCGGGGGAGATTATCTCTTCTCCCTAACCTTAGTTATGTATTTAATCATTTATTTATGTCAGTATAAACTCATGAATGTTTATTTTATACTTTGGGTTATAATCCAATACTACTTAATTTCTTTTGTTGCTCAAATGAAGTTTCAACTCTGGTCTCTGATAATGCTCCCTTGGCTTCTGTGTCCTTTTGACATACTATGTCTCTCTCTCTCTCTCTCTTTTCTTTTTAAAACCATATTCTTCCTTTCTGTCACTGTAAGATACTCCAGATTTTTCTTGAGAGTTTCTTGCCCCACTCTTAGAATCAGCCATTTCTCCAAGGATCCTTGTTTTTTTTTTTTTTTTTACTGAAAATATCATTAAAAACCAAGATCTTGGCACTAGCTGTGCTTGCTGTTACTGGGATACTATTCCTTCAGGCTCCCTCAGCTGTCAGAACAAGGAAATATATGTGTGTATATACACATAGCTATATGTAACCGTCTGTGTCTCTATTAAGCTAAATATGGGTTTATACTAATATCTCCAACTATAATCTGTTATCACATGGATCATTCACACCTCCTTCTCTTGCTTATCTGTCACCTTTTACTCAACAGTGAGAAACTTGCCCCTCCATCCGCTCATTTAACTGCCCTAATCCAATATACATGTATAACAGTATCAGAATTATTAACACCTACCCCCATAGAAAATAACTCTATCAACTAGAATACATGCTTGTGTATAGTTTCTGTTGCCTTTACTCTTACAGATTTTACTGAATTCCAAAGTTACTTAGATCACGACCTTTTTCTCCCACCCCTTTCAGTGAACTTGTTTCATACGTTTATAATGCAGTTAGATTCATTTGTCCCAATCTGCATTCCATTCTGGGATCCCCTGGCCTCCCAAATGATTTTTCAACTTTATGTATACTAAGATTCACTGTGCTGTAAAGTTCTATGAGTTTTTGACAAATGTATAGTGTCTCTCTCAGAGACAACCACACTTGGAATATTGTTTTACAATAAAAATTTAATATATGTTCATCTTCACTTAAAAGTTTGTTATTCTGGATTCATATATGATTTCCCTTATAAATAATAATAATGTACTTTTTAAATTTAACAAGCCCATATATAGGTCTTACCATGTCCCAGGCACTATTTTAAGTGCTTTATAAGTATTCATTTATTTAATCCTCTTAACTTTCCTATGAGATAGGTGTTATTATTATCCTTATATTACAGATAAGGAAACTGAGGCAAAGAAAGGTTAAATAACTTGTCAAGATCACACAGCTGGAATGTGTTTATCATCCAAGGCAAACACAGCAAACATGGCCTTTTGATTAGATGTTCATGTCACATTGGTGATTGGCTGAATCTGAATGGATCTCAGAGGCTTCCTGCATGTAAAACTCATAGCAAAGTTGTGCTTTGTGGTAGAGGGCTACAGGTATACAGCAAGCAGGAGTCAAGAAAAACGCTTTGAACAGCTTCCTTCAGCAGTTGTAAAATTGATGAAATAGAATAATTTATGGTTGCTTTACTGAATAATTTACCAATCAAATCATTCAGCAAAGCAGTAAGATGTGAAATGGGAAAACAAGGGAGACATGAATTTGGACCAGGGAAGGATCGATAAGACCCAGCAAGGCTGAACATTGCCTAACAGGGTCAGGCATGTTGAAGGAAGGCAGGTCTCTCTGGCCTTACTTCTGATTTCAGGAGGCAAAATACGGTAGCCTGGCCAGCTTGCTGCTTCCCACACTGAGTGCTGCTGGAGAGCCTGCATCCGCTTTCAGTGGACTCTTGAGCGTGTCTTTTTCTTGCTTGTCTATTCTTTCTGCATGAATGACTAACATCATCGACTAGGGCGTGGAGCAGACCTTGGTATCAGGATTCCTATCTCAGATTCCACTAGATCCTTGTTGAAAATTTCAATGATGTTTGCAAAATTGGATCATAAAAATGATCACTTGAGAAATGCTTTGCAATTGATAAAGTAATTTGCATGTTGTCTCATTTAGTTTAATCCGTACAACTACTGTTAAGGTCAATGTCACGATCTGTACCTCATAGGTGAGGACCAGTACACAAGGAGGGTAAACTCTCCTGCTCAGTCTCCACAGTTCAGACTTCTGATTCTAAATCCCCCTTTCTTTCCACTGTTCTCCAGTTGCCTTTGTCTCATATGACACAGAGAAAGAAAACTCAGATCCAACGTCAAAGAGCTGGCTCTCTGTGATAACTACTCCATTAATTTTAGTCATTTCTGCATTCTTTATCCCATCTATTATCCCACATAGACATTTGTGTAATATCACTTGGGAATCAAAGACATTTTCCTTCAGTATAACTTCAAGATTAAACGGCCGTTTTGAATGCTCTTTTTTCTAATCTTGTTTAGTGCCTGTACCACAAGCACTTTTGCTGCTCTCCAGACTTTTTCAGTAACTTATCATAATTAACTGAGAAGAAACCAGAGTGACCGGGCAAAGAGAAATGATGCCAGCTTTAGTATCAACTCAGACAAATAAATAGAATGAACAGAATTTTCTGGAATGGTCTTGCAGATAGTATCATAGTTTTGTTTAGAGAATCTCTAGAGAATTGTACTAAGGAAATAGTCCAGCCTACTTTTCCATTTCTCACAGTTGAGATTCCAGATGATTTCTATACAATAACTGTAATTACATTTACAAGTCAAAAGTGCTTGAGTCAGGATCTGAGAGTTGGTTAGACATCCCCAAACTTCCTTGGAATCATTATGGCATGTGCTGAGAGCTAGAATTTCTAGTGTCTTTTTACCTAAATAAATGGGCTATGAGTAAATACATCAGTTTTCTTTGCCAATTTTAGCAGCTGAATAGCGTTCACCTCCAGTTGCTCTGTGTGTTGTAGCAATATCTGAACATCATAAAATTCCCTATCAGTGTGCTATGGTTAGTTCACTTATATCGCAAAGACCATCTATCTGGATTTTAAACAAATTGGTTTGAGACCAATAGCTTTGAGATATTAAAACTGAGAAGCTAAAGAATAATCTAATGGGAGACATCAGAAAGAGAGATTTGGTTCTAAGATAACTGGGCCCACTGCGCAAATTATGGGCCATGATTTGCTCATAGTTTCAACTAATGAGATTAGTGTTGAAGAGGAGAACTCTGATTTCTGTTACTTATGTACAGAATTCTGCTAACCAAAGTTCCAGCAATTGTCAGAGGTCAGACCCATCATGAGCCATTTTTTCTTTTGGGATTTTCATGGATAACTGGCCATTATTATCAACCCACTGCCTTTAACTTTTGCTCCAAAGATGAGAGCATAGCAAAGAAAAAGTTGTTCATAATTGTTTCCATTGCTTACTTGAAACACCATAGATGAGGCAGCAGTTCTGTGTGTTTTACATCCTTTCCCATCACTGCCGGGCAGTTAATATCTGTCTATTAAAATTCCTAGAAATTAAAAAGTTTGGAAGGGAAGTGGGAAGATTGCTTGTTTTCTTTTAGGATAAGAGATTCTTAGGAAGTTATTCTCTCAATCTCTCAGATTGTCAAAATCCCTAATTTCTGTAAAGC
This sequence comes from Pseudorca crassidens, assembly GCF_039906515.1. NCBI lineage: Eukaryota > Metazoa > Chordata > Mammalia > Artiodactyla > Delphinidae > Pseudorca > Pseudorca crassidens. Next base: position 138,127,778 of record NC_090296.1, on the reverse strand, counting down.
ACTGTTTTATTGTAAACTACATTGTGAGAAATTAAACTCAGAAGAATGAATTATTACAACAACATGAAAATAGCTTCCTCCCAATACCTTCTTTTTGTTGCTATTAATTAACTTTTAGTAAGATTTTTAATTCAAATTTTAGAAGGAATGTCTGAGTACATTTTTCTGAAATATTGAGTACTATAAGAACTCGAAAAGGTAAAAGACCTCTTTTTCTCTCAGTCTAGGCTAGCTTATGTCATAGTAAAATCCGTCTTTTTAATTTTCTATTTTTAAAATTAATTATTTTTTTTATGTGGGATCTTATTTCCCTGACCAGGGATTGAACTTGGGACCAGAGGAAGCACTGAGTCCTAACCACTGGACCACCAGGGAATTCCCAGCCCAAGTCTTACTGGTATATAAATCAAAGGTGCATTTCTCCCTTATGTTACATATCCACTGTGGGCTGGCTGAGGGTTCTGCTCTATTCTTGCTCAGGCATCAGGAGTATCAGAGCTGCTGCTGACAGTCATGATATCAGAAGGAAAGAGGGCATGGGTTTTAAAGCTTTTACCTGAAAAGAACACAAGTTGAAACGTACTTTGGACATTTCACTGTCCAGAGCAAGTCACATGATCGTACCTAACTTCAAGCTAGGGGTGGGGATGGGGGGTGAGGCGGGATGGTATAATGCACTGATACCCTACACAGTATTTGCTAGATAGCACTAATGACTTTTTTATGTTTGTTTGTTTTCTTGCGGTAAGCGGGCCCCTCACCGCTGCGGCCCCATCCCGTTGCGGAGCACAGGTCCCGGATGCACAAGCTCAGCGGCCACGGCCCACGGGCCACGGGCCCAGCCGCTCCGCGGCACGTGGGACCCTCCTGGACCGGGGCACTAACCCGTGTCCCCTGCAATGGCAGGCAGACTCCCAACCACTGCGCAACCAGGGAAGCCCACTAATGACTATTGTATTGACTTTAATACTTGTAACGGCAGCTCTCCTTTCTCTATTTATAGGTTTGTTTGCTCTTGAACCCATACAACATTGTTTCAATTACTAGGACTTTTTGGCACTGTCTGCCCCCTGATGAAGCAAGACCCTTTTCATCATTTTAAAATGTTGGGGAGATACTTGAATATGATACAAATTAGAATAATTTTCTTAGATTACATAAAAATAATCTTTTGAGAATCATGATTGAGATTGCTTTAAATTTATAGATTAATTTAAGGAGAATTGATATTTTTCTAAAATTGGATCTTCAAAAACAGGAGGTCTCTGCACTTTTTTCGTTCTTATTTAGGTACAAAAGTGAATTTGTAGTATCTATGACTATAAATTTCCCTGTAATTTAGCTTGGTGAGCATTTGTACTAGCATTGTATTCTAAATATTTCTTAATTTCCTTTTTCAACAGGAGTTATTTTGTTACTAAGTTACTGAACATAGAGGATCTTTTTAGTTCTCATTTTGTTATTTTAACAATTTTTATTGAATAAGATCAGAGAACAGCATATATGATATCTATTCTTTTGAATTATCTGAGGCTTCTGTTTCTGACTTATTACATGTTCTATTTCTGCTACTGATCTATATATGCTCAAGAAGACATGCGCTGTCTGTTTCTTTACTTTTATTAATAGTATTTTTCAGCTCTTTGAAGTTTCTTATTTTTCTTCTACTTGTTTGAAGATGGGTGAGTTAAAATCTCTACCTACATCTGATAATTTATTTACCCCTCTACTTTTGTAATTTATTGATTTTTATATTTTGAGACTATTTTGTTAGTAACATATCTGAAAAAGTAGATTTTAAAGCAAACATGATCTTCTGGCTCTATTTTTTCCTTAATAATATTACATATTTATTGATCACTTGTATTTGTCTTAAAATCTAGGGTTTTTTTTTTTTTTTTCTTTTTGCTTCTTAAGATATTAGGAAAGGGACTCCAGGTCCTTTTTGCTTTAGATTTGCCCAATATACTTTTTGATAGCCCTTTTTTTTTGAATCTGTGTGTTTTCTGTTTGGAGTGTGTCTCCTCTAGATGGTAATTTTTCAACCTTGTTTTTGTTATCTAATTCAAGAGTGTCTGTAACTGGTGAGTTTAACCTATTTACATTTATTGTAAATTGTATTGTATCAGGATTTATTTCTGTCATTTTATCTTATACCCTCCATTTATTGTACACTCTTCCTTCTTTCTCTGTCTCTCCATATACATATATGTTTCTATTGAATAGATTTTATTGTCTTTTACTGGTTTAAAAATTGTATATATTTGTGAAAATCTATAAAGGAAATCTGATTTAAAATGGAGTTGGGAGTCATGAAGGGAGAGCTCTCACATATGTACCACTCATCTCAACTTACACAGGCAGTAGGAAGAAAGGAGATTTCAGCATTCCTTAGTAACAGGAAACTGCCCATCACCTTCAACCAATGTGAAACCATCAAAACCCTGAACTCTCATCCTCCAGTGAACTTTTGTTCAAAATAAGTCCCCCCAATTTCCTCCCAGAAACTAATAAAAGCTAATCTTTCCTTTGTTTCCTCAGACTTGCCATGGTTTGCCATAGTTTGCTTGTCTCAAATTGCAATTCATCTACAATTCCTGAATAAACTCACCTTTGCTTAATAAATAATTGCTGTTCATTTTGTTTAAGGTTGACACATTTTTGTTCTTATGATGGTTGTCTCTAAGACCAATCTAAGACTAATATCATGTATTTTTAGCCCAGAATTTTTCTAAAATTAGGGATTTTATGGGTCTATGGAATGTACTGAGGGCCTTCTAATCTTTTTTAAAATATAATCTGTTAGCTTATATAATATTGGAAGTATCCCTTCTTTGCAGGTTTTATAAAATTTTTATTAAAACTCTGATCTTAGTGTTATTTTTCAGGAGAATTTCAATTACAATTTTACTTTAAAAATATGATTGTTGGGAATTCCCTGGCAGTCCAGTGGTTAGGACTCTGCACTTTCACTGCCAAGGGCCCAGGTTCAACCCATGGTTGGCGAATTAAGATCCTGCAAGCCGCATGGCCAAACAAACAAACAAACAAAGACACAAATAAAAATATGATTGTAAGTCTACTCATGTTTTCTAGCATCCTGAATCAGTACGATATAATATATATACCCTAGGAAATAGATGATTTTATTTAGATTTTAAATTTATTGTTAGAATGTTGGAAAAAGGACCTGGAGTAAGGACCTGGAGTCCCATTCCTAATATCTGAAGAAACAAAAAAAAAAAACCCTACTCTTTTCACATAATTAAAAAGGTCTTCAGATTTTTTTGTATGTACAGTATTTTTCTCACATTCAGTGTTATTACTTGGATCATTTTTACTAAACACATAATGCCAAAGATTTATTCATATTTTTGGAGGGAAGTTCTTTTCAAAGAATTAGCTCTTGGTTTTATTAACCCAGTATTTGCTTGTTTCCTATATCAAGTTAAATTTTTAATAATTATTAATTTATTTCTTTTACTTTCTTTGGGTTCATTTTACTGTTTATTTTTTAGCTACTGCTGTTTAATATGTAATTCTTATTTTAGTCTTTCTTGTTTTATAAGCACATTACTCATTACTTTGAATAACATTTTGGTCACATGAGACAAGTTGATAAATGCAATGTTTTCCCTGTCATTCATTTTTAAATGGGTTATTTTAGTCCTGTCATCCTCTTTTACCAAAGAGCATATTGAAAGTTGCTTTCATTTACTTGTTTCTAATTTCTAAATGACTTGATAAATTTTTGGTTATCCCATTGTATTATTAATTTGGATCCAGTAAATGCAGCTTTTTGGCCCTTTTGAGATTCTTCTTTGTGCCCTAATAGTCAGGATTCTGGAATGTTCATATTATTATAAAACAAGCGTGTTTTGTTTATTAGGTACAGAGATTTATAAACAATTCTGTCTCATGCACACACATGTGCACAGATGCACACACACCTATACACACACTTTTAGATTAAGCTTCTTTATTGAGTTATTAAACTCTTCTATAATTCAACTAATTTTAATCTATTTTTACTGAGGGAAGAATTTTCAAATCCAGATCTGTCAATTTCTTTTTTTTTTCAAAAATTTTTGCATAAATATTTTGATTCTATGTTGTTAATTACATAATGTTCATGAATATTATAACATAACTTTGATTTCACTTTTTTATTATCACAAAATATATCTCTTTGTCCTAGTTTTTGCTGTGAACTTTGTATCATTTTTGTCCCATATGAAGTTTTGCCATGTCTATTTTCTTTCTTTCTTCAGTTTTACTTCGTTCATCCTTTCCCATCTTTATAAATTTTTAACCTTTGTGTGTCATTCTATTTTAGATATCATGCTCATTAATAACAAAATACTGGATTTTTTATTTATTCCTTTTAAAATCTTATTCTGGCACTATTTTTCCTCTCCTCTGGGTTGTGGTTCCTTCCATGGTTCAAGATGTTGCAGAGAGATGGAAGTTAACACCAAGATGTTGAACAAAGTGCTGCCCCGACTGGGATTCACTGACCAGTGGTGCTTCGAGGATGTGCTGGGGCTGGAGGAGGAAAAAAGTATCTTATTCTGATAGTCACCTTTTAATAAGGAAATTTAACCCATTTACATTTATTAACACTGGCTCATATTTTATGCATTTTTCTATATGATGTATTATTGTTTCCTTTCCCCCCTTTATTGGACTTTGTGTGTGTGTGTGTGTGTGTGTGTATGTGTATGCATGTATATGGTGGAATTGAATGAGTTTTCTTAGTCCAGCTTTTTCATCTGGTTTGGAATTATGGTTCAATACCTATTTTTGGTACTTGATATGTTTAAATGTTTAGTGCATGTTTTAAAACTCATATTTTCTATAATCATTTAAAGTTAGTCATTGTATTTTTCTCTGATCACTGAAAGAAATTTAGGATACCATCTCTCTTATTCTCCTTATCATGTCATAATTATTATATTTTCATTAATTTATAAAGATTATACATCAACTGTTGTTTAGGAATAACCATAATTTATTTTTTGGGTGACCCATCATATTCCATATCATGTAATTAATTTTTCTGCAGTGTAACCTTGAATGATTTACAGAATGTTTGGTTTAATAGGACATCTGTATTCTTGCATCACCAAAATATTTTTTCTTTTATATATATATATATATATATAATAGATAGAGAAAAAAATCTATCTATATATATAGATAATAGATTTTTTTTTGCCCTTGCACTAATATGTTAGTTTTACTGTGCATAGAATTCTAGGGTCCAACAGTTTAGCCTTGAAACTTCAAATATTGCTTCTGATTTTGTAATAATTATTTAGTGATGCTGATGAAAAGCCAAGTGTAGATTTTTTTTAAAAAGGGCCTCTGTCCATTTCTTTGAAAATTTTATGCTTTTGTAGCTATCCACAGAATTCCAAAATTTTACTAGGGTATGTTTTATATGAGTCATTTATGAATTTTGTTGTTCAGTGCACTTTTAACTATGAAGAACCATGACTTCACATCAAGGATGTTTTATTTTTCTTGTAGTAATTGATTAATTAATCTCTTTGTTTCATGTCTCTATGCTTTTGACCTCTTACTAAATGGAATTGTGCTTTCTAGATTAATCCTCCAATATTTAACATAGTGCCTTTAATGTATTAAGTATATTATAAAATCACTTAAATAAAAAATGCCTCCAGCAAAGAACAGAATGCCTAATTCTTGATGGGTTCATTTATTAAGAGTTCACAGCACACTACGTATACCTTGGAGACAGAGCTAAATTATGATATGATAGTTGGAAAAATATTTTATGTAAAAGTAATGGCTTCAGTTAAGGTGTGGAGCTAGACAGGCACAAGAGAGGTTCAAGCAGCAGAAATAGCTTTGCTGGAATAAAGGGTATGGGATGAGAAGTAGTAAGTATGAAGCTGGAAAAATGAGTGTCAGAATGTAGAGGGTTTTGAACAGTAAATAAAGAAATGTATGTGCTTCATACATTTCTTTATTTACTTCATACATTTACTGTTTTGAACAGTAAATAAAGAAATGTATGTGAGAAGCCACAGGAGGGACACCATTCATGTGACATTACAGGAAGTTTAATGTGACTGAGTCGTAGGGGTGACTGGATTTGGAAGAGAAATGTTAAAGGGAGATCAGATAGGAGGTTCTGAAGTTGTCCTGATGAGAAGTGATAGAGGTCAGAACCAGGGCAATGGCATTAATCATTAAAAGAGAGAATGACTATGAGAGATACGAAGGAAGAGGAAAAAAGAGTTAATGTCACCTGTGGCTGCGGGCAGGTTAACACAAGGAAAAGTCAGAGCTTCAGAGAATTAGAGGCAGTCAAAAAGAGGACTTCATTTTGGTAGAAAGATGATCCCAACTTTAGCTGTATTGAGGTTCTGGTTCTTGTAGACTGTCCACCAGGGGAAATCCAATAGGCAGACAGAAATAGGGTATTAGTTATCATGGGAGAGGAATAACCCTTGATAATGGTGTGAAGGATGCTGATGGCCTTATAAGGTATAGTTTTTCCTCAGGGGGCTTAAAATCTATTTGTGAGGTCAAGGTAACACTTTATAAGCAACAACAATAAAAAGAATGTAAGTTAGGGCTAAATTGCACATGGCACATTTTCTTTGTTGTAAGAATTTAGGGGAAAAGAGAAAGACTTCTAAGGGACATGGAGGACTTGAGCTGGCTTTGCATGGGTGGAAAGTGTTTAGTCAGGTGCAAGAGCAGGGAAGATTGACACATTCTAAAGAATTAATATATATCCATGTGATATGGTCACTATGAGTAAAAGTCTTGATAACTAATTAGTCCTGCTGAAGGACAGGCATGGGGTTCCCATGTACTTCTGGATTTCTGTACTCTGTGCCCCAGTTTGCTGTTGCATGTACTGTCATCCACACTAAATCTGAAGTAGGTCTGTGTCTCCTTAGGACTGTAGCTGGCACAGGTAGCTAATGTAATGACAGATGCAAGCTGTGGACCTGGAGGGATTTATGCCCTTGTAAACAAGATGGTGCTTCATCCATTGGAAGGCAATGCAAGGTAAGATTTCACAGTCTTTAGGAGATTTTGTTTCCCAGGAAAACTTAACATAAATTATGCAGCTGTACTCCCTCATGCCTCTGGCATCAACAGACCAAAGAATGGACTGTAACCTCGCCTAATTTTTCCCACAGTATTCTCTGCTCTCTAGGAAGATGGCAGTGTGTGTGTGTGTGTGTGTGTGTGTGTGTGTGTGTGTGTGTGTGAATGAGATGTGGCATTTACTAAGAGTTCTACAGAGCAACTTTGGGGGGCCGTTTTTTTCCGGGCATTCTCACGGATTCCGGTGTGAAATATTTGGCCTAATGTTCCCCAGCCCCAGCTTCCTCTGGCGATCCTGTAAGGGGATATTCTGGAACCACTTATTCTGCAGCTGGAGAATTGCCCGCCTCTGCCTGGACAGTTCCTGCTCCTCTTTCATGGCTCGGCTCAAGTGTCATGACTTCAAGGGAGCTTCAGCTCTCTGTCCCTCCTTGCCCCAGCCCAGGCTCTGCTCAGTACACATCCATTCTGTTCCTGTAGCTGCATTTAAAGCACTGACCTCTCTGTCTATTAATGGTTGGTTGAATTGTCTGTGGACTTTGAACTTCTTGAATGTGTGAGGCCTGGTAGGGTCATCTCTGAACACCATTCTAAGACTCATACTTGGCCACTGCAGGCTCTCTACAAAGGCTTGCTGAGTGGATGGATGAATGAATGGATAGCATTGAAGTGTGGGCTCTGATATATCTTGTGCCCACATTTTGTTTGTATCCACATTCTTGAATAAGCTGACTATTGTCACTCTGTGATGTCTAAATCAGTCTTTGAAACAATTGCACAAAAAGAAAAGTATTCCAGCCTGTCAACAGGTTGCCTGACATTATAATCAGGCAATGGGGATGAGTCCAGCTTTAGTAACTGTGTGGCATCTATGGTCTCCCTGGACATGGCCTGAGGACAATGCCAGGACACAGTTGTGACATGATCTACCATCTGGGTCTCTGGAATATCTATGCAGCTCTCTGGGTTTTATAAAGACTTAGGCTAGCAGCCATAAGGGGTGTTGCCTTTCTTTGCCAGAAGGCATTGGAACTAGAGTCTCCTTTCCAGTAGAGACTTGAATGGATGGAGATGCAAGTGCCGAGGATATTTGTCATTCCAATTCCTTATGCAGAAGGATACAGAACTCACTTGGCCATAAAAGTGAGAACTGAATTCTCTGTGTATTTGAGTAACCTCCCAACTTTTCAATCCATTACAGTTAGAGAAAATTTCACCGTTCAGATAGAGGTTGTGTACACCCTTCATCACTTTTCCCTTTCTTCTTGCCTTGGAGAGAACACCAGGTGAAACTGGGAAAAGTCATTGGCTCTCCTGCTCTAAATAGACTGAATGCTGCCTCCAATATCAAAGGTTTGGCACACTTGCTGTATCTTTGCCTGCAAATTACCCCATTGCTGTTGTTTTGTTGTCCTTGAGAAATTCCTGTTTTGCTCTCCTGGGAATGGATGTTTATGAAATGGAAATGTGGAGCCTTGTGAAAATGTCCTTGGTACAAATGCTGTAACAAACTGCTCTCTGTGGGGTTCCATTCTGGAAAATGGTTACACAGCGTTGTTATCTCCACAGGCTGTGTTGCAGTAAGTCTAGTCACATATTGACACCACCAACAAAAACAATATGTATCTCTATAAACGTCCAGGGAAATATTATGGATTACTAATTTTGTATTTTAGCGGGGTGGTAGAAGGGATGAATAAATTGAAGCTGAATTAAAAGAATTTTCATGTAAGGGTAGAACAAGCAAGATCTCTGAATGGATTGGGGCTTTGGACCAGAAACAGAAGTTGTATGTTAATTTGAAGGTCTCTAGTACTCCTCAGCCTTTCAGACAGCTTTTTCTTGACTAGCATAGATTTGTGAGCAAATCCAGCTGTATTTTATGCTGTAGAATTAACCTTTCAAAAAGGATAATGTGTCATTAGCTTGAGATGATGATACATAGTAAATGCTCGGTGCTGCGCAACACGTGGGAATGATGACAAGGATCGTGATAATGATGGTGGTGGTGATGGTGATGATGACAATGATGGTAATGGTGATGAGGAAGATGATGATGATGATGTTGATGGTGATAATGATGGCGGTGATGGTGATGATGACGGTGGTGGTGGTGATGACGATGATGATTTGTCAGCAGAAATTCTGGCCCAGAGGTATTTTTCCCAAATAAGCTCAGTGGGCAAAAGAAAGTCTAAGGTAACATAAATCATAACAAATCAATCCCCTGAGTCCCAGAAAAGGAGACAAAGGTGTGGATTTCCAAGTGTAGATCAGATTCAGAAGGAGCTCCAGGGGATTGAATATTGAGAGCAGGACCATCTCGAGGAGAGGACACTCAGGGCAGGGCAGCTGAGGCAAAAGAAAGGCTTAGTTTGCTTTTCAGAGGATCTCATACATCACATTGATTGCACAGACACACCACCCTGCTTTTACACAGAGGACCTGCACGCAGTTCCTAGGCACATACCCTCACCTTGTACGTGTACCCCAGATGCGTATACACAGCTCCACGTGCACATTTCCTGCCTCATATACACACACCCACACTTACCACCCTAACAAACAGAACCCCCTCCATAGTCTCTAAATATCACCTACATAAGCTCAGACACACTCTCTTTTCTAATCTCCATCCATACCCACAGCCCCACACCCCTTATTCAAGTACCCTTATACACATCCTTCAGATACACACCCTGCACACCCATACACACTCAAACCCCTCCACCTTATGCACTCTCAGTTTTCCCTTCCCTCATATACACACCACATATACAGAGACCCATACAGATACACCCAGACACACTCATTTTCATAGTCACCCACACATACCAATGGTCACACAGTGTGTTTGGGGCTGAAAAGAGGAACTGGGTTAGGGGAACAAATTAATCTTGTTATACTTATTACACTTCCTCTGTCTTTCTCTTCCCCTACTTTTGCTCCCCCCCCACCTCCTTCCATAACTATTCCTTGCAGGATCATTATTTTCAATTTTCATATGCATCATTTGCTTTGCTTAAAATGGAGGTATAGTGCCCAAATTACCATTTATCTACTTTTTGATTAACTCATATGAAGAAAGAGCTTCTTAAGAAAACTTGATTTGGGAATATTTTTGTGTTTATCCAGCTGCTTTCATTAACAGACCATCCAACCATCCTATAAATCCTATAATCTTCAAGTCCATTCAGATGAGATTAATTGCTTTGGATGTTCAGGTGGAGCATGGAATGACTCTAGCAAGTAGTGTCCTGTAACCTGCCCATCAGCTTTTTCCTTGGTACCCTCCTTAGACAGAAAAGCAAAGCCAGGCCCAAGCATGCTGAAACTAATCAGCCATGGCCAGGAAGGAATCCACAGCTGCAGATGGAGCCAGGTAATTGACTGTTTTCATGTTCTCTTAGCTGAAGAAATATTTGGTTCAGAGACAATGACTTTGTCTGCTTAAGTGGCATAAGGAACATACATTTTGCAATTTCTCTCTTGCAGCTCAGCCAAATGAGATGACATTTCAGCTCGGTGCTTTGTGACCACCTAGAGGGGTGGGATAGGGAGGGTGGGGGGGAGATGCAAGAGCGAGGGGATATGGAGATATATGTATATGTATAGCTGATTCACTTTGTTATACAGCAGAAACTAACACACCATTGTAAAGCAATTATACTCCGGTAAAGATGTTAAAAAAATAAAATAAAAATAAAAATAATTAAATAAAAAAATAAAAACCTTGTGGCTTCCCTTCTGTCATATATGAGAGTTCTTTGATTTTTGAACAGCCATGAAATGTTGAGTAGCTCGTCTTCTTTTGCCATCCAGATCTGAAGTGCTCTGAGAATAGAAAAGGGTCCCTACTTCCTGTAGATTTTGCAATGGAGAGCTTAAGCCTGTATTGATTATGGTGGATGCCCACGGAACCACTTTGGATTTCCCACAATGAATGTGAACTCCCAGCTTTAGAACTCACAGTAAAGGCTTGGAAGTAAAGGCTTTTACTGAAAAAGAAAAATGTCTGATTTATTTTCCTAGGGTATTTGCAATGAGGAACATTTTCTCAGAATCGTGGGCTTGTTATTTCACACCAGGAATATGGGCCCAAGGGCACTCTCCTTTGTCGACTGAACCAGGGTTGCCAGACACACAAGGACAAGAGAGATGGAAGGAGAGAGAAGGGTGATCAGGCTACAAATGGGGTTATGAAGACAAAAGAACAAACTTCAAGTTCATAGTCTTTTGCTTCTTGTTGTTTTTTTTCTTTCTAATTTTGTACCATCATTCTAGTTTTCCCATTAATTTGGAGAGGTTAATGGAAGAGTGGGCATATCTGGTCAATGATGCCACCTCAGCTGTAGTGGAATAAAACTGTTGGCAAGGACCTGGGTTTGAGCCCCATTAACAATATTTCTGACACCACTGGGTTTGTGGTAAGAATTAAATAAGGTTGAGTAAGATAAAAAAGAATGTGAAAGCTCATTGTAAATTGTGAGGAGTCATACAACTGCTAGTTATTTCTAATTTATAAATAACTTTACTTAAAATATGGCATTCTTTTTCTGGAAATGTTATAAAAAGAATGTGATTTTATTTTATTTAAATTTTTTTTAAAAAATTGAAGTATAGTTGATTTATAATGTGTTTATTTCTGCTGTACAGCAAAGTGACTTAGTTATACATAAATATATACACACATTCTTTTTTTAATATTCTTTTCCATTATGTTTTGTCATAGGTTTTTTTTTTTTGATGCTGTATTTTTATTAGATGTTGTCTTTTATTTTATTGGAGTAAAATTGCTTTACAATGATGGGTTAGTTTCTGCTGTACAATGAAGTGAATCAGCTATATGTATACCTATATCCCCTACCTCTTGGACCTCTCTCCCACCCACTATCCCACCCATCTAGGTCATCACAGAGCACCAAACTGCACTCCCTGTGCTGTACAGCATGTTCCCACTAGCTATCTATTTTACACATGGTAGTGTATTTATATCAAACCTAATCTCCCAATTCGTCCCACCCTCCCCTTCCTCAACCTGTGTCCACATATCCATTCTCTATGTCTATGTCTCTATTCCTGCCCTACAAATAGGTTCATCTGTACCATTTTTCTAGAGTCCACATATATGCGTTAATATACGGTATTTGTTTTTCTCTTTCTGGCTTACTTCATTCTGTATGACAGACTCTAGGTCCATACACATCTCTACAAATGACCTAATTTCATTCCTTTTTATGGCTGAGTAATATTCCATTGTATATTTGTGCCACGTCTTTTTTATCCATTCATTTATCGTTGGACATTTAGGTTGTTGAATATAGTTCCCTATGCTATACAGTAGGACCTTGTTGTCTGTCCATTCTATATATAATCACTTACATCTGCTAACCCCAACCTCCCACTCCATCCTTCCCCCAACCCCTTCCCTTTTGGGAACTACAAGTCTATGTCCTTGAATCTGTTTCTCTTTTGTAGGTAGGTTCATATAAAGTGAATATGATTGTATGAACCTGTAATTAATCCGAGGCATCTTTGAGAGTAGGGGAAGTAAATTTGCCTTCTAAACTTCTCCAAGATGACAACAGTCCAGTAGATGATTAGAAAATCAGAAACTAATTGGTTTCCAAGCCTAGCAGAGTCATTAACAGGGGTCCTCTTCCTGGAAGCAGGTCCAGCCAGGTGAACATTTTTAGTCCCCTTGGCATTTGAGCCCAGAAAAGGCGGGGTGCAGGGAAGCCCTCAGAGTGAGCAAAACAAGAAATGAGTGAAAAGTGACAGAGGAGAGGCCTGAAATAGGTAGAAGGCCCTGGGTCAGATGCTTCACGGACTTTCATTCACTTAATTCTTGCTGCCACCCTGAGGAGTGTCACCCACATGTCCTCAAGTCCTCCACCCTTCCATATCCACAGCTCTCACTGCGCAGGCAGTCAAGGGCCCTTCTCAATGCCTCCAGAGATTTTCTGTGTTTGTTTTGGCGGTGGTTGTTTCTCCAAACTCAGTCACTTCCAGCTCTGTTATTACTTATTTTTTCGCTCCAGCTATTTCTCCTTTTCTTTCTTTTTCTGGAACTTGGATCACAGCAATTACTCCTCATCCTCTGGGCTGCCATCTTTTATTCTGCTTCATCGCATGGTGGTTACCATCTACTTTCTTGTAATCCCCACAACCTCACTGATAACAAAGCATTTACTGGAAGTATGTTGAGTACGCAGGGGCAGGTATGTGTGAGGACGGCGTGAAATACCTTCAAACTTGACATTTGATTTGATAGGGACTCGTCATTTGGGCTGTTTCTCTTTGTAGATCCCTGCCCAGGGCTGTGGCAACATTTAGTGCCTTTGCCTGAAGGAAAAGGTAGCCTTAACCCTGGGCATATGGCTGGCTTGACTTGCACAGAATTCCAGCCCCCATGGCCTCACTTCTCCTTGCTGGCCATCCTTGTGCAGACTCATGTGCTCAAGCTTCCTTAGAGGGAAGCCTGCCCCTGCCTTCCACACAACTTTGGGGCTCTCCTCATTGACCTCCTCCCATCCCTGTTTTCTCTCTGTTTCTGAAACCCTTCTCCCTAATCTAGGGTTTCCTGTAGAATCTTAGCATTCCTCACATGTTTTGGGGCATAGAAATCTGCTTCTTCCCATGTCTCCATCCATTTAGGCTCTGCCCAAGTGGTATCATATTTTTTTAACCCCAAATGACTCATCAAGACCAAACTGAGGCATTTTTCTAAACACCTCAGAAAGCTGTTCTGCCAGCTACAAAAAAAAGAAATGTCTGCAGTTTTTGTATTAAAAGCGATATCTTTTTTTGGTGTTTTTCTACAGTTATATATAAACAGCCCCTTTTAGAAACAAGAAAGCAGAAGCTCAATGAAGCTAAATAAACTTCGCAGTGAATTATGGTACTAATTACTAGTAAAAAGTAGAACTGGAATTGAAGTTCAGGGCTGTGGGCTCCAAGACCCATTATTTTCCCATTTGCTGCATGGTCTATAGAAAGACAGCAGCTTTGGACCAGCTGGTATCTTAGGATGGTGCTCAGTAGACTTCACGAGCAAAGAATGTTGCTAGTACAGCCCTGCCCTTGGCAGATGGACACTTTGGGGACACTGGGGTGGGGCTTCAATAGGAGGAATGATGAGAGCAGACTTAACTGAGCGCAAATCATCAGCTGCCTCTGACCGTGCTGGTTCCCTGCCTGCCTCCCCTGAGTCTGCAATACACAAGGAAAGGGCAGTGATTCTCAGGGGAACTTGCAAGTCAGCAGTAGGCCTTAAATCTCAATGACCTAGTGGCATTCCTGGCTAAACATTGTCACAGGGAAACACTCATTTCGATAACCAACTGCAAAGAAATGTCTAAGGAATGTGCAGCCCAAAACACATTTGCAAAAGGAAAATGAGAAAGGAACAAAATAAAAAGCAAACAAGCTTTCCAGTATTTTCAAGACTCTGATATTTGGCATAAGTACTAAAAGAAAAAAAGGAAAAAAAAAAAAAGATTGAAGTACTTGGGACCCATAACGAAAGCTTGTGAGCCAGGATGAAATTCCAGCTGCTTTAATTAAAAGATATTGTAAAACTCCACAGGAACACTGTTGAGACCATTTTAATTTTGGTTCTCCTCAAATGGCCTTTCATCTCAACCATTCACTTGTTAGTAGATTTCTTGAGCTGTGGCAATGATTTCTTCTCATTGATCTGATACTTAGGGGATGACAGTCTCAGAAAGATAGAACAGGCGACGTATAGATCTTTTTGTGAGTGACTCAGCAAAGCATCTGAGAACTCACCCTGAATCAACACTTTCCAAAGAAGATGACTGGTAATATTGAGACACATACATTTTTAAGATCCTAACATAATGAGAATGTTGTTTTTTGTTTTGAGTATTTACATATATTGTTTTAAATTGATTTTTATCTTCTTTCTAAAACTTTACTTTCCTTACCTATTTTGTAATATTTAGAAATGTCTATTAGTGCTGAGAGTTTTCATTTGGGTGATCCGTGAAAAGTTGTAATTATCCATAATGGAAAAGGAAAAGGGTTGGGTGGTGGAATCAGAAAGTCATGGGTTTAGGACATCACGTGATTGCTCTGTTTAGTTACGTCACTAACTCTTACCTTTGTTTTCTCAATTGTAAGATGAGGATAACAATATCTATCTAACAGGATTGTTTTTAGGATTAAAATAGCTTATATAAAAGGCCTCGAATACTGCCTGACATGGAATAAGTGTTGAAATGGTCATTCTCTTCCCTCTTTGCTACCTTGAAGTGCTTATAATAACTATCATTACCAATTTATTCTTTAACACAATGTTTTGAGAACATCAGAGGCAACCAGATGAGCTTTTGATGAAATTTATCACCTCATTTATTTATTCAATAAATACTTATTAATTCCAGACATGGTAAATGGAGTGAGCCAAAGTAAAACCAATTTATTTGCTATAGTAATTTCTCTGGTTCTGGGATTTAAGTGCCCTTGACTTTAAGTAAAAAAAAAAAAAAAAAAAAAAAAAAAAAAAGGGCTTCCCTGGTGGCGCACTGGTTGAGAGTCCGCCTGCCGATGCAGGGGAAGATCCCACATGCCGTGGAGCAGCTGGGCCCGTGAGCCATGGCCGCTGAGCCTGCGCGTCCGGAGCCTGTGCTCCACAATGGGAGAGGCCACAAGAGTGAGAGGCCCACGTAGCACAAAAAAAAAAAAAAAAAAAAAAAAAAGTCCAGTATTTTCTGAACATCCAGGACTATCTTTAAGAGTCAACTGATCCAAACATATGGAAGGAAAAAAAGCTAACAAAAGATTCAATTGTCAATTGACTAGTATATTTTATTTCTACCTTTCATGAATATATATCTATGTATGATGTCAGGTGCTTGTCCCAGTAGGAAAGGTTGGCTGACTTACCTTTGAAATTCCATTGATAAGGGTTAGAGTGAACTGGTTTTTCTCATTTAAGTTTGATTTATATCTATTGACAATGTAATTATTAATAAAACCTTCCTCTACTTTTAAAAGTGTTCCAGGAGATGATAAGTGTTTGGATGATTTATTACATGGTGTTCTCTCAGGAACAGTGGTTTTGTGGCTCCTTTTGGAAGGTTCTGGAAGTGGTCTCCTTGACCATTTCCTGTTCAGGGTCTGGGATTCCATTGCAAACACCTCTGGAACAGTGGGGCCGGACTATCCAAGGAGTTGCTATGATGGATGGAAACTCACAAGACAGCTGAGTCCAGAAGGGGCAGATAATGAATGTCCAGTTTTTCAGGATGCATCATTGACAGTTCCATCACTAACTAGAGATCAGCCTTGTGAAAATGACTTCCCATTTCCAGCTATAATGAGAGTGAAATTGTGCAAAGACAGATGAGACTCTGCTTTGAGTAGTCCTTGATGAAGCTGGTTTGAGAAATAAAACCATTTGTCTCTTCCATGAGACTGGCTCTTGTTATATCAAATAGCTATGTAATCATCTTAAACCAGAACGGACTGAAGGGGCTAAGGGACAGAAACTTCTGAGTCTTATGTTTCTGTCATCCACAGCTGCTCATCAATAACAAAGAAGCAAATGTTTCAACAATTACTTTCTCATGACGATACTGGACATTCAGGCATAACCTGAAAGAAAAATCCTTCCATGGATTTGTGTGCACTTGTGCGTTCAATTTCACTCAGTGATTTGCCTTGATCAAAAAAAAAAAAAAAAAAATCAGGAGGCAAGTCTTTGCCAGAGGCGTGTTGTTACTCTAAATTAACTTTGGAGTCCAGCTCATTTCCAACCATTTGACTGTTTACCATTCAAATCCTTGGTGGTCTTCACGCCTGGCGTCCATCCCGCCTTCTGTTGAATTTGCCATGTTGATAATTCAATCGGTTATTAGCACAATCTAAACAACAGAAGGGTTTGGGGGGAGAAAGTGCTCTATTGGAGAAAACCCTGGATAAAGAGTCTGGTGACACTATTTTCTAGTTTGCTGTGGTTCGCTTTATTTTCACTGTAGCCTTGGGAAAGTCACCTTGTTTCCTTATGCGCACCCACCCAACCCGTGCCATGTAAACAGGGCTCATCCTGGTGCTGTGATCCAAAACACCAGCATTTCCTTCCACATACCATGAACATCCCCAGGCACCTGCCTGTACTCCTGAACTCTCTTCCCCACCATTCTTTATACAAAACTTAACAATATTTTGAGTTGCAGCACAAATGCCAACTTTGCCACGGGACAATTCCTCTTCTTCTCCCAGGTTCTTTGAAAGAAATGATGTCTGTCTCCTCTGAGCTCGTTAGCATGTTAGCTCTACCTTTTCAGGGCAACATCCATGTGCTCACTTGCCACGTTTTACTGTCATTCTCAAGAACATGTTGGGTGTCCTTGTGAGCTGGATCTGCTTGCAGCTCCATTTGCCTTGTTGCCAGAGGCAGAATCTCGCAAGTTTCTCAACCACTGCGGCACCAGGGAAGCCCTGCACTGATCTTTCTTAAAGACATCCTTAAATCTGATCATCTTGGCCCTGCTTAACATCTATCAAAGATGCTTGATTGTGGGTTTCCCTGGTGGCGCAGTGGTTGAGAGTCCACCTGCCGATGCAGGGGACACGGTTTCGTGCCCCGGTCTGGGAAGATCCCACATGCCGCGGAGCGGCTGGGCCCGTGAGCCATGGCCACTAAGCCTGTGCGTCCGGAGCTTGTGCTCCACAACGGGAGAGGCCACAGCAGTGAGAGGCCCGGGCACTGTAAAAAAAAAAAAAAAAAAAAAAGATGCTTGTCTGTAGTCAGGGTCGGCTTCACGAGCAGGGCCCCATGCTTGGTTTAATTCTCTGTGGTTACCCTCTTGAACTTCTTAATAATTTTAAAACAAGGGGTCCTGAAATTTCATTTCACACTGGGCTCCAAAACTTATGTAGCTGGTCCTGTCTTTGGTGTAGAATTCAAGCCCGGGAAAGAGCCATCATGGTCCACGTGACTGGTGATGGCATCTCCTTACAGCCAACACCCTGGTCAGAGTTCTCTGACCTCACCCCTGAGCTTTTCCTGCATCTTCCCATCCATCCTTCCTTCCCCAGCATCCCGTTTGGTCTAGTTAGTGTCATTTATGCATCAATAATCCATCCAATGCCTAATGCTTGCCAGAGATTGTAGCTGGGTACATTGTAGATGAGGGGAGAGACCTTGTCTCATGGAAAAGACCAACTGTAGAGATAACAAAGACACAATTTGGAAAGTGCATTGAAAGAGAAATGAATATCTGATAAGCCAGTTACACACATACACACAAACACACACACACACACACGCGCGGGACTCCCATTTGTTTAATTTTTCCAAAATAATATTGTATTTTACAAATTATCCTGAAATGGTACAAATTTTTGGTGATTTTTCTCCATATTTACTTAAAGGTTTTCTCATTGTTTTTCAAAAATGGCACATTGTACCTTCTGCTTCTATTTTTTTTCATTCTTCTCTGCTTCTTACTTTTCTCCCTCAATAACTCTTTGTGTAAATATCTCTTAAATCAATGATTAAAACAAAGTTGGTTTATCTTAAGAATCCCCTTTTAATCATTTCTTTGTTTCTATCATCAGAATAGCTAACTTAAAGTTCATTTTTCATTCCACTGCTTTGGAAAGAAACATTGAGTAGTAGCTGTTTTCCAACTTGATCTATTTGCTTATTAAAATTAGATACTCAGTTCCACCCTTGCATTTATTCTTTCAATTAGGCAAACTAGCATGTTATTTGGAAATTGTATTGTAAATGCTGGCTTTCCCTTACAATTTTGTTCTTGAAACATCTGTTTAGGAAGCAAGCATGTAAGCCATAAAATAATTCCATAAATAATGTTCTGATGAAAACTCCACCAGCTCAGCCTAACTTTAGGGCCACGTTATAAATATTCTGTTTAATTAATTTCACTTGCATTTGGTGTCCTTTCTCCTGTCACTTTCCTCTTCCCAGGGGGAACCAGATCTTTCCTAATGCTCCCTTTCCTTCCTCCATGTCTATGCTGACTCCATGGTTCTCCATGTGCATTCTCCAAGATTTGCCTGCCCAAGTACCCCCTGTCCTTGCCCTTCTTCCTCAACCAGGTGGAAATTAGCAAACTGAGCCTGACTTTTTCCACTAGTTATGCAAAGGATGGCAGTTTTCATTTAATTTAAATTTTAGTCTTTATTTTTCCTAGTCTCAATTATCTTGGGTAAAACCTGATTTTGATGGGGACCTGAGGATGTAGGAGGGAGCAGGCTAAATCAGAGGGCAGATTCTTTTTGGGCTTGAAAACATAAAGCAGAGACAGGTAAGCCTGGAGACATCTTGAAATCTTATCCCGCTGCTGCTCCCATCCCTTCTCTCTGTACATTTAACGCCCTTACTCCCCTCCACTCTGCACCATGCCATGGATACACGCCTTCAAGTGGAAAATTGTTCTTCCACAGATTCTTCAGGCCTCCTCGTAGACTTCACTCTTCAAAGTGTCAATTGCTGTCTGGGATGTTCTAAACAAGTCAGATCTCACACTGCACTCTCTCCAAGCACCCAGCACCTTTCCTTTGTAAGCACTATCTCAAATTATTCCTGCTGATTTATTTGAGAGAATACTTGCTTACAGTCTGTCTCCCAGCTGGGCTATACGCTCCTTGAAGGCAGGGCATACCAAACAGAACAAAACATAGAAGGACTCATATAAGGACAGTGCTATGCCACAGAACCTTCTGCAATGATGGAAATGTTCTGTATCTCTGTTGTTTGTTATGGTAGCCGCGGGCCACCTGCGTCTATTAAGTAGTTGAAATGTGGCCAGTGTGACCGAGGAATAGAGTTTTATGGAATTAACATATACACACTACTATATATAAAATAGATAACAAGGACCTACTGTATAGTACAGGGACCTACGCTCAATACTCTGTAATAACCTAAAGGGAAAATAATCTGAAAAAGAATAAGTATATGAATATGTGTAACTAAATCACTTTGCTGTGCATCTGAAACTAACACAAGTATACTCTAATATAAAATAAAAAATAAAAAAAAATTAATTCCATTTAATTCTAATTCACTTACATTTAAGTTTCGAGAGCCCCATGTGGCTTCCATATTTGACAGCACAAACTGTGAACTAGGCTGTTGGGTATGTGGATAGACCAACATCAATACCAAGGGTATGAGAATAAAGGACAGTCAAAGTCATCACAGGTAATATTTTTGCATTTTTCATACTCAACATACACACTCACCCAGACACATTCACACACCTGTGTGTTCCACTGGCTGGACTGGCCTGAAGCAGGAGGAGGATGTTTGTAGCCTGCCAAATTGACTCTGATGTCTCCCTGGCAATGAGTGAAACCCTACTGCAGTTGAGCAGGGTTTGCTCATCCCAGCCCCGTTTTACCCTTGCACTTGGCCCTGCCTTCCTCTGGGTGCAAGGGGGCTGTCACCAGTCCAAGTGTATTGGTGTGTTCCCCTGAGTCACCAGGAAGCAGCAAATCCTCACTGGGTGAGTTCCTTGAACTGGGAGGATATCCTGAACATGTTATAACCTGAACAAGAACATGTTTATCTTGTAACATAAAAACCCTCTCTTGGCCATACAGCTCTTGTTAATCCAGGACTCTCTTTAAGCCTGACTCAGTAGGTAGTAAATAAAGAAATAAATTTACCCTCTCTTTTCCTGTAACCCATGCTGACTGCACATGTCTTGACTGGATGTTGGCGTTTTCTTTTCCAAAGGGTATGTTTCCAACGGTACATTGATTTGTGTCGATCAAAGACTCCCTTGCCTTAGATAACATAGGAGGTCACAATCCAATCAACTCAGTTCTATATTTAGAGGAGCTATATCTGAAAGGATTGGCTTAGAAAGTTCCCATTTTTAAAAGCTGTGTCAGCAGGACAGTCTTAGCACATACCTGAAGACTCAGAATGTGAAAATTAGATTCTCAGATATTCCTCTTCAGCCAATGAGATGTAGTCTCCAGGCCACCTGAGTGAGAAAAGACCTTCTGACCCTACTAAACCCAACACAAATATTTCAACAGCCTTTCAAATATCTGTTTACATGTTCCTCTGTTGCTGGTTCATCCTGGTGGGCTTAAGATGTTGGGATGCTTCAGTTGAATTGCCTCTAGAAATCTGCCTTTTCTATGGCTGGTCTAAGTTATTCAAGGGATATTTAATTTATTTAGTCAGAGGAAAAAAACAATCCAGAAGATGAAGCACTTATATTATTTTTGGTTTTAATAATGTTGTGGAATAAAGTAATTGCTTAAATAAGCAATAAGGATATATTGTATAGCACAGGGAAATATAGCCATTATTTTGTAATAACTTTAAATGGAGTAGACTCTATTAAAAAATTGAATCACTATGTTGTACACCTGAAACCAATATAATATTGTAAATCATCTACACTTCTGTTAAAAAATAAAATAAAATAAATAAAATGAAGTAATTAATATATGTAGTTTTATTCCACTGAATTTCTGGATCCTTTCAAATTGCTCAAATTCCTTGCAATGGGGCCCCGAAACAAACCTATATGTCTATGGGACTCTGTTGTTAAGAAGAATAGCATTTTCTCTTGGAAGAAAAATACTGGATTGACATAAATATTTTGGGGACAATTGGTTATCTATCTTAAAAAGTACCCCACACCACAGGCAAAAATAATCTAGATCGATTTCATTATAATCTTTAAAACAATAAGCAAACAACAATAGCAATTCTAGAAGGAAATAAAAGGATATATTTGCTTTAAGTAATATTGAGCCAGAAAGGCTTTCCCAAGAAAAATATAAAAATCGAATTTCATAAAGAAAAAGAAAGATTTTAGCACACAGAAACTCAAAACATTTAGGTGATGAAAAACATTATAAATAAAAGATAAGCAAGTGACTAGGATATTTTTTACCAGCAACAAAAAGCACAGACAAAGATTAATACTTAGAATAAAGAATTCCTATAGATTAATAAGAAAAAGACAAACAGCTGAATAAAAAACAAGCGAACACCATGGGCAGACAATTCACAGTTGATGGACTACAAATGGCCAATAAATAGCTGAAAAAAATGTTCAACCCTGCTAATAATCAAACAAATGGAACTTAGTGGAATAGTTCTTATTTTATTAGCATAATACTTTTTTATTTATTTATTTTTGCGGTACGTGGGCCTCTCACTGTTGTGGCCTCTCCCGTTGCGGAGCACAGGCTCCGGACGCACAGGCTCAGCGGCCATGGCTCACGGGCCTAGCCGCTCCGCGGCATATGGGATCTTCCCAGACCGGGGCACGAACCCACGTCCCCTGCATCGGCAGGCGGACTCTCAACCACTGCACCACCAGGGAAGCTCTAGCATAATATTTTAAAACAATATGTAGCACTGGAGAGGATGCAGAAAATGCGAGCTCTCATGCTGCTTGAGGGAATCTGAATTGGTACAACCTATTTGGACAGAAAGTCAACTTTATCTATTAAAATTCTAAATATACTTGCCCTTTTCCCCAGCAATTCACTGCTAGTAATTTATCCTGCAGAAATACTTGACCATGTGTGAACAGATATGTGTATAAGGTTATTCACCGAGGTGAAAAATTTGAACCAAGAAAAATGCTATGAGTAGGATCATGGTATAATAAATTAAGGTGCTTATAGAAATGACAGAAAGAGGTTTTCTGCCCACTTCAGTTTCTCTTTCATTTCTTTCTACCTTTTACTTTCTAACTTAATCCCTTGGATACTTATGAAAAAATATGGCTTTATTCTAATATAGGTCAATTAGCATTGTGGCACACAATATCAATAATTTAAAAAATGTTATCAAATTTATTTTTCATTTTTGCATGTAAAGGTCCTAAGCTGGGGACCAGGTTAAGGGAATGACCATTACTAGTGAAAGCCAAGATAGGATGATTATCAGGTGAGATGATTGAGCTTCCCAAGAATAATACAATATATTTTCTGTACCAAGAGCCCAACTCAAGAAGAGGGAAATGAGAGAATCTGTAACCTACCAAGTTACAATCTTGAATTTGACTTAGTCATTAGAACTAATTGTTAAGGATGAAAGAGATTGTTTTAAATTGGAAAGGGGCTGAATTACTGTTGTCAAGTAAGGAGAGTTTTATTTTGGCTTGGATTTTGCCATTGGAAAAACTTGGTGTCTTGGGCTAATTGAGTTTAGTTTTAGAAAAATAAAGTTATATTTTGGCGTGGTCAGTATCTCCTGTCATGGGGTGACTGCAAGGCCAGGAAGAACATAGAAGTCGTGGCCATTTCAGCCATTCCAGACAACTCACTGGGTCACCATGACATCGAGCCTTCTCATGTTCTCAGCCCAGGGTCCCTCCAGGCACTGAAGCTGCTGGTTACAGCAGGCAGGATCATGTGGGAATATGCAGACAGGTGATTCATTACACATCTGTGGCCATGAAACTAGAGGAGAAAAGAGCAGGTCTGCTCTTGGCCATGTGTAACCTCAGTTTAATAACTTTATACGGAACATGGATTCTTTAGCTTCGTGACCTCATACTTTTGTCTGACATGATCTCCAGACTCCTCCATTGTAGAATCAGCCATGTGACAAGTGGCTTTGCTGTTCAGTACTGGTCTCCTTTTTATATTATTTTGTCAGAAGGTGAAGATAATGATATCTGAGACACAGAGAAACCTTAAGCCTACTTGATCAAAGTGCCACTGAGTTGTAGGCACCATATCTCTGCCAGTAGCTGTAATCCTGCAAATCATCTCATACTTCTGCAGTTTCGTCTGTTTCTTTTGACCTGCACATTTGCCTACATTTTATTGCTATTAATATACCTTAACCATGTCTTTCCTCCTTTTCGACAGATGTCCCCTTCTGAACAATCCTGCCAACTCACTACTGTGTATCTGCATTGTTACTAAAATTCTTGACTCTCTTTCATTCAGAACAAATGGAGAGACCAGTTTAGTTGACTGAGGGTAGCAACAGGGAAAAAATCTCTTGGAGGCACTGGCCTTCCCCCCTTTGACAGGCTTGCTCTTCCTATGATCCTCTCCTTCCCGTCTTCTGGATTTATAGAAACATCCAGCTTGGGGTGATCTAAAGACAGAACTGAAATGAAGCAAATGGAGAAATGGCATTTTACAGTGAAGGTGATTTATGGGATCATGGGACCATAGCAATCAATGCTGGAAAGGACCCCACAATTTACCTGGTCCAATTCTCATCTTTTCATGTGAATAAATTAAGTGATTTAAGTGACCTTCCCAATATCACATACCTAGATTTGAAACTCAAGTGAAATTAACTGAACTCACTTCCAGAAAGTTCAAATAAGATATATGCAGCAATCTCTGCAATCAACAATAAAATAAGCCTCTGAACAGG
The DNA here is from genome assembly GCF_039906515.1 of Pseudorca crassidens. NCBI lineage: Eukaryota > Metazoa > Chordata > Mammalia > Artiodactyla > Delphinidae > Pseudorca > Pseudorca crassidens. Next base: position 138,103,309 of record NC_090296.1, on the reverse strand, counting down.
AATTTGAAATGAAGGTTAGGGCATTGCACTTCTTTGCATACTATTCTTTATGCAAAATAATAAAATTAACTTATGCAAAAATAGTAGTGTTATTTTACTTTTATAATTTTTAATTTTATAAGCTGATTTATGGTTATCCAACCAAGCATTTTGGTGTAAATACTCATTTAGTATTCATGAAAACTTTGCAAAGTCTGAATTATTATTCTGATCTTGCAGTTTAATTACTATAGGTGCATGGAGGTTAACTGGCTTTCATGTTAACACAGAGCTGTTAGTTTTTAAAACACAGATTCCAATATGAGTCACATCGCTCCAAGAGTAGCTCTAATCAGAGCCCAAACAGTAAAGGCACTTCTAATTCATACCAAAGATACATTGCCTAACGTTTCCAGAAGAATTGAATCAGTGATCCCCTTTCCGGCTCTGGTAAGCCTCATGTCAAGGTTCACTAGCCCTCGTTATTGGTGTGATCCCAGTTATTAAAGAGACCAGAGAGGATCATGATGCATTATGTTTCCTTCAATACTTATAGCTTCAAATGTCAAAAATGGGGGCTTCTCTGGTGGTGCAGTGGTTGAGAGTCCGCCTGCCGATGCAGGGGACACGGGTTCGTGCCCTGGTCTGGGAAGATCCCACATGCTGCAGAGCAGCTGGGCCCGTGAGCCATGGCCGCTGAACCTGTGCGTCCGGAGCCTGTGCTCCGCAACGGGAGAGGCCACAACAGTGAGAGGCCCGCGTACCGCAAAAAAAAAAAAAAAAAAAAAAAGTTAAAAATGGCAATAGAAGTTGAGAATGAAGCCATAGTATATGAGTATATTTTTTCAAAAATAAAGGAGTCCCTCTTACTGACATTTTTATTGACAGTAATTACATTTGAATCAAGATTGACTGTCGATTCATCAATTACAGAATTGATTATGCACTGGGTAAGGGAAAATGTAAATAAAACAAAAATATTTTCTGTCTAATTATAGGCAATTGACCAGGTTTCAGGGGCTGTATTGAAGGCTCCTTACCTAGTATCCAGCAGTAACTAACTTTCTCCTTTTTTCCTCTTGGGTATGTCTATAATCTATCTTCTCAACTATAAAACCACTTACCCTCTCCCTTCCCACATCTAAAACCACATGATGCCTAATGGTTAATATGTGGGTAAATGTTAAAAATATTTTTGTTTGTTTCTTAGTATATTGACAAGGCATTTCCCATTTTAAATAAGAATGATCATCATGTGTTATGGTGTTTACAACATATGGAGAAGAAACATCGTAGGACAAAATTAGCACAGAGAGCAAGAGGTGATAAATGAAAGTGTAAGATTCTTGCATTATACATTAAGTGATATAATATGAATCCAAGGTGGAACATGATAGGTTAATGATGCAACTGTAATCCCTGGAGTGATCACCAAAAAAACAAACAAATAAACAAATAAAAACAAAGTGATAGAACTAAAAACCAATAGAAGGGGTGAATTCGATTCATATAAATATTCAATTACAGAGCCTCACAATACAAGAAGCAATTAAGTGACAGAACTGAAGGGAGGAACAGACAAATCCATAATTCTGCATGGCTATTTTAATAATCTTTTCCCAGTAATATATCTATGGGTTCAACACAATCCAAATCAGAATCTGAGTCAGGTTTTCTGTAGAATTGATAAGCTGATTTAAAAATTTATAGACATGCAAAGAAACTAGAATAGTCAAAATAATCTCAAAAAAGAAGAAAGTTGAGGGCTTACACTATCAATTTTTAAAACTTGGTATTTTTAACCCTATATTAATCAAAGTATGTAGTATTGGCATAAGGATAGACAGATAGATCAATGAGACAGAGTAGTCTTCAGAAATAGAACCACACTCATATGATCAAAAAATTTTTTGACAGTAATAATGGCAATGTGGTTAATGAAAATCAGCAAAGAAAAACCTTTCAACAAATGGTGCTGTAACAACTAGATATTCATATGTAAAAATTAACCTCAAGTCATTTCTTGTAACATAAATATTAATTTGGGATAGAACATAGACTGAAAGATAAAAATTAACACTACAAAGCTCTTGGGAGAAAATACAGGACAATATGCTTACCACTTCCAAGTGAGCAAAGTCTTCTTAGAACACCAAAAGCACCAATGACAATTATTTTAATTGATAAACTGGACTTCATCAACATTAAAACTTTTTGCTTATCAAAAGACATCACTAAGAAAGTGAATCGGCCACCCACAGTTTAGCAGAAATTACTCATAGTGCATAATTGACAAAGGATTTGTATCTTAATTGTAAATAAGCTTACAACTCAATAATAAAAACAAATAACTGAATTTAAAATGGCCAAAAGCCTTGAAAAGAAGGCATAATGAAAGGCTGGAAAGCATATAAAAAAGTGCTTAACATCTGTAGCAGTCAGGGGGATGCAAATTAAACCACAATGACATACTCTTACACAACCACTAGAATGACTAACAGTAAATATAAACTATTGATGACGTTTTAGAGAGAACTTTCACATACTGCTGGTGAGAGTTAAAAACTGTAGTACTACTTTAAAGAATTTCAATAGTTTCTCACAAAGTTAAACATGCTCTTACCTTATGAACAAATAATTCCACCACTAGGTATTTACCTAAGGGAAATAAAACATACATTCTCCAAAGACTTATATGTACTAGAGTAATTATAGAAGCTTTATTCATAATATTCTCAAATGGGAAACGACCCAAATCATTTTCAATAGTATAATGGATAAATAATTGCCACATATTCACTGGAGTACTATTTAGCAATTTAAAATAACGAGTTACTGATACAACAGCATGGATGAATCTGAAACCGTAATCCTGAATGAGAGAAGAAAGACACAAAAGAATATATACTGTATAATTCCATTTATAAAGTAGCAGAAATACCAATATTAGTCTGTTGTGATAGAAATCAGAGGAGAAATTGCTTCTGGGAGGTTGAGACGAAGCACAAGGAAACTTTCTGGGGTGAAAGAAATATCCTATATCTTAATATGTCTGTAGGTTACTGCGGTATATGCACTTTTCAAACTGCACATCTCTGGTCTGTACATTTCATAGCAAATAAATTGTACCTCTACTAAAATAGAAAAATGAAAAGCAAAATGAAGTTAGGAGGGATTATAGACATTTGTAAATTCACATTAATTCTTGTAACTGGATATATTAGCCAATAGAATCTTCTCATTAAAAAAAAAAATGAAAAAAGGATCACAGAGAGACAGACAGATGGATAAGTCAGGCAAGAAGATCCAACATGGTTATAATAATCTTACCTGTAGAAGAAAAATAAAACAAAGAAATAGACTTGGGCTTCCCTGGTGGTGCAGTGGTTGAGAGTCCGCCTGCCAATGCTGGGGACACGGGTTCGTGCCCCGGTCCGGGAGGATCCCACATGCCGCGGAGCGGCTGGGCCCGTGAGCCATGGCCGCTGAGCCTGCGCGTCCCGAGCCTGTGCTCCGCAACGGGAGAGGCCACAACAGTGAGAGGCCCGCGTACCGCAAAAAAGAGAAGAAAAGAAAAGAAAAGAAATAGACTTAATATTTAAATTTATAATTCAAGAAAATTTTCCTTACAAAAAAGCCATGGATGAACATACTGAAAGGATTTACCACATACGTGGGAAAACTGGCCAAAAACGATCAATTCCAAGACATAGTCTAGTAAAAATTGTTGCTGTTTTGGGATAAAATAGGAACATTTCTATGGTTTCCAAAACAAAAACTGTTTCTTATGAAGGAAAGAAAATAATCTTGGCATCAGGTAATATTCTGTAATCACATTTGACTTGAACAAATGGAATGACATCATAAATATGTCAATTCTCCCTATGTTAATATATAAATTTAATAGTTTAATATAATCTTAATAAAAGCACCAAGGTGTCTTTTTGTTGTTGGTGGTGGTGAAGATGATAATAAAGTTCATATGGGAAAATAATTAAGGAAGAATAACCAGAAAAAAAAAAAAAAAACCTAAAAAAGAAGAGTCAAAGATTGGGATGGGGCTGGTCAGATAAGATATTATCACTTACTAAAAAGCCTCTCTAATTATGTTGTGTGGATTTGACACCAAAATAGACAGACTGATGGCACACCACAGAGAGTCCAGAAATAGACCAAGTACATATGAAATGTTGGCATATGGTAAATGTGACACCTCAAATCTTTGGAGAAACATTGACTTTTCAATAAATGGCACTGGGGCAACCTAGGAGCTAAGGAAAAAGATAAAATTTGATGCCAAACCCTGAGTGAACCTGAGAACTACATACAAAAGTGGAGAATATTATAATTGAGATGTGAAGAGGGCTTTTTTAAACAGGTCTCAAATCCAAAATCAATAAAATAATTATTGATAAATCTGGTTATAGAAAAAGTTTGGATGGCACCAAGATCATAAGCAAAGTCGAGAAGATGTATATCACAAAATTTTTCCCTGATTTATAAAATTACTTTTAATTAAGTTGAATTCTGGGGTGCTGGTAATACTCTGTTTCTTGATCCAGGTGATGCTATGTGTGTGTTCAGTTTAAGAAAATTCATCAAGCTATATACTTAAAACATATATTTTTCTGATAACTGGGCAAAAGACATAAAAAATGAGTTCTTTGCATTAGTTTTGTAATTATAAGAACTTATTAAGTAGGATGTTTAACTCATTAATTTTCAACCTTTTCTTCATTCTTATTCAAGAAGTAATGGCTATAGATTCCTTATTTTATACTGCCTCAGCTACATATTATGTTTTGAAATGTAGTATTTCTTTTACTATTTAGTCAAATTTTCTCAATTTTATTTCTTCCTTAACCCATGAGTTATTTGAAAGTGTATTCTTTATTTTTTATGCATATATTTTTCCAGTTATTATCTTTTTATTGATTTTGACTTACCTGGATGGTAGTTAGAGAATTTTGTTTGTATGGCATCTTAGGAAATTCTTTTGAGAGTTAATTTATAGTTTGAAACATGGTCCATTCTTATTAACTATCAATTTATGCTTTAATACAATATTTATTCTCCAATTGTGGGGTGCCATGTTCTGCGTATTTCTATTAGTTTGCATTTTTAAATGTGTTGCTTTCATCTTCACTAATTTTTTGAGTCTGATTAATTACTTGATTACTGAGGTATGTATGCGATATTCTTCTTTTCGAAATTATATTCTATTGTAATGAGAACTTTTAACATGAGATATACCCTTTTAACAAATTTTTAAGTGTACAATAGTATCATTGACTAGAGGTACAATGTTGTACATCAGATCTCTAGAGCTTATTCATTTTGCTTAACTGAAACTTTGTGCCCATCGATTAGTAACTCCCCATTCTCTGCTCTCTCAGCCCCTGGCAACCCCCATTCCACTCTTTGAGTGTATGAATTTGACTGTTTTAGAAACCTCATATCAGTGGAATCATGCAGTATTTGTGTTTCTATGACTGGCTTATTTCACTTAACATAATGTCCTCAAGGTTCATCCATGTTTATACATATTGCAGATTTTTCTTCTTATGTAAAGATAAATAGTATTCCATTTGTGTGTGTGTGTGTGTGTGTGTGTGTGTTTTCTTTATCTATTCATCTGTCCATGGACAGCTGGGTTGTTTCCACATCTTGGCTATTGTGACTAGTGCTGCAATGAACATGGGAGGGCTGACTTCAATTCTTTTGGGTAAATACCCAGGAGTAGGATTGCTGGATCATATGGTAGTTCTATATTCAATTTTTGAGGAATCTCCATATTGTTTTCCATAGTGGCTGCACCATTTTTCATTCACAAAAACAGTATACAGATGTTCCAATTTCTCCACATCCTTGCCAATACTTATTGTGTTTTGTTTTTTGATAATAGCCATCGTGACAGGTGTGAGGTGATATCTCATTGTGATTTTGATTATATTCTTCTACTACACTGACGGATGTATCAGTTCTCTGTGTAGTTCCATTGATTTTTGTTTCCTATATTTGAGGCTAAGTTAATATTGTCTTTCTCAGGAGATTTGTTTAAATTTTTAGAAATCATCTTGGTCATATTTTATAGTATGTTTATTTTTATTTTCTAAAAATATTTTCAATTTTTTATTTCTTGAAACATACTAAGCATACAAATTTTATAATTCTGTGTATGATAATTATAATACCTTAGGCCATTCTTTATGCTGCTGTTTCTGTTCTTTATGTATTTTTATTTATTTTTCAGCTGGCACTCTTTCTTTGAGAGAAGAATTGTACTTTCTTTCTTGCAGATACATGAAACAATAACCACCAAAACAGGTTTAGTATAAATTCTTGGCTGGAGGTGTTCTGGACACATATGTGTGACTCTGCCCTCAAATTCTCATAAAATCTGGCTTACAGGGGAATTCTTATCCCCACTCTACCCAACACCAAGTTACAGTCTGGCAAATTTCTTGCTCTGCTTTGTGACTTTTTTCTCTCATTCACCTAAACACTGAGGGAATAGGCCTTTGGAGTCCCAGCTTTACACAGGCACTTTTTAGTTGATTGTTAATTTTTAGATAAACCTGGGTTTCTTCCCCTGTTTTCCATACTGCATGTAAGTGTGGAAATAAAAACTATGGTTCATCAAGATTAATGAATCCAGGATAAATTCAGCAATTGCTTGCCTTTTTGGATTCCTGCTTTCACTAAATAGTTGGTTTTGAAGAACTTTTTTTTTTTTTTTTTGTGGTACGCGGGCCTTTCACCGTTGTGGCCTCTCCCGTTGCGGAGCACAGGCTCCGGACGCGCAGGCTCAGCGGCCATGGCTCACGGGCCCAGCCGCTCCGCAGCATGTGGGATCTTCCCGGACCGGGGCACGAACCCGTGTCCCCTGCATCGGCAGGCGGACTCTCAACCACCGCACCACCAGGGAAGTCCTTGAAGAACTTTTTAATCTTCTTGCCAATAAAGGGATTTGCTTAAATTATGACTATATATGCATGTGTGCACATGTGCATGTGTGTGTTTATGTGTGTGTATACATACATACACGTGTATGTCTCCACTATTTTGGTTATTTTTCCACCATGAGTTTTTTAAAACATCTAGGCTATCATTCTGTCAGGAAGAGTGTGCCTTCTTACTTTAATTCCCGTCATATGTCAAATTTTAATATAGGTATGGATTTATTTTAATACTGCCTATTTTTTCCTTAATTTATCCATACCTCATATTTAATCACTATATTTTGTAGTATGAATTAATATCAGGTTATCTGATTCTAATACTTTGTATTTCTCCTATAAAATTATCTTAGTTATGTTTGGCCTTTGCTGTTTCATATCAATATTAGGGTCAGCTTGTCAAGTTCCACAAAAATTTTGTTGCTATTTGATTAGTGGTGTTTAGGAAGGGTATCAAGTTTTACATATTAATCTTATTCACTAGAATTGGTTCTACTATTTTGCTGGTAGATATATAAATAATCAATAACCTCTAAATAAGGAGAATAAATATCAATCTTGGAAAAGTCTTGTTTTACTATATTGACTGGTAAAAATATGTTTGTACTGTATGAATGATGGATTCTGAGGCTAGACTCTTAGATATTCTAATTTCCTGGGTCGTATCCCAAATGTGAAAAAACAAAACACAAAACACTGGAAGGACATAATAGGCCTGAAGAAATGATTTGAAACTATTGAACACTTGAGAAAAAGGATACCCTAGTCTTGTTCATCACTATATTAAACATAATTCTAAAGCTTGATCTTTGAGTTTGATGATATCTGTAGGTTTTTGATAGAAATGCATAATCAGGCTGCTTTTGAAATTTTCTCTTTGTCTCTGGCTTAAGAGGCTTTACTACCGTTTCCTAGGTTTGGCTGTCTTTGAATTCATCTTGCTTTGCTTTTACAGAGTTTCTTGAACCTATGGCTTGGTGTCCCAAGTCTGTTTTAGAAATTTCTTAGCTGTAATACTGTCTCACTACCCTTCATCTTTCTGGTTCTTTAATTACATGTACATTAGAACTTTTCACTGTGTCCCATATATTTTTTAATACTCTTTTCTGAATTTTCCATCTTTACTTTCCCTGTGCCCCAAACTAATTTATCTACAGATTTATCTTGCAATTCACTAGTTCTCTGTTTTGCTGTTAAATCCATCTTCTGAGCTCTTAATTTCTGTAAATTAGTTTCTCAGTTCTGAAACTTCCTTTGATTCTTTTTAATAGATTCCAGTTTTCTGGTAAGTTTTTGCATCTATTTCTCTATTTTCTTAATTATATTCATTAAAGTTTTTAAAGTGTCCTTGTCTGATATTATAATAGCTATATCACTTGTGAATTTATTTCTGTTGTCTATTTTTGGTCATTTGTTCCTGTTCATGCTTAGTAATTTTTGATTGAATGCTGGGCAATCCTTACGAACTATATTAGAGGACTTGGATGATGTTATTATCCTACAAAGAGGATTTAATATCTTTCTGTTAGGCAGTTAGAATACAAGACAATTATCATAATCTAATTGAAGCTGAGTTTCAGGCCTTGTTAGGCCTGGTCTGTTTTTGGTCTTAGGTCTTAGTCCTGGGAGATGCACTGAGATTTCATTTTTACTTTGTTTCAGACTTGGTGGAAGTGGGTAAGCTAGTCTTAGAATGATAGTTTAATAATTCTCCTTAGAAATACAAAATTTGGTTTTATTTGTGTTGATCATGGTCTCTGAGGCTATGATTCATAATTATTTGTAGTCTTCTATAACTCTGTGGGCCATATACAAACAAACAAACAAAACAATAGTGGAAGCCCATAATGACCATGAAGAAATGCCTCTGAAACTCTGAACACTTGGAATTTATGGATTAACAGTGTAATAATTTTGATGGTGAGGAACCAAGCTGACCATTACTTCTTATATCCAGATTCACTATTTTTTTTTTCCTTTTTTGGCTAGTGGAAATGTTAATTAAATACATGAGAGTGACATTACAGTAAAATTAATGATTTAATTATATATGATAAAGTTGTGGGGCAACATCTATGTCCAATTTAAGTAACTTCCCACTGACAAAATTTAGGATGCTCTCATTTGATACACATTTACACATTTCTGAAGTTACTAGTTTATCTTTTGACTCTCAGAGAGAGCTTCTTATGAAGATCCATTTCAGTGTTTTTCAAGGGCATATAATCTGGATGTGACCCTTCACCAGCTAAATATCCAGAGGGATATAAAGCACATTTGTGTTTGCCTTTTGTTTGTTTGTTTCCTTTAAGTTTTAATGGTTTTGTCACAGGCCTGATCTAGGCAATCTTTTTCAGCCACGAAATTGCTGTTGTGTTTCCCCTATAATATGAATATTTGACTCTAGGCATGCATGCAGTCTGGTTATGGTTAATTTCAGAGTCTGATTACTGAAGAATCTCTGCCCTAGTGTGGCATAGTGTCTCTTCTCACAAATTCTCAAACACTTGTTTCACAAAACTTCCAAGAGAGGGCAAACCTCAAGCCAGATGGCTGAAGACTAATAGGGGAGGTTAGATGATAGACACCAACATGCATTCCGGGAAAACAGCTATGGCTGGGCTGGTGTGCTAAGGTGGTGAGATACTTAGAAAATAAAATATGTCAAATCCCTGATTTTAACCAGCTGCTCACCATCTCCAGATGGATGGAAAGAGTTCAATTTCCCCCTTGTCTTCTGTGACAAACAATACATTATTATAAATTAACTTTTTTTTCTGAAATGTGCATAACAGCTGCAGGTTGGCTGCAATAGTGAAGAGCATACAAAAAAAAAAAAAAAAAAACCCTGATGTGAAGCTTTCAAAACAGAGGGAATTGTCAGGCTCCACAAACTAGAGACAGTTCAAGTTGGCTGTGTCTTGTGAGCTGCCTGTTTTGTCTCCTTCCCTTCTCAGAATCTGTTGCTAAATCCTTCTGTCTGTAGGGAGATTTTTCCTGTTACTGTTAGCTTATAATCTTTCTCCTCAAGATGTTGTACTCACTCCGTTTTGGAGAACATAGTTTGCAACAAGCTGTAAGGGAGAAACTCAGAGAGGGATTTTTTTTTTTTTCCTCCGTGAGCTATAATCTCTTCTTTTGTTAATTTCCAAACTCCTTCACTATTTGTACTTGAAAAAACAGTCACACGAACAAATGAGTTAAAGTGTATTTTCCTGTTCTTGGGAAAACAAACTTACATATTATGGTATGAATTAATTTCTTTTTTCACTTTAAAAAGGCAAGCTTCTGAGATGAGATCTTGCTGGGAAGAAGCTGAAAGTCTAATTCTTGTTTCAAATTTGCATGAACCATAGAGAGAATAGAGTTATCCTTTTGAAATCACTTTCTACTTGGATCTGTCTGGGATAAATGGACATGATTTAGAGAGCCAGAGACACTAGATGACTTTCAGATGCACTGCATGACTTTCCCAAGCAATTGCACTGACTAGATAGAACACATGGATTCCCTCTTTTATGGGTTCTCAATCCAAGGTCATCGTTTGCTTCCTTTTAGCTCTTTATTTTAATTCCAGAGAAGATACAAATGAGAAACCCAATCCATGTAATGGCTCTGAAAGTGGTCACCATGCCCCTTTAGCTTTTAAAGTAAATAGAATTTCTCTCCCCATGCTACTGTGGGATTAAGCTGCCCTAGGTTTAGGGAGATAATTTCTCTAGGGCAAAGACATTTAACCTCTTTTGTTGGTTCACCTACCCATTGAGAATGAGATGGGTGTAATCATTCTCATCCTTCTCCCCCCAAATATACATATACCCCAAATTTAGCACATGATATGCAGGGGTCGTGAATCCTCCTGATAGTTCATGTACACCAAGTAAAGAATCCCTCATTTAGAAGCATATGGAGTAGATAGACGTCCAAAGCCCAGGATTTGGAGCTAGACAGACGTGATTTTGAAACTCAGTCTGACACTTAATAACTGTGGGAATTTAGACAGAATACTTAAAACCATAGTGCATGTTTCCCCATGTATAAAATGAATATTATAGTACATATCTAATGCATTAGTTATGGCGGATATTGAAGTGCCATATAAACCATGAGAAATGAAAACAGAAAAATTACAACTCATGATGCTGTTCTATAACTTGCAAAACAGATAAAATGACATGCAACAAACCCATCAAAACTCAAGTTGTTCAAATACCAGCTCCTTCAGATGAGTATGTTCTGAGATTAAACCATAAAAACACTGCTTTACTGGTAATTCCACATGGACCTAGGTGTTCCAAAGATAAGAACACTGACTGCTTCAGCAATTCAACTATTTATAAGTTCTGATCAGTCCCTGTCCAAGTCTTGATTAATAACTGTCCCCAAATCAGTCTATAACTCCTCTTCCTTAATTCCCCATTTTGAGACCCTACGATACTTTATATGATTAGTGGGTTTCTCTAGTGGTCTTTGTATGTGGGCTTCAATAACTACTAAGAATCCCTCGAGTACAGAAATGGCCCTTTTTTCTTTCCCTTTTGTAGTATCATCCTTCCAAGTTCAGTTTTAATTTTGGGAAAGAAAGTGTTCCCCAAAGTGTGTTGAGTTTGTTTACTATTCTCACTGTTATGCCCATTTCCAGATAAGAAAAAAAAATAACAGAGCAAGACTGAGTGTGAGGCTATTGAACGGTGGACTGTTAGCCACCCTTTTCTGTGAATTATTCATATATTTTCCCCATTTCTCTTGAGCTGTCGGTCTTTTTATTTCTAAGAACTTTTTATACATTAGGGAGATTAACCCATTATCTGTGATGAGTTGCAAATATTATTGTCCAGTTTGTCATTTGACTCTGTTTATAGATTTTTGTTTCTTTTAGTTTATCTTTCAAAAGAACTTACTACCATATAGATGTATGTATCAATCTGTTAATAGTTACTGCATTTTGAGCTGGAGCTACACATTTCTTTCCCATCAAAGATAAACATAAAGTTTGTTGGGAAAACAATAGGCAAATAAAAATGGTGAGTTTGTTGTTTTTTTTTTTTTTAAGAAGAGCTAACAGTGGAGACTAGCACTGTCAGATGTGAAAACCATTTTAAAGGTGTGGTGATGGCATATGAAGTAATAGATGGACTAGAATAAAATGGAATATAATACGAACCTGAAAACAAAAACTCATAGGAATGTACTGTTCAATACCAGTAGCATCTCAAACCAGCAGAAAAAATACGGTCTACATAAACAATAGAATTGAAACTGTCGAGTCACATCTGGAAAAATGAAAAATGGAAACTTTAGATAAATTTTTAATGGATCAAATATTTAAATATGAAAAATAGAATCCGTTACAATTCTAGGAGAAAAGAGAGGAGAATTCTTTTATAAGTTAGATTTTTCTTCAGCTGGCACACTGGACACATGTTAGTTGCCTTCCTCCCCACCATTATTCCATTTATATGAAATGTCCAAATTTTATAAAATATATAGATTCAGGAAGTACTTTAGTGGTTACCTGGTGCTGGAGGTGGGAACAGGGATTAACAAACTACAGATGGGCATGAGGGATAGTTTGGGGTTGATGGAAATGGCCACAGTGATGTTACAGTGACTGAATTGTACATTTAAAATGATGAATTTTGCAACATGAATGGACCTAGAGATTGTCATACTGAGTGAAGTAAGTCAGACAGAGAAAGATAAATATCATATGATATCGCTTATATGTGGAATCTAAAAAAAAAAAAAAAGGTACAAATGAACTTATCTACAAAACAGAAATAGAGTTACAGATGTAGAAAATAAATGTATGGTTACCAGGGGCTAAGAGGTTGGGAGAGGGATAAATTGGAAGATTGACATATATACACTACTATATATAAAATTAATAACTAATAAGAACATACTGTGTAGCACAGGGAACACTACTCAATATGCTGTAATGGCCTATATGGGAAAAGAATCTAAAAAAGAGTGGATATATGTATATGTATAACTGATTCACTTTTCTGTACACCTGAAACTAAGACAACATTGTAAATCAACTATACTCCAATAAAAATTAAAAAAAATAAAATGATGAATTTTAGGGAATTCCCTGACAGTCCAGTGGTTAGGACTCAGTACTTTCACTGCTGAGACCCGGGTTCAATCCCTGGTCAGGGAACTAAGATCCTGCAAGCTGCGCAGTGTGGCCAAAAAAAAAAAATTAAAAAATTAAATGATGAATTTTATGCTATGCAAATTATATTTCAATTAAGCTGTTAAAATCAAGTATGACTTAGTGGTAGACATCCTGGGCAGAATAAGCCAAGAGGTACCCTCACACCAAGGTATATCTATTCATCAAATGGCCAATTCTTCCCCAGGAATTGGATTTGGTAAGAATGGGGAGAAGTGATTATGAATAAAGAGGACAGAACTAGAAGAAAGGGAAGGTTTTTTTTTTTTTTTAATCTGAAGGTTTAATTTCCTTCCACTTGTTATCTTACTTCCAGCAGGTCCTGACAACCTTTATTGAAAATGGCATCCTAACTTGCTTCCACAGATGGTGACCAGCACAGTCTGTCTCATGGCTGCACAATAGCCAACATCCTTTATTGATCTCAGCCCAGTTGTTGCTTCTCTTGCTTAATTGGCTTTACATGGAAGTGCTTCAACTGAAAGCATGACATTTTCTTACAGAATTGTGCCAGAAAATAACTAATTTCAAATACACAGCTTTTATATTTGATGCTGCAGTTCCTGTCTGAGGCAACATTTATTTATGTTCCTGTCTGAGGGAGATAACACACTAGCTGAAGGAACAAGCAAATGCACACCTCTGGGAATAGAACTGTTGCTGGCCTAACTCTCTCCTCTTGGCTTTTGCATTGTGCAGCTGTGACCGCCTTTGGAAAATGGTAGCAATCAACTGTACCCAGGGACTGTGGCTCTTCTTTCTTTTTTTAAATTTTAATTTATTAGCTGGTTCATAATCTGAATAGAACCCTAACAACTGTGGGAATGTTCCCATGAAATCCTACATGCAGAGGGATATTATTCGAATTCTGTGGGGATTTTCATGCCCATCTCAATGCTGGCTCTGCAAAAAAAAAAAAAAAGGAACCATACCATTTATTCTCTTTATATCTCTCAGGAGCCTACTAATGTTTCATTTACCCCAATATGTTTCCATGTTTTATTATGCTCTACTGGGATTCTGTTGCTATCATTTAAACTTATGAGGACATCTCAGAGAAGGATTGCCCCAGAAGGACAAGGACTCAGCATGATAGGGTCAGAGGCACTTGGGGTATTCCAGATCGCATCTGAGTGGTGGAGGTAGGTAGCTTCAAGGAGATGTACCCTATATGGCAGCATTGTCTTCTGCTGTCTCACTCTCCAGAGCTGTAGCAATATAATATTGCACACAAGAAATTTATAGAATGTTATAAACAAATGTTACCTCAGTAAAAATAAATTTTAAAAAATGGGAAGAAAGTTAAAGGCTTATTCAATTTGGTGACTTGTCTCTCAAGTATGCAAGAATGGAGAGCTTTACAGTTACTTCTGGTTAGAACTGATCAACTGTCTTGTTCCTTTGGTCAAAGTCCCCTCTCCTGTTCATCTAGCTTTCAATGTTCTCTTTTGTGCCCGTAAAGTCTGCTATTGTTATTTGGCTAACACAAGCCATGTAGCTTGTGTTAAAGAATCCTTTCTATTTCTTTAAGAAAAATGTGATGTTAATAAAACGTCAAAATATTTTTTTGCCAGTGACATTAGCAGGGGAAAAGAATACATAGATAATTCCTGATTCCTTGAACAATCTAATCCCATTTCAACAAATGCATTTCCTGCTTTACTCCTCCTTCCTCTATCCTTCCTTCCTCCTACTATCCCTCCTCCCTTACGCATCTTTCTTCCCTCCTTCCCTTAGACAAATATAAAAATGAAATTAAAAATCGCAACAACAAAAAGACAAATCAGAAGAGCAATACGTAAACAAGATCACAGTGCAGGCAATCCCCATAGACCCTTATATTGTTGTTAAAGCTGAACTTAAAATTTGGCTTTGTACTTTCTAGTGGTTAGAACAAAAGAGAAGTATCATCAGTTGTATGGGTTCCATTGACCACACAGAGAACACATATCAATTTCGCTAGAAAAGTAAAAATATTCTTGGCATTTGTTCTGAAAGCTACCCTCTGTGGCTAGTATAGCAGCCAGGCACCGTGCAGTGTATAAGGCAATGGCTTTATAATAAAATGGATACTGGTTTTAATAACCTCGATTCTGTAACATTTCCTGGGAACACTCAGGCATGATACAAGTGTATGACTTAGTAAAAGGAGTACTTGAAAGCCTGGGCAGTTTTCTACAAACTAATGTAGATTTCTGACTCTTTGGCTTAATGTATAGATGAAGCATGGATTATATTGAGAAATGGATTATCTTACTGATTTTCAGACCATCTAGTATAAATATCAATTATCCTGGCAAGGTTTTGGATAAGTGTTGGGCAACAGATAGCTCAGAGATATGTCCTCTGACAAATATCATAAAAGAGTAATTTCTCTCCCCTCCAACCTGCAACTAATTTGCCAAGGCATCCAAGTAATAAGGCTGAAATCAGAGAATGTGCTAGAGAATTCTTGAATGGTAAGAATTGAAACATCATTGAAGAGTTGGATTCACCTTAGAAAATATAGGGAGATGATGAAAAAACCTCTGGATGTCTTCAATGAATGCTGGTTGCCTCTTTTTGACAAATGAAGTTGTCTAGCTCTGCAATGTGTCCATTCATCTTGTTGGAGAACGATTGCTGTTTGCCATTTCAAAGTCCAGGTGAACCATCTATATTCATTAAGCTTGTTGGGATGTTGAAGGGAATGAATAAATAATGCCTTCTCGTTTCACAAAGATCTGGTATCACACTTTCAATTTATCTAGAAAACCCAGGCTAATATATGCATTTCTTCTTGTCTTCTGTAACAAGTGTTCCATATGGGTCCATCCAGCTGTTTTGCTGAGATCTATCTAATAGCTTTCCATCAATAACTAATGTTGGCATTTGATTGAAGAAGTTCACTTGCAGAATATCACCAAGAGTCAGCTTTAAGGAAGCTGGAAAATTTCCAAAATGTGGTCATGAGTTAAGGCTCATGCTCCTCTGTCTTACAGTAAACTTTACTCAACAAATGGAAGCTGCTCCCCAACTTCTTGGTGTCTAGTAGATGTGCTCTTATTCTCACCTCCTGAGCATAAAGTCAATGGTGTTTGAGACAGATTAAATGAGGATTAAAACTGAATAATTTTATCCAGTGTGTCAGCAGAGCAACGGAGTGAGGGGTGTTAGAGGCAAAGAGGTATATAGTTAAAAATATTTACTTTGGGGCGCAGTGGTGGCGCAGTGGTTGAGAATCCGCCTGCCGATGCAGGGAACACGTGTTCGTGCCCCAGTCCAGGAAGATCCCACATGCCGCGGAGCGGCTGGGCCCGTGGGCCATGGCCGCTGAGCCTGTGCGTCTGGAGCCTGTGCTCCACAACGGGAGAGGCCACAACAGTGAGAGGCCCGCGTACCACACACACACACACACACACACACACACAAAATATATATATATATATATACTTTGTATTTTAAAATAATTTCAGACTTACAAAAAATTGTAAAAATAGTACTAAGAACTCATGATTATCCTTTATCCATATTCCACAGCTGTTAAAATTTTAACACATTTGCTTTTTCTTTTTACTATACGAATTTGTGTTTTCCCCTTTTCCTTCTCTTTTTCTCCTCTTTATCCTTTTTCTTCTTCTCCTTCTTCTTCTTCTTAGTATTATTAGTATCATTATTATTATTTTATGAAGACAATTTTTTAGAGTAGTTTTAGGTCCACAGCAAAACTGAGGGAAAGGTACAGACATGTACCATATACCTCCTGTTCCCCACACATGCATAGCCTCACCACTGTTAACATTTCCCAGCAGAGTGGCACACTTGTAACAATTGATGAACCTACACTGACACATCATAATCACCCAAAGGTCATAGTTTACACTATGGTTCACTCTTGGTGATGTACATTCTATGGGTTTGGACAAATGCATAGTGATATGTATTAATAATTATGGTATCAAACAGTATTTTCACTGCTCTAAAGATCCTCTGTGCTCCACCTATTCATCCCTACTACCCTCTAACCCTTGGCCATCATTGATCTTTTTACTGTCTCCATAGTTTTTCTTTTTTCAGAATGTCATATATTTAAAATCATATACTATGTAGACTTTTCTGATTGACTCCTTTCACTTATTTCTTTTTAAAATGCATTTAATGTTCCTCCATGTCTTTTTATGGCTTGATGGCTCATTTCTTTTTAGCACTGAATAATATTCCATTGTCTGGATGTACCACAGTTTATCCACCCACCTAAAGAAGAATACCTTTGTTGCTTCTAACTTTTGGCAAGTATGATAAGCTGCTTTGAACATCTGTGTGCAAGTTTTTGTGTAGACATGTTTTAGACTTTTTTGCGTAAATACCAAGAAGTGTGATCACTGGATAGTATGGTAAAAGTATGTTTAATTTTGTGAGAAACCACCAAAATGTCTTGTGGTGGTAGAATTTTGCATTCCCACCAGCAGTTAATGAGAGTTCCTGTTGCTTACATCCTCTTCAGCATTTGGTGTTGTCAATGTTCCAGGACATTCTAATAAGTATAAAGAACTATTTTTTTGTTTTAATTTGTATTTTCCTGATGATATATGATATGGAGCATCTTTTCATATGCTTATTCTCCATCTGTGTACCTCCTTTGGTAAGTTGTCTGCTAAGGTCTTTGGCCCATTTTTAACTGGGTTGTTTGTTTTCCTATTGTTGAGTTTTAAGATTTCTTTGTATATTTTAGATAACAGACTTCTATCAGATGTGTCTTTTGCAAATATTTTCTCCCAATCTCTGGCTTTTCTCATTCTCTTGATATTGTCTTTCACAGAGCAGAAGTTCTTTTAATTTTAATGAAGTCCAGCTTATAAATTATTTCTTTCATGGTGTTGTATCTAAAAAGACTAATATCCATATCCAAGGTCATCTAGGTTTTCTCCTATTTTATCTTCTAAGAGTTTTATAGGGTTTTTTTGTTACACATCTTATTTTTTATAAACCATTTGAGAATAAGTTGCAAATATGATGTCCATTTTCTCTTAAGTACTTCACTGTGTACTTTCTAAGAATGAGGACATTTTATTATAGAACAACAGTACAATTGTAAAAATCAAGAAATTAATATTGATACTATTGTATAACATATGAACATTATTCATTTTCAATTTTCCCACTAATAACACTTATAGTGAAACAAAAGAGAACAAGAGGCAGAGGGAGGGGGAGGGGAGAGAGGGAGAGAGAGAAAGAGAGAGGGAACATTTTTTGGTGCAAGAAATATCCTAGGATCAGATATTGTGTTCAGTTGTCTTTTTAGTCTCCTGTAATGTAGAATGGTTTATCAGTATGTCTTTGTGTTCCATAATGTTTATTTTTTGAAGAATACTGGGAAATTATTTTATATATTATCCCCCAATTTGGATTTGCTCCACATTTTCTCAAGATTTGATTGAGGTGATAGGATTTGGCAGAACTACATAGAAGTGACATGTGCTTCTCATCAGCAGGCATGTGATGTCAAGTTTGTACCACTGCTAGTGAAACTAACTTTGATCATTTAGCTAAAATGGTGGATATATTTCTTTATTATTCTCCCTGGGTCTCCATTCTGTCCATGACAAGACTGTGTCATATCGGAGTCCTGGAAATTCTCTTTCCCTCTTTCCCTCTCATTCACCCTCACATCTTCTTGAGTCAAGAACTCACAAGACAAAGACAACTTTTTCTCATTGACAACATTTTTCTCTAAAAAATTTTTTGAAACCTTCAGCAATTCTGGAAAGAGCCAGTGATGGCAATACAGTTGTAAGGTCTCCAAATCCCCAAGTGATCCCCAAGTGAAAATAGAACAACTCAGTAGGAGATGAAACTTCAGGGACAACACTGAAAATAAGTATAAGAATGAGGTATCCCAACAAACTCCCAAATGCAAGCTGGTAGAACAAACTACAGATACAAACTACAGATACAAGAGTCACATGTGTGTCTTGGAGAAAGCAGAGGGATATAGATGCTGTCTGGTGGATATGAGTACAGCAGAACTGCAGCATAGCCAACAGGTATTTTCTGGAATGAGAACAGACACATTTAGGAATATTTTAAACTATAAAATGTTTTAACCAATTCAGTAGTTGGTAAATATAACAAGGACTTCAGTAAGGCCTGAAAAGACTGGCACATTCTAGGTCTCGTGGGACAATGAAGATAAAGAAAAGAGAACATCCAAATAAAGGTGAGAGAGGGAACAGAATCAGGACATCACAGAAAGCAAGAGGCCAAAATTTTTGGCATTACATAGAAGCAATAGAAAATGGAGCTCTGGGGCATTAGAAAATACATATACATGAACAAAGTCTACTTCTAAAATCTCAGAAAAACTAATTTTACACGTAAAATACAACCACAGCCCAGCACCAATGAGAACACTCAGCATCCAGATCTTGGTTTCTAATATCATTTTCCAATGAAAGGAATCAGAGTTCCTTGGAAAGATGCCTGAGTCTGGGACTAGGACAGGAAATATGTATAGGATGAGCCTGGAGCATCATGTAATGCCAGAAAAAAGTAAATGCTCAAAAAACAAAGCAATGCAAGTATATCAAAGGGACACAGGAGACAACTGAATTAGTTCCCAATGTCCAGAGCTGGAACAATTTGAGTGACAAAAAAGAAATAAAATAGTAATAGTTTATAACCCAACATGTAAAATCTGAGTCACTGAGTTTATACTGATATAAATAAATGCTAGAATTAATAAATAAATGGGGGAGAATGGACAAATCTCCCACACAGAATAGTTACAAATAATTTATGTAGGTACTCCTCCCACAGAAGGTGAAGCATAACTCTCTACATCTTGAGTGTGGGCTATAATCTGTGACTTGCTTCCAAAGACTACAGTATGGAAAGGGGAAAAGTTAACAGTGGAAAACTGACAAGCACTCTTAGCCAAGTGATTGATGTTGACATCATCAATGACAAATCATGCTGATAGCTTGTACCCTTGTTATGATGTGTTGGGAATATACACTCTGGTCTTCCTCCCTCAAACCCATAACCCCAGTATAATGTGAGAAAAACAGCAAACAAATTCAAATTGAGGGACATTCTGCAAAATATCTAAAGAGGACTCCTCAAAACCATGAAAGTCATCAAAAACAAAGAATGTCTGAGAAATTAACCTGGCTAAGAGGAGGCTAAATGACGACCAAGTTTAATCTGGTATACTGGATGGAAGCCAGGATGAGAAGGAGAATATTAGGTGGAAATTAATGACACCTGAATGAAGTATGGATTTAATTATTAATAATGTATCAATGTTAATTCTTCAGTTGTGACCAATGTGTCAGCATAATGTTACATACTAACAATAAACTAGGTACAAAGTAAAATCTCTGTAATATTTTTTGCAACTTTTTCTGTAAATCTAAAATTATTCTAAAATAAAAGTTTATTTAAATATATAAAACTGAACTAAAGAAAAGTTGTAAGGTCAAATCCCATACAAAGTTACTTTAAGAAAAAAGAGAATGAGTAGCAGAGAAATTTTCCTATAGGCAATGACCAGAAAGACATACTCATAAAAGGATCAAAACTCTATTTGAAAATAAGTTAAAAAACATAAAAAATGATTCAAAATATAAAACAATAACATCAGTCATAAATTAAAAAAAAAACTCAGAAATGAGGTGACAGAACTCAAGAAGGAATTGGAAATAAATATAAAAGTCATTTGGGAGCATGGCTTCAAGATGGCGGAAGAGTAGGATGCAGAGATAACCTTCCTCCCCACAGATACATCAGAAATACATCTACATGTGGAACAACTCCTACAGAACACCTACTGAACGCTGGCAGAAGACCTCAGACCTCCCAAAAGGCAAGAAACTCCCCACGTACCTGGGTAGGGCAAAAGAAAAAAGAAAAAACAGAGACAAAAGAATAGGGACGGGACCTGCACCAGTGGGAGGGAGCTGAGAAGGAGGAAATGTTTCCACACACTAGGAAGTCCCTTCTCGGGCGGAGACTGGGGGGGGGGGGGGGCGGAAGGGGGAAGCTTCGGAGCCGCGGAGGAGAGCACAGCAACAGGGGTGCAGAGGGCAAAGCGGAGAGATTCCCGCACAGAGGATCGGTGCCGACCTGCACTCACCAGGCCGAGAGGCTTATCTGCTCACCCGCCGGGGCGGGCGGGGCTGGGAGCTGAGACTCAGGCTTCGGTCTGAGCGCAGGGAGAGGATTGGGGTTGGCGGGGTGAACACAGTCTGAAGGGGCTAGTGTGCCACGGCTAGCCGGGAGGGAGTCCGGGAAAAGGTCTGGAGCTGCCAGAGAAGCAAGAGACTTTTTCTTCCCTCTTTGTTTCCTGATGCGCGAGGAGAGGGGATTAAGAGCGCTGCTTTAAGGAGCTCCGGAGACGGGAGCGAGCCGCGGCTAAAAGCGCGGACCCCAGAGACGGGTATGAGACGCTAAGGCTGCTGCTGCCTCCACCAAGAAGCCTGTGTGCAAGCACAGGTCACTATCCACACTTCCCCTCCGGGGAGCCTGTGCAGCCCGCCACTGCCAGGCTCCCGTGATCCAGGGACAACTTCCCCGGGAGAACACACAATGCACCTCAGGCTGGTACAAAGTCACCCAGGCCTCTGCCTCCGCAGGCTCGCCCTGCATAGCCCCGGGCCTGAGTGAGCCAGGCCTCCGTTATCAGCTGCTACTTTAACCCCGTCCTGTCTGGGCGAAGAACAGACGCCCTCAGGCGACCTACAGGCAGAGGCCGGAACAAATCCAAAGCTGAACCTCAGGAGCTGTGCAAACAAAGAAGAGAAAGGGAAATCTCTCCCAGCAGCCTCAAGAGCAGCGGATTAAATCCCCACAATCAAATTGATGTACCTGCATCTGTGGAATACCTAAATAGACAATCAATAATCCCACATTGAGGTGGTGGATTTTGGGAGCCAGGATATATATTTTTTTTTCCCTTTTTCTTTTTTTGTGATTGTGTATGTGTATGCTTCTGTGTGTGATTTTCTCTCTATAGTTTTGCTTTTACCATTTGTCCTAGGGTTCTGTCTGTCCATTCTTTTCTTTTTTTAGTATAGTTTTAGCACTTGTTACCATTGGTGGACTTGTTTTTTGGTTTGGTTGCTCTCTTCTTTCTTTTTTTATTACATTTAAAATTATTTTAATAACTTTTTTATTTTAATAACTTTATTTTATTTTACCTTTTTCTTTCTTTCTCCCTTTTATTCTGAGCCATGTGGATGACGGAGTCTTGCTGCTCCGGCCAGGCGTCAGGGCTGTGCCTCTCAGGTGTGAGAGCCGAGTTCAGGACATTGGTCCACCAGAAACCTCCCAGCTCCATATAATATCAAATGGCAAAAATCTCCCAGAGATCTCCATCTCAATGCCAAGATCCAGCTCCACTCAACAACCAGCAAGCTACAGTGCAGGACACCCTATGCCAAACAACTAGCAAGACTGGAACACAAACCCACCCATTAGCAGAGAGGCTGCCTAAAATCATAATAAGGTAACAGACACCCCAAAACACACCACCGGATGTGGACCTGCTCACCAGAAAGACAAGATCCAGCCTCATCCACCAGAACACAGGCACTAGTTTCCTCCACCAGGAAGCCTACACAACCCACTGAACCAAACTTAGCTACCGGGAGCAGACACCGAAAACAATGGGAACTACGAACCTGCAGCCTATGAAAAGGAGACCCCAAACACAGTATCATTTTGCTTATCTAACACAGTAAGTTGAGGAAAATGATATGACAGGGAAACACACAGCAGATGAAGGACCAAGGTAAAAGCCCACCAGACCAAACAAATGAAGAGGAAATAGGTAGTCTACCTGAAAAAGAATTCAGAATAATGAGAGTAATCATGATTCAAAATCTTGAAAATAGAATGGAGAAAATACAAGAAACATTTAACAAGGACCTAGAAGAACTAAAGAGCAAACAAACAATCATAAACAACACAATAAATGAAATAAAAAATTCTCTAGAAGGAATCAATAGCAGAATAATTGAGGCAGAAGAACGGATAAGTGACCTAGAAGACAAAATAGTGGAAATAACTACTGCACAGCAGAATAAAGAAAAAAGACTGAAAAGAAATGAGGATAGTCTCAGAGACCTCTGGGACAACATTAAACGCACCAACATTTGAATGATAGGGGTCCCAGAAGAAGAAGAGAAAAAGAAAGGGACTGAGAAAATATTTGAAGGGATTATAGTTGAAAACTTCCCTAATATGGGAAAGGAAAGAGTCAATCAAGTCCAAGAAGTGCGGAGAGTCCCATACAGGATAAATCCAAGAAGAAACAGCCAAGACACATATTAATAAAACTATCAAAAATTAAATACAAAGAAAAACTATTAAAAGGACCAAGGGAAAAACAAATAACATACAAGGGAATCTCCATAAGGTTAACAGCTGATATTCTAGCAGAAACTCTGCAAGCCAGAAGGGACTGGCAGGACATATTTAAAGTGAGGAAACAGAGAAAATTCCAACCAAGATTACTCTACCCAGAAAGGATCTCATTCAGATTCGATGGAGAAATTAAAACTTTACAGACAAGCAAAAGCTAAGAGAATTCAGCACCACCAAACCAGCTTTACAACAAATGCTAAAGGGACTTCTCTAGGCAGGAAACACAAGAGAAGGAAAAGACCTACAATAACAAAAACAATTAAGAAAATAGTAATAGGAACATACATATCAATAATTACCTTAAATGTAAATGGATTAAATGCTCCAAACAAAAGACATAGACTGACTGAATGGATACAAAAATAAGACCCATATATATGCTGTCTACAAGAGACTCATTTCAGAGCTAGGGACACATACACTGAAAGTGAGAGAATGGAAAAAGATATTCCAAGCAAATGCAAATAAAAAGAAAGCTGGAGTAGCAATTTTCATATAAGACAAAATAGACTTAAAAAAAAGACTATTACAAGAGACAAAGAAGGACACTACATAATGATCAAGGGATCAATCCAAGAAGATATAACAATTGTAAATATCTATGCACCCAACATAGGAGCACTTCAGTACATAAAGCAAATGTTAACAGCCATAAAAGGGGAAATTGACAGTAACACAATCATAGTAGGGGACATTAACTCCCCATTTTCACCAATGGACAGATCATCCAAAGTGAAAATAAGCAAGGAAACACAAGCTTTAAATGATACATTAAACAAGATGGACTTAATTGATATTTATAGGACAACCCATCCAAAAACAACAGAATACACGTTTTTCTCAAGTGCTCATGGAACATTCCCCAGGATATATCATGTCTTGGGTCATTAATGTAGCCTTGGTAAATTTAAGAAAATTGAAATTGTATCAAGTGTCTTTTCCACCCACAATGCTATGAGACTAGATATCAATTACAGGAAAAAATCTGTACAAAATACAAACACATGGAGGCTAAACAATACACTACTTAATAACCAAGAGATCACTGAAGAAATCAAAGAGGAAATCAAAAAATACCCAGAAATAAATGACAATAAAAACATGACGACCCAAAACCTATGGGATGCAGCAAAAGCAGTTGTAAGAAGGAAGTTTATACCAATACAATCCTACCTTAAGAAACAAGAAACATCTCAAATAAACAACCTAACCTTACACCTCAAGCAATTAGAGAAAGAAGATCAAAAAACCCCCAAAGTTAGCAGAAGGAAAGAAATCATAAAGATCAGATCAGAAATAAATTAAAAAGAAATTAAGGAAGCAATACCAAAGATCAATAAAACTAAAGGCTGGTTCTTTGAGGAGATAAACAAAATTGATAAACCATTAGCCAGACACATCAAGAAATAAGGGAGAAGACTCAAATCAATAGAATTAGAAATGAAAAAGGAGAAGTAACAAGTGACACTGCAGAAATACAAAGGATCATGAGCGATTAATACAAGCAACCCTATGCCAATAAAATGGACAACCTGGAAGAAATGGACAAATCCTTTGGAAAGCACAACCTTCCAAGACTGAACCAGGAAGAAATAGAAAATATGAACAACCCAATCACAATTGAAACTGTGATTAAAAATCTTCCAACAAAGAAAAGCCCAGGACCAGATGGCTTCACAGGCAAATTCTATCAAACAGTTAGAGAAGTGCTAACACCTATCATTCTCAAAATCTTCCACAATATAGCAGAGGGAGGAACACTCCCAAACTCATTCTACGAGGCCCCCATCACCCTGATACAAAAACCAGACAAAGATGTCACAAAGAAAGAAAACTACAGGCCAGTATCACTGAAGAACATAGATGCAAAAACCCACAAAAAAATTCTGGCAAACAGAATCCAACAGCACATTAAAAGGATCATACACCATGATCAAGTGGGGTTTATCCCAGGAATGCAAGGATTCTTCAATATACACAAATGAATCCATGTGATACACCATATTAAAAAACTGAAGGAGAAAAACCAAATAATCATCTCAATAGATGCAGAGAAAGCATTCAACAAAATTCAACACCAATTTATGATAAAAATCCCCCAGAAAGTAAGTATAGAGGGAACTTTCCTCAACATAATAAAGGCCATATATGAGAAACCTACAGCCCACATCGTCCTCAATGGTGAAAAACTGAAAGCATTTCCACTAAGATCAGGAACAAGACAAGGTTGCCCATATTCACCATTATTATTCAACATAGTTTTGGAAGTTTTAGCCACAGCAATCAGAGAGGTAAGATAAATAAAAGGAATCCAAATCAGAAAAGAAGACGTAAAGCTGTCACTCTTTGCAGATGACACGATACTATGCACAGAGAATCCTAAAGATCCTACCAGAAAGCTACTAGAGCTAATCAATGAATTTGGTAAAGTAGCAGGGTAAAAAAATAATGCACAGAAATATCTCACATTCCTATACACTAATGATGAAAAATCTGAAAGCGAAATTAAGGAAACTCTCCCGTTTACCATTGCAACAAAAAGAATAAAATACCTAGGAATAAACCTACCTAAGGGGAAAAAAGACCAGTATGAAGAAAATTATAAGACACTGAGAAAGAAATTAAAGATGATAGCAACAGATGGAGAGATATACCATGTTCTTGTATTGGAAGAATCAACATTGGGAAAATGACTATACTACCCAAGGCAATATACACGTTCAATGCAATCCCTATCAAATTACCACTGGATATTTTCACAGAAGTAGAACAAAAAAATTCACAATTTTCGTGGAAACACAAAAGACCCCTAATAGCCAAAGCAATCTTGAAAAAGATAAACGGAGCTGGAAGAATCAGGCTCCCTGACTTCAGACTATACTACGAAACTACAGTAATCAAGACAGTATGGTACTGGCACAAAAACAAAAATATAGATCAAGGGAACAGGATAGAAAGCCAAGAGATAAACACACACGCATATGGTCACCTTATTTTTGATAAAGGAGACAAGAATATACAATGGAGAAACGACAGCCTCTTCAATAAGTGGTGCTGGGAAAACTGGACAGCTACACGTAAAATAATGAAATTAGAACACTCCCTAACACCATACACAAAAATAAACTCAATGGATTAAAGACCTAAATGTAAGGCCAGACACTATCAAACCCTTAAAGGAAAACATAGGCAGAACACCACTCCATGACATAAATCACAGAAATCCTTTTTGACCCACCTCCTAGAGAAATGGAAATAAAAACAAAAATAAACGAATGAGACCTCATGAAACTTAAAAGCTTTTGCACAACAAAGGAAACCAAAAATGAGACCAAAGACAACCCTCAGAATGGGAGAAAATATTTGCAAATGAAGCAACTGACAAAGGATTAATCTCCAAAATTTACAAGCAGCTCATGCAGCTCAATACCAAAAAACAAACAACCCAATCCAAAAATGGGCAGAAGACCTAAACAGACATTTCTCCAAAGAAGATATACAGATTGTCAACAAACACATGAAAGAATGCTCAACATCATGAATCATTAGAGAAATGCAAATCAAAACTACAATGAGATATCATCTCACACTGGTCAGGATGACCATCATCAGAAAATCCACAAACAATAAATGCAGGAGAGGGTGTGGAGAAAAGGAAACCCTCTTGTACTGTTGGTGGGAATGTAAATTGATACAGCCACTATGGAGAACAGTATGGAGGTTCCTTAAAAAACTAAAAATAGAACTACCATACGACCCAGCAATCCCACTACTGGGCATATATCCTGAGAAAACCATAATTCATAAAGAGTCATGTAGCACAATGTTCATTGCAGCACTATTTACAATAGCCCGGACACGGAAGCAACCTAGGTGTCCATCAACAAATGAATGGATAAAGAAGATGTGGCACATATATACAATGGAATATTACTCAGCCATAAAAAGAAACGAAATTGAGTTATTGGTAGTGAGGTGGATGGACCTAGAGTCTGTCATACAGAGTGAAGTAAGTCAGAAAGAGAAAAATAAATACCGTATTTTAACACATATATATGGAATATATATAAACAATAAAGGTCACGAAGAAGCTAGGGGCAGGACAGGAATAAAGATGCAGACCTCCTAGAGAATGGACTTGAGGACATGGGGAAGGGGAAGGGGAAGCTGCGACAAAGTGAGAGAGTGGCATGGACATATATACACTACCAAGTGTAAAACCGATAGTGGGAAGGTAGTGGAAAGCAGCCACATAGCACAGGGAGATTAGCTCGGTGCTTTGTGACCACGTAGAAGGGTGGGATAGGGAGTGTGGGAGGGAGGGTGACTCAAGAGAGAAGAGTTATGTGGATATATGTATATGTATAGCTGGTTCACTTTGTTATAAAGCAGAAACTAACACACCATTGTAAAGCAATTATAGTCCAATAAAGATGTTAAAAATAAATAAAAGTCATTTGGAGCTAAAAGCTAAGCTAGAAGTACAAGAAAAATAGATATAACAAATCATCCCTTAAGAGAAGTAGGAGGTGAATGAGGAAAATTTTAAAAACAAAAGAAATGTAAGATAGAAGGAATTGAGAGAAAATAACACCTGTAGAAGGCAAAGAAGTTCCAAATTAGAGAGAGAAATTCTTTTTTTTAAAGTATATTTTTTAAAGATTATTTTGATGTGGACCATTTTTAAAGTCTTTATTGAATTTGTTACAATAATGCTTCTGTTTTATGGTTTGGTTTTTTGGCCATGAGTTATGTGGGATCTTAGCTCCCTGACCATGGATCGCGCCTGCACCTTCTGCATTGGAAGGTGAAGTCTTAACCCCTGGACTGCCAAGGGAAGTCCCTAGAGACAGAAGTTTCTGAAGAAGAAAACCAAACCAAGGTAAAAGAACAAATACCAAAATATATAATTCAAGAAAACTTTTGAGAAATTAAGAAAAAATTAAACTACATATGGTAAGCACCCTTGTGGTTACAAGGGTATTTGTCTTGTAATAATTCTCTAAGCTATTAAAAAGTAGTCAGATAGTTGTTACTCTTGGGGGAGAACAGTGATTGGATGGGAGCATGAGGAGACTGGTGCTGGTAACATTCTGTTTCTTAATCTAAATTCTGGTTACACAATAGAATATGCTTTGTGAAAAGTCATTGAGTTGTACACGTATTTGTACTTTCTTGCATGTAAATTAGTGCAATAAATAAAAATGTAAAAAGAAAATGATAAAATTATTTAAAAAAAGAATACCCCATCACAGGTGAGGATGTGGAGGTGTAAGCAGAATTCCATTTTGCCACACTGGTGGGAATTGAGCAGAAAGAATATCAGTGGAGTAAAGATCATTGCCTTGCCCCATGTAGGGTGACCAACTGTCCCTGTGTTCTTGGGACTGAGGTTTTTCCTAGGATGCAAAACTTTCACTGCCACAAGGTAGACAGCCCTGGGTAAACTGGAAGGGCTGGTTATCTTAGCTCCAATGTATGTATATTTGGGACTGTGCTAGACAGAGGAAGCTATAAAATCCTTGCTGGTTATGCTGCAAGGAGGTTGCCCTGGCAGCTGAACCTAATTGCATTTCATTGACCACAGGTGGTGAACCAGAAGAAGATGCCTCTTCTATTACTTGAGGTCAATTCTTTCCATTAAAGTTGCTTTGTACTGCAAAGTGGCAATCCTGCCCAATCGAAGCTGTCCTTCTTGGACAAGGTTAAAATAGAGATATAGGAGTCCCTGAGGCCAAAAAGCTATGAATGAGACCACATCTCATACTATCCCACATTCTGTATGTTTCCTGGCATCTCCCTCACTGAAGGGAAGTGAAATCCAGCTATGAAATAAAAATTTATTTTCTAATAAACACAATAATAGTGACAAAAACCCTGTTTCTGAATTTAAAGTATTTTGCATCAGTTGTTCACAGGAAAAAAAGCTTTCTATTTTGAATCAATAGTAAGGGACTTAATGAAAAGCTGTATCAAATAAGGTTTATCTTACCCTCTTGCTACTTAAAATGTGGGCTATGGAGCATCACAAGTGAGAAATGAAAAATCCAGGGTTTTCCCTCACATCTACTAGATTAGAATCGGTGTTTTAGCAAGTTCCTCCAAACAACCAGACCAGTATATGGTCTGTGTGTGCATTTTTAGTTTACTTCAATACAAGTGTCCACTTAACTGTGCTACAAAATAGACATACTCATCACTTCTAAGCTAAATCTTACTGTTTAGGAAGATATCTCTATTTATACACAGTACTCTAGTACAGTGCTTCTGAAAATGTGCCTCCCGGACCTGCAACATCAACAGGCCCTGGGAACCTGTTAGACAAGCAAATACTCCACCACATCCCAGACCTACTGAATCAAAAGATCTGGGGCTGGAGCCCAGACATCTGTGTTTCAACAAGCCTTCCTGGTAATTCTGATGGCCTCTAAAGTTTGAGATCCACTACCATAGGACCTAGCTGCTCCAATAAGCAGACAATCTTGTTATTACAAACAACCCACCAGAATTTAAAGGGGTAGAAATGGAATGAATCAGGGAGAACAGGAGAAAGAGACATTTCCATTCTTATCTTAAAAATAATTGAAAAGAATATGTTTTTAATATTTCTTTTGAATTGTTCTCCAAAACACTTGGCCAGCACCTAGATTTTTACTTTTAATTGTGATGTCACCCTTGCTCGGAAAGACAGCCTTTGGCGGATGCCAAGAAGATTGCCATAAAGACAGCTTCACTACAGCCAGATGAGAAGAACCTATACAGAATCGATAGCCCAAACTAATGTGATTTTCTAACTAGATGACTTAACGGATCCACAAAGCATGTTTCAGAAAAGTAGTTGTGGCTGCAGCTTGAGCAGTCTGAATAGCATTCCCAATCAAACAAATAAAGAGAAGGGATTTGCAAGCAAATGCTGATTTGTGGCTTAGCAGGGACTGTGGTGTTCATGGGCACACCTGAGATGAAGTTTTAAAGTCTGAAAAACTACTTAAGGATCAACTGAGGAGTCATCAGTATTAGTTGACGGGGCCCCTAAAGCACCAGGAGGAGGTATGTGCCATTTCAAACAGGTCCCACATCAGATGCAGATTAGAACCAACTGTCCAGGCAGTGCTTTCTCCTTAGGGCACCTTGAATCATCTCAGAGCCCATCACAGATTTCCAAAATTGACTTCTTGGCTTATTTTTTCAGTTGAAAATATTATTGGGGAGTTTGCTTCTACTGAAGTCAGGAAAGTAAAATTACAACCAGTCCTGTTTTGGGTATAAATAAATATTTAAACATAAAATAATGTGAGTTTTAATACCCTGACTTCTCAATTTTCAACTACTTTAATGTTCTGGAAAAAAAGAACCATTAAAAATACACACAACTTCATAGATGAAATATGATTGATCTAAGTTAATCAGGGATTCATCTCCCCACGTCACATGGGCCAGTTCCGGACAATAGGATACAAGGTAACTCTGACGGTGGCTTCTGGAAAGGTATGTTTTCTTATTGATCCTGATTGACCCCCTTTTTTCCCTTTCAATCCAAGTTCTTAAATCTTTTTTAGGTCTAGGACTTTCTCAATCATAAGTTCTTCAAGTGTATCCTACCCTCTTTTTACCTTTTCTTCTCACTTTGAAATTCCAATTAGTTGGATGTTAAAATTTCTACTTTTATCATTCACTTCTCTTTTATTCTGACCTCCCTTAACTCCATTCTAATGTCTTTTGGGGAGGTTCCTGAAAATCCCCTAGCTCTCTAGGTTTTGGTTGAATCCATTCTGTTACTCAAACCATCTTCTGAACTTTTCATTTTAGCAACTATAATTTTAATAGTGAATATATCTGGTTGGTTCCTCATAATGCTTATTCTTGCTTCATATTTCTAAGAATACTCCTTTAATACCTTGAGCATATTTTTTTGAATTTTATTTTATTTATTTTTTTATACAGCAGGTTCTTATTAGTCATCAGTGTTATACACATCAGTGTATACATGTCAATCCCAATCACCCAATTCATACCACCACCACCCCCCGCTGCTTTCCCCCCTTGATGTTCATACTTTTGTTCTCTACATCTGTGTCTCAATTTCTGCCCTGCAAACTGGTTCATCTGTACCATTTTTCTAGGTTCCACATATATGTGGTAATATACGATATTTGTTTTTCTCTTTCTGACTTACTTCACTCTGTATGACAGTCTCTAGATCCATCCACATCTCAACAAATGACCCAATTTCCTTCCTTTTTATGGCTGAGTAATATTCCATTGTATGTATGTACCACATCTTCTTTATCCATTCATCTGTTGATGGGCATTTAGGTTGCTTCCATGACCTGGCTATTGTAAATAGTGCTGCAATGAACATTGGGGTGCATGTGTCTTTTTGAATTGTGGTTTTCTCTGGGTATATGCCCAGTAGTGGGATTTCTGGATCATATGGTAATTTTATTTTTAGTTTTTTAAGGAACTTCCATGCTGTTCTCCATAGTGGCTGTATCAATTTACATTCCCACCAACAGTGCAAGAGGGTTCCCTTTTCTCCACACCCTCTCCAGCATTTGTTGTTTGTAGATTTTCTGATGATGTCCATTCTAACTGATGTGAGGTGATACCTCATTGTAGTTTTGATTTTCATTTCTCTAATAATTAGTGATGTTGAGCAGCTTTTCATGTGCCTCTTGGCCATCTGTATGTCTTCTTTGGAGAAATGTCTAATTAGGTCTTCTGCCCATTTTTGGATTGGGTTGTTTGTTTTTTAATATTGAGCTGCATGAGCTGTTTATATATTTTGGAGATTAATCCTTTGTCCGTTGATTTGTTTGCAAGAGCATATTAAGCTAATTTTGAATCACTACTTTTTCTCTTCCATTAGCCCTGCTTCTGCTCTTGTTTTTTCTTGTAGCTCTTGGTTCTTTAAATGTCTTATCATTTATCGCTGAAGTCATTTTTATTTTCTGGAGATTTCCTAACTGTAAATGATGACATTGAGAAGGATGGAAAGCATGAATGCTTGGAAGTTTAGGGGTTGGAGATTTAGAAGTTGTGAGTGAAGACTTTGAGTCTTTCTCTCTGTTCTTTGGAATCCAAACCCCTCTATCTCTCATCCAATTTATCTCTTTTCAGTGGCATTCTTGCCTCCCAGGGAAACTCCTGATATCTCTCTCTCAGGTAATGCTCTTAAAAGTCTGTGATTCTTTAACTCTGTGGCTGAAAATATGGAGGGACATCTCACAGGCTGGCCAGGCTGCCTTCACTCCTCATTGGTTCCCATTCATTCTGACTCCAGAGCTGTCTTGATGGCTTCTGTGGCCTTTGGCTGGAGTATCTGCTCTACTGATCTTCAACCAGAGCAACAGAAGGTAAAGAGTGGAATGGCCCAGGGAGCTGTCTCCCAGCCTGCTTCTTGTCTATAGCATCCTTCTGCCTAGTCACTGAGTGAGATTCTGAAATGAAATACCAACTCCTGGTTGTGAGCACTGAGAGAAGGAAGTGATGATGACAAGGAGACAGACTGAGTACGCTGAAAACAAATCATATTAGACCAGTCTCCTGTTTTTTTTTGGATTTTACTATGCCAAAGATTAAGAAAAAGAGGTAGCCCCAGGAGATATCAGCAAGGCACAATATCTTCCTAGAGGCTTATGAACTAAATACAGACATAAATAAAAGATTAAAGAGTTGTATTATTAGATGGCTGTTGACTGAACCCAGTTAAGTCAGTTAATGATAAATGTCTACCTCAAGAGAGTTTTCTAGCAGTGTACTTCAGGGGTTTGGCCTTAGACCTACCCTGATAGTTTAATATTTATGGTATTAATAACATGGAAAAATATAAAGACATATTCATAGTTGCAGATGTTCAAAAGTTGGGAGCAGACAATGCTTATGATGTTACCAGAATCTGTCTCTAAATAAACATCGAAAGGTTAGAGAGATGAATGTAATAGAAGTTAATAGCAATAAACATGAGGTGCTGAAATTTTTCCAAAACCCAACAGGATTAGCATCAGCAAATGTTGAACATTGACCTAACTGTAAGCATAATATGAATCGACAGTGTAATGTGGCTGACAAAATATTGTTACCAAAAGCTGCATCTATAGGAATATATTATGCAGAAAAAGGAAGGTAAGATCCTGCTCTTCTCTATTCTGGTCAAACTATAGCCAAGACAGCTCAGTTCAGTTCTAAGAATATCAGGTTCAGAACAACAAGCTTGAAGAGGGTCCTCAGTAAAAAGTACATTTGTGGTATAATCAGAGTAATAAAAGAATTTGCAGCTACATCATATAAGGATTTGTTTAAGGAACTTATGATGTTCATCCTGAAAAGAGAAAGATGCCTGGAGAGGAAACAGGCATCGTCAAATAAGGGCTGTTGGGTAGAAAAGGAATCAACTGCATTTTATACCCTTCTAAAAGGATAGGGATATTTATACCCTTTCTAGAAGGATAAGACCAACAGATGAAAGCTGCAAGAAAACGGGTTTCAGCTCAACCTGTGAAAACATTTTTTCAACAGAGTTTAGCCATTGGACATTTCATCTTTGTGAAGGGGTTGACTGATAAAGATGTTCAAGAATAAACTATATGAGTAGTTAAAGGCACACAGTGGATTAAAATTGGGCAACAGGAGAAATGATCATGAAAATTCTCCTATAATCCAAAATGGCTTGGATTATTTGGGGAATCTTTATGGAGGAGATAACACTTGAGTTGTGCCGGGAAGGATGGATATAAATTGGATCATGCATCTTAACAGGGATGCTGTTGCCCCAAGACAATGAAATTAGTTCTTAGGGGGTGAAAAATACCTAGATATTACAATAGTCTGTGGCTCTCCTAAGAACCACACTACATATACAATATATATGTGATATTACTATTTCATGCTGGAAGGGGACTGGTTAGGAAAATGAAAAGTCTAAAAAGGTTCCTTACTGAAACCATGATGAAAAAAGAAGATTGGTGTATTCATTTTCTATTGTTGCTGTGACAAATTATCACAAACTGGTCACTTTAAACAACACATATTTATTATCTTACAGTCCTGGAGTTCAGAAGTCTAAAATGGGTCAGCAAAGCATCAGTCCCTCTGGAGGTCCTAGGGAAGAATCCTTGGAATTGCTTGCCTTTTCCAACTTCTAAAGTCTGCCACATTCCTTGACTCATGGCCCCGCATCATCTCTCTGCTTCTGTAATCACATCTCCTCTCTCTCTTTTCCTTTATAAGGTCCCTGTGATTATATTGGCCCCACTTGGACAATCCAGGATAATCTTGCCACCCCAAAATCTTTAATTAAACACATTGGCAACATCCCTTGACCATGCAACATAACATTCACAAGTTCTGGGATTGGACATATTTGGGGAGGGGCAC
Source organism: Pseudorca crassidens (assembly GCF_039906515.1). Lineage (NCBI taxonomy): Eukaryota > Metazoa > Chordata > Mammalia > Artiodactyla > Delphinidae > Pseudorca > Pseudorca crassidens. The sequence goes on along the minus strand of NC_090296.1, from coordinate 138,068,407 downwards.
ATTACTCTGCCTATCACTTGGGAAACACTGACTTAGATGAAAGAAAGGTATGTGTTATTAGTTTTGTGTTAGGGGAGGACCTGTGCAATCATAATCATGGGGAAACAATTCAGGACAGAGATGGCCAACTAACAGGGATACAGGGATGTTATGCTCAAGTACGGACACCATTGTTATCACTTGAATTGTGATTCACCACTGTTGGTCACCATAATAGTTTTGATTTTATGTTTCTACATGACTTTTTAAGTGTTCCTTCATTTGCATATGTAAATCCAAAAGTCCCAATCACTCCTTGCATTAGTTTATTAAAATGATTGTAATGTTACCACAAATTGGGTGGCTTAAAACAGAAATTCATTCTCTCCTAGTTCTGGAGGCCAGAAGTTCAAAATCAAGGCGTTGGCAGGGCTATGCTCCCTCTGAAGGCTCTAGGGGTGAATGCTCCCCAGCCTCTTCCCATTTCTGGTGGTTCTAGGCATTCCTTGGCTTGAGGCTGCGTCACTCCAGTCTCTGCCTCTGTCTTCACATGACCGCTTTCCTCCCCTCATCTGGGCCTTCTGTCTTTTATAAGGACACTTGTCATTAGATTCACAGTTCACTCACTTAACCCAGGATAATTAAATCTGCAAAAACCCTTTATCCAAGTAAGATCACATGCACAGGTTCTGGGTGTTAGCACATGGACGTATCTTTTGGGGAACTGCCATTTAACCCAGTACATTCCCCCAAATCAGAATTGCCTCAGGGGAAAGAAATTACAATTTTTTTTTCCCAAAGGAGCTGGCCTCCCAATACGCTGGCCTCATCATGAACCATTCTATCGGTAGTTGTTCTCAGACATCAGTGGGCAGCAGCATCATTTGGAGGGTAGGTGCAGTGGGGCCAAGAAACTGTACTATTGACAGATTCCCTGGGAATGGAGGCGGTGGCTAATATCTGATGCTGTTTCAAAACACTTATCTTATTGATTCTCATTTTCCCCCTCACTTCCCTCCTTCACACAGCAACCGGTGATGTGTTTCTAAAGCACAGTCCTGATCAAAGTTTTTCTTCCTCAAAACCATCATTGACTTTTCATTTCTTTAGACTAAGTCCAGATTCCCAGCTTGACATCCAAGCCCTTTAATGATCCTGACCTCAACTCATCTGGATCTCAATCCTATGCTCCAGTTTGCTGCTCTCTGTACTCACCTGGTGTTCCCCTGGAGTCATGTCAATGCTTTGGGGTTTCCGCCCTCATTCCTTTTTCAGGGAGGCTCCCAACTGCTGGCATCTCTGGGTATAAGTATTTTTCTTTTCTATTTCTTGTATGAAATGTAAAGAGATGCTTTACACTTCTTGTGCTTCTCAGGCTTCCAAGTACATAACAAGCTCACTGGGGAGCTTGTAAAAATACAGAATCTGATTCACCAGGTCTGGCATGAGCTGGAGATTCTACATGTCTCACAAGCTTCCAGGTGATGCTCAGTTGCCAGCTCTGGGACTCCACTTTAGTGGCACAGTGCTATCACCTGCCTTCCTGGTTAATGGTGTGTTGGCCTCCCCATCAGACTCTTGTCTTCCAAGGGATTAAGAGCTGTGACTTGTTCCTGTCTTACATCCATGCCCAGCCCCCTGGGCTCAGCGTATATGCCAAGAAGCTGGTGAAAGTGAATGGAGTTAAATTAAATTTTAGTAAAATTAGAGGATAATTGCTACAATTTGGCTCTGCTGTCTCCTTTCTGCTGCTGCTGATGGACTATTAGCTCTGCAGAGAGGAGGCTGGTATCCTCAGCTGGCTAACGAGAGAACCACGGCCACCAGTCTTCAAGAGTCAAATGCTTATCTGCAGTATTTTCATGCACCCAAACTCTCCATTAGGCAAAAATAATTGTTTAAACAGATGATGTCACCCAGCAGATCCAAGCCATGGCAGCTATGAAGAGAGAACATGTTTTGCATAATATTTGTGGAATCATGAGAAAACACAGTATTTTCTCCAAAAAAATTGTCTCTATTGGGAGCATGCAGAATGAAATGGTAAAATTCCTGTTTGGGGGTGGGCTGGCTTGTTCTGCTGCTCTCTTTGGAGGTAACTGGAGAGGATATTAAGAAAATAACAAGACATAAAAATAATATTCCTACGGGTCCCAGTAGACTACTCTTCCAAGGGACAGGGGTCCCTGGGTGCCTCTTTTTCTTCTGTGTGCTTAGTAGAAGGATTAGACAAGTGAAAGGGTGAAATGCAGTTTTAAAAGGAGAGAAGATAAAGTGGATTTCAGTGGTGAAATAACACCACACCCTGAGAAGCAAAGGTACAGTGATCTGGCCGCTGGAGCTGGGTAAGTATAGGTAGGGTGACCATGTCTTCTTGGTTGCCTAAGACCTTCCTGGTTTTAGCCCAGAAAGTCCCAACTCCCATAAAAACCTGCAGGCCTGGGCAAATTGGGAAGCTTAGTTATCCTAAGTACAGTAAGTCCCAATACATTCGAACGAGGTCCGTTTGGAGAGCATGTTCGTAATTCCAATTTTTTCGCAAGTCCAATAAAGTTAGCCTAGGTACCCAACTAACATAATCAGTTATATACTGCTGATTTTATGCTTGCTTGCGGACATCCTGGGCTTGAAATAAAGATACTGTACTACTGTACTCTACACAGTACTATACAGTAAAGTACAAAAACACAACCACTTGTAGAAGGTACACACACATGACAATGTACACCAGACACATGAACTAATTTACATGATTGGACATGAGAACACACGTTTGCATCTTAGAAAGTTCACAACTTGAAGGTTTGTATGTAGGGGATTACTGTATAAGAAAGGTCACCTTAGGAAAGTTTTGAATCTGTTCAATTGTCTCTGTGTTGTCTAAAATTTTCAACGGCATTCTTCGTTCCTGTGATCTCCACCTGCCTTCCCATCATCAAAAAAAGGGGTTACCTTTGATGCTCTTCTCTTTAATCCATCCTAAGTGTTTAATTCTGGAAACATTTAAGGGCTCTGCCTTCCAGGAACATTTAACTGTGAGCTCCTGGGACTCTTCCAGTCTCGATGTATTTGTACATGCCTGTTTTCATGTTTTTATTAACAACAACGTGACACAATTGCATAGAGTCTAATTTTGCAAGGTGTTACCCTATTTTATCACCTTGCTGACAATTACAACTCCCCCATTAGGAGATTCTGTTGGGAAAGGTGTTGGTATCTTTAAATTGCACTTGAAAAATCACACGGTCCAAAAGACGCACAGGTGGCCTAAAGTGACAAATGATTGGAGGGAGAGTTGGGGCTTCAAACTCAGGACTCTTTACTCCAAATGCAAGACACCTCCATGGCCTCACTTAAAATGTTTTGTCTTTAATTAATGATGTTTCCATTCTCAAATTTTTTGTATGTGAAAGTCAAGTTCCAAATTAGCCCATTAACAACAACTACTAAAAAAGTGCCCTGTTTTATCTATGGTGGAGGTATAATGACTGGGTTTCATTATTTTTATTTCCATCTCCCATGGCCTCCGAACTTTCAAGTCAATTGGGAGAATTTTCTGTGTTTGATGACTTGAATCAGGCAAGAGGTTAACTGTCTACTCCTAGAGCCAGAGTCAGGTATAGGAGGAGCAAGGTCCCTCCTGAGGCCCACTAACTATGCCAGTGTAGACCCTGGGAAAATGGATTCAGACACAGAGTTTCACCCTGGCTTTCCAGGGCTGGGAAGATCCACTGTCTAAACAGAGCCTTTGACTCAGTTGTTGCTGTGGCAGCTGTGGACTCAAGGGTCTGTTATAGCTGTGGAGGGCATGGCAATCACAGACACTAGAATTTGGGGTGTCTTCCTCCAAAAATCTGCACAAAGATAGAGGATCCCAGCCTCATCCTTACAGGGATATTTCATGACAATATTTGATAACAGATAAACTATAAACAGATGTGTGTGCCTTGTTTGCTTAGTAATACAGGTTTTAGCATCTAGACTGCTAAGGAGAAACCCAGATGAAAGTGGAAATGATTCATCTGATATTATTTTCCTACATACAAATTGCTGTGGACCTGCAGGATTTTATCATTTTCATGGCTACTTGATTGAATTGTAATAAAGGAATTAGAAATTAGGAATTGAAAAATAGAGAATTTGACTGTTGGCTTTGGAATTCTTTTTATTATTTTAAGTTAGAACTGTTATATGTCTTAGCCCATAAAATATTTTTAGAGTGTGCAGTACTGAGGCACCCAGCAGGACACAGACAGGACATTCAAATTAGGATAATCTTGAGTAATTTTTTTTTAACAACTTTATTGGAGTATAACTGCTTTACAATGGTGTTTTAGTTTCTGCTTTATATCAAAGTGAATCAGCTATACATATACATATATCCCCATATCCCCTCCCTCTTGCATCTCCCTCCCACCCCTCTAGGTGGTCACAAAGCACCGAGCTGATCTCCCTGTGCTATGCAGCTGCTTCCCACTAGCTATCTATTTTACATTTGGTAGTGTATATATGTCCATGCCACTCTCTCACTTCATCCCATCTTACCCTTCCCACTCCCTGTATCCTCAAGTCCATGCTCTCCGTCTGTGTCTTTATTCCTGTCCTGCCCCTGAGTTCTTCAGAAACATTTTTTTTTTTTTAGATTGAGTAATGTTTAATAAAAGATCTCTTAAGATGGTGTGAGCTGGATACAGCACAACCACAAAGGATAAAGCAGGACCTTGAGCTAGTAACAAAGCTGGGGGACACATATGCATAAAGGAGTGAGGGGAGGGACAGTTATTGTAATTCACAAACAGAGGGTAGGCACCACCTCAGTTCAAAGGACATGACTAGCCTGGGATAACCTTGCCAGGAAAGAGCCAAAGGAATACACCCCCAAACCCACTCTCCTTCTTCCTTCTGTTCTCCTGCTTCTGCTCACCATTGACAAAACCAACGTAAAGCCAGAGGGTGTAAGGGCCAGGAAAATTCATCCAGGTGGGTCTCCCAGGGCAGAGATGGGGCTGGAGAAGGGGGCAGGGGGATTTAGTACCAGCAGAGGGAAGCTACCCAGAACAGTTCCCATGATTATCCCAACTTTTGAAACTTACAATGGCTGAGTAGTATTACATTGTATATATGTACCATCTCTTATATATATATATATGTATATATATATACACACACAATGGTACATATATACAATGGAATGAAATAATGTCATTTGCAGTAACATGGATACAACTAGAGATTATCATACTAAGTGAAGTAAGTCAGAAAGAGAAAGACAAATACCATATGATATCACTTATATGTGGAATCTAAAATACGACACCAATGAACCTACCTATGAAACAGAAACATATTCAATCTGTTTGAATAGATATTCAACAGGAGCAATATTCAACAGGAACAATGTTCAATCTCCTGTGATAAACCATAATGGAAAAGAATATGAAAAATAATATATATATATGTATAACTGAGTCACTTTGTTGTACAGCAATAAGTAACACAACATTGTAAATCAACTATACTTCAATTAAAAAAAGAAACTTACAGGGAATTCCTTGGTGGTCCAGTGGCTAGGACTCTGCACTTTCGCTGCTGAAGGTCCAGGTTCAATCCCTGGTCGGGGAAATAAGATCCCCACAAGCCTCTCTGTGCACCCTCCCCCCAAATAAAAGGAAACTTAAGTGATCCTATGAAAAGCCTGTACAGTTATTTACATTTATAGATGAGAAAACTGAAGCCAGAGACATGTCATAGGTCGCCCATCAAAGCCACACCTTTTCTCTACAAACCCCTTGCTCTTTCTTCTGTTTCAGAGCAGCGAGTTGATGGACTGGTTGATTGTGATGCTATGTCCAGTGGAACATTGTCCCAGAGAGGGCTAATGCAGAACCTCAAGTAACTCCTGATGTTTAAAATTGACTAAATCACTTCTTACTCTCTTTGGTACCAGGGCCGAATCACCATAGTTCTGCGTCTGGTAAGTTTCTGTATCAATTTGACCTCTTGTGAGCATCCCTGAGGTTGTTCAGACTTTGGTATCATATTTTATACCTCTTCTGGGGCTGATTGACACATTTTGCAATGTGGGGCTCATTTTATTTTATGGTTTAATGAACCCATTTGAAAAAGTTTCCCTGTCCTCAGACCTTCCTGTGTTGCCCATACTCTAAGTTCTGTAAATTGCAAGAAAACAATTTCATTACCTATATTTCCTGAAAGGAAAGGGATAGAACACTCCATAAATCACCTCGATGGGGATGCTTCCATGGTCACAAAGAAGTCAGCTAGTATTTATGCAAAGGTGGGAAGGCACACTTTTCCTTCCTCATCAGGTACATGCAATTTGCATATCTCATTATCTGCTTATTAACCAGAGTGTCTTGTAACAATGGCAGATTGTGAAATAGGCACACACGGGCAGTTGAACACAAGCTCTCAGGGTTCATCCTGTGATTACATCCCTGTAATGAAGAGGCAAAAGGTGAAGATGTGACAATTGGATATTCGGCAACAGAATAAAATCAGGATTTGATCTAATGCAACATGACTTGCTCACAGCACAGGTAGAAGAATATCAAATGATCCATGTGAAATTCAATCCTTGTATAATTTTCCTATTATATCCATTGTTCTCCTATTAATCTGAATGCCATACAGAACAGTATGTAAATTAGGTTTTCATTAACATGATGCTTCCTTTTATCTTCATTTAGTTTAATTGTGACTTCTATTTTTTAGCTTAATTTTTGTGTGGGTATGTGAATGTCCTGGTAAATTTGGCAATATTATGGGAAGGAAAAAAATTAAGATACTCACTGACGTCTAGGTTATGCATATTCAGTACCATTGAAGGTGGATTCATAAAAGCTATTTCTTTGAAAGCAGGTAGAGGTGGAGTTAAAAATGTCTAAAATGCAACATTGTTTTTGGAGTTTGCTATGTATTAATTTTATCCTTAGGAACCTCCTGAAATAAAACTTTTGGACCTTATCTTATGTTAAAACAGCAGAAGATGTACAATGATCTCTTTGCAAGGAAGGGAAGAGTTACATATTTACCCTGGGCCAGGTACTCTGATACTCAGCATCTGATTGGATTTCCACAATAACCTTTGAGGAAGCAATTACTATGACTCTTTCTGCTCTTGCAGAGCCCTTCTCAGCCAATCAGGACGCTCACGGGAGGGAATGAGGCAGTCAGTGGGAAGGGATATTTAGTAAAGATCTCTACTTTGAGCTGCCAGAACAAGATCACGAGGCTTTTGAAGTTTCTGTTATTTGAAACATTATTGCTATTTTAAACATATATATACCCAAACATCAGAATCTCCAGCCCTGGGATTTGGTTGCTCTGCCAGAGCAGTACATGTTGTTTAGTAAAAAGTTGTTCTGTTCCTTCCTGGCGCCTAGGGTATCACCAGTGCTGGCTCCATCCTCAACTAGGCTCCATTCTTGCCACCCTCCCACTCCCTTTGATGGGGAGATGGATGTAGGTCTTCTCCAGGACTTTCAGGTTACCTCATTCATTCCTTATTTCCTCTTCTGAGGAAGAGCCCATTATAAAGGTTGTGTTAATTCTGGGATCAGATCCTTATATCCTGATCAGGCATCTGGAAAATGGGTAAGCCTCTTTTTAAAAATGTTAAGTGGATACAACGCAGCTACAGGAATTTAGCCAATCTATTTATTATTCTGGAGAAGATATCTAATGCCAATAAAATTAAAACCAATTTCTGTCTCTGCTTAGAAAGAAACTTAAGCACCACTGGAAATGAGCCTTTTTAAAAGAAAAGCTAGGTTCTCAACTCTCCTCACCATTGTAGCTGGCTGCATTGCCAGGTCCTGGTTTAAACTTGAAGGTCAAATAGTTAACTTATGATAAATGATACTATATTGAGGTTTGAGCCAAGGCAAAGAGTGTGGGAAAGCTTATAAGAAAACCATTAAGGCTCCAATTTTGCTGACCTGTGAGGACTCTGGACTGAAAAAGTATAGATTCTTGTAATAAGTACTTGTGAAGAAGCCAGAGAGAGTATTACTGGCTGAGCTGAGGTCAGAGGAAGAAAGGGCATCAGAACCTGACAATATCCCCATTTAAGTTTGGGGATTTACAAACCTGTCCTCTGAAATTTCATATTTGCCTTTCTTTTTTTCTTTCCTTCTCTAACTGTATAGAAGAACTGTTATAAACTGTGCACTGATTGAGGGTTTGGAAAGTAGTTTCTAATACCACTTTTTCTGTATGATATTTTTGTTATGTTTGATAGGGCTTTGAAGCCAAACTGGTTCTGATAAGGCCGAAAATTGGTTTCCAACTCACCCAGTCCTCAGCTTTAGTATCACTACCATTGTTTTTTTGTTGTTGTTTTGCTTCAATAGCTAGTGGGAAGCAGCTGCATAGCACAGGGAGATCAGCTCGGTGCTTTGTGACTGCCTGGAGGGGTGGGATAGGGAGGGTGGGAGGGAGGGAGACGCAAGAGGGAAGAGATGTGGGAACATATGTATATGTATAGGTGATTCACTTTGTTATAAAGCAGAAACTAACACACCATTGTAAAGCGATTATACTCCAATTAAATAAATAAATAAATATATATATATATATAAAGAAAAAAAATCTGTAGGCTCATAAATAAGTAGCATCTATGCTAGAGATAATTATGGGAAACTAAAGATAAATTCCATTGTAAACTTGAGTAATTCACATCATATCTCATGACCTCAGAGTTCCTTGCCTGTATCATGAAGGTATAATTCCCCCCCCCCTTTATAACTATTAGAATTTAGTAAATGCTTGCTCTGTGCCATGAATGACCAAAACATACTCTATATTCATACATACTGTCTCATTCAGTTTCAGAATCATCCTATGAATCAGTTATTTTTCTTATTTCCAGTTCCTTAGAGGAGGACACTAAGGCTTAGAGATGTCAAATAGTTTGGAAGGGATAGAAAGTGAATTAAGCCTTAAGCACTGGCCTAAACGTTTATGTAACTTCCAGCCTTAGCATTGTTTGACTCGTATTTTTAAAATAAAGATTCTCATTGGTTTAGCTACTGAAATACTAACTGTAATGAAATCGTTCTTTGGATGACAAAGGAATATTTTGATTTCTTCTAAAAGTGAAGGTGGCTTGTACATTGATATATTTTCCCATAGAGTAAGTCCTTCTGTCAAAGAGAATGGGCTGTAGAGATGCCAGGCGTTCTTTTTCAAGGAAGATGCTCAATGATAACAAATTTATATCTTCATCACGTAAGTACAAATGAGCAGAGATAGGAAATAAAAACAGCATTGAAAAAGCATTTAAAAATGTATACAACATACTTTGAATTTTTTTTTTTTTTTTTTTTTTTTTTTTTGGCGGTACGCGGGCCTCTCACCGCTGCGACCTCTCCCGCTGCGGAGCACAGGCTCCGGACGCGCAGGCTCAGCGGCCATGGCCCACGGGCCCAGCCGCTCCGCGGCACGCGGGGATCCTCCCGGACCGGGGCACGAACCCGCGTCCCCTGCATCGGCAGGCGGACCCCCAACCACTGTGCCACCAGGGAAGCCCCATACTTTGAATTTTAAATCATGAATGGTTTTTGTTGCTTCTTACAAGAGTGCAATCAACAGAAACAACGTTTTTACTATTGAGGAGATTGCTGCTTTGATTTTTATTTTGGGGTCTCAAATTTTTCATGCCTTTTAATTAAGTCTAACAGCTCCAGGATGAGTAGAGGGGAACGGAGGGTATGGACACACCTTAATTTCATCTCAGCACATTGCAAGACAATGCCACTTTACTACAAGAAGCAAGTAGTAACTGGCTAGGAAATAGATTGTAACTTTTCTATCATCCATCCATCCATCCATCCACTCATCCATCCATCTGTACCCCCATTAACTGAGACTTTTCATCAATATGTATTGAGTATTTGCTGTGTACCAGGCACAGGGCAGAAATTGTTAATACTAAAATTAATGGCAAAGGTCTTGGTCTTTGGAATTTCTCAGTCAGTGAGGCAGACAGATAAGTGAAAAAACAAACAAACAAACAAACAAACAAAAAAACCTCCTGGTGATTCTAACGTGTAAATAGAATTATGAAAGAAGATGGTGCTGAATGTGGGGATACTTTTTCCAATCTCTATCAGGACCAGGGCACACTATCTAGATCCAGAGCCTTAAAAGATGGGTGGGTATTCTCCAAGAGACAAAGTAGAGGGAAAGTGTTCCAGACATAAGCAAATAGATGAGGATTCAGGTAATAATAATACATTTAAGTGAATAGGGCCACAGGTTAGGGTGTGCAGGTGAGAATAAGGAAAGCTGAGATAGGTGTCATAGGGAGATTCAGGTCAATAAGAGCTTTGCGTGCTGAATACCTTAAACCCTTTCTTAAAACTCTCAAGGAATATCAAAGTAAAAGGTTTCATGATGTGATTGTTTTTCAAGACAATGCTGGTGAATGTCGTGGAGCAAGAAATGCATAATTATCCAACTGCAATATTGGACTCTGTATGTGGAACCCTTCTGGTTCATCAGCAAGGACTTTTTTTGTTTTTTTTCAGCAAGCACTTTTGAGGGGCTTCTAGAAATGATTTCCCTTCAATTGTAAGACCAGCCATATCTAATTCTGAGTAATGTAGAAGGCAGAAAATGGGCAATTGGCCAACAGTTTGGAGGCAATATGGCAGTTGCACACCTGTTGGATAATGTGGAAATGAAATACAAAGGTACAGGGCCATAAGAGAAGCAGTCATGAGAAATAATTTACTGACTGATTTTGGCCAATAAAACATCAAGGGAAACCTGAATTTGCTCTATTTTGCTAATGCTTACCCTGTACTTAGCACATTAATTAGAGGTGCTTTTTTAAAAAAAAAAATCAGCATAATATGGCAGGGCCCAGGAGCCAAGTTGCTCTTCACCAACCCATCATTTAAGATTTGAGCTGAGGGATTGATGCAAATAAGGTGTGTGTGTGGGAGGGAGGGGGTATGGGCTAAGGCAAGCACCTGGCAGGTTGCTTTAGTTTAGAATATAGTGTTTAAAATTGAAAAAAAAAATCTGCAAATATTTCATTATTTGTGCAATCATAGCTATTTGTATAGCTATTTGTGCTAATTATATGTTTGTATACACTATTGGGTTCAGCTTAGATTGTATTTTCTTAGAAGGATCTATTCAACTAGACTTTAGGTTAACAACGATTAGATACAAAAAAGATAGTGTTTAAATAAACGCTACTTGATGTTGACATTTTCAACTTTAGTTAGGACTAATGAATGAACAATAATTTAAATAATGAGTAAATAATTTATATCATCCTGTGTAATAAAAAATGTCTTAGGGGCTTCCCTGGTGGCTCAGTGGTTGAGAGTCTGCCTGCCGATGCAGGGGACACGGGTTCGTGCCCCGGTCTGGGAGGATCCCACATGCCGCGGAGCGGCTGGGCCCGTGAGCCATGGCCGCTGAACCTGCGCATCCGGGGCCCGTGCTCCGCAACGGGAGAGGCCACAGCAGTGAGAGGCCCGCGTACCGCAAAAAAAAAAAAAAATCCTTAGAGTTACATAGTGACAGTATTTTAAATTATTATTACATTTGTTGTTTTATGTAATTCTCTGAAACATCTGCTACACTAATGTGGAGAAATGTGGGGTAAGGGCTTTGGGAAGCTCTCCTGGCTCAACCTCTTCTTCCAAGTACTTTGTGCATTTTATTTCTTCCACCACAACAAACCCACGTTGCACAATCGCTCTGACAGCATGCACACTGAGAGCATTAACGCTGCAGCCACAAAAAACTGCACTTGCAAATCCATCTTTTACTCTGATTTGTGGATTTCTCTGCTCATACATAAAGTGTCATTTTGAATTTTTATGGATTGCAGGAGAAATCTGGCCAGTTGGAATCCCTTCATCAATTCCCTTCAACTTGGCTGAGTGGTGCTGGGCAATATTCTCCAAATGGTCTGCTGCATATGTGCTAATATTTCCCATCATGCACTCTCCTCTTCCCACATTTCCCATTCCCATTTTTTAAAAATCCTATTTTTGATTGCAGTTGATTTATCCCAAAGGGGTACAGTGGACAAAATATAAAATGGACTATATACATATATATGGAGAGAGAGACAGGGAGAGAGAATTTCTGCTTATGGTTGGGGAGATGCAAGAGAAAACTTCTTCAATCTGGAATCAATTATTCAGCATGATAGATGAATTGCTTGTCAGCAAGGAACTAAACAGATGGAAAGAAGGGTGAATAAAGAGGACAGCCCACCTGATCCTAATTACATACACCTACACTTGGAAGTCTTTTTGCCAGACATCTTGAATAGCTCAGGACTTGGTGGAGGAGAGTTCCCAAGAACTCAGTGTAAAAAATGCAAGCCTCAATGAAGAACAAAGGGGTCGTGTGAAAAGAAATGGGGGAAATCACCACTTGACAAGACACCTGAAATGAAACATTAGGTTCTTACCTTTTTATAAGCATACATATTCTGCAGACTTTGGCACCATCTAAGGGCTTAATACATTTTAGATACCACTTTAGAAATGAAGAGTTGGAATACTTTAAAACATAGTTTCCATGATTCAAAAAGGAAATTCAGAATGCATGATGTATTTAAGAATCATTAGAGCATTTAGCACGAGTGTATGTATCATCAGGGTCATTTGTGGAACCGGAGTTGACACGTGGTCGAAGATTGAATATAAACCTCTGCAGCAGTGGAGAAGAGCAAAGTGGGAGAGAAGGTGGACACAATTTTTCAAGCATCTGCTATGTACCAGGAGCTTTTGCTTGTAATTTCTCATGGGATTTTCATGGTTCATTGAGGTATGTTTCATTATTCTCCATTTACAGATGAGGAAATGGAGTCTCACAGAGATTAAGTAACTTCCCCAAGATCACACAGTAAATGCTGTGACAAGCATGCAGCATCATTCCCACTAGAGCCAAGTATTTGAGAAAAGAGGAGAGGCAAGAAATATGGAGGCAGAGAGGTTTCCTGAACCTGGCTCCTGAGCCCGTGCCTCTTTTGTGCCTCCCTCCTGCTATTATAAGGTCTTTGTACCCCAGCTCTGATACCCTTTTGGTCTAACTCATTGTACTGGATGTTTATTGTCAACATAGTTACATCGAGACTTACCTTTCCCAGACTCTTCTTCCTTGTTTTGTTTCAAGTTTGAGTTGGCCAAAAGAGAGACGTATTTGGGAGGTAGAAGGAAAGCAGCTGCTATTATTCTCTGGATGTCTTCACCTGGTTAAATACAGGGACTGGAATGATGCTGAGGTGACCAGAGTGATGAGCAGGTCCCAGTTCTTCCTTGCTCTCCACTGCTCTACATCATCTCTTCTTCCTGATGGCTCACCTCGCTGACTGGCGGGGATCCCAGGCTCACCATCAGACACTTAGTGGTGGATCTACAGAGGTTGTGGCTCTCCAGGAGGCTCCCAAAGACCTCTCCACAAGCTTTCCCTTCTCTGGCCCCAACGTGTCCCTTCCTGTTCTGACTTTTTACCCACACCAGGGCTTCAGGCAGACTTGTTAGTGCCTTTTCCTCTGATCCTCCAGCTTCCTTTTCCACACCTTCATTTCCCTCAACGTCTCCACAATCATGAAGGTGTGCGTCCTGTAACAAGTCCTTTATCCCATAGCACCCACAGTGACTCTACTTCCCTGACTGGATTCTGACTGGTACTATTACAGTCACCTAAGCCTTTATTCATCTCTTCCAGTTCCTTGTGGGGAAAAGGAACTCTGCTGATCCACACAGTGTTCTGCACAGTTACTTACATATAATGGATGCTCAATAAAGATCTATTAAACTTTCAAAACATTTCCTTTTAAGAACTAGTGAAAAGCCCACCATTGAACTTAGGATGCTAAGGAAATGCCTTTCCAAGATTGAAAGATTCTATTCTCTTGCTATCACCTAGTCACACCTGTGAGGTTGTTGTTTATAACACCATAAATGTGACAACCCTGAGTTTATCATGTCTTGGGAGTCTTGTGAGGAGTGCTGAGAGCTACCGTGTTCCCTGGAAGTCCTGGGGGACCTGTATGATATGGTAGAAAAATGATGGCATTTGGGGACAGAATACCTGGGCTGAGATTTCAGCACTGTCACGTGCGGGCAGCATGACCGTATGCAAGTCAATCTTATACTTGATTTCTTCAAATTTCATTTGTAGCTTATAATACCTAGTTTATAGACTTGATATGAGGCTCAGAAAAAGAAAATGTATGGAAAGTGGAAAATTTATATGTTTTAAATGTTTATAAATATTAGTTACTAATGTATCTATATAGATGTTAAGTATGTAAAGCACTTTGGAGTTAGTGAGTTATATAACTAATCAATTACCACTATGTACTTTTATATGACCAAAATTAGCACTGACTAATAATTGCTAACCTGATACCTGTCCAAAGGATTTCATAAAATATGTTATGCCACCACACCCCATCTAATTCCTCATTCTCCGGTCCCATTGAGTTGACACGTAATTATTTCACTATAAAGATTTTGCTCAGGATTATCACAAAGCTGATCAGAATCCACTTTCTTCCTTTTGGAAACTGGAACAACTTTCCATTAAAAGTAATTATAGATATGTTAAGGCTTAAGTCTGCTATTTTGTTATTAGTATTCTGTTTGTTCCTTTTTTTTTCTGGCGTTACTCAAAAAAGATTGAGAATTCTATTTTGATTTATTTATACTATTTTTTAAACATCTTTATTGGAGTATAATTGCTTTACAATGGTGTGTTAGTTTCTGCTTTATAACAAAGTGAATCACCTATACATATACATATGTCTCCATATCTCGTCCGTCTTGCGTCTCCCTCCCTCCCACCCTCCCTATCCCACCCCCCTAGGTGGTCACAAAGCAACGAGCTGATCTCCCTGTGCTATGCTGCTGCTTCCCACTAGCTATCTATTTTACATTTGGTAGTGTATATATGTCCATGCTGTCTCACTTTCTCCCAGCTTACCCTTCCCCTTTCTCGTGTCCTCAAATCCATTCTCTAGGTCTGCATTTTGTTCCTGTCCTGCACCTAGGTTCTTCAGAACGATTTTATTTTTTAGAATCCATATATATGTGTTAGCATATGGTATTTGTTTTTCTCTTTCTGACTTACTTCACTCTGTATGACAGACTCTAGGTCCATCCACCTCACTACAAATAACTCAATTTCGTTTCTTTTTATGGCTGAGTAATATTCCATTGTATATATGTGCCACATCTTCTTTATCCATTCATCTGTCGATGGACACTTAGGTTGCTTCCATGTCCTGGTTATTGTAAATAGAGCTGCAATGAACATTGTGGTACATGTCTCTTTTTGAATTATGGTTTTCTCAGGGTATATGCCCAGTAGTGGGATTGCTGGGTCTTATGGTAGTTCTATCTTTAGTTTATTAAGGAACCTCCATACTGTTCTCCATACTGGTTGTATCACTTTACATTTCCACCAACAGTGCAAGAGAGTCCCCTTTTCTCCAAACCCACTCCAGCATTTATTGTTTGTAGATTTTTTGATGATGGCCATTCTGACTCGTGTGAGGTGACACCTCACTGTAGTTTTGATTAACATTTTTCTAACGATTAGTGATGTTGAGCATCCTTTCATGTGTTTATTGGCAATCTGTATATCTTCTTTGGAGAAATGTCTATTTAAGTCTTCTGCCCATTTTTGGACTGGGTTGTTTGTTTTTCTGATATTGAGCTGCATGAGCTGCTTGTAAATTTTGGAGATTAATCCTTTGTCAGTTGCTTCATTTGCAAATATTTTCTCCATTCTGAGGGTAGTCTTTTTGTCTTATTCAGGTTTTCCTTTGCTGTTAAAAAAAGCTTTCAGGTTTCATTAGGTCCCATATGTTTATTTTTGTTTTTATTTCTATTTCTCTAGGAGCTGGGTCAAAAAGGATCTTGCTGTGGTTCATGTCACAGAGTGTTCTGCCTATGTTTTCCTCTAAGACTTTTACAGTGTCTGGCCTTACATTTAGGTCTTTAATTCATTTTGAGTTTACTTTTGTATATGGTTAGGGAGTGTTCTAATTTCATTCTTTTACATGTAGCTGTCCAGTTTTCCCAGCAACACTTATTGAAGAGGCTTTCTCCATTGTATATTCTTGCTTCCTTTATCAAAAATAAGGTGACCATATGTGTGTGGGTTTATCTCTGGGTTTTCTATCCTGTTCCATTGATCTATATTTCTGTTTTTGTGCCAGTAACATACTGTCTTGATTACTGTAGCTTTGTCGCATAGTTTGAAGTCTGGGAGCCTGATTCCTCCAGCTCCGTTTTTCTTTCTCAAGATTGCTTTGGCTATTCAGGGTCTTTTGTGTTTCCATACAAATTGTGAAAAATTTTTTTCTAGTTCTGTGAAAAATGCCAATGATAATTTGATAGGGATTGCATTGAATCTGTAGATTGCTTTGGGTAGTATAGTCATTTTCACAATGTTGATTCTTCCAATCTAAGGACATATCTCTCCATCTGTTTGTATCATCTTTATTTTCTTTCATCAGTGTCTTATAGTTTCCTGCATACAGGTCTTTTGTCTCTTAGGTAGGTTTATTCCTAGGTATTTTATTCTTTTTGTTGCAATGGTAAATGGAAGTGTTTCTTTAATTTCACTTTAGATTTATCATCATTAGTGTATAGGAATGAAAGAGATTTCTGCACACTAATTTTGTATCCTGTTACTTTACCAAATTCATTGATTAACTCTACTTGTTTTCTGGTAGCATCTTTAGGATTCTCTATGTATAGTATCATGTCATCTGAAAAGAGTGACAGCTTTACTTTTTTTCCAGTTTGGATTCCTTTTATTTCTTTTTCTTCTCTGATTGCTGTGACTAAAACTTCCAACACTATGTTGAATAACAGGGGATAAGCTTGTCTTGTTCCTGATCTTAGAGGAAATGGTTTCAGTATGGTTTCAGTTTTTCACCATTGAGAACGATGTTGGCTGTGGGTTTGTCATATATGGCCTTTATCATGTTGAGGTAAGTTCCCCCTATGCCTACTTTCTGCAGGTTTTTTATCGTAAATGGGTGATGAATTTTGTCGACAGCTTTTTTCTGCATTCATTGAGACGATCATATGGTTTTCATCCTTCAATTTGTTAATATGTGTATTACATTGATTTATTTGCATATATTGAAGAATCTTTGCATTCTTGGAATAAGCTTGATCATGGTGTATGATCCATTTAATGTGCTGTTGGATTCTGTTTGCTAGTATTTTGTTGAGGATTTTTGCATCTATGTCCATCAGTGATATTGGCCTGTAGTTTTCTTTCTTTGTGACATCTTTGTCTGGTTTTGGTATCAGGATGATGGTGGCCTTGTAGAATGAGTTTGGGAGTGTTCCTCCCTCTGCTATATTTTGGAAGAGTTTGAGAAGGATGGGTGTTAGGTCTTCTCTAAATGTTTGATAGAATTCTCCTATGAAACCATCCAGTCCTGGGCTTTTGTTTGTTGGAAGATTTTTAATTACAGTCTCAATTTCAGTGCTTGTGATTTGTCTGTTTATATATTGTATTTTTTTCTTGGTTCAGTCTCAGAAAGTTCAAGAATTCAAAAAGTTCAAGAATTCAAAAAGTTCAAAAAGGACAAGAATTTGTCCATTTCCTCCAGGTTGTCCATATTATTAGCATATTGTTGTTTGTAGTAATCTCTCATGATCCTTTGTATTTCTGCAGTGTCACTTGTTACTTCTCCTTTTTCAATGCTAATTCTATTGATTGGAGTCTTCTCCCTTTTTTTCTTGATGAGTCTGCTAATGGTTTATCAATTTTTTTAATCTTCTCAAAGAACCAGCTTTCAGTTTTATTGATCTTTCCTATTGTTTCCTTCATTTCTTTTTCATTTATTTCTGATCTGATCTTTATAATTTCTTTCCTTCTGCTAACATTGGGGTATTTTTGTTCTCCTTTCTCTAATTGCTTCAGGTGTAAGGTTAGGTTGTTTATTTGAGATGTTTCTTGTTTCTTAAGGTAGGATTGTATTGGTATAAACTTCCCTCTTAGAACTGCTTTTGCTGCATCCCATAGGTTTTTGGTCATCGTGTTTTCATTGTCATTTGTTTCTAGTCATTTTTTAATTTCCTCTTTGATTTCTTCAGTGAACTCTTGGTTATTTAGTAGTGTATTGTTTAGCCTCCATGTGTTTGTATTTTTTACAGATTTTTTTCCTGTAGGTGATATCTAGTCTCATAGCCTTGTGGTCGGAGAAGATACTTGATATGATTTCAATTTTCTTAAATTTATCAAGGTTTGATTTGTGACACAAGATATGATCTATCCTGAAGAATGTTCCATGAGCACTTGAGAAGAAAGTGTATTCTCTTTTTGGATGGGTTGTCCTATAAATATCAATTAAGTCCATCTTGTTTAATGTATAATTTAAAGCTTGTGTTTCCATATTTATTTTCATTTTGGATGATCTGTCCATTGGTGAAAATGGGGTGTTAAGGTCCCCTACTATGATTGTGTTTCTGTCGATTTCCCCTTTTATGGCTGTTAGCATTTGCCTTATGTACTGAAGTGCTCCTATGTTGGGTGCATAGATATCTACAATTGTTATATCTTCTTCTTGGATTGATCCCTTGATCATTAGGTAGTGTCCTTCTTTGTCTCTTGTAATAGTCTTTTTTTAAAGTCTATTTTGTCTTATATGAGAGTTACTACTCCAGCTTTCTTTTGATTTCCATTTGCATGAAATATCTTTTTCCATTCTCTCACTTTCAGTGTATGTGTCCCTAGGTCTGAAATGGGTCTCTTGTAGACAGCATATATATGGGTCTTGTTTTTGTATCCACTCAGCCAGTCTATGTCTTTGGTTGGAGAATTTAATCCATTTACATTTAAGGTAATTATTGATATGTATGTTCCTATTACCATTTTCTTAATTATTTTGGGTTTGTTCTTGTAGGGTTTTCCTTTCTCTTGTGTTTCTTGCCTAGAGTAGTTCCTTTAGCATTTGTTGTAAAGCTGGTTTGGTGGTATTGAATTCTCTCAGCTTTTGCTTGTCTGTAAAGATTTTTATTTCTCTGTTGAATCTGAATGAGATCCTTGTGGGTAGAGTAATCTTGGTCGTACGTTTTTCCCTTTCATCACTTTAAATATGTCCTGCCACTCCCTGCTGGCTTGCAGAGTTCTGCTGAAAGATCACCTGTTAACCTTATGGGGATTCCCTTGTATATTATTCATTGCTTTTCCTCTGCTGCTTTTAGTATGTTTTCTTTGTATTTAATTTTTGATATTTTGAGTAATATGTGTCTTGGAATGTTTCTCCTTGGATTTATTCTATATGGGACTCTCTGTGCTTCCTGGACTTGAATGACTCTTTCCTTTCCTATATTAGGGAAGTTTCAACTCTAATCCCTTCAAGTATTTTCTCAGTCCCTTTCTTTTTCTCTTCTTCTTCTGGGACCCCTATCATTTGAAAGTTGGTGCGTTCAGTGTTGTCCCAGAGTTCTGTGAGACTTTCCTCATTTCTTTTCATTCTTTTTTCTTTATTCTGCTCTGCAGTAGTTATTTCCACTATTTTGTCTTCCAGGTCAGTTATCTGTTCTTCTGCCTCGGTTATTCTGCTATTGGTTCCTTCTAGAGAATTTTTATTTTCATTTATTGTGTTGTTTATCATTGTTTGTTTGCCCTTTAGTTCTTCTAGGTCTTTGTTAAATGTTGCTTGTAGTTTCTCCATTCTATTTCCAAGATTTTGGATCACCTTTACTTTCATTTCTCTGAATTCTTTTTCAGATAGACTGCCTATTTCCTCTTCATTTATTTGGTCTGGTGGGTTTTTACCTTGCTCCTTCATCTACTGTGTGTTTCTCCTCTTCTCATTTTGCTTAACTTACTGTGTTTGGGGTCTCCTTTCTGCACACTTCAGGTTCATAGTGCCTGTTGTTTTTGGTGTCTGCCCCCAGTGGCCAAGGTTGGTTCAGTGTGTTGTTTAGGCTTCCTGGTGGAGTGGACTGGTGCCTATGTTCTGGTAGATGAGGCTGGATCTTGTCTTTGGTTGGCAGGACCACGTCCGGTGGTGTGTTTTGGCATGTCTGTGACCTTATGATTTTTAAGCAGCCTCTCTGCTAATGGGTGGGGTTGTCTTCCTGTCTTTGGCATAGGGTGTCTAGCATTGTGGCTTGCTGGTAGGTGAGTGGAGTTGGGTCTTAACGTTGAGATGGAGATCTCTGGGAGAGCTTTCCCCGTTTGATATTATGTGGAGCCGTGAGGTTTCTGGTGGACCAATATTCTGAACTCAGCTCTCTCACCTCAGAGGCACAGTCCTGACACACGGCTAGAGCACAAAGACCCTGTCAGCCACATGGCCAAAAAATCAGACTTGACCACACTTCACCCCATACCCAGTAATTGTTCCCAGGTGGACTGCAGATCTCCAGACTCCGGAACCCCACACTCAAGAGGCCCTCCTTTTAACTTGCTGCCTCTCACTATCTGCACAGGTCCTAACCCTATACTATTTTTGAATACATCATTTTGCATACTGATTGCTTATCTTAGTGATTGCTCTATGTGTTTGTATATATAAAATATTTATTTATTATAGGCCACTGATATTGATGTTTTTACCATTTCAAATATTAAAAAACTTACTCCCATTTGTATCTCTTTACCTCCCTACTTTTCAAATGAAAATATCTTAGGTATTTTCTCTGCATACATTGAACACACATCCCATATTATAAATAGTATAAATATGAAATATAACTAAAGAAACTCATGAGGTGCAGGATAGTTTATTGTGTTTTTTTCTATTTTTACCCATTTTGTTGTCCTCTTATTTATGAAGGTCCCAGCCTGCTTATGTTATCATTATCTTTCTGTTGGAGAGCTTCCATTAGCCATTCTTCAAGGGTAGGTGTGCTAGCAACACAGGCTCTTTGTTTTCCTTCATCTGAGAATGTCTTTAGTCCTCCTTCAGTCCTGGAAGATAGTGTCACCAAATATAGAATTCAGAGTTGACAGTTCTTCTGAAAGAATGTTGTGCCACATCCTCTGGCCTCCATAGTTTTGGGTGAGAAATCCACTGTCATTTGAATTGGTCTTCCTTCACATGTGATGTTTCTTTTCCATCTGGCTGTTTTAAAGATTTCTTTTATTTGTCTTTAGTTTTAATGAACATATTAACAAAACAGAAATAGAGTTAAAGATGTAGAAAACAAACTTATGGTTACCAAGCAGGAAAGGGACGGGGGGAGGGATAAATTGGGAGATTGGGATTGACATACACACACTACTCTACATAAAATTGATAACTAATAAGATGGGGGGTAGGAGGGAGGCTCAAGAGGGAGGGGACATATGTATACACATAACTGATTCACTTTGTTGTACAGCAGAAATTAATACAACATTGTAAAGCAATTATACTCCAATTATATAAATAAAGAACCTTCTGTATAGCACAGGGAACTCTATTCAGTACTCTGTAACTACCTATATGGGAATAGAATCTAAAAAAGTATGGATATATGCATATGTATAACAGACTCACTTTGCTGTATAGCAGAAACTAACACAATTGTTGTAAATCAACTACTCTCTAATTTTAAAAATTAATTAAAAAATCATTTAGTCCATGTTGGCAGTGTTTTAATAAATACAGGTTTCTCAAGAAAAAAAAAAGTTTGATTATGTTGTATCTTCATGTGAATTTCTTAAGGTTCACCCTATTTGAAGTTCATCTAGCTTCTTGAATCTGTAGATTTATGATTTTGCCTATTTTGAAACATTTTCAGGCATTATTTCTTGAATATTTTTTCAGTCCCATACTCTTTCTCCTTCTGAAACTCCAATGATACAAACATTAGATCTTTTGCTATTACTTAACCTGTCCCTG
Organism: Pseudorca crassidens; assembly: GCF_039906515.1. NCBI lineage: Eukaryota > Metazoa > Chordata > Mammalia > Artiodactyla > Delphinidae > Pseudorca > Pseudorca crassidens. Next base: position 138,046,557 of record NC_090296.1, on the reverse strand, counting down.
GGGTTCTGATCATTTATTTTTTCAGTCTATTTTTTCTCTGTTGGGCAGACTGAGTAAATTCTATTGATCGTTTTCAAGTTCACTGATTCTATTCTCTGTTATCTCTATACTGTTGAGACCATCCAGCCACTTTTAAATTTTGGTTATCTTTTTATTTCTATGATTTTCATTTGGTCCCTTTTTATAATTTCAATTTCTTTGCTGAGATTGACTTATTTTCATTTTTTTCAGGAAAATTTGTAATTGATTGCTGAAACATTTTTATGATGACCATCCTAAAATCCTTAGCAGATAATTTTAACATCTGATACATCTCAATGTTGACATAAATTGATTGTATCTTCTAATTCAAATTATGATTTTCCTGGTTCCTTGCATAAATGATGTTTTATTTCCTCCTGAACACTTTGGTTACTATGTTAGGAACATTGATCCTACTTAAATCTTCTATTTTAGCAAGCAGTAACCTTGCTTAGGTTTATTGTGTAAGTTCTAACCTACTTGTGTATCTTTATTTCCATGGCATTTTAGTGTTCAGAACCTTTGCAATGCTGTTTTGGTCTTTTTCTTTTTTTTTTTCCTAGTGTTGGTGGGGCTCCTAACTCAATCCTGCTGGTGACATCTGCAGGGGTGAAAGGCACTTCTGTAGGTTACCTGCTGTTACTGGGCCACCTTCTGTGTGTATGAGGGGGCAGAAGTCACTAGACCTGAGTGTTCCTGCATCACTGGATGGAGATCAGGGAGACACAAAGCTTCACTGCTGATGCTGCCATCAGCAGATTGGGCTACCTGGCCAGTGCCCTGAGTATAGAGTGCAGATTGGGTTGGCCTGGGATTCCTTGCTCTTCTGCAGGTTGATTGAACCACTTCCTTGTTGTGGAGAGAGAGGGGAAGACAAGCGTCTCTTTCCCAGTCTTTTAGCCAAAGAGAAGAGGCTTTTCGGGATTGTTTTTGTGTTTTTTCTTTGTCTATAGTGCTTTGTGGTTGCAGGTCTCTCCAGAGTCCAGTCTGGGGTAGATGGGAGATTAGACTTGAACCCAGGAAACTCACCATGTTGTTGTTCCTCAAGTCCTAAGATTTCTAGCCAGCTCACCTTCTTTCCAGCTTTCAGAGTCCTTTTATCATTGTCTGCTGAGTAATTTCCAGGGTATTCAGTTGAACTTAGAAGAGGAAAACGTGAGTTTATGTCATTTTTTTCCAGAACCACTTGTACCACTTTTTGATAAGGAAAAATCTTCATTGTACAGTAAGTAAACTTCTAAGGTTTGAAACAGTTATGTATAGTATGGACCCATTTTACAATATGGGTCAGACCAGTTATACTTATAAATATGCATAGAAAAGAGTTAAAAAGATGTACAACAAAATGTTAGCTTTTTTCAGAGTAATGGAAATAATGGTGATATTTATTATGTCTTCATTTTCGTCTGGATTTAAAATTATTTTTATAGTGAATATATACTGTTTTTATAATCCAAGAAAAAAGGTTAAGTCTTATCACTGAACTGGTCTTTGAAAAAATTATACTGACTGGAAAATTAAATGTAATCATAGAGGATATAGGTTCTAATTTTGACTAAAAAAAAAGTCCTGGGGTGGATAATATGCTTGAGGTTTTTAAATCTTTAAAGAACTGTCAAAGTAAAGAGGGATTAAATTTATAACATGCTTCTTCCAAAGGCAAAATTCAGAATGAGGACAAAAATTACAGGGAAGGACATTTTGGCTTAACTTCATAGAGAACATGTGTAAAACAAATTTTGCTCAACAATTGCATGATCATTTGTTAAGTGTATTTTAGAGTTTTGTGTGGTGAAAAGGTCCTCCAAGAAGGCAATATGTCTTTTCTGCCAAGTGCATCCTTTGCATTGTAATTATCTAGTAGAATAGGTGAGGATGCCTTCCTGAAACTTGACTGTTGATTGGTAAATACATTTGTCATGTTTGGAGAAAGTTAATCTAAGACAGTAAACATTTACTATTACAGCTTTCCTATTTATCTTTCCTTTGAAAGATACATACACTTTGATTCTCTCCTGGTACCAGTGATGTGAGTCTGATCTCCATTTTGGAGGTAAAGGATGGTGGATAGCCTTTTTTTTTCACTTTCCCATTGTGAAAGAAGAAAAAAATCCTCACCCCAACATCTGGGGTCTATCTTGTCCAGATCTTTATCATTTTGGCAATGAGGTGAGGAGTCTTTCCCTGAACATTTTCCTTTATTTATAACAGTTATAAGCAGCATAAGAGCATACCCCAGATTTCAGAGGTGTGGGGGAGAGGTAGGGCAGTGGGACTGGAAACAACACTGCAGAGGGTGGCGAGAGCCCTGAATTTCAATGTCTGTGCTGTAGCCTGGTTACTGTATGACACTGAGTTACTTACCCAATCTCTCCTCGGCCATACTCCTGGTAGATAACCCAGTACATGAGGCATTCAGTTGATGTTTGCTTAGGTAGTGAATAAGCACATGAATCTGTAAAATACTGTGGTTGATCTATGCTAGTGGTTGTGCTTGGGTGAACCTAGGGTCCAGCAGATTGTTTCAGGACCCTTTGTAAAGTGCACAAAATAGTTGCAGTGAGAACTTTGGATGTAAAATTTGCATAAACCAACACCAGACAAAACCGTGTGGCAGAGAATCAGTTTTGGAGAGGAACTATGTGGAGTAGAAAATCAGTCTCTTTGGTTCATTCCAAATAGAACTTTAACAGTTCAACCTGTTGAGTTTTCCATTTTGTATCTGAGTGATTTAAAACATCTCCTTTAATAACTAGACAAAGCCAAGGCCACATTTCAGTAACAATAGAGCCACAGATCTCAGTCAGCACAGAACATGAAAGCAGCTTTGAACGTACAGACTTTGCCTGCATCAAATAAAAATAGTGGGTGTTACTTTGAAAACAGGCGGATCTTAAAATCCTTTAGTTCTCATGATGAGCTTAAAGCCTGCTCTTTCTGTCTGCTGGGAGCTCCTGGGATAAAGCCAGCATGAGAGGGTGTGGATGGAGAGGCCTGCAAGAGAAACACACGAGATCCCTCGGTGTCTTCCCAAAGCTGCGGGCTCTTTCTCTTTGCTTCAGTTCTCATGGAATCCAGACTGGGTCCTTTCCTTTGTTTCTGCAAGTTTTATTCCTTTTTTATTTTCCTGAAGAATTTAAAAAACTTTTTATTGACATATAATGAACAATAAATTTTTACAAAGTAAACTCACCAGTGTAATCCACACCCAGACCAAGGGAGAGTGTTTACTGGGACCAGAATTGCACTCCTCCAGCCCCTGCCCCTCCCAGCTGCTTCCCCCAAAATGTACCAGGCTGACTGCTAGCACAAAAGATTAGTTTTGCTTTTGTTGAACTTTATATAATTGGTATCATCCAGTAAGCACTGTTTTGTGTCTAACTTCTTTTTTTTTTTAATTTAAATATAGTTGATTTACAATGTTGTGTTAGTTTCAGGTGTATAGCAAAGTGATTCAGTGATTATATATATATATATATATATATATACACACATATACATATATATACGTATACATATATATATATACACACACATATATATTATATATATAAATATATATAATATATATAATTTTTCAGATTCTTTTCTATTATAGATTACTGCTTATAATCTATATAAGCAATAATATAAGTATAGTTGATTTACAATGTTGTGCCAATCTCTGTTGTACAGCAGTGACTCAGTTATACACATGTATACATTCTTTTTTTTTAAATATTTTTTTACATTATGGTTTATCCCAGGAGATTGAATATAGTTCCCTGTGCTGTACAGTAGGATCTTGTTTATCCATTCTATATGTAACAGTTTGCATCTACTAACCCCAAACTCCCAGTCCATCCCTCTCCCCCACCCCACCCTTGGCAACCACAGGTCTGATCTCTATACAAGATATTGAATATAGTTCTCTGTGCTATTCAGTAGGTCCTTGTTGTTTATCTATTACACACACATATATATAGTAGTGTATATCTGTTAATCCCAAACTCCTAATTTATTTGCCTCCTTTCCTGTTTGGTGAGCATGTTTGTTTTCTATGTCTCTGAGTCTATTTCTATTCTTTTGCTTGTTATTATGTTTGTGAAATTCATCTACGTTGCGATGTGTAGTTGTGTGCTGTGTGTAGTTCATTCTTATTACCATATGGAATGCCATTGCCTGAATATGTCACGGTTTATTTAACATTCTACTGTTGATGCACATTTTGGTTATTTCCAGCTTTTGGCTGTCATGAATAAAGAAGCCATGAATATTCTCAAATGTGTCTTTAAGTGAACTCATCTATGCATTTCTGTAAGGTATATACCTAGGGGTAGAATTTCAAGGTCTTAGAGTATCTAGCTTGAATAGATCTTGCTAAAGATTTTCCAAAGTTAATTGCTTTGTCATCCCATCAGCAGTGTATAAAAATCCCTGATGCTTCACATCATTGTCAACACTTGGTACAGTCTCTATTTCATTTTAGCTGTTTGGATGTGTATGAAGTAGCATCACCTTGTGATTTTAATTGATGTTCCCTGATGATTAATAAATATGAGCCCTTGGGACTTCCCTGACGGTCCAGTGGTTAAGACCTTGCTTTTCAATGCAAGTTTGATACCTGGTCAGGGAGCTAAGATCTTACATGCCTTGCGGCCAAAAATCCAAAACATAAAACAGAAGGAATATTGCAATAAATTCAGTAAAGACTTTAAAAATAGTCCACATCATAGGAGCTTCCCAGGTGGCACAGTGGTTGAGAGTCCGCCTGCCGATGCAGGGGACATGGGTTCGTGCCCCAGTCCGGGAAGATCCCACATGCCACAGAGCAGCTGGGCCCGTGAGCCATGGCCGCTGAGCCTGCGCGTCTGGAGCCTGTGCTTCGCAAAGGGAGAGGACACAACAGTGAGAGGCCTGCATACTGCAAAAAAAAAAAAAAAAAAATTGTCCACGTCATAAATAAATAAATAAATAAATAAGAGCCCCTTTTGAGACCACAAACAAAATGATAAGACAACTGACAGAATGGGAGAAACTATTCACAAATGATATGACCAACAAAGTATTAGTCTCCAAAATTTACAAACAGCTCATGTGGCACAATATCCAAAAACAAACAATGCAGTCAAAAAATAGGCAGAAGACCTAAATAGACATTTCTCCAAAGAAGACATACAGATGGCCAAAAGACACGTGAAAATATGCTCAACATCGCTAGTCATTAGAGAATGCAAATCAAAACTACAATGATACATCACCTCACAGAGTCAGAATGGCCATCATCAAAAAATCTACAAACATTAAATGCTGGAGAGGGTGTGGAGAAAAGGGAACCCTCCTACACTGTTGGTGGAAATGTAAATTGGTATAACCACTATGGAGAACAGTATGGAGGTTCATTAAAAAACTAAAAATAGAGCTACCATATGACCCAGCAATCCCACTCCTGGTCATATATCTGGAGAAAAACATGGTTCAAAAGGATACATGCACTCCAATGTTCATTGCAACACTGTTTACAATAGCCAAGACATGGAAGCAACCTAAATGTCCATCAATAGAGGAATGGATAAAGAAGATGTGGTACATATATACAATGGAATGTTACTCAGCCTTTAAAAAGAATGAAATAATGCCATTTGCAGCAACATGGATGGACGTGCAGCTCATCATAGTAAGTGAAGTAAGTCAGAGAAAAATATCACATGGTATAGCTTATATGCTGAATCTAAAAAAATAATAATATAAATAAACTTATTTACAAAATAGAAACAGACTCACAGACTTAGAGAATGAACTTACAGTTACCAGGGGAGAAGGGTTGCGAGGGAGGGATAGATTGGGAGTTTGGGATTTACATGTACTCACTGATATATTTAAAATAGATAACCAACAAGGACCTACTGTTAAAAAAAAAGTTTTTAATAAATAAATATGAGCCTTTTTAATATATTTATTAGCCACTTGGATATCCTCTTTTTTGAAATGCCTGTTAAATTCCATTGCCCTTTTCTTTTCCTGTGAGGCTATGTGTCTTTTTAAACGTTGTTTTATTATAGTTTTTTTATTTTCAGAATATGAGTCTTTTGTATATAAATGTACATATATATGCATATCCGTTCCTTCCCTGGGAAATAATAGGCAGCCTTCCCTGATTTTTTTTTTTAAAGATCCTGACCCATGATGAAGTTCCTGTGCAATAGGACGGGAGCAGAATTTGGAATCACCACACTATGTTTAACTATATCTGCCATTTACTGACGTTTTACCTTGTACGATAACTTCAAACCTATGGTGGGAATTTTTATGGGAAGAAGAAATAGACCAAAACATCTTATGAAGACTGTATGCATTTGTAAAGCACCTTGAGATGGGTTTTTGACATCCAGGTACACAACCAATGTTACTTCCAGGGCGTTCCGGCATCCCCTCCTTACCAATGCCCACCCCATGCTGGGTGATTCTGTTAACTTATCTAGGTCTTCTTATCTGTAAAAGTAGGAATAATATCCAAATTAACATTCTGCTGTCAAGGTTAAGTGAAATAAATGAGTTTATGGAAGGGTTTTGTCAGCAGAAAAATGATTCAAATGTAAGAGAAATTTTCCCTGATTTAAACTAGCATGACTGTCACTCTGTACTCCTGACCTGCTTTGTTTTTCTTCAGAGTACTCATCACTACTAGAATTAATTTACATATTTTAAAAAATTGTCTTTCTCCAGGAGCGCAGGAACTTTATTTACTACTGTATCACTAGAGTCTATTGGCACATACTTGTATACAATAAAAATTTACAGAATAAATGAATATGATGTGGTTTTTGTTGTTATATTGTGGTTGTTATTGTACAAATTAAATTGTTTCCATTTTTTACAGTGATAACCTCAACTCTTCCCTCTTCTCAGAGACTAACACACTTTCTCCTTCAGCACCGTGTTGGATTTATTAATTTCTGCATTCATTCAGAATACAATATTCAAGATTGTCTTAAATAAATTCTCCTTCACTCCCATTATGTCAGCATTTCTGGGATGTTTCCTTAGCATCAGACAATCACAAAACATGGAAACCCAGCCTGCTTATCTCATCATGGCTCACTATCTACTTGCAGATGAACTTGACCAGGGAATTAAATATGGTAACTTTAACATTTCACTGCACAAGAAAGGCACTGTTATCTATTGATTTGAATGGACATATTTACTCTTTTATTTCATTTCATTCCCAGTACTATAGTTATCAGTTCCCAGCCATTTCCATTTCTAGGCTTTTACTTATTTGTAGTGTCTTCTGCTGGCTCAGTAACCTTTGTGATAATTGCATCAAATGTTATCAAGCATTGCAACCAATGGCCTTTTTAATTACCATTCTAATTCTTCTATTAAATATTACTTGAAGCAAATTTTATCTTTTATCTAAATCAAAATGTAACTTCATAAATATTTAACTTTGGGGGAACATTGTCAATGTTAAGTAAGATAACACTGTATGTTAATAAACTTACTGTGGAATCTCCATTCATTTACTCTTTGAGAGGAAAAAAACTTCTAATTAAATAAAGACATAAAAATTGTCCTACTCACTGTTCCTCAAGCATAACATGACATTTCCTACGTCCATAACATAGCCTTGAATTATTATTTCTTCAAGCAATTCCTCTAACCTAAAAATGCTCTTTTTCTTTATCTTACTATAGATTATCTACTGGTCCTTCATAGTTGAACTTAAATGTCACCTTCTCCATAAAATTTCTCCAGGGCTTCAACTGAAATGATTCTATCCATCCCTGAGGATTATATAGCTCATCTAATAATTTTTTTAAAAAGGTTTTTATTGAAGAATCTTTTCTGGACAGGAACATATACAGAATTCATCTTGGCTAAACTATAGCATTATGTGTTTCAAGGTACCCGCAATAGCTACTCAGAATACCACTACCTGAAACATTGATATATATGGGTATTTATTTTCGAAGCACTTTGCTAATCATGAGATGACTACAAGTTCTGATTTGTCCCCTGTCATTCTCAAAATATTCTGGACCAGAGCTGCATTGTATGGTCACATTACTGATCCATGAGCTATAGCTTTTATTTAATTGTGATTATTTAATTAATTAGCTGCTTATCTTAGATTTAGAAGTTATGTCATCCCATGTTTTTTCTCTCACTGCGAGATTTTCATGACTGCCTTTACTGTTCTGGACTCTACAGCCAAGTCCCTTATTCAGCATGGTCAGTGAAAGGAGCCCACAGCTAGTCAATGGATATACATCAGCACTAGTGGGGGGATCGTTTGACACCTCCTATCCCTAGACTTTGCTAGACTTTGCACACCCACATTGGCTTAGTTTCTTCATCTGTGGAAAAAAAAAACAATGAAGACCACTTCTCAAGGCTATTGGGAGTATTTAATGGGATAGCATACAAAGAAAAGCACACGCTGTGAACTGTGAAATGTTATCCAGTGTGCGGTACCAGCGGTGGTCTGCAGTGTTCTAGTGAGATCATGCCCTTCTCCCAACCTCAAACTTTCTGTTCAATTATGCATTTTTAGAATGATCAAACCTTGCTTTTGATATGTGTTTCTTTGGAAGAAAAATGAGCAACCTCAGCAGAGTCGTTTGAGAAAAGATGATTTTAGAATAAGAGAAGGTTCTAGAGAAATGGGATGTGATTGTGAACGTTGGGAAGGTGCAGGAAAGGAGAGCCAGTTCTGAGTTGCTGCTGCTCCATTTGGAAAGCAGGCACACGGAGGCTCTGTGTGACGACTCCCGCTTCCCTGGCGGGTGGAGCTGCTCGCTGGCTCACACGATGGCTCACGCGAATTGGCGTCACTGGGTGGCTAAGACTTGGCTGCAGCTTGAGCCTACCCACTTGACTTTTTAAGAAACCTTCCTCATTCTGACTTGGACGGACTTGGTACCCAGAACAAAAGCTGCTTCTGAACGTTTAATTACCGAGGTTTATTTTCTTTTCTGGGAAGAAACATAGATTCCAAGTTTAATCATCTCTTTGGCAGGTAGTGCACAGTTTCCCTGTTAATTAACCTTTAATGTCATTAATTGGCTGTCTGTGTGATGACAAGGAAAAGAGTAAACACTGTTTGCAAATCAGTTGAATTCTCATCTGAACCAGCATTTAGTTTTCAAGGTGAATAAAATTAATTACAAGCCTTTCACTGGGTGGATTTCCTTCCGGTGCCTGGCTGATAAGACTATTGAACCAAATAAATATTCAGGCAACAATCTCTGTTGCAGATGTGCTAATTGAAAGTTTTCTTTGCCACCAGTGCCCCCCTCTGAAATTGGCTCAGTGGTTTGGTATGGATCATGGGTGAGACTGGAAAGCCAGTATCGTGAGATCAGGGTTTTCCTCCCACACCTACTTATTTCTCTTCGTATTGATTTTGCCTTCATGGTCTACTTTAAATCAATTCTCCATCCCAAGCAGACTCATTGAGAGCCATTTGGCTGGGGTCACCTGCTGCCCCTACACACATGGTAGAGACTTAGTATGGTGCAAAAGTCCACACAAAGTGAGGGTTGTGGGCTAGCAGGGTCAGCATCACCTGGGGGAGTGGTTAGAAAAGCAAATCTTTAAGCCCCACCCCCCAAATGACTGAATCAGAAACTCAGGGGGTGGGGCCAGGATTTGTGCTGTGAGCAGCTTTCCAGGGGATTCAAACGTGGACGGATGCTGGAAAACACTGGTACAGAGCATCACTGTGCCCACTTCATGTAAGCAGGAGGGCATGGCTCTCTCTCCTCACTGAAGGGACCTACTCAATGAGGGAAAGTGTAAGAGGTGACTTGTTTTAGTGGGGTGACTCCACTTGCCTCCCTGGTAAAATGTTGTGAGAAGTAAATTGCTTTTTCTTGGCCTCGAATGCCCCTATAACATTTGGCCTTGAGCAGCTTCTGACCTTCGGGAGTGGAAATGGCAGTTTCAATTTCTTCAGTTTCTGATGTTCTTAGTTTACTGAGGTAAGTGATTAGGGTCAGGGAACTGGCCTCTAGAAAACAGGAAGCGGAGGGCGAGCTGCTCCACATGAAGGAGAAAAAACTCCAAGATAGAGCATGGCACTCTGCAGAGGAAAGGAGAGGAACTTAATTTGGAAAACTGTAATACTCGGGGCCTATGTAAGAAATCACAAGGATGTTGCCAATGGCACCCTGCTGACTTGCAGCGAAGAATGGAAAGGAACTGAGCTATTGCCCCTGGCTGGGAGGAATGAACATTTCCATCTTCCTCTCTCTGGGGTGGCCATGGAAGCTTGGCCAAGTCCTTCTGGAAGAAGGCAGACAGAATGTCCAGGAGAACCAACCCTTCCTTCGGGTGAGGAAACCAAGCCTCAGAGTTTTCTTTAATGCTCTGACAGTCTTCCCTCAAATCCTTTTCTAGACTTGCTGCGCCTGTTAACATTTGCATCTTTGCAAACATCCCAGGACCCAAAACCAATGTCACATTTGCAATCAGAGAGCAGCAATCTTTAAGCAATAGGACTTATATTTCAGGCTTTCAACAGGCAGGGACAGGAGCTGTGTAGTTCTCTTTATTACAGTTTGTTGATGGAGAAGCTTGAGCATAAGAACTAATTTCAGCATTTTTATCTATTCCTTGTAATTTATTAGGGAGCCAAGGACTATTGTGGACTGTTGGGGGGATTATATGACAAATTGTTGAATGGGATAAATTGAGAATAGGTCATCGTGAATAGCCTTCTTGTATACTGCTATATTTCAAATCTTGAAATTTTTCTTCTTATCCTTCCCCTCTCCCTCATTTCTCTTTCTTCTCCCCACCCCCACCCCCTGCCTCCTCTTTCTTTTTCCTTTAATTGCAAAAATCTTTGCATGGATACAAATGGATAAGAATGAGGCCCTTATATTACTCCCTTCCAGGAAAATAGATTATTCTTATCTTATACTGGCATAAGTTCTAAATATTTCTTCATAGAATATGGAAGCCCACTTAAAGGAATGCATCTTGTGGCAGGTTTTATTTTTTCATTAAATACAGGGAAAAACAAATTTATTTTATGATAGCCCATAGACATATATGTATTCCTCGCTTGACACAGTACCTTAACTGAAATGTGTAAATATCAGAAATACTGTCATTGCTTTGCATGGTCCTGTGGTTGTTGATGGCAGCTCTGAAGCTGGAGTGATTCTTCCGAGATAGGGCTTAGTACTCCCTCCCACATTAACCAGTAGTTGAGTGAAGGCTATACTTGAGATAGGGCATAATGTTGGATGAACAAGCTCTCAATGGCTGACAGAAATTCCTGGAGAATTCACACCTGCGCTGCCATCTGGAAATACACCTTGACAGCTGGGGGAAGTAGTAACTCAGTCTTAAGTGGGGGATCTGGGTGCTGCACCCCAGCATCCACTACTGTCTACTCCTTTTACTGCTTGGATCCATTTGCTGTATAAGTTCAGCCTCTCTGGGAACAGCTCCTCTAGAATTCTGGTTGGTCTATTTTTGTGGGGAAGTTTACAAGGGTAAGGTTGGTGAAACAAATTACAGCTCCCACTGCTACAGTTGTTCATGGGGCCATAACTAATGCTCCCTCCTGCATGGCCCATTGTGAGTCCTGTACTCTCTGCTAGCACCTCTCCTGTCATGGCTTACCTCATGGGGTGACCCAGGCTCTCATCTTTGAGGGGTCTGGGGACACGGTCACTATGCCCTTCTCATGTCATGAATGCTTCTCTTGACAATTTTCTGCCACAATTATGCAGAGGAGCATTAAAAAGCTCCAGTGAATCAACTGGGTTTCTAGCATACATTTACCTTCACTGTGTAACAGTAGTTCAACGTCCTCCTGAAGACCAGTGTCAATTACTCCTTCCAGCATAATGAGCTTCCTTGCAATCTGGTCTCTTGGCACAAGGAACCTGTAGTGATAGGCCAGCAGCCAGGGCTTATAGATTAATGGTACCCTTGCTGCATCCCCTGGTAGAAGTGTCCTCCCTCTGTGAATCAGAATCGCTAGACCCAAGAGCCTACATTTATGTGGATGAGAGAGAAAAACTCCCCACTGGGAGTGATGGTAAATGGAGTTGCTCCTACCTCTGCTCCTCAGTCTTCAGCTCTATGTATTCTACCAGTTGGAACACAGAACCATACAGTGGATTTATGGTGTATACTAGGTCTTGGAGAGTGGTGCCCATCTTTGAAAGTGCCATCTTCAAGCTGGTGCCTCAACTATGTATTCTATGTCTCTATTTTGCCCACACTTTCTAGGTGATGTGGTAGAAGATGAATAGATCCTATAATTTTGTGTCAACTACCTCACCTCCTTGGCCATAAGATAGAGCCTTTGGTCTGAATAAATGCTGAAGAGGATCCTTCATCAGTAGCTCAAACACTTTATAAGCCATTATGTAAAACCTGTGGAAGTTTTAATATCTATCTTGCTATAGCATACAAGGGGGCTATCAGTTCTACCCCAACTACCAGTGATGTGATCCTCATTGCCAGTCAGCAGACAAGTGATAGAAACTAAAATCTCATTTTAGTTTCTGCTTCCTAGGGCCAGTTCTGGCACCAGTACCTTATATTGGCTTCCCTGGAAAAGTCTTCTCTGAGAGTCTGAAGTGGACATTTGTGTGCGGTTGGTTTATTGGATAGTCTCCTAGGGAACATTAAACAGTAAGGGAGTGCAATGTAGGTGCAACAGATAATTCCAGAAAGAAAATTGGGGCAGTGTTACCAAAAGAAAGGGGGATTGTTGCTAGGCAGCTCAAAGTGACAGATGTCCCATTCTTTCCTAGGAAGTATTTTCTTTTCATCTTCTTGAGAAGCATACTTTATACAGATTAGAAATTATGGATATAGATTTGCAGTCAACTCTTCCATATCTTGTAAACTCTCAGGATGGCCACATTTAACAGCTATTGTTGTGTGTGTGTTTGAGTGTGTGTGAGTGTGTGAGTGTGTGTGCATGTGTGTTTTATCCTATTTATATAAGCATCAAGTCACTGGATTTCAACAGAAGCAAACCACTTTGGCTTGGAGCTGTCTTATTTACTTGTTTTTGCTTGTAGGGGAGGCCCCTCTCTAAGTTAATTATGTTTGCTTTTCTAAGAGAATAACATGCTCTCAGTCTGGAATAATTAGGCAGTCTAATTAACCTTTAAAAAAATCGAAACATAGCTTTCTAGTGGCTATATCCCCTTCATTAGGTTACTTTGGCTCATCTTAACTGGCATAGTTAATATTGCTGATTTCCATATCTTTTCTCATGGTATTTAGCACCATAACTTGTAATGAAAACACATTTTAGAGTACACTGGAGATTGGCTTAATAAAACTGGTTATATCACAAACAGAGATCCTTACGATAGCTATGGCTCTATCTTCATATTTATTGCAAGACTCTTAAAGGTACAATTTAAAGTGGGAAAAGCTTTTTGGAGTAATCATTTTTCTAATAATTAGCTTAGGAATAATTTGGAAACTATCACTCACCGCACTTTAATAATGTAAAGTAAGCTATTTCTGGAAATGTTAATGGAAAGCAAACTCCTTAGAGATTGCAGAGTTAAAAGATCTGCAAGAATGGCTATTAATTGTGGCCCAAAGCCCTCTTTCTGTTATTAGGCATTGCAGTTATAAAGCAAGATAATGTAGCATTTAGAATTCATAGTACCTCTCCCATTCGACACAGAGATAATCTCAGCCAGCATGGAATTCAGGCATTGGTAAAAGCAGGCACATCACAAATGGAAGGACTTTTTTACTTATACCTTTGGGGTACCTGCATGCAATTTCCTTTGAGTTAATAAGGGAGTATGCAATAAATACTTGGAATTAAATTAGCAAATACACTATATTCAAACATTCCAGTATTAAAACAATTGAAATAACTATACTTTCCAGGACCTGTTTTTTCTTCTACGATATTAAAGGAAAGCACATATTTCATAGTATCACCACAGAAATACATAGAATGGGATCCATGTGAACTCTTTGATGTGCACCTGCCCACTTGTGACAACACTCAAGGGTTTTCAGCCTCAATCCATTGCTTTCCCCATTCACCTTCCCCCTCTGGTCCCATGCAATTATTCCCTCCTTGAATGGAGTTCTGAGGACTGCATTTGAGATGCATTTCAAATGTGCCCTGTAGGTCCTGTCTTTTTTCCCCGGGCACCTACTGCATATGCAAACTTGTGATTAGACATCATTTCCCAGAAATTGATGGATTCCCCAGCCATGGGCTTTCCCCCTTCTTTTGTTTTGCCTAGAAGCAGGGATACAATCTGCTTTCACAGGGTGTTTCTGACCTTGGTCTCTCTGCATCTTGGCTTTGACAGATCATCAGAATCACAGGTGATATCTAAAAGGGCTATTTTTATAAGTGCTTCCTGTCCTAAGTGGGGCTCCCTTGTTTCAGAGAAATGCATCAAGTAATCAGCTAGAGGTTTAATGATGTGCAGGAAACATATATTATGATTTAATAGAGAGCTTGTAGCAAACTTGGAATTTCCCTTCTAGCTGTGAAGGCAGAAAAGAGGAAGGGTCTGACAACAGCTTTCAGTCTGTTCTGCTTATCTACATCCCTGACTATTTGAAAACAAAAAACCTGTAAATCCTTCTTATGTACACACTTCTATCTGATATATGCCTTCCTAATGGGTGAACTTTTTTAAACGAGAGGGTTCCTTTGGAATCAACTACTATTTGTTCTTTCCTTCCTACACTTAGCTGCACCAAAGTTACAGTATCAACTAAAGATTTGTTATTGGAGAAAAGTTGTAATGTTTGCCAACAAGGGCATTACTTAATCTCATTGCAGACATGCCAGTGGCTGTACATGTGTAAAATTAAGTCAATTGGGCTGATGCCTGCCCGCCTGCCTATTTTTATCTTTAGACAACATTCCCCATCATACAACACGTTATGGCTGCTATCAAGGGCTTACTGTAATATACAAGACACTGGCAGTGTCCCTTTGATAGTTCTTCAAATACCCTGTTAGCAGGGATCAGAAAGTCAGATTTAATAGCTTACAAGATTTATCCCAAGCAAGTGAAATCTGACTGGAAAAAATTGTAATCTTGGCTGTGAAGAATAAACGTGTTACTGATGGACTCAGATTTTGCTGGGAAAAGAGACTTTGCAGTATCATGCTGGGAGCTGTTCCAGCATCTGCTGCAAAAGCACCTATCAGTGTGTAGTCTGTATTAGAATGAAGAGTGATTCAGGATAGAAATGGAAGGTGAAAAAGTGAAAACGTCAGTCCATCAATCACCATGAAGAAATGGCTAATCTGAGAGCCCTCCCAAACAATCATTTTTTGTTGTTTTAAAACAAATAGGTACGATCTTGATGTTGTTTGAATAAAAAAGAAAGCTATAGAGGGAGGAAACAAACCCTAAAAACCTCAGTTGTTGAGATCGTAGGTGCATGTTTACACATTCATCCATTTAGCACTACACCTATATTTTAGCACCTACTCTTTTCCAGGTGTCGAAGATCTCATAGTGAGTAAGACAGACAGGTCTCTGTTTTTGTGGAGTTTAGAATCTACTGAGGAAGAAAAACAATGAAGAACTGGATAAAAATAAATACATAATTTAAAGCCCTTAGTAGATGCTAATTAAATAATTGTTACCTAAAGAATTTGAGAAGATAAAATACTACTAAAAATTAAGACATTGATGTGATTGAAAAAAAATCTGAGGTAGAAGTGGGAAACAGATGATACTTGTAGGAACACTATATCTGCAGAGCAGAGAGCTGCTCTATGCAACCTTGATTCATTTCATGGGCATTTATGGAGCACCAACTATAACATGACAAAAAATTAAGGAAATTCTTATACTGCTGAAGAGTCCTTGATTAGCTCTTATTTCTTTTGAAATATCAAGAACTTTCCTCTAACAAGCCTGGAGGTATGTCCAAGCAAGTGCAGGTTGAGTATGGTTTGGTAGGGTTGAATGTAGGAAGAGAAGCTGGAAAAGTAAGATGAAGGCTAATGTTATTGTTCAAGTGAGAGATCATTAATCCTGAACTCAGGTAGAGGCAGCTTCAGTGACAGGTTGACAGATGTTAGATACAGGGGCTCCTGTGTTCTGACTGGGGGATGGGGTTCTGTAGTGCCCCATGCTCCAGCCTCTGGTTGAAGCCAGTATGGGTGTGGCAATACCTCAGTTAAAAGATGTTTAGGTGCATGCTATTATGACCTTGCCTTAAGCCCTTGTCGACAAGATTCAATGTGATTCTAACTGTTAATCAAGAGAATGTACAGCCCATTCACAGTACAGACCCATGGCATGAGTGGAATTTTTCAAAAGTAGCAGAACATCATACTAGGTAGCCTTCATGCACTCATTCTGGAATGAAAAATTAATAACCTCCTGGAATGATTCATTATGAGATTTGAGTAAAGAAAAGATAATTAAGTCTCCAAGTGATGGACTTGCTGATTCCTCTGATTCAGAATGACTAAGATCAGCCGGTTAAGGGCACAAGAAGGGCTCCCCACTCCCCGGAGGGGAAGTGCCACTGTGCATCTACCTGCCTGTTTGCTCAGTTAAGGATGTCTCTAGGGAGACTTGGAGGGAATGACCTCATCTGGCTCTTCACCCTAATATTTGTTCTACTTGGAACACTGAAGGTGGGAGTATTTTGTGACCACAGCGTTGCTCCAATGCACTGCAGCCTGGGTTTCCAGCAGCACAGGTGACCTCAGGTTTCCCCTAGAGCTTTCAATAACTCATCCTCTCTTTTCATTTCTCACATACCATGTCTCATTTGAATACTTTTCTATGCCTTTTAAAAAACTAAAATATAACCAAAGTAAGTTGAGAACTGTATAACCACAATGGCTATGATTCTGAAAACACACACACACACACACACACACAAAAGAATGGAAAGAGCAGAACGTCAAGAGTGATACTATTGAAAATAATCACCCATTATGTCTTGATTTCCTTCTTCTAGATTCTAACCCTTCTGGGTCAAGGATTTTTGTAAAGACTTGAACAACTTGACTACCTTTTATCTTGTAAATCCCAATGAGATGGTTCACTCTGAAGGGTGGGGTGATCCTTTGTGTGCTGTATTGTGAAGGAAGAGGAAAAGGCATTTTTTTCACTGAGAAGGTGTTTCACTGCTGTCTTTGGGCAATTTGTAGGAACAGATGAGGGGAATAGCACTCCCTTCCTCATTTCCCAGAAACTCTTATTTCCTTGAAGATGGGTCTGCTGATGCCACCCCTCTCTGCTCCAACAGACCAGACTCCCTCACTTTTCTAATCCATCTCCTCAGGGGTTGGCTGCATATTATGATGACTCCCTCCCCCCAGAGAAGTGTGGGGCTTAGAAGAAAAACATAGACATACCTGTATTAGTTTGCTATGGCTGCCATAACAAAGTACCACAGACTGGGTGGCTTAAACAACAGAGATGGATTTGCTCACAATTCTGTAGGCTTGGAATCAGAGATCAAAGTGTTGGTAGGGTTGGTTTCTTCTGAGACCTGTCTCAGGTCTTACAGATGGCTATCTTCTTCCTATGTCTTCACATGGTTTTCCCGCTGTGTTTGTGTCCAAATTTCTTCATGTTATAAAGAATCCAATGCAATAGTATTGGATTAGGGCCTATTCTAATGACCTCATTTTAACTTAATCAAATCATTTTTTTAATTAAAGTACAGTTCATTTACAATGTTATATTGTTTGGGGTGTACAACATCGTGATTCAATATTTTTATAGATTATACTCCATTTAAAATTATTATAGAATAATGGCTATATTACATTCTGCTGTACAAAATATCCTTGTAGCTTATCTATTTGATACATGGTAGTTTGTGTCTCTTAATCCCATACCCCTATTTCATTCCATTTTTAAACTGAGTTCTTTGGGGTTTTTTGATATCGAGTTGTATGAGCCATTTATAAAATTTAGATATTAACCCCTATTGGTCACGCAATTTGCAAATGTTTTCTCCCATTTAATAGGTTGTCTTTTTGTTTTGTCAATGGTTTCTTTTGCTGTGAAAAAGCTTTTAGTTTGATTAGGTCTCATTTGTTTATTTTTGCTTTTATTTTTAGATACAAAAAATATTGCTATGATTCATGTCAAAGAGTGCTCTGCCTATATTCTTTTCTAGGAGTTTTATGGTTTCAGGTCTTACATTTAGGTCTTTATTCCATTTTGAGTTTATTTTTCAAATGGTGTGAGGAAATCAGAAAATACCTCGAGACAAATTAAAATGAAAAGAAAACTTTCCAAAATCTGTGGGAAGCAGCAAAAGCAGTTCTAAGAGGGAAGTTTATAGCCACACAGGCCTACCTCAAGAAACAAGAAAAATATTAAATAAGCAACCTAAACTTTCATCTAAAGGAATTTAAAAAAGAAGAACAAAGCCAAATTCAGCAAAAGGAAGGAAATAATAAAGATCAGAGTTGAAATAAATACAATAGAGAAAAAAATACAATTGAAAAGATCAATGAAACCAAGATCTGGTTCTGTGAAAATATAAACAAAATTGGCTAAACTTTAGCAAGCCTCTCAAGAGGAAGAGAGAAGTCTCAAATAAACAAAATAAGAAATGAAAGAGAAGAAATAACAACTGACACCACAGAGATACAAAAAATCATAAGAGAATACTATAAACAGTTACATGCCAACAAATTGGACAACCTAGAAGAAATGGACAAATTTCTAGAAACATACAAGCTTCTCTGAATCAGGAAGAAATAGACAATTTGAACCAGCCAATCACTAGTAATAAAATTGAACTTGTAATTAAAAAGAAAAAAACTACTAGAAAACAAAAGTCCAGGACCAGATGGCTTCACAGGGGGATTCTACCAATCATGCAAAGAAGAGCTAATACCTATCCTTCTCAAACTATTCCAAAAATTTGAAGAGGATGCAGTACTCCCAAATTCATTCTACAAGGCCACTATTACCCTGATACCAAAACCAAACAAGGACTCTACAAAAAAAGAAAATCACAGGCCAATATCTCTGATGAATATAGATGCAAAATCCTCAACAAAATATTAGAAAATTGAATTCAACAATATATAAAAGGATCATACACAATGATCAAGTGGAATTTATTCCAGGGATTCACGGGTGGTTCAGTATTTGCAAATCAATCAATGTGATACACCACATTAAAAAAAGGGAGGATAAAAATCACACAATTATCTCAATGGATGCAGAAAAACTTTAGACAAAATTCAACATCTCTCCATGACAAAAACTCTCATCAAAGTTGGTATAGAGGGAACATATCTCAACATAATAAAGGCTAGTTATGACAAACTCACAGCTAACATCATACTTCAGTATGAAAACCTAAGGTTTTTCCTTTAAAATCAGGAACAAAACAAGGTTGCCCATTCTCACTATTTCTATTTAACATAGCATTGGAAGTCCTAGCCATAGACATCAGTCAAGAAAAAGAAATAAAAGGTATCCAAATTAGGAGGATAGAGGTAAAACTGTCATTATTTGCAGATGACATGCTATTATATAGAAAATCCTAAAGTCTCTACCAAAAAACTATTAGAGGTAATAAATGAATTCAGCAAGGTTGCAAGATACAAGATTAATATACAGAAATCTGTTGCTTTTCTACACACTAATAATGAATAATCAGAAAGAGAAATTAGGGAAACAATCCCATTTACAATCACTTTAAAAATAATAAAATACCTAGAAATGAACTTAACTAAGGAGGGGAAAGACCTATACTCTGAAAACTATAAAGCATTGATGAAAGAATTTGAAAGTGATACAAAGAAATGGAAAGATATTCTGTGTTCTTGGATTGGGAGAATTAATATTGTTAAAATTTCCATACTACCCAAAGCAATCTTCAGATTTCATGCAATCCCTATCAAAATACCCATGACATTTTTCACAGAACAAGAACAAATAATCTTAAAATTTATATGGAACCACAAAAAATTCCAAATTGCCTAAGCAACCTTGGAAAAAAGAACAAAGCTGAAGGCATCATGCTCTCTGACTTCAGACTATACTACAAAGCTACAGTAATTAAAACTGGCAAAAAACAGAAGCATAGGTCAATGGAACATGATAGAGAGCCCAGAAATAAACCCACACACCTATGGTCAATTAATCTATGACAAAGGAGGCAAGAATATTATGATGGAGAAAAGGCAGCCTCTTCAGTAAGCTGTGCTGGGAAAATTGGACAGCTACATGTGGAAAAATGAGATTAGAACATTTCCTCACACCATAAGCAAAATTAACCCACTCTTTAAAGACCCTGTCTCCAAATAAAGTCATATTCTGAGGTACTGGGGCTTAGAACTTAGACATAGGAATTAAGGGTACACAATTCAGCCTATACCAATACCTATTGATCCTCTCATTTTTTCCTTCTTTCCCAAGCATATGTGGATAGAAGGAATTGGAGTTGGTCCTTTAGGAGAATTATTGGGTCCTCACTTTTATTTTTGAGTCACAACTGACCACTGTACTTCTCTTTATACCAGGTCAGCAGTTTCTCTGAGGCTGAGCTTTCATCCCATGGCCTTGTCTAGGATGGAAGCTTCTCCTTTTGGAACTCCAAACTTTTGGCAGGTCTCTGGTACCCAATTAATGTTCAATATTACCTATTCTGGGCTTGCCCTTACACTCCCAGCCAACTTGGGCCCCTGCCTCTCATCTCTCATGGGCAAATCTTCCAAAATAGCAACCACCATCAAATACCGCCCATGTTGGTAGCCTTGGTTTTCTAGGAATTCTGTGAAGCCCACTCATCTAACTGAACCCTCTTGGATGAATTATTTTGTAAAGGGTTGGGGCTCTAGATCTACAGAAGTCTTCTTCAAAGGTTAATGTTTGCAGACAGAAAAATTCCCCCTACCTCCAGCCTCTTCCTTTGTCCCAGGGAGCAGCCTCTGACTTGTTATTTGGCTGCCAAAATCCAAGTTGTAAGGTGTAGGCTGAGAACTCAGAAAGTTGGAGAGGGGAGATCAAAAGATCTTTGTGTTTCAATAGGAACTTTTCCCCTACCCTTCTGCTTCTTTCTAGCCTCTCTGCTCTCCTTTGGTAAAGAAGCAAAGTGACTCTCACATGCATTTCCCTGTTGGTGAAGAAGAATGCATGGATGACTCCCTGCCTGTGTGAATCCAACGTCCTAGAGCTCTCTGGCAACCTGAAGAAGAGAAACTAACACAGAGTTATGTAGCTTAGGATCATTCACTTCCCCTTAGTGATCTTCAGTCTCCTCATTTATAAATAGAATGAATAATGCTTGCCTTCCCCAACTTGTTTTGAATCTCTGAATACTGTAAGTGAAAATCTTTGTAAACTACTACCCTAGGTTTTTAAGAAAAAAATTATGATTAAAACATCTGTAGCAATATGGTACAGGAAGAGGGTAAGGGCTGAAAGCAAAATGCTGAATTATTATCCCAAGAAATTTTTAGCACTGTAAGAAAGAAGCTGTAGTAATTACAAGGGCAGACAGATTTAATCAGGAGTTCCTACAAAAGCAATCAAGATCAAATGAACTATAATTATGGTAATCAGTTCATGAACTTTAATACCATGTTCCTAATTTCAAATATTATGAAGTCCTGTATAGTGAATCAATCTGTCATTGCAAAGATAATAAAATTTTCATGTCTGATGGCATATATTCTGTGTGACTGAAAATTTGTCATTCTTTTCATCAGGAGCCTCATTAGGGTCACCATTTAAAATTTTTAATTAAAGTGAATGAATTCTATAACTCTATCATCTCTATCTATCTTTATTTATTCATATAAACCTAAAATAATCAACTTAATGTAACTGGTTATATTAATACAACTCCCCTTTAAATTTTCCCTTAAAGGTTATTCCCCCCAAGAAGCCCTTCCTACCCCCAAATTAAGTTGGGTTTTCTGGTTATAAAGCCCCAGGGTGATCTGGAGTCTTCCTCTGTATCGTGTCCCAGTCTGTAGTTCTATTTTTTGTGTGTGGCTATTTGTTTAGTGTTTGTGCCCCACAGTCTAGACTGGAAGACTCAAGAGGGCAGAGAGTGTGACCCTGTAATCCACATGGCCCAGCACTTGGCATTTAGCATTAAATCCACAACCTTCCCCGTGGCCTATAAGGAGCTATGTATATTGGCCTCTGCTTTCTGTGTCGTCCCTCTTCCTGTTCCTCAAATTCTCTAGCATATTCCCTCTCCTATTCCACTTGATATTTTCTCTAGCTGGAACTCTCTTCCTCCACATTTTGCCTGGCTGTTTTCCATGCAAAATGTCATCCAAATGTCACTGCCTTAGCAAGGCTGTCTGTGATCTAACATAGCAAAATTAGAATTCCCCTTCCTCAGGCACGCTTAATCTCATTTCCTCCTTTTATTTTCTTTAGTACATTTTCATTGTATGAATTATCTATCTTAGGTACCTATCTATGTTCTTATGTATGTATTTGTGTTTATTACTTGTGTTACTTCTAAGATGTAAGATCTCTGAATGCAGAGCTCTACCTTATTTGATTTGTTTACTTCTGTATTATCAGGGACTACATGCCTGATATTAGTAGGCATCCAATAAATACCTGTTACATGGATAAATATATTATTAGCAGATGTTCAAGGGCATATTTTGGATGAATGAAATTATTAATAAGTGAATTTTATTATAACGAGTTTTTTCAGATAAGCTTTTTTCATTTACAACCCATGCTTTTTCATTTCATTAAAGTAGGGTTCTTCTAGAAACCAGTTTTGCTTTGGATGTTAACTTGTAAAAGCAAACAGGTCTTCTCAAGTAGATGTGAGCTCCACTCCAAAGTAGGTTAAGGATACTGATGCTACTGGGTCCAGGTGTTCCTCAGCTCCTTCTGGTTCCTGACCATGCATGAGGCTGACATGACTTCTAATTTCCTAACTGGAATTTGTCTCCAGAGTTCTGTCCTTGAGAAGAGTCTACTCTAAGCAATTGTCCATAGGATTCTCTTCACATAGCTTATTTGAGAGGAGAAGCAAAGATTAAAATCAATGACTTTGGGTCCACGTAATTGTTCCAAATGGATTCTGTGTGAAGGTGTTTCGTGTTGACCCTGAGCCATGCCCTTTGTGTTGCATTCCTCTTCTCTTCTAATATCTTGGGCCACTTGGTCCTCAGCTGAGGACATGGTCCTGCCTAGACTCTGGGACAAATCCTCTCTGGAATGGGTGGAGATTTAAAGAGCTGTAGCTCATCACTCTGGACTCCAGAACTGTTATATTTTCCACTTATATTTTCTTGACTTTGAGGTCAAGTCTTGTCATGGTATCTTAAAGGATTCCATTACTTTCTGTGTTTCCTGTTGACAATTCACCACTCAAACCCAGGGAAACTTCCTGAAGCTAGTGCTTTAACAGAGCCTCTCTTGATGTCCCTCCTGCACTGCATGCATCTCTTACTTGTTCCATAGATGCCTTTATTTATTCACATAACAGAACTTCCACAGTAAATTTTTAAAAATTATTGCCAGTAGTTTAACTTTTCTTTTATTTGGGCATTATTTCAATATCAGTGATATACATACATTACGCTTCTGAAAAATCCTTCTAAAATTCTTTAATATGACTTAAATTCCTATATTCACTTTATATGCATGTAGGCAGTATCTATCATAAATCAGGATTCAATGTTCTTTTTCTTTCTTTTCTTTTTAATAGCAGCTTTATTGAGATATAATTCTGTGGAGTAAGGAATTTGACCTCACTTAAAGAGAGATCTGAATTTTGTCCTGGGAGTGCTGGCACGCAGGTAGTTTCCAATCTCTTTTAATTTCCTGAGTGATAAGAGTATCTTTGTTATTCATGATGTGTAATTTGGATTATATCTGATTGTTTATGCTCAGGAGATGCTAAGTTACATTAAGGAGGTAAAACTTGGTCGTGCCAGAAAAACCATTCAAGTGATTAGAGAGTTTGGGCTTTGAGCTACCTGATATGAACCCCACCTTTGGGCAAGGAAAGAGGGATGGAAACTGAGTTCGACTATGTGGGCAATGATTCAATCAATCATGGCTACATAATTAAGCCTCAATTAAAGCTCTGGACACTAATGCATGGGTGAGCTTCCCCGTTTCACAATACTCCATGTATATTGTAACATATTGATGCTGGGAAGGTAACACACCCTTGAAGATGATGGAAACCTTACTTTTGGAAATTTCCCAGATTTCACCCTATGTGTCTCCTCCTCTGGCTGGTTTTAATTTGTATCCTTTCTTAAAATAAAACTGACTCTAATTACAGTGCTTTCTTGAATTCCATGAGTCATTATTGAAACAGAGGGTTGTTATTAGGAAACCCCCTAATTTGTAGACAGCTGGTGTGAAGTGAATGTGGCCCTGGGGACCTCCAAATCTGTATCTAGGGTGTGAAGTGAGGGCAGTCTTGTGGAGACTATTTCCTTAGACTGCATAAGTTGTCTGAATTCCTTGCAGATTCATATATCATAAACATTGCCTTTTTACAATAGATTAATCAGTGGTTTTTAGAATGTGCACAAAATCATGCCTGAATCACTGATATCTAATTCCAGAATATTTTAGCCATTCCTAAAAGGAAGCTTGCACCCATTAGCAGTTACTCACCATTCTCTCTTTCCTTCCGCCCCAACCTTTGGCAACCACTAATATATTTTCTGACTCTATGGAATTGCCTATTGTGGACATTTCATATGAATGGAATCATATAATATGTTGTTCTTTGTGACTAGCTTTTTCCATTTAGTGTAATGTTTTAAAAATTCATCTGTGCATGTATCAGAGCTTCACTCCTTTTTGTGGCTGAATAATATTCCATTTTGTGGATATACAGTGTTTTGTTAAGCCATTCATCAGCTGATGAACATTTAAGCTGTTTCAACTTTTGGTCTATTGTGTCTAGTGCTTCTATGAATATTCATCTGTAAGTTTTTGAGTGGGCATAGGTTTTTAGTTCTTTGGGGTATATGCCAAGAGTGGGTCATATGGTAATTCCATGTTTAACTTTTTCAGAAGTTGGCAAACAGTTTTTTTAAAAGTGACTGACTTGTTTTATATTTCCACCAGCAATGCATGAAGGTTCCAATTTCTCCACAATTTCACTAACATTTGTTATTATCTGCCTTTTTGATTGTAGCTATTTTATTGGGTATGAAATGGCATCTCATTGTAGTATAAGTATCTTTTTATATGTCTATTGGCCATGTGTATATCTTGTTTGGAGAAGTGGCTATTCAGATCTTTTGCCTATTGTCAATAGGGCATTTGTTTTTCTGTTGTTGAGTTATAGGAGTTATTTATATATTCTAGATACAAATCCTTTATCAGGTACATAATTTGAGATATATTCTCACATATATTCTCCTGTTGTGTGGGTTTTATTTTCACTCTTTTTATGGTGTCCACTGAAGTACAATTTAAAAAAAAATGATGAAACCCAACTATACATATAGTTGTTGTTGTCTGGACTTATGGAGTTTTCTTTACGAATTCATTGCCTAGGTCAATGTCATGAAGAGTTACTTCTATGTTTGCTTTTAAGAATCTTATACTTTCAGATATGGTATTTATATCTATGATCAATTTTGAGTTAAGTTTTTTATATGTAGCTCAGTATCATTCTTTTGCTTGTAGCTATCTAGCTGTCTCAGCACTATTTGTTAAAAGACTGTTCTTTACCCCACTGAATTGTCTTGGCAAAATTGTCAGAACTAAATTTTTCCTAAATAAATGTGAGGTTTTATTTCTGGACTCTCAATTCTGTTCCTTTGATCTATATGTTTACCTTATGCCACTACTACACTTGCTTGATTGTTCTAGCTTAGTAATAAGGTTTAAAATCTGTAAGTGTGAGTTTTCCAACTCTGCTTTTCTTTTTCAAGATTGTTTTGGCCATTTTGCACACCTTGAATTTCTGAATGAATTTTAGGATCAGCTTGTGCATTTCTGCAATGAAGCCATCTGTGATAGGGCTTACATTGAATCTGTACATACATATGAGGAGTACTGCCATCTTAATATTAAGTCTTTTGATTCATGAAAGTTTATTTAGATCTTCTCTAATTTCTTTCATTTATTTTGATCTTTCCATTTGTTTAAATCTTCTCTAATTTCTTCCAACTATATTTTGTAATCTTCAGAGTATGAGTCTTACACTTCTTGGGCAAATTTATTTCTAAGCATTTTTTTATAATATTTTAAATATAATTTTCTTAATTTTATTTTTAGAGTGTTTATTGTTTAGTTTACAGAAATATAACTGAGTTTTGTATTTTGCTCTTGTATTAACAGTGAATTCTAATGGCATGTTTTATTGTTTGGAAACCCCACCTAGACCACAAACACTTTGACAGCAGAGAATCTTTCTTGTTTGTGATATACATTTAAAACCTGGTATAGCAACTAGGATATAGTTGGCACTATAAAAAAGCGGTAAATATTGAATGAACAAATCTTTATTGAATCCCTCTATCTTTATAGCCTCCTGCAAGAGCCTGAGGGGAATATAAAAAAAAGTATGAAAGCCTAACTTCTCTCTTAAAAGTCCTAAAACTTGTTTAAAGTTATATTTTGCTTAGGACAAACACTGAATAATATTATGAAGCCTACCTTATTCCTTTTTATAACTCATTCCTCCTAATGCCATTTTCCCCCTTCTGGATTGCATTTGTTACCTTTCCTGAGTAATTAATAACTTCATGCTACTTAAGTTTTCTGGTTCTAGGTGTTCACCCACTGACATTAGAAAACTATTTTCCTGATTTGCTACCAGTCTTGGTATCATTTGAATTTTTAAATTGAAAGAACTAAAAGGGCAGTGTTTATCCCCAAAAGTTGAGAGTGTGAATTTCAAATCTAATCGTCCACAAATATTGAATGTAATGTTAGGTATGTTTGCACTTCAGCCAAGGGTGTATTTTTTTTTATAGGGAGGCTATCATTTTTGGAATTATGCAGTATAATAAACTCTCTGTTTTACTTATAAACATGAATGCTACCAAATCTAATTGTCCTTGGTAGAACTGTCATTCCAAACCTACCCAGAGCCAATGCAATGAGGGATTATGTTGACCTGCTCTCAGCATCATGTTGAAAACTTCTCATTAGTGTCAAATTTGTCTCCATAAATATATATAGTTTTAATGCTTTTAGATGTATGCCTTATAGATGTTTCCAATGAAACATTTGGTAAATTTGTTCTATGGAGATAAAATCTTAATACCTTTCTGTGAAAATCTGAAGAAAAAACATGAAAGGTAAAGCCATCTTAATTAATTTTATTTTTATTTTTTAGTAAAAAGCTGATCATTAGCTTCATTTGATCTTTCATATAGTCTAGAATTATTAGGACTAATTTTCAATTTTCCTTTTCTAGTCTGAGTATCAAAACGTTAATCCAAATGCAACATAATTTGCCATAGAAAATAAAGTCAGTGCATTAATCCAAATTGGACAAATTTTTATTTTATGGGGGTCACAGAGAGGACTGAGGACTAGTAAATATAAGAGCCCTCTGAGAATTACAATGGCAAAAATCTACATATCATAAATGAGGAGATGTGTAATACTATGAGTGAATATGTGCTGAAAGGATGTGGGAATATCTAAAATTGTAATTAAGGCTTTCTGGAAGTCATCTCAGGGAGGCAGTGTGGAATGGAAGTAAATGTAATTCAGCCATCTGAAATATCATTACTTGTGCTTTCACTATTTGGAGAAAGCCCATGGAAAATAGATGGTTTAGTCATGAAAGTGTAAAATAAGAGTACCAGTTCTTGAACAGCTTTATGTATATACCATTAGATAGCTGGTCTTGGCTAAGTAGACTTATGGCTCATGTTCTCCTTGGTCAAATTATTCCTACAATATATTAGAATTCCTCAAGCCTTCTTACCTGAGAAGCAATTCTTGAGATCAGTGGACATTCCTTGTTTTAATTTCCTATTTACCAGGTAACAGTGATTTTCCATTTAGTATTTTCTTCTTGTAATAAAAGTGTGTTTGTGAGTCCTATCTGAGAATGGCAGTGTTCCCAACTTAAACTAATATGTTGGAATTCTGTTTAAATATGACCTTGTTCCTGAGAGACCGAGACACTCTTAGTGTTCCAACAAAGTCTTTCTGATCTTTAGATTTTGGACAGTGGGAAGATTACTCTGAGCAGCTGTCTGGCCTTTGTTAGGTGACATTTGATTTCATTTCATTCACCTGAGATATATATCAAAGCACAAGACACTGCTAAGAAAAAAAATGGGCAGCTAGGCAAGTTTGTTTTCTGTACGTCTAATGTATCAGTTCTGTGCCCAGTTCCTTAATCTCAGTTTCTTTTCCTCACCTAAAAATGCATCTCTTAAGTGGTTCTTGTCAATGTGTAAATGACTGATAGCATCATCCAGTGCCATCTTGCCATCTTCATGCTTTTATGCTCTAGATTGGAGTGACTGATGTTGGAAATTTACACTTCACTAAGCTATGCACACTGTGGTAGACACTTTAGGTGTGCAACCATGTCCATTCTGATTTGTCTTCCGGTGCATGGGATGGTGATGTTTCTCTGATCTCCTTTGCCTTGGAGTCTTGTGATGAGTTCCGATAACGTGCTATGAGTAGATAGTGTGTGTTCCTTTTGATTCAAAACAGTTTGTGCTGGGGCAAGATCTCCCAAAACTCTCTATCCCTTCTGGGGCAACAAGGGAAATTTCATCTTTGTCTCTCTGATAAAAAATGACAGTCCCTCCAACAGCCTGAATCCCTGAAAGACTCAGGAGTAGAGGCCCCCACTGGGTTTGTATATGCACCATTTTGGGATATGAACCATGATAAGAAGTTGACCATTCTGGTGGAAATAACTGCCACAGAGCAGAATAAGGGAAAAAGAATGAAAAGAATGGAGGACAGTCTCAGAGATCTATGGGAAAACATTAAGCACACCAACGTTCGAATTAGAGGCATCCCAGAAGAAGAAGAAAAATAGAAAGGGTCTGAGAAAATATTTGAAGAGATTATAGTTGAAAACTTACCAATATGGGAAAGGAAATAGTCAATCAAGTCCAGGAAACACAGACAGTCCCATACTGGATAAACCAAGGAGAAACATGTGAAGACACATATTAATCAAACTAACAAAAATTAAACACAAAGAAGAAATATTAAAAGCAGCAAGGGAAAACAACAAATAACATAGAAGGGAATCCCCATAAAGTTAACAGCTGACCTATCAGCAGAAGCTCTACAGGCCAGAAGGGAATGGCAAGATAAATTTAAAGTGATGAAAGGATAAAACCTACAACCAAGATTACTCTACCCAGCAAGGATCTCATTCAGATTTGACAGAAAAATCAGAAACTTTACAGAGAAGCAAAAGTTAAGAGAATTCAGCACCACCAAATCACCTTTACAACAAATGCCAAAGGAACTTCTCTAGGCAGGAAACACAAGAGAAAGAAAAGACCTACATTAACAAACCCAAAACAATTAAGAAAATGGTAATAGGAGCATACATATCTATAATTACCTTAAATGTAAATGGATTAAATGCCCCAACCAAAAGACACAGACTGACTGGATGGTTACAAAAACAAGACCTGTATATATGCTGTGTACCGGAGACCCATTTCAGACCTAGGGACACGTACAGACTGAAAGTGAGGGGATGGAAAAAGATAATCCATGCAAATGGAAACCAAAAGAAAGCTGGAGTAGCAATACTCATCAGACAAAATAGACCTTAAAATAAGGACTATTACAAGAGACAAGGAAGGACAGTACATAATGATCAAGAGATCAATCCAAGAAGAAGATATAACAATTATAAATATCCATGGACCCAACATAGGAGGACCTTAATACATAAGGAAAATGCTAACAACCATAAAAGGGGATATCAACAGTAACACAATAATAGTGGGAAACTTTAACGGCCCACTTACACAAATGGACAAATCACCCAAACAGAAAATAAATAAGGAAACACAAGCTTTAAATGACACATTAGACAAGATGGATTTAATTGATATTTATAGGACATTCCATCCAAAAACAACAGAATACACTTTCTTCTCAAGTGCACACAGAACGTTCTACAGGATAGGTCACATCAAGCCTTGGTAAATTTAAGAAAATTGAAATTGTATCAAGATCTTCTCTGACCACAACACTATGAGATTAGAGGTCAATTACAGGAAAAATACTGTAAAAAATACAGACACATGGAGGCTAAACAATATGGTATTAAACAACCAAGAGATCACTAAAGAAATCAAAGAGGAAATCAAAAATTACCTAGAAACATAACAGTGAAAACACGATGACCCAAAACCTATAGGATGCAGCAAAGCAGTTCTAAGAGGGAAGTTTATAGCAATACAATCCTACCTCAAGAAACAAGAACCATCTCAAATAAACAACCTAATCTTACACCTAAAGTGATTAGAGAAAAGAAGAACAAAAAAACCCTAAAGTTAGCTGAAGGAAAAAAAATCATAAAAATCACATCAAAAATAAATGAAAAATAAATGAAGGAAACAATAGCAAAGATCAATAAAACTAAAAGCTGGTTCTTTGGGAGAAGACTCAAATCAACAGAATTAGAAATGAAAAAGGAAAAGTAACAACTGACACTGCAGAAATACAAAGGATCATGAGAGACTACTACAAGCAACTATATGCCAATAAAATGGACAACCTGGAAGAAATGGACAAATTCTTAGAAAAGGACAACCTTCCAAGACTGAACCAGGAAGAAATAGAAAATATGAACAGACCAATCACAAGCACTGAAATTGAAACTGTGATTAAAAATCTTCCAACAAACAAAAGTCCAGGACCAGATGGCTTCACAGGTGAATTCTATCAAACATTTAGAGAAGAGCTAACACCTATCCTTCTCAAACTCTTCCAAAATATAGCAGAGGGAGGAACACTCTCAAACTCATTCTACGAGGCCAACATCACCCTGATACCAAAACCAGACAAAGAAAATTAAAGGCCAATATCACTGATGGGCATAGATGCAAAAATCCTCAACAAAATGTTAGCAAACAGAATCCAACAGCACATTAAAAGGATCATACACCATGATCAAGTGGGGTTTATCCCAGGAATGCAAGGATTCTTCAATATATGCAAATCAATCAATGTGATACACCATATTAACAAACTGAAGGAAAAAACAATATGAAAATCTCAGTAGATGCAGAAAAAGCTTATGACAAATTTCAACACCCATTTATGATAAAAACTCTCCAGAAAGTGGGCAAAGAAGGAACCTACCTCAACATAATAAAAGCCATATATGACAAACCCAGAGCCAACATTATTCTCAATGGTGAAAAACTGAAAGCATTTCCTCTAAGATCAGGAACAAAACAAGGGTGTCCACTCTCAGCATTATTATTCAACATCGTTTTGGAAGTTTCAGCCACAGCAATCAGAGAAGAAAAATAAATAAAAGGAAAACAAATTGGAAAAGAAGTAAAACTGTCACTGTTTGCAGATGACATGATACTATACATTGAAAATCCTAAAGATGTTACCAGAAAACTACTAGAGCTAATCAATGAATTTGGTAAAGTAGCATGATACAAAATTAATGCACAGAAATGTCTTGCATTCCTATACACTAACAACAAAAAAAAATCATAAAAAAAATTAAGGAAACATTCCCATTTACCACTGCAACAAAAAGAATAAAATACCTAGGAATAAACCTAAGGAGGCAAAAGACCTGTATGCAGAAAACTATAAGACACTGATGAAAGAAATCAAAGACGATACAAACAGATGGAAAGATATACCATGTTCTTGGATTGGCAGAATCAACATTGTGAAAATGACTATACTACCCAAAGCAATCTACAGATTCAATGCAATCTCTATCAAATTACCAATGACATTTTTCACAGAAGTAGAGCAAAAAATTTCACAATTTGTATGGAAACACAAAAGACCCCGAATAGCCAAAGCAATCTTGAGAAAGAAAAACAGAGAAGGAGGAATCAGGCTCCCAGATTTCAGACTATACTACGAAGCAACAGTAATCAAGACAGTATTGTACTGGCAAAAAAAAAAAAATATATATATATATATATATATATATGTATATATATATACATATGTATATCAATGAAACAGGATAGAAAGCCCAGAGACACCCATGCACATATGGTCACCTTATCTTTGACAAAGAAAACAAGAATATATCATGGAGAAAAGACAGCCTCTTCAACAAGTGGAGCTGGGAAAACTGGACAGCTACATGTAAAAGAATGAAATTAGAACACTTCCTAACACCATACACAAAAATAAACTCAAAATGGATTGAAGACCTAAATGTAAGGCCAGACAATATAAAACTCTTATAGAAAAACATAGGCAGAACACTCTGTGACATAAATAACAGCAAGATCTTTTTCACCCACCTCCTAGAGTAATGAAAATGAAATCAGAAATAAACAAATGGGACCTAATGAAACTTAAAAACTTTTGCACAGCAAAGGGACCTAATGAAACTTAAAACATTTTGCACAGCAAAGGAAACCATAAACAAGACGAAAAGACAAACCTCAGAATGGGAGAAAATATTTGCAAATGAAGCAACTGACAAAGGATTAATCCCCCAAATATACAAACAGTTCATGCAGCTCAATATCAAGAAAACAAACAACCCCATCCAAAAATGGACAGAAGACCTAAATAGGCATTTCACCAAGATGACATACAGATGCTTAACAAACACATGAAAAGGTGCTGAAAATCACAAATTATTAGAGAAATGCAAATCAAAAGCACAAGGATGTATCCACCTCACACTAGTCAGAATGGGCATCATCAAAACATCTACAAACAATAAATGCTGGAGAAGGTGTGGAGAAAAGGGAATGCTCTTGCACTGTTGGTGGGAATGTAAATTGATACAGCCACTATGGAGATTCCTTAGAAAACTGAAAATAGTGCTACCATATGATCCAGCAATACCACTCCTGGGCATATATCCAGAGAAAACCATAATTCAAAAAGATACATGTACCAGAATGTTCTTTCCTGCTCTATTTACAGTAGCCAGAACATGGAAGCAACCTAGGTGTCCATCGACAGATGAATGGATAAAGAAGATGTGGTACATATATACAATGGAATGTTGCTCAGCCATAAAAAGGAACGAAATTGAGTTATTTGTGTTGAGGTGGATGGACCTAGAGTCTGTCATACAGAGTGAAGTAAGTCAGAAAGAGAAAAACAAATATTGTACGCTAACGCATATATATGGAATCTAAAAAAAAACTGTACTGATAAACCTAGTGGAAGGGCAGGAATAAAGACGCAGACATAGAGAATGGACTTGAGGACATTGGGGGAGGGGGAACCTGGGATGAAGTGAGAGAGTAGCACTGACATATGTAAAATGGATGGCTAGTGGGAAGCTGCTGCATAGCACAGGGAGATCAGCTTGATGCTTTGTGATGACCTAGAGGGGTGGGATAGGGAGAGTGGGAGGGAGTCTCAAGAGGGAAGGGATATGGGGATATATGTATACTTATAGCTGATTCACTTTGTTGTATAGCAGAAACTAACACAACATTTTAAAGCAATTATACTCCAATAAAGATATATAAAAAAAAGAAATTGACCATTCTTGCATTATTTACTACTGAAAATTCAGTTTATCTGTTATCACAGCATGATTTGGCTTAGTATGGTATAATAGTAATATAACTTGAGCCAGATAGGTAATTATAAATTATTTAGCAGCCATATATTAAACGGTAAAGGTAAATAGGTGAAATTAATAATGTATGTTATTCAACCTCACATATCCAAAAATATTATAAATTAAACATGTCATTAATGTAAAAAATCACTAATGAGATACCTTACATTCTTTTTTTCAGGCTGAGTCTGAAAGCAGATGTGTATTTAGCTGTAGCTCATCTCAATTTGAACCAACTATATTTCAAGTGCTCAAATTCCATAGGTTGCTGTTGGATAAAACAGATCTATACCATCTTGACTAAATATATAAATTATATAAGCATAAATTTATAAATCAATTATGACTCAGGGTCCTGAAATTATTATTTTCACAAAATTAAATGATGCTTTCTTTCATCATCTTTTATTTCTGGACATCTCTCTTTGCCCTGTATTTCTTCCCAGTTTCCTGGGAACTCTAAGTTTGCTTTTGCTGTGTTAATCACAAACCCTGGCTCTTCCAGGGCTTCTTGAGTTGCACAGCACACTATGATGTGAACATATACAGAACACTTTGCTGGGTGCATAAAGGTAGCCACAGGGTTATGGAGTTCTACACACTGGCATATTGAGCTGTTTACTCTGCGGGGAAGGCAGCTAAGTAATAATATCCAATTCATGCAGGCACATCCCAGGGTATTGATACTTCATCCATCTATTCTCTGGAGGTCAAAAGAAGGGAGAAAATATAAAGAGACTCAAATACCTGAAACAATACTTTCAATTTAGTTTAATATGTGTGTCTTAATTCAGATTCCCCCAGAAGCAGAACCTGAGATAGGATTTAAGTACAGATAATTTATCTGGGCTGTGCAGAGAGTGGAGGGAGTTACACAGGGAAGGGAAGGCAGGAAATAGAGTGTGCCCTATTAAGCCAGCTGCCACCATGGGGGATTAGTATTTGATCCTGAAAGCAAAGTCTGGGAAATGGTACAGAATACAAGGCATGAAATTAACCCAGCTGAGGGGCAAGCAGGCTGGGGAATTTATACACTAATTCTTGAGTCATTGGTTTTGGGTGCTCCCGTGGGATGTCAGTTCCCTGACACTCCTGGCCTTCTAGATGCCAAAAATCACATCCAGACAAAGAAAATGGTAGGTTCAATGGATATGGGGGAGACATTGGCAGGGACAGCCTAGATAAGACTTTCCTTTCAACATTGGATGAAATCATAGAATTATAGTGTCAGATTTGACTAATCTAGCCGAGGAAGAGAGTTTCAGAGGACAGATTTAATGCAGTGTCACAAATTTAAGTTATAAGAGGGAGAATTTTTAGTGTAACTGCTACTCTTCAGTGAGGAAATTGAGGCCTTAGAAATGCACACAGCCTGAGGTCACACACTCAAGGAAAAGAAAAACACAAGACATCACTAAAAATTTTTCAAGCCATGAAGATATAAGGAGGGGCTGACCACCGCTCCTGGGCATCATGGTGGAATGGCACCTTGATAGATGTCCTCCATACTCTAGAGAAGCTACACAGAGTCAAGTAGACTCCAGAACCTGACTCACATTATGGATAAGGCATCTACCTAAAAGGATACCCGAAGGACATCCTATAATTTGCAAAGGACATTTCCTCCTTGATGAAGTTTATAGCTTCATTCTAATGAGTCATTTTTCCCCTGAAAAAACGCCATGATTAGATTAGCACCTTGACTTTGTAGATTGAGAATTGAGGAACACCCTAGTCTTAGCATAAAACACTCAGAAACTACCTTTCTGGGGAGGGACACTCTGATTATGGCCAAACTCATGCATTTTATTTTTCAGACTTTATATGAAATATTGAAAGCATGATAATTAATCTCCATGTTCTCAAAGTCTGAAAGTATATCTCATTGGGGAATTATAGTTACTTATATAAGGTATTGGAATATGTTGAAGTCATTCATTAAGAAATATTTACTACGAAAATCTTATATGCCAGGTATTGAGCTAGGTGCTTGAGAACAAGGTAGATGTGAGCCTTGAGCTGATGGGGAACAGAGATGAATCAAAAAGAAATTACAATATAGTGTGACATATGTGATGACAGGGCAACAGCAATACCGCTTGGGAACTCAGAGTTTCTCTCCCTGTGTTGTTGACCATCTCATGGCTGAATTGGATGAGGATTTTACTGGCCTTATCCTGCAGAAAAAAGAGAAATATCCTTAATTATCGAAGGCTGATGACTTAACAAGTAACTATGAGTTGCGTTTTAAAAGTCCAAGATTGCTGAACAGTTCTTGCTCTGGCACTGGATTCTGTTTGTTCAGGTGGCCCAAAACATTCTAAGAGGCTAAGTCTCTAGAAGAAGAGTGTTCCAGTGGTTGCAACTCTGTGTCATGTTTCAATAGAACAGGATTAAGAGAAAATAATGTAAACATATTTTAAAGATAAACATGCTAGACAAAGATTTCTCTAGTTAGTTTGGGGTATAGGGTCTATATTATCTCTACACCTGAGAGTCAGGCTGGGCAGGTCTGATGGGCTTGTGGGGCAGTCCTACCAGGAATCTGCTTCTATGAGAGTCTCATAGTTAAGTACTTATTTCAAGGAAAGTAAAGGTCAGGCACAGCCTTACAGCTGGAGGGGAGAAGCAGAGCGATGTCAGGGATGAGTGATGAATAACACTTGAGTTAGAATCCAACTCAGCCACCAAGGAAGGACTCTTGTCTTTGTCCTAAGGTGAAAGAAGTTTAAAATAAAAACTGACAATGCTATTCCATCAAAAATATGTCAGGGCAAGCCAATACTGTTGTATCAGAGTAAGAAGAGAAAAAATAAAGATTTTCCTCTAGACCACTACACAGCTTGGGCACCATGGAGGTCTGATGTACTGGGGAGGTGCTAGGTGGGAGGGGATGGAAGTGGCAGCTGCCTCCAATGGAATTCTGAAACATGTGATGGAAGATGGCAGAAATTTCTTAGCACTAGTGTCCAAAGCTCATAGCAGTGGCAGTGTCTGGCAAGTGTAGCAGACCCAACCAATGGTAGTGTCCAGTGGATGACAGCAGCTGTGGTACTTTGCAGAGATATGATTTCCCCAGGGATTTGGCAGTGATGTTCCATGGATGCTGATGGGCATGTTTATAAGCACATGGGAGACATCCTCTAGGGATGCCTAGAAACCCTTGGTGGCCAAGTGGAGGCTTTACAGGGAATAGGTTTCCTTGGATGAGCAGGAAGAAGCAAGAACCAGTGAAGTATGGATTGGAAACCAATTCCTATTTGTATTCTCAGGTGGATGGACTTACAGGAAACTCCAGGTAACTTTCCTCCTTCTCCCTCAACTCTCTTAAAATTATTATTATATTTTAGTATTACTATTTCCATCACACAAGAAGCTTTTAATTGTTAGTACAGTCCTATAGATATAGGAGAAGTTTTTACTTTTATTTATTTGTAATGTCAAGATGGTAGTTTTGGAAACATAAAAAATAAGTGACACTCACTTTGAAAGAAAACTCTGTCACCTATATCCCTATTTTTCTTACTGTCTTGTATTCACATTCCAGGGTAGTGTTACAGTTTGACTTAGTAGAAAATGATGACAGTTGTTGAGTGCCTACAGAGAGTCTTGGGTAAATTACTGATAAGTCTGTTTTAGTTTCCTTATATTCATCATATTCTTGTAAAGACATCTCTTGACATTGCAGGAGAGAGCTAAAGGATCTTCACATAGTTGTAATTTCCTCCCCAGGGCTTTTCGATCCTATAACATTCCATCTTCCTCTCCACCAGAGTTCTTTATTAAATTTGATATTTTCTGCCCATCTCTTTATCCACAATTTATTGTTTGATTCCCTGACCCCACTATTGAGAGTTCCAGATAGAGATTGCTCTTTCATCTTTGAACTGGGAACTTTCTTTCATCTCATAATTATAGTGTTTAACTCCTTTTGATTACCTTTGCCTAAAACATTTGGTAGAAGTGTGACATAAGTGGCTAGGCACTTTAGCCATCTCCACTAGAAAGTGAAAATAACCACATCTGTCTATTGAATTCAGGAGGGACAGATGTGGGTCCCAGTAGGTGTGAGTGTATGAAAGCATTAAAATGCCAGCATAACTGAATTTCCCTGTCTTGTGACTGCTCTGAATCCTTGTAGTGGAAAGAGCTACAAAATACAAAATCTTGTGACAGCATAAGAAATTTAGAAATTTTCCAGAGAAAAAAAAGAGTTCATTTAGCTTGAAAATTATTAATAATTTATTACAGAAGGTCTGATTATAATAGTGAGTGAAAAATTACAAAATAAACAGCTCTTTCAAAGCCCTGAGAGTAAGCATGAGATTTTTTTCTTTCTGCTGAGTGACTGAAATTAGACATTCAAATCACTCTTCTCCACATTCATTATGTGGGGTTTGAATAGATTCATATAAACCTAACCTGCTGTGTTCTTCTCTTGCTAGTCTCTTCCAGCACCAGTGGAATATTAATGACTGTGGAACCACAACACTTTCCATAACCTCTGCTATTTACTCTGACAAAATTAGGTACAGTCTGCATTTAACTGCTCAGCATTGGACTTCAGCAGGAAAAAATTCAATTTTGTAAAATAACAAAATTGGGTAACTGCATGCATAATCAATGCATATTTTGTCCATTCAGCGGCAGTCTTAAGGGCCAATCATTATTCCTTTCACTGCCTAAAAAAATGTTACTTTTTTTTTTAACATCTTTATTGGAGTATAATTGTTTTACAATGGTGTGTTAGTTTCTGCTGTATAACAAAATGAATCAGCTGTACATATACCTATATCCCCATATCTCCTCCCTCTTGCATCTCCCTCCCACCCTCTCTATCCCACCCCTCTAGGTGGTCACAAAGCACTGAGCTGATCTCCCTGTGCTATGCGGCTGCTTCCCACTAGCTATCTATTTTACATTTGGTAGTATTTATTAGTCCATGCCACTCTCTCACTTTGTCCCAGCTTACCCTTCCCCCTCCCCATGTCCTCAAGTTCATTCTCTACTTCTGCATCTTTATTCCTGTCTTGGCCCTAGGTTCTTCAGAACCATCTTTTTTTTAGATTCCATATATATGTGTTAGCATATGGTATTTGTTTCTCTCTTTCGGACTTACTTCACTCTGTATGACAGACTCTAAGTCCATCCACCTCACTACAAATAACTCAATTTTGTTTCTCTGCATGGCTGAGTAATATTCCATTGTATATATGTGCCCCATCTTCTTTATCCATTCCTCTGTCAATGGACCCTTAGGTGCTTCCGTGTCCTGGCTATTGTAAATAGAGCTGCAATGAACATTGTGGTACATGATTCTTTTTGAATTATGGCTTTGTCAGGGTATATACCCAGTAGAAGGATTGCTGGGTCATATGGTAGTTCTTTTTTTAGTTTTTTAAGGAACCTCCACACTGTTCTTCATAGTGGCTGCATCAATTTACAAGGAATGTTACACTTTTAAGGTCACTGTCCTCATAGCCTTAATTAACAGCAAGAAAAAAATGAATTGAACTTTAGACATTTCTTTTTTTGGTTTTAAGATCACCTTTTTTTTTTTTTTTTTTTGCATTTAACATTAAGGTCACAGATTTTTGAGGCCAAGGCAGGGTTTTCCTTGGATATTTTTCTTGGACCACTTCTCTAGATGAAGTTTGCATTCTTGTAAAATGTGGCGTATTTTCTTTCTGTCAGAAAAAAATTATGTAACTGTCTTATTGTCCAGGGCTGAGAATGAAATCAAGACACGCTGATGACAAAGGACAACTTATTTTTGACACTAGAATGAACATCTATACAGTAATAAGGTGATCATTATCCATAGGGGCCCCAGCTGGTTCCTTACAGGCATTAATGTGGTAAGGGAAATACGGGCAGAGAAACTTTGCTTCAGGCTCGCAGATGTTGGTGTAACCCGATGTGGCCGTTTGTTCTTCCAAATTAAGACATTATTTTAGCTCTAGCCCTCCAGATCTAATACTATAGCATTAATCCCACAATCTTTTTTTCTATTTATTTTTTTACCCTTCTTCATTCTGTCCTTCTTTAAATGCTCTCAAAACTAGTCGTCCATACACAGGATTCCTCTCTAAAGTCAGGAAGTGGGCCCTGAAAATCATGATTTTCAATGTGGCTCATTCTGGGTCTCCTTTGCAGGCAAAACCACACACAATATTTCAGCTAAGGAATTTTTTAAGACCTAAAGTTTGTGAACCATGGGAGGAAGGATGAAGGGCAGTTAAGGGGGCCAACAGGGAAAATGGAGGAAGAGCTAGCTCTTTCTTTCTCCTGACTTCCTCAGCTTGATATTTAGGGACATGGGGTCAGCGAGAATACTGAGACCAATTCTACCAAGTTAGGAAAAAGGGAGACTCAGCGTCTCCTTCCTTGCCTCCCTTACTCTTACCTCAGTCCTGTGTCTGTTCTGTGCATATGACTTGTAGGGAATATTCTGTTCCAAGAGTGTGCTCTGTATCCCCCCCAAAATTTGAAAATCACTGAAGAGACCTAAAGTGCTTTATTTTATAGAAGTGCATTCTGCAGCTCAGAAATGGTAGATGGCGCACTCAGTGGAAAGGAAGGCAGAGTGGAACCTAGCTCTTGAGTTTTCTTTCTTCTTCTTTTCTTTCTTTTTTTTTAACTGAGGTAGAGTTGATTTACAATATTATATGTTTCAGCCGCACAACATAGTGATTCAGAATTTTTTAAGATTATATTCCATTTACAGTTATTATAAAATATTGGCTTTATTCCCTTCTTGAGTCTTATTTCCATACTCCAGTTGTACACTTACGTGTCTACAGGGGCCACCCCCCTCAAAGTCAGTATAGGAGGCAGCCAAAGACAGTTATATTCACAATCAGAAGATAGGCAGTTGGCTTTACGTCTTCTTACTTTTGTTTAAAGAGTACACAGCTTGGCAAAAATGAACTGTAGATAACATAAAACTTGGGTATCCTCAGCTGTCGGACAGTTCTTTCATTTCAAAGTTTATCGATTCAAATCCCTGTAAAATTACATCCACCCCCAGCCTCCTTGAACTGCTAACTCTGTCCAAGAAGGAATCTATGTTTGCATCTGACTACATTCTCCTCCTGCCCCCAATGCCCACAGTGTTAAGCAAGAAACACAAAACACATGGATGCTCATGAATAATTCAAGCCCCTGAGAGAAGGCTATTCGATACTGACCCAACACCAACCTTTCCTATCGATCTGCATATTTTAAACTAACCCTGGGAAAGTCAAGCTCCTTCAGACATGCGAATACAAGGCAGTTCTGATTTGCAAGCCTAAAAGGTCTTTAAGAAGGAAAATCAGTTCAAACCCAAAGTGACATTTCAGTTTTATTAAGTCAGTTTTGTCTGGCCTGCATTATTTAATAGGGTGTATCTATTATGACCTTTGAAGAGTTAAATCTCATGAACAGTGGGGCAGAATGCTATCTATTATAATTTCAACTTTAATGACTGGAGATGCCGAATTCATTATTCTGCTGAAAGTAAGTTCTGAAATGGTTTTCATTTCATTTCATCCATCAGAATGGAGCATGCCTCAGAAGATTTAATTGACCTCATTTCAGTTTGTGACCCATTTGTTTAAACATTTATAATTGATACCCAAAAGGAACAATACTCAGGGCCATACTGACCAGCCCTGATTTCCAGGTAGAAGAGAGAATCTTCAGATATGAAAGGTGGAGCAATACCCAAAGACAGTAAGCTAAAAATCTCATGAAAACATGAACTGTCTCAAGCAAAGCCAAAGCTGTCCTTTCAAGACTGTTACATTAAAGGTCCAACAGCTGTGATTCGACATTCACCAGCATTAGGGATCAAATGTAAGGCACTG
This sequence comes from Pseudorca crassidens, assembly GCF_039906515.1. Classification (NCBI taxonomy): domain Eukaryota; kingdom Metazoa; phylum Chordata; class Mammalia; order Artiodactyla; family Delphinidae; genus Pseudorca; species Pseudorca crassidens. The sequence continues at coordinate 138,005,002 of NC_090296.1, read as the reverse complement.
TAATCCCTGGAAAAATTCAAACTCCAAACTCAGTTTTGGGGTTCAATTTATGACTAACAATTTGATGGTTTACTTTTCTCCCCACAGATATTATTAGTTGCTTGATTGGTTTATTCAAATACGGAGTTTATTCTGCTGTAAGAGAGACAGTGCCATTTTCCTCACTTGTAAAGTGGATATAAAAGAAAATGAAACTTCTGCATAGATATTTATAAAACTTGAGTTGGAACATCTAAGAACAAGTTGGACTAGAGTTTGACAAACTGTGGTCCAGAGGCCAAAACCAGCTCACCTGTTTTTGTAAATACAGTTTTATTGGAACACCCCTACCCCATTCATTTTCAAATTTTCTATCTCTGCTTTCACATGACCATGGCAGAGTTTTGTGGTTTCGACAGAGACTATCAGGCCTGCAAAGCCCAAAATTTTACTATTTAGTTCTTTACACAAAATGTTTGTCAATCCCTAAGTTAGACTACAGTATGCATAGTCCATGAGAGGCAGTATCTACAGACACCCTCAGAAATAAAAGGATATTTATCAGGTCAAAAAATCAGAGTGAAATGGCCTGGAAACCTAATCAAGACTAGATTGCCGAACAGAGCTATTTGACAGTGAACATTATAGCTGAAGAATAACTAGGTAGCAAAAAGAAAACAAAGTTTCTAGCACACTGGTTAAGGAAAGCACCAAACTCAAAATTTGTTGGCACTACGGATACAATCTTTTTCAAGTTCAGAAGACTAAAACCAGGTAATATGGAACAGAGATACTTCATCGGGTCTTGCTTAAATTGGGGTTAGTTAAAATTTTTCTATAAAAGTCCAAATAGTAAATATTGTAGGCTTTGCCAGCCAAGAAGCAAAATCAAGCGACTGTTCTCAGAAGGCTAATACATTTAGCTTGCTGGCTATATAAAATCAGGTGGCAGGCTGGCTCATGGACCATAGCTTGATGACTATGGCCCTTTCCTCTATGATTAGATGAAAGGCTCTTTAATACTTCCACTTCTTTGTGCTTGTCATTAGTATGTTCATTAACCATCCTTGTCATTACTACATGCTAATTTGGTATATCCAATTGAGAGAACTTAAGGACTAGAAATATTGACTTCCAGAAAAGCAAAGATAAGAACTACCCCAAACACCCTGCTGGGGTGTAAATACAGGTCGATCTCCAACGCCCAGCCCAGTGGCAGGCATGTGGTGGGTACTTAATAAATATCACTGAGAATGACGATGTTGCCAAGGCAATTCTGCCCTTTGAGGGCCCATCTGGACAAGAGCTGGTTTCCCTAGATAACACTACTGCTCATATATCTCTGACTCTAATATACATTTGAAAATTTAATTTAGCGCATGTGTGAAATGACATCAAATGTGTTTTCTTGGGTTATTGCTGACAAGTGAGGTGTCCTGGTGCAATTGACCTGGTTGCTTTGGTACACAGGCAGCGTTTGTAGCTTTTGTTGATTTTCAATAGGTGGTTAAATTAAACATCTTTTCTACTATCCCACTGTTGAAGAAAGTAGTTTTGATCAGATAGCATTTCCCTCAAGTAGTACTCCATTTGAGATTGTTTCTTTCCTAGATTTTAGATATTTTGTTTTTGTTATCCTCATTCATTTATCAAAGACTTTGGCATTTGGCTCAGAATCTTTCTTTCTCCCTCAACCCGTGCCATGATCCTGGGTTATTTTTTTTTCCATGTGGATAAGTCCACACAATGGTCTCTCATTTCTTTGAGATCCTGAACTCCAGGAGTATCTCCTCCAGTCCACATGTACTCTCTGTCCTGTCTTGGCCCTGGTCATCATCCATAACTGCCCCACTTCTGTAAAACCAATTCACTATCCCATTATCTGCCTATAACTCCCTCTGATTCAGGTATCTTATTCATTCTCCTCCACTACAGCCACTCTTCAGGCTCATCAGGGCTCCCAGTCTTTGTATACCTTTACTTTCTCCCAGTTATTGATGCTTTTCATTTCATTGATTCCTTACACAGCTTATTTTCATTTATTTCTTCAATTCCTTTAGCATAAAACAATTTATTACAATTTCTTTGGTCTTAAAGGCCCACTAAACCCATATTTGTCAGTAATCTTCGTATTCTAATTCTTTAATAAGTTAACTTTAGAGCTTTGGCACATTCTACAGTAGTAGGGCATGGCAAAAAATTATTTTTGAAATTTTTAAATTTTACTTATTTATTCTTCTTACTTTACCTAGAGAGACCAACTATGCTTTAACATTTCCAGATGTATCTAGATAAAGAGAGTAATATATATTTTCTATAAAATTTCTCAAGTAATATCTGGCTTATGTAATTACTGTCTTTCCCAGAAATAATCACATAAATTGAATTGACCTTTTGGTGTTGAAAATCTGAATTAAATGACCCAAGCCATGAAGGAAAATAAATATAGTAGGATTCCTCCTAATTCCTTGAGCATGTTTACGCATATTATTGGCCTATTCTGCTGTTAACATAATAGCAATGTGTCATTTGAGATAACTATGAGGAATAAAACTGAATATCTTTAAGAAATAAAAATCAGACCAAATTTCATGCCTCTTAAGGTGGTAAACTAACAAACCCAAAACAAAACCAAAAACATAGCTATTGAATCATTGGCACCTACAGCCAAATATATGAACAGCAGTTTATGTAAAACAAATAATTACTCATTAATTTATGTTTATTGTTTTCTTTAACACGGTAGTTTTTATGAATTGAAATAACACCTATATCACAACATAGGAAAATTTATTTTCTTTTATGTAATGAGTTTTTGCTTCTAACAGATTGTAAATATTATAGAAAATAATTAAAGCAGAATGTTTTAACAACATTCTTCATTTTTTCCTCCTATCTCCAATTTTAATAATTTTTTTAGATCTAAGCAAAAATTTAACTCTGAGAGCAGTTTAATAGGAAGAATCTGTCTGCATTTACATTTGAATTATATTTTGTCAAATAAAGCAACTTTGAGATTACTTTTAGTAAAGGAGGATTACATTACAAACCAACCATCCTATGAGGGCAAATAGGAAAGCTGCAAATACTTAAAAAAAGAAATGTTTACTTGAAGGAGTTGATAGGACAGTGAAGGCCAAGACCTGGATGAGGACTGAGCCCAGAGAAATGAGCCCAGGATTTGGGACGTCTTCCAGGGCATCAGGGAGGAGAGTCCTCCCCACTTTGATAGCCTTGCTGGAATAAGAAATAGGATTTAATACAGCTAATAATGAACGAGTTTATCACATTTGCTAAAGTAAATGGCATTTAGAAATTGGATTTTTAGATTATAGCAACAAACAGAAAATGAGAGAGGAGCTTCAAAACGGCAGAAGAGTAAGACGTGGAAATCACCTTCCTCCCCACAAATACATCAGAAATACATCTACATGTGGAACAACTCCTACAGAACACCTACTGAACGCTGGCAGAAGACCTCACACCTTCCAAAAGGCAAGAAACCCCCCACGTACCTGGATAGGGCAAAAGAAAAAAGAATAAAGAGACACAAAAGAATAGGGACGGGACCCACACCAGTGGGAGGGAGATGTGAAGGAGGAAAGGTTTCCACACACTAGGAAGTCCCTTCGTGGGCAGAGACTGCGGGTGGGGGAGGGGAGAAGCTTCGGAGCCGGGGAGGAGAGCGCAGCCACAGGGGTGCAGAGGGCAAAGTGGAGAGATTCCCGCACAGAGGATCGGTGACGACCAGCACTCACCAGCCGGAGAGGATTGTATGCTCACCCACCGGGGTGGGTGGGGGCTGGGGGCTGAGGCTCAGGCTTCGGTCGGATCGCAGGGAGAGGACTGGGGTTGGAGGCATGAACACAGCCTTAAGGGGGCTAGTGGGCCACAGCTAGCTGGCAGGGAGTCCGGGAAAATGTCTGGAGCTGCCAAAGAGGCAAGAAACATTTTCTTGCCTATTTGTTTCGTGGTGCGTGAGGAGACGGGATTAAGAGCGCCACCTAAATGAGCTCCAGAGATGGGCACGAGCCACGGCTATCAGCACAGACATCAGAGATGGACATGAGACGCTAAGGCTGCTGCTGAAGCCACCAAGAAGCCTGTGTGTGAGCACAGGTCACTATCCACACCCCGCTTCCGGGGAGCCTGTGCAGCCCGCCACAGCCAGGGTCCCGGGATCCAGGGACAAATTCCCGGGAGAACACACAGCGCACCTCAGGCTGGTGCAACGTCACGCCGGCCTCTGCCACTGCAGGCTCACCCCGCACTCCGTACCCCTCCCTCCCCACCCGGCCTGAGTGAGCCAGAGTCCCCTAATCAGCTGCTCCTTTAACCCCGTCCTGTCTGAGCGAAGAACAGATGCCCTCAGGCAACCTACATGCAAAGGTGGGGCCAAATCCAAAGCTGAACCCCAGGATCTGAGCGAACAAAGAAGAGAAAGGGAAATTTCTCCCAGCATCCTCAGAAGCAGCGGATTAAAGCTCCACAATCAACTTGATGTACCCTGCATCTATGGAATACCTGAATAGACAACGAGTCATCCCAAATTGAGGAGGTGGACTTTGGGAGCAACAATATATAATTTCTTTTTCCTTTTTCTCTTTTTGTGAGTATGTGTTTGCTTCTGTATGTGATTTTGTCTCTATAGCTTTGCTTTTACCATTTATCCTAGGGTTCTGTCTGTTTTTGGTGGGTTTTTTTAGTATAGTTCTTAGTACTTGCTATCATTGGTGGATTTGTTTCTTGGTTTGGTTGCTCTCCTCTTTCTTTCTTACTATTTTTTAATTACTTTTTAAATTATATTTATATTTAATAATTTTTTTATATTAATAAATTTATCTTTCTTTCTTTTTTTCTCACTTTTCTTCCAAGCCATGTGGATTACAAAGTCTTGGTGCTCCAACCAGTTGTCAGGCCTGTGCCTCTGAGGTGGGAGGGCTGAGTTCAGGACATTGGTCCACAAGAGACCACCCAGCTCCATGTAATATCAAACCCCGAAAATCTCCCAGAGATCTCCATCTCAAGGTGAAGACCCAGCTCCACTCAATGACCAGTAAGCTACAGTGCTGGACACCCTATGCCAAACAACTAGCAAGACAAGAACACAAACCCACCCATTAGCAGAGAGGCTGCCTAAAATAATAATAAGGTCACAGACACCCCAAAACACACCACCAAACATGGACCTGTTCACCAGAAAGACAAGATCCAGCCTCATCCACCAGAACACAGGCACTGGTCCCCTCCACCAGGAAGCCTACACCACTCACTGAAATAACCTTAGCCACTGGGGGCAGACACCAGAAACAATGGGAACTACAAACCTGCAGCCTTCGAAAAGGAGACCCCAAACACAGTAAGTTAAGAAAAATGAGAAGACAGAGAAACACACAGCAGATGAAGGAGCAAGATAAAAATCCACCGGACCAAACAAACGAAGAGGAAATAGGCAGTCTACCTGAAAAAGAATTCAGAATAATGAGAGTAAAGATGAACCAAAATCTTGGAAATAGAATGGAAGAAAACAAGAAACGTTTAACAAGGACCTAGAACTAAAGAGAAAACAAACAATGATGAACAACACAATAAATGAAATTTAAAATTCTCTGGAAGGAATCCATAGCAGAATAACTGAGGCAGAAAAACGGATAAGTGACCTGGAAGATAAAATAGTGGAAATAACTACTGAAGAGAAGAATAAAGAAAAAAGAATGAAATGAACTGAGGACCATCTCAGAGACTTCTGGGACAACATTAAACACACTAACATTCAAAGTATAAGGGTCCCAGAAGAAGAAGAATAAAAGAAAGGAACTGAGAAAGTATTTGAAGGGATTAGAGTTGAAAAATTCCCTAATATGGGAAAGGAAATAGATAATCAAGTCCAGAAAGCACAGAGGGTCCCATACAGGATAAATCCAATAAGAAACACGCCAAGACACATATTACTCAAACTATCTAAAATTAAATACAAAGAAAAAATACTAAAAGCAGCAAAGGAAAAACAACAAATAACATACAAGGGAATCCCCATAGGGTTAACAGCTGGTCCTTCAGCAGAAACTCTGCAAGCCAGAAGGGAGTGGCAAGACATATTTAAAGTGATGAAAGGGAAAAACCTACAACCAAGATTACTCTACACAGCAAGGATCTCATTCAGAATCAATGGAGAAACTAAAACCTTTACAGACAAGCAAAACTAAGAGAATTCAGCACCACCAAACCAGCTTTACAACAAATGCTAAAGGAAATTCTCTAGGCAGGAAACACAAGAGAAAGAAAAGACCTACATTAACAAACCCAAAACAATTAAGAAAATGGTAATAGGAACATACATATTGATAATTACCTTAAACGTAAATGGATTAAATGCTCCAACCAAAAGACATAGACTGGCTGACTGGCTAAAAAACAAGACCCATATATACGCTGTCTACAAAAAAACCACTTCAGACCTAGGGACACATACAGACTGAAAGTGAGGGGATGAAAAAGATATTCCATGCAAATGGAAATCAAAAGAAACCTGCAGTAGCAATTCTCATACCAGACAAAATAGACTTTAAAACAAAGACTATTACAAAGACAAAGAATGACACTAAATAATGATCAAGGGATTTAACCAAGAAGAAGATATAACTACTGTAAGTATTTATGCACCCAACATAGGAGTACCTCAACACATAAGACAAATGCTAACAGTCATAAAAGGGGAAATTGACAGTAACACAATCATAGTAGGGGACTTTAACACATGACTTTCACCAATGGACAGATCATCCAAAATGAAAATACATAAGGAAACACAAGCTTTAAATGATACATTAAACAATATAGACTTAATTAATATTTATAGGACATTCCATCCAAAAAAACCAGAATACACTTTCTTCTCAAGTGCTCATGGAACATTCTCCAGGATAGGTCATATCTTGGATCACAAATCAAACCTTGGTAAATTTAAGAAAGTTGAAATTGTATCAAGTATCTTTTCCGACCACAATGATATGAGACTAGATATCAATTACAGGAAAAAATCTGTAAGAAATACAAACATATGGAGACTAAACCATACACTACATAATAACCAAGAGATCACTGAAGAAATGAAGAGGAATTCAAAAAATACCTTGAAAAAAATGACAATGAAAACACGATGACCCAAAACCTATGGGGTTCAGCAAAAGCAGTTATAAGAGGGAAGTTTATAGCAATACAATCCTACCTTAAGAAACAAGAAACATCTCAAATAAACAACCTAACCTTACTCTTAAAGCAATTAGAGAAAGAAGAACAAGAAAAACCCAAAGTTAGCAGAAGGAAAGAAATCATAAAGATCAGATCAGAAATAAATGAAAAAGAAATGAGGGAAACAATAGCAACGATCAATAAAACTAAAATCTGTTCTTTGAGAAGATAAACAAAATTGATAAACCATTAGCCAGACACATCAAGAAATAAGGGAGAAGACTCAAATCAATAGAATTAGAAATGAAAAAGGAGAACTAACAACTGACACTGCAGAAATACAAAGGATCATGAGAGATTACTAAAAGCAACTCTATGCCAATAAAATGGACAACCTGGAAGAAATGGACAAATCCTTTGAAAATCACAACCTTCCGAGACTGAACCAGGAAGAAATAGAAAATATGAACAGACCAATCACAACTGAAACTGTGATTAAAAATCTTCCAACAAACAAAAGCCCAGGACCAGATGGCTTCACAGGTGAATTCTATCATTTAGAGAAGTGGTAACACCTATCCTTCTCAAATTCTTCCAAAATACAGCAGAGGAAGGAACACTCCCAAACTCATTCTATGAGGCCACCATCACCCTAATACCAAAACCAGATAAAGATATCACACACACACACAAAAAAGAAAACTATAGGCCAATATCACTGGTGAACATAGATGCAAAAATCCTCAACAGAATACTAGCACACAGAATCCATCAGCACATTAAATGGATTATACACCATGAAAAAGTGGGGTTTATCCCAGGAATGCAAGGATTTTTCAATATAGGCAAGTCAATCAGTGTGATACAACATATTAACAATTTGAGGATTAAAAACCATATGATCATCTCAATAGAGGCAGAGAAAGCTTTCGACAAAAGTCAACGCCCATTTACGATAAAAACCCTTCAGAAAGTAGGCATAGAGGGAACTTACCTCAACATAATAAAGGTCATATATGACAAACCCACAGCCAACACCATCCTCAATGGTGAAAAACTGAAACCATTTCCACTAAGATCTGGAACAAGACAAGCTTTCCCACTCTCACCACTATTATTCAACATAGTTTTGGAAGTTTTAGCCACAGCAATGAGAAGAAAAAGAAATAAAAGGAATCTAAATCAGAAAAGAAGAAGTAAAGCTGTCACTGTTTGCCGATGACATGATACTATACATAGAGAATCCTAAAGGTGCTACCAGAAAACTACTAGAGCTAATCAATGAATTTTGTAAAGTAGCAGGATACAAAATTAATGCACAGAAATTTCTTGCATTCCTATACACTAATGATGAAAAATCTGAAAGAGAATTTAAGGAAACACTCCAATTTTCAATTACAACAAAAAGAATAAAATACCTAGGAATAAACCTACCTAAAGAGACAAAAGACCTGTATGCAGAAAACTATAAGACACTGATGAAAGAAATTAAAGATGATACAAATAGATGAAGAGATATAGCCTGTTCTTGGATTGGAAGAATCAACCTTGTGAAAATGACTATACTACCCAAAGCAATCTACAGATTCAATGCAATCCTTATCAAACTACCAATGGCATTTTTCAGAGAACTGGAACAAAAATTTTCACAATTTGTATATAAACACAAAAGACCCTGAATAGCAAAAGCAATCTTGAGAAAGAAAAACAGAGCTGGAGGAATCAGACTCCCTGACTTCAGACTATACTACAAAACTACAGTAATCAAGACAGTATTGTACTGTCACAAAAACAGAAATATAGATCAATGGAACAAGATAACCCAGACTAAACCCATGCACATATGGTCACCTTATTTTTGATAAAGGAGGCAAGAGTATAAAATGGTGAAAAGACAGCCTCTTCAATAAGTGGTGCTGGGAAAACTGGACAGCTACATGTCAAAGAATGAAATTAGAACACTCTTTAACACCATACACAAAAATAAAATCAAAATGGGTTAAAGACCTAATGTAAGGCCAGGCACTATAAAACTCTTAGAGGAAAACATAGGCAGAACATTCTATGACATAAATCACAGCAAGGTCCTTTTTGACCCACCTCCTAGAGAAATGGAATAAAAATAAACAAATGGGACCTAATGAAACTTAAAAGCTTTTGCACAATAATGGAAACTATAAACAAGAGGAAAGGACAACCCTCAGAATGGGAGAAAACTTTGCAACAAAGCAACTGACAAAGGATTAATCTCCAAAATTTGCCAGCAGTTCATGCAGCTCAATATCAAAAAAACAAACAACCCAATCCAAAAATGGGCAGAAGATCTAAGTAGACATTTCTCCAAAGAAGATATACAGATTTCCAACAAACACATGTAAGAATGCCCAACATCATTAATCATTAGATAAATGCAAATCAAAACTACAGTGAGATATCACCTCACACCAGTCAGAATGGCCATCATCAAAAAATCTACAAACAATAATTGCTGGAGAGGGTGTGGAGAAAAGTGGACCCTCTTGTACTGTTGGGGGGAATGTAAATTGGTACAACCACTATGGAGGTTCCTTAAAAATCTAAAAATAGATCTACCATATGACCCAGCAATCCCACTATTGGGCATTTACCCTGAGAAAACCATAATTCAAAAAGAGTCATGTACCACAATGTTCATTGCAGCTCTATTTACAATAGCCAGGATACAGAAGCAACCTGTGTCCATCGATAGATGAATGGATAAAGAAGATGTGGCATATATATACAATGGAATATTACTCAGCCATGTAAAGAAAGGAAATTGAGTTATTTGTAGTGAGGTGGGTGGACCTAGAGTCTGTCATACAGAGTGAAGTAAGTCAGAACGAGAAAAACAAATACCTTATGCTAACACATATATATGGAATCTAAAAAAAAAAAAAAGGTTATGAAGAAGCTAGGGGAAGGATGGGAATAAAGATGCAGACCTACTAGGCAATGGGCTTGAGGACATGGGTAGGGGGACAGGTAAGCTGGGACAAAGTGAGAGAGTGGCATGGACATATATACACTACCAAATGTAAAACCAATAGCTAGTTGGAAGCATCTGCATAGCACAGGGAGATCAGCTCGGTGCTTTGTGACCACCTAGAAGGGTGGGATAGTGAGGGTGGGAGGGAGGGAGACACAAGAGGGAAGAGATATGGGAATATATGTATATGTACAGCTGAATCACTTTGTTATAAAGCAGAAACTAACACACCATTGTAAGTCAGTTATACTCCAATAAAGATGTTAAAAAAAAAAAAGAAAATGAAAAAAAAGTACAAGATATAATCTATCTGTACCAAAGATTAAATGCCTTGGAATAAATTCAGCACATCATGTTCAGGATTTCTACACAGGCAACTATGAAACACTTTGTAGAGAATTCAGAGTGATGAATTGGAAATAACCAGGTCTTCACTATAGCTTTGCTTTTAATAGTCCCTAAACTGCCTAGATTATTGATCCTAGATCAATGCAATCCCACTCAAAATCTTACCAGATGTTATTTTGTTTTGTTTTTCATTGGAACTTGACAAGCCAATCTTGCAAATTCTGGCAACAGCCAAAGCACACTCAAAGAAGAAAAACAGTGGGAGGACTTACTCTACTATACATTAAGGTATTAAAATATACGGTAATTGGGCTTCCCTGGTGGCGCAGTGGCTGAGAGGCCGCCTGCCGATGCAGGGGACACGGGTTCGTGCTCCGGTCCGGGAAGATCCCACATGCCGCGTAGCGGCTGGGCCCGTGAGCCATGGCTGCTCATCCTGCGCGTCCGGAGCCTGTGCTCCGCAACGGGAGAGGCCACAGCAGTGAGAAGCCCACGTACCGCAAAAAAACAACAAAAAATTATATATATATATATATATATATATATATACATATATACATATATATATATATATAATTATATATATGGTATATATATTTATATATATGGTAATTAGGACATTAAAATATAGGTGCAAGGATAGAGGCATAGACAACTAAACCAATAGTGGGAAAAAAATTGAGATCCTAGGAACAAAACCATATGTACAAAATGATTAATGATACAAGTAGCACTTCACAGCAGTGGAAAAATGATGGCCTTTTCAATAAGTGCTGTTGAAGTAACAGAATGTCTATATGGAAGGAAATGAAAAATGATCCCTATTTTAGGCCATAAATGAAAATTAATTCCGGGTGTATTGTAGACATTCATATGCCCAGCAAATGTGTGAAAAGTTTCTCATTCTCATTAGTTATCACGAAAATGCATATTAAAAGAATAAGATATCACCTGCACAGACTCTGGAATGGTAAACATGCAAAAGACAGGTAACACTAAGTATTGGGAAGGATGTGGAAAAATAAAACTCTCATGTGTTGCTGGTAGGAGTTAATTTGGTACAATCTTTTTGGAATACACTTTAGCAGTATCTATTAAAGTTAGGAAAGGCAAATCCTACAATTCAGCAATTTACTCCAAGATATATGCCAAGAACATAAATAAATGCCCAGGTACAGAAGAGACACATGCAAGAATGTTTATTGCAACATTATTATAAAAGCCTAAATTTGCAAATAACTACAATCAATGTTCATGAGGAGTAGAATGGTAAATTATGATATTTTTATACATATACTAAATATACATGCAATGTAATACTACACTATAGTGAAAAAAACCCCAAAATACATCTTCATACAATATGGATAAATATCACAAATATAATTTTATTTAAAAAATTAGATACAAAAGAATATGGACTATATGAGCCCATTAAAATAAAGTTTATAAAACCATCAATAGTATGCTTTGGTTGGTAACTTATAAAGAAGTATAAAAAATAAATATATTGGTTAACTTTAGGGGGCACAGAGGGGACATTATTGGGATTCAATATATGGGAGGCTTCTGTGGTGTTGGTAGTATTCTATTTCTTGATCTGGGTGGTGGTTTTAGTAATCAATGATCTGAAATTTTTTTGGTGCATTTTTCTGTACGTATATTATTTCAGCATAGTAAAGGAAGAAATTTTGATGTTTTATTGTTGCTTTTTTACATATAAGCAGACAAATGCCCTACCCAAGGATAGAACCTTTCTTTTTTCTCAAGAAATAATAACATTGTTTGAATTAACTCCTTGAATAAATAATTACTGAAAAATCCATTTTTTTCTCCCTGAAAAATGGAAGAACTGGTTTCTACATTAGTCAGACTTTCATAATGTCATTAGATATTGAATTGAATTTTAATCTGGTACTAGGAACTCACCAGGAAAATGTACTTTTCATGATGAATATAGGCTAAGCTTTCCATTTGCTGATTCTCAATTTATTTGTGATCACAATTTTTATTGAACAAAGTGCTTCACAAACAGGTGAAACCCTGAGCTTGGTGGACACCATTAATGATAGTGTGAGGTTTATGTTTGGGGCCAGCATTTACCTATTGTGTCCAGAGAACTGAATCATTTTTCTCCCCTCCTTTTCCATAAAAGTATAACAAAATTTGCTCTACTTCTGTTTTTCTTGTGCCTATATTTTAGAAGACTTTGAAGTATACCCTATACATTACCCTGAATTTTCTGAGAACTGAGTGAGAAGGAAAGATTAGTTGTGGTGGTGGTTGACAATGAGACGGTCGACTGGTCTAGGATCTCTGAGTTAGTAACTGAGCTAAGAGTACAACTCAGCCTTGTGACCTGATACTGACTTCAGCTACTTCCAAACTTTCTTCCTAAGATTCATAGTCTGCAGAGTATAGGTTATCAATTTGGGAAGCATATGGATGAGTTTTTGAACCACATCCTCTTCTTCACTGTCTGGTCTTGGGTGAATCATTTGTCTTCTATTGTCTGGTGATTGTATTCCCACAATCGACAACATTGTATCCACTTTGCCAAATTTTTATACGACTGTCTGACATGCATTAAGGTAACTCAATAAATGAAAAGATATTATCTATACAAATATGTCCAAACTATTCATTTCTGCCAAGGGACCAACATCCACGGAGGAGAGGGAACCTGCTCAAGATCATATAACAGAATTGGAATAAAACCTAGGTCTTCTGACATCTAACTAGTTGCTCTTTCCACCAACTTCTCTGCTTCCCAAATCATAATTAGTCTTGGTCCAACAACTTACAATAGAAAAAGAAAAAAAAACCTGTATCTTCATTGAAGCCCACTTCTTTAAAATTTCCAGGCTAATTGTATAGATTTAATTGGATTGGCATGGATAAGGTTTGTCTTAATAAGAGAATACATTCATTAGGCTGTAAAGTATAACCCCAAGCAGGAGACAGCATGGGACAAATTACAGAAATAACAAGGCTCCAAAGAGCTCAGCAAGTGCACCTGCAGCCACCCCACCTGGGGCTGTGATTTCATTACCCTCATAAACTAAAGCAAGGTCAGGCTTAGTCAGACTTCGATTCAGAGGCCCCCAAGGAGATCCCAGGTGCAAAAGGAACTAGGGTAGACGCTGTGAGAGATACGTGAGAACTTCTCTTTCCTGTCCTGAAGCAGGACTCGCTGGGACAGCTAAATGATGAAGTTTTGTGAAGTAGGTGCAGGGAGCTGTCACATGCGGCAGTGGGCCAAAGACCAGAAAACCTGAGTTAAATTTGTTTTTGGCCTTTGTTAGGAGTGGGATCCAGGGAAGGTTTTCATAAACTGCATGTGAACCTAACCTTGCAAGTTTGTTCAGGTGCAGCTGTTCCTCTTAGGGGGCAGAGAGAGTAAATCTGTTCCTTGATTTGCTGGTAAGTGGCCTGTGTTCTATGAGCTGGTGCCAGCTGAATGAGAGTGAGACCAAAGTCCTAGAGCCTTGGGTAATGGCACATGAAGCCAGTTGACCTGGCCACATTTCAGGTGTCCCAATTAGATTTGCTTTTCTAAGAGGCTCCTGCAGTTTTAAATTTTCCTTCTTAGAGTTAACTATGCAAAATGATCCCTGCTTGTGGAATACCTCTTCCAACACCACTTGGCAAAATGCCTTGGGCTAGATTTGAGGCGGAGGTGGTACGGAATAGCCTGTTCCAGACTTTCAAAATTCATTCTCTGTAAGGTGGTCTTAGGGGGTCTTTTAAGAGATAATGTGGTTAATGCAGCCATGGCTGATTTGGGGCAATATATTCTGTGGTCTTTAGGTATGCATGTATCCTAGCAAAGCTTGAGTGTTTCACAATGTCCAGAAATTACAATGGGCATTTAATGAACTGAGGTAGTTCTTGACTGAGAAACAGGATCCAAATATTATTTGGAAATAACCAAACACTGGAAAGTCCAGAGCATGTATAAAGGCTTCATCAAAAGGCACCAAAGACCAACGCTGTGAACACTAAATTTTGTCTTCAAGTAGAAGGACCCAGTTTATAGCAGGGAATGAGAGGTGAAGTCCAAGGAGATCTGAAACGATGTAGACATGACAATGATGTAGAGAAGATTGAGGAGAAACACACCAGAATCCTGAGATGTTGTTTTTTGTTAAGGCTGGAGTTTTTGTGCTTTTATTTCATTTCATTTTATTCGTTTTGTTTCGGTTGTCTCTGTGGTGCATGAATATGCCCACTTTGAGCTTATTAACTTCCCTGCAATTTGTTTGGATTTTGTTGTTCTTACTAGAATAACCCATAGAAATCATTCCAAAGCATACCTTGAGGCTCAGTTATTGATTGATTTGGCCAAGTCCAAAGCCTGTTCTTTTAAACCTCAGTTATCTAGCTGATTTATGTCCACATGTGCAACTGCAGATTTTCACCAGCATGGAATACTGTGAGAGCAAAATAAAATGTGATTAAAAAAATAAGAAGACTGGGTGACTGTGTCAGATACCTTTTGTGCCCAGTGCTTTGTAACGTTTAACCCTGCATAAACCTTAACAATGACAATTATTTCTGCGCCAGTGCTGACTGAAAGGGGGAAGCAATTGGATCAGCGCCCTGCAGATGAATCAATGTCCTCTGAATGATGGGCAAGCAGATGTCAGCCTTGCTTGTTAAGCACCTGTCCCCTCCCCCAATTAAAAGTCTAGTGAAAAAGCCTAGTAATTAACTGAGGTCTACTTCTCTCCTTTCTTCTCTCTCTGGGGTAGGAAACTTGTACTAACTTGGCCAAGAGTCTGAGAAGAAGAGGATTTATAGATCTCAAGGGAAACATGAAGAATCCGCTTCTCTGAAAGCCTCCTGTACCTGGCTGACTTGTGGTGCTGTGACACCAAGAGGGGAGTATAACTGCAGTCGGGGATCTGCCACAGATCTGCTCCATCCCAGGTTGTACTCCTGAGCCTGTATTAAACATTCTCACATATAGGTATCTAGAAGGGATCCTGGAGAAAATGTGAGATGTATGAGCAGTCGCTTGGAGAAGGCCCTCAATGGGAGAAGAACGAGTTCCAGGCAGGTGGCCACAGCTAGGGTGATCTGAGTTGGAAAACTGGGGCCCCACGCAGTTGGATCTGGGCCATATGAGATGCGGGGGAACTGGGGGAGGGATTCTTGGTCCTCTGAGCACTCAGGTGGTAGGAGAAAAGTTAGAGCTTGTTGAAATCTTGAGGTAGATGTACAAAATTGCAGGCAGAGTGTGGGAGTTGCTGGTGCCTTAGCGAGAGGACCGTGGATGTGTCAAGCTCTTTTAAGCCTTTGTAGTAAGAGAGGTCTCTATTGCCAGCTAAGTGATGTTGAGCAAGCTTTTTAATGTCTGTGTTTATCTCTTCATTTATAAAATGGGGAAACCAATAACTGGCCTATAGGATTGTATGAGACTTATGCAAGCTAATAAATGAAATTGTGGAGCTCAGCATCTTACACTGTCCAATAATCAGAATAAGTGGTTATTCCTCATTCCTTCATTTACATGTTTAGATTCTGAAAAATGTTACCTGTTATTGCATTCTTGCAGGCGGATCCCGAAAAAAATTCATTTTTTCAGCCTTCAAGATTTTATAAGTATATGTATTTTCTTTTTAGTTTCATAATTTGATATTAAGATCATGCTATACAAAATACTTTTTTGTGGCCTGTGTTCTCTCCTCACCTATAAATATTTTATATTAGCAAATCATCTTCCAAAGCATAACCTTTAATGACAGCATAGTATTTTTTGAATTAATATCCTACAATTTATTTGAAAAATTATATTGCTTCTGATTAAAGAAGATAGTGAAGGTTCCAATCATTCCTATGGAGTTATTTAATTTCAAGTATTAAAACCTTTTATAAGCACTTAGGAAAAAACAAAACTTGTATGTCTGGCCTCACATTTGTCATTCATAAAAATAAAAAGGAGAAGTAATAAATGACAGTTTGATTAAAGGCACATTTGATTACATGAATGCCTGTGTGTGTGTGTACACCCATGTTCACGCATACGCAGGTGTATAAATATAACAGAAAAGGAAAAGCTACGATTTGAGGTCCTAATATTGCCAAGAGGTCAGGCCTGGCTTCCCCAAATTCCCTATCTGCTTTGATATCTTAATTGGATATCAGGGACCCTATAGGAGAGGCAGGAAAGTCAAGTCATTTAAAAACATCCTGGAGATGGGGTGTCACACTGCCTGGGTTCCTATCCAGGACTCAGCAGTCACAATCTTTGTTACCTTGTGCTTTTAGTTAGTTATTAACTCTTTAGTTAGTGCTTTAGTTTTCTCCTCTGCAAAATGGGGATAATCATAATACTTACCCATAGGATTATTGTGAGGATTTGATCAGTTAATATCTGCAAAGTTCCTAAGAACAGTGCCTGGTACTTGGTAATTTTATAGTAAATGTTGGCAATGATGATTACTTAGGAATCTGGTAACAGCTATGGAAGTTCAACCCACAGAAACATCGATATTTGTATACATTAAATTGTATATAATGTACCCATGTAGTACTCAGAAGAATGTCAGCAGTAGACATGCCTCCTGTGTTAGGAGAGAATGGAGTGGATACTGTGAAAGAAAACAGCCTTATGCAGATATAACGGAGACAAGCTGGGGGCAGATAGGCGGGGGCTTAGCCTCCACTTGAGGGTGGGGCTTGGTTGTGTTGGCACTTTTTCTGAGGATCAATGACCTTCAAGAGAAAAACTGTCTTCTACCTCTTTCTGCTGTATATAGCACCAAACATAACATGAATATTATGTGAGTGACAGGTACTAGAAAACTCTAAGACAAGGTCATGATGGAACTTCTCACTCATTTATCAGAGAGTGTCAAAGAATGGTTCTAATTATAAATACCAGTTTAATCATAATGATATTTGCTCACACTTAAGTTTTTGTTTTTTCTCTCACTTATTTTATCCAGTTCTACTACTTCTCTCATTGTTGTTAGTTCAACCAAATTTTCAAGAAGAAATATGTTGGCATAAAAAATGATAAGAATAACTTGCTGCTTAAGTGAACTGTGGTGCCTGCTTGACTCCAATCACTTCCTAGAGAGATTTACTTCTCTTAATTATACTGAAGTATAAATTACCCAAATATCTCCTGTCCTATTGTTAAAGCATAGGAAAACATCCCTTAATTCTCAATTTAATTAGAAGGTAAATGACTCAGGGGCATTGAGACCTACAGTTTCCTTTTCTGGCCCCAAGGAGATATAGCCTCATCATTGCAACTTGAATTAAACCCCACAGACGCTACTGAACAAGTGATGGACCTGGGAATGAAAAGGACTTAATTGCTGCTTTCAGGAAGCTCACAGTCTGGTTGAAAGTCTTCGAGGAAGACATTTACCTAAACTAAGTGTTTAAATTTCCACCTGAGAGGTATTTGGGGACCGAACAAATGAGTGCATCCTATGAATGGCTGCCATTTTAAAACATCGTCAGGGATGGTTGAGAGAAACGAGACATACTAAACCTAGGCTGAGCCAAAGGGAATTATATTGGAAGGTATGAAGCTCTCTTGTGGGAGAGCGATCCCCCCAGGTGTATTGATTTCTGCCTCTTTCTGGGCTATCTCTGTCTTTCTCTGGGTTCACTTCTACTTCCTTCTGGTGGTGGTGGGTGGGGCTGTCTCTTATCCATTACTCTTTGAACAAAGCATCTTCAACCTTCTTCTCTACATACCAGTTCATGTGTTTTTGGCACACGTGGCAGAATGTGGACATTCCAGGACTCCTGGCAGATTCTTTCTGTTCTGGTACAACAGAAACATGGTAATATCAATCTCAATTCCAGGTAACAGGAACAGATTTGCTCAACTGAATCAATAGCACATGGTCATCTTCTCTTCCAGTCAAATCTTACCAGTGAGAGGCAGGTACCCACTGCTGTAGGTCCCATCCTAAAAGTACAGAAGGCAAGAGTGGTTAACATTTCTTGTTGTTCTCATGAATAAAATGAGCAAAGTTGTATTTAGTTCCTGTCCCTGAGGACTGGATGAAGTAATGACCCCCCCTAGCAGGCACTCTATATCTTTTGGTACATCACCTTCCTTCCAGCCCCTCAGTAAAGCTATAGACTCACTCCAGTCATCGCTCTCTGGCAAGTTGTCAGCACCGAATTGCCACTGCCTTCAGTTGGGTCATGAGCAAGCCGTGTGGCCATTAGTGGCTTAGCCATCAGACAGCACAGCCTCATTGATTTAGCCAGAGCAAAGAGTCTGGGCTTAGCAAGTGGTTGCGACAGTGAAGAATCTGTAATGTTGGCCTTACCTTTCTGTCCTCCCCTTCTTCCCATGACTCCTCCTACTCTGGAAATGGTCTTAAGCCAGTGTGGCTCAGGTAATTAATAGAAATAATAACAGCTGATAGCTTCATGACATTTTATTGTTTTTAAAAAAGGATTCCATAGACATCAAATATCACAACAGACCTATCGTATTAATTACTTACCACCTGGACCAGGTACTCTGCTATATGTTGAGGTATATTGGAGTACCAAATATTTGAGAGAAAAATCATATAACATACAAGTGTGTCTCAGTGTGTGTGCGTGTGTGTGTGTGTGTAGATATAATTGCTATTATAATAGTGATGAGTGCTATGAATCTAACAAATAAGGTGTTTAAAATTCAGCAGGGCTAATGTGAGGAGACATCCTTTATATCAAGGAGCCAGGGAGGACTCTCTCATGAGGTGACATTGAAACCAAGACCTGGAGCATGAGAAGGAAATAACAATATGAAGAGCATGGGGAGGGCGTTCCAGGTCCAGGAACCACTATGCGTGACTGCATCAAGGCAGAGAAAAATGCAAGGTAGTCAAGGACGTTAAAGGGGACAAGTGTGCCTGGACCATAATGAGCAGGGGAGAGGGAGAGTTTCAAGAGGACACTGGAGAGGTGGATGGGGCCAGTTTATGCAGGGCCTTGGAGGTCATTGTTAGAACCATACTTTGGCCAAGGTCATGGTTAGAGTTTTCTAGGAACAATGTGAAACCTCTGGCATGTTTTGGATAGCAAAATGGAATTAAATTTGTGTTTCTAACTGATTGCTACGGAGCAAGAAGTGAAGATTGTCTAATCTAGTTGGACCAGAGCTCCCCCTCTCTCTAAGACAGGGACCTGCAAGCTATTCTGGTTGCTAGGTTTCTGGCATTTCCTAGCACTCCTCTAAACATCTGGCACATGAGTTCAAATTGCTGGATGTGTAAACCACAAGGTTTATTCCCCTCATGCACGACTGCTTTCAGACTTGCTCCATAAAAAAGGAAGCCGATGTGTCCAGCCATACCCAGTCCCATCCGCTTCTCCTCAGTATGCTGGGAGAACGGGGTACCTCCATGCTTTTCTGACCCTTCTGGCATTAAGGGCCAGCTGGCACCCAAAGTTGCTTGTAGGTGTTCTCCTGAACACTGTACAACAACAATCTCATGGCTGCTGTGCAGAAACGGGATAAGAGAAGGAGAAAGCAGATCCCCACCTGGAGAGAGCAAATAATGACAGTGAGTGGGAGACTGACTCTTAAGGGCTGAATTGTATCTCCCCCAGATTCATATGTTGAAGCCCTAGTTCCAGTTCCTCAGAATGTGACCATATTTGGAGATAAGTCCTTTAAAGAGGTGACTAAGGTAAAACAAAATATTTAGAGTGAGCCCTCACTCAGTATGACTGGTGTCCTTAAGAGGAAATCAATCTGAACACTCAGAGAGACAACAGACATGCAGATGCAGAGGGAAGACCATGTGAAGACACAGGGAGAAGGTGGCCATCCACAAGCCTCAGAGAAACCAAACCTACCAACACCTTGATCTTGGACTTCCAACCTCCCGAACTGTGAAAAAATAAATGTCTGTTGGTTAAGCCACCAAGTTGGTGATATTTAGTTATGACAACCCGGGCAAGCTAATGTCGGGATCTGTGTCAAACACAGCAAATGAAAAAATGCCAAGGGGTTGACATGAGCCAGGAGAGATAAAGACAAAGACTGTGACCTCACTCAGCATGGCAGTCACAGTGCATTCGCCACATTCTTCCAGTTCTCTTGTGCACTTGGTTGCACTGGGCTTCCTCAACCCTTAGAAGATAGTGGTGGTCATTTGACTTGCTTTAGTCAGTTGAATGTGAGTGAAGGTGACATGTACCATATCCAGACAGAAACGTTCAGAGACCAGGATTCACCACACTTTCCCTTCTCCTCCACCATATTGATGGGCAATGTCTCCGGTCGCGGCTGCTCTGTTAGCCTGCGTTAAAGGGTGGGGTGACGGTAACAGAGCTTCCAGTGAACCCATGAGGGACGTGTTGTATGGGAGAGAAATAAGCCTTTGAAAAATCATTACCATGATATAACCTGACCTATCTTGATTAATACATTTGTACCACTGAGCTCCTCCACTCAGGTTTAAGAGGAAGCAGAAAAGAGCATATGCTGAGGAACTGTATAAAACCCTCCAAAGCTATGACACAAATGTGAGTGATACACCCAGCCAAGCTTTAGCTTGCCAGTCCAGGGGCCTGCCTGAGATGAGTGAGGATTTGACAGGCATTGTTACTCTCTGTATGCTACTTGCAAACACAACCTTTGTCTAAGTGTAGGTAATATTGTCCATTCATTGTGTCTTATGATAAAACTGTGACACACAATATTTGTCTGATATTTCAGGTATTTCTGGAGTGCTTGGGCAAGAGTGGAAGGACCAAACTTGAAGTGTTCCCTGAGCCTCATGACCAGTGAACATGCATGCAAAAATGCACTCACAAAGATCGTATAATAAGATTAATACGAAAGGAATAAAATATACAAGTGATTATAAGAAAAAATCAATAATATACCAAACCTAATAGTCAAACATGTGAATGCAGTTGAAGATAGCACCTGGTCCTAAGCACTCCGGCCTTTACAATGAGGAGGAAGTTCTTGTTTATGGTTCTTAAAGCAAGAAAGAAGATCTTTAATCTAGATTTGCATGGAAACGGATCTGGATTCAAATATGAGCCTCTTCACTAACTAGTTCTGTGTTCCTGGACCAGTTACTTGCCTCAGTGAGCCTCAGTTCCTTTGTCAGAGAAATGAGGACAAAATATTGATATCACAAGCCAACTACAAAAGGCAAATGAAATGGTTTGTGTGAAACCTCTGAATAGTGCCTAATTCAATTAGAGTTGGTTTCCTCCCTTCCTTCTTCCCTGCTTTCCTCCCTCCCGCCTTTCTTTCCTTCCTAACTGCAGAAAAGGAAATACTTGGGAGAAAATGCCTCTCAGAGAGTCATCTTGTAAGGCATCTCAGAGAAAATGCCTTATAAAAGAGATGAGGCTACTGGGAAGACTTCAGATGCACATGACATTTTGATTTATTCTTTGAATTGTTAAAGTCCCTGGGTCATCCCTTCCTAATCTGGCAAGAGGTACTGAACAGGGGGGAATAGAAAGAAAAACCTTTAGAAAATTGCAAGATGCAATAGGAAAAAATCCTTTGTGAGAAAATAAAGACTTAGGGGAAATGTGTCAGAACATTATTTAATGAGGATTATTTCAATTAGAGGCTTGGATTTTATTTTGTATCAAATTAGTTTGTTTTAAACATCCTTACGTCCTGAGAATTATGGTTGGTGCCTTGTGATGCTGAAATTTGATTTTTGATTCATCCAAACTAGGTTTTGGAGATCCCCTGTGGCAATAAACTATTAGAAATACTTTTTTTTTCTTTCCCTTGATGGTTTTAGAAGTGAAAATCTCCTCCATGAATCAGTGGCCAGACTTTCATCCCTGATCTGTGGGGAGGTTAACTCAAATAACACAGATTCTAAAGTCAAAAATGTGGTGTGCCTTGCCTGTGTGTGTTTCTTTAATCCATTTTCCCTCACATTTTTAACACTATTCGGAATTCTTAATTTTGAATGTTTGTTACCCATGCAGTTATTCATGTGTTAATTTAACATTTTTTTAAATGACTGCCTGTCTCACAAGGGTCAGGCACTGCTCTAGGCACTTGGGAGAAAGTGAATAAAATAGACAGAGATCTTGGCTCCCAAGGACTATTTCCAGGAGTAGACAGAAAACAAAAATAACTGCAAATATAATAAATTATATGGAATATTAAAAGGTGTAAACACTATGGGAAAGTGGAAAATCAGAACATGAAAAAGGGATCAGAAGTGCCAATGAGAGAAGGTTCAATTTTCAATATGATGGTCAGGATAAGGCTCTCTGTGAAGATGACATTTGAGCAAATACTTGAAAGATTTGAAGGTGTTACCCACATGATTATCAGGGAGAAGTGTGTTCCAGGCAGAAGGACTAGCCAGTATAAAAGCCCCAACGAAAGAGTCTATCTTTATTTAAGAAAAGTACTTATATGTTTGATTTTATATTTACCATCTTATTCTTGCTGTTATTTATCTCATCTGTTATATAATCCTTTTTTTTTTGGTCTCCTCTGGATTAGGTGGTTTTCATTATTCCATGACCTCCTTTAATATCTTGCTAGTTTCACACTATTTTACTACTGCTGAAAGCTTTTTCTATAAGACAGGGAACAAGACAAGGATGCTCACTTTCACCATTTCTATTTAACATAGTATTGAAAGTCCTAGTCACAGCAATCAGATAAGAAAAAGGAAAAAAAAGGTATCCAAATTGGAAGGGAAGACATAAAATGGTCATTATTTGCAGATGACATGATACTATACATAGAAAACTCTAAAGTCTCTACCAAAAATCTATTAGAACTAATAAATACATTCAGTAAAGTTGCAGGATACAAGGTTAATATACAGAAATCTGTTTGCTTTTCTATACACTAATAATGAACTATCAGAAAGATAAATCAAGAAAACAATCCCATTTAAAATCATATCAAAAAGAATAAAATACCTAGGAACAAATTTAACCAAGGAGAGGAAAGACCTATACTGTGAAAACTATAAAACGTTGTTGAAGGAAATTAAAGATGATACATATAAATGAAAAGATATTCCATGTTCATGAATTGGAAGAATTAGTATTATTAAAATGACCATACTATCCAAAGAAATCTACAGATTTAATGTAATACCTACCAAAATACACATTACATTTTTCACAGAACTAGAACAAATAATCCTAAAACCTGTATGGAACCACAAAAGACCCCTAATTGCCAAAATAATTTTGAGAAAAAAGAACAAACCTGAAGGTATCACAATCCCTGACTGTGGACCATACTACAAAGCTACAGTAATCAAAACAGCATGGTACTAGTACACAAACAGACATATGGATCAATGGAACAGAGTAGAGAGCCCAAAAATAAACCCACACACTTATGGCCAATTAATCTATGACAAAGGAGGCAAGAATATACGATGGAGAAAAGACAGTCTTTTCAATAAGTGGTATTGACAAAATTGGACAGCTAGCTACATATAAAAGAATGAAATTAGAACATTTTCTCAAACCATATACAAAAATAAACTCAAAATATATAAAGACCTAAATGTAAGACTGGAAGCCATAAAACTCCTATATGAAAACATGTACAGTATACATTTTTTTTACATCTTTATTGGAGTATAATTGTTTTACAATGGTGTGTTAGTTTCTGCTTTATAACAAAGTGAATCAGTTATACATATACATATGTTCCCATATTTCTTCCCTCTTGGGTCTCCCTCCCTCCCACCCTCTCTATCTCCAAAATTTATAAGCAGCTTATGCAGCTCAATAACAAAATAAACAAACAACCCAATCCAAAAATGGGCAGAAGACCTAAATAGACATTTCTCCAAAGAAGATATACAGACTGCCAACAAACACATGAAAGAATGCTCAACATCATTAATCATTAGAGAAATGCAAATCAAAACTACAATGAGATATCATCTCACACCAGTCAGAATGACCATCATCAAAAAGTCTAGAAACAATAAATACTGGAGAGGGTGTGGAGACATGCAATTAGTATGTTGGCTGCTGCAGCAGCTAACCTGGAAGCCAAAAAAACGGTCTTAAAATAATGCCTTTGAGGCTCTGGCTTGGGTTTTCCATAATTGGATACAAATACAAAACCCTGGAAGGGAACTACTGTGAGATTTAGCATGGGATTATTTAATTATGGATTTAAAAAGGCAGAATCCTGTGGGTCCCAAGAAACTGCAGAATTTTAAAACATAGTTGTGGCTACAGAAGAATGAGCTACCACCTGTATGTCTGCATCTAGTCATTAGGACAGTAGAATTTGTTTACTTAGTCGTTGATCCACCCATCCCCTCATCATAGGGTACCTGTTTCATGTTGGACAGTGTTGTTGGTTGCATTGTATCCCCTAAATAGATAAGTTCTAATCCTAACCCCTGGGATGCATGAATATAACCTTATTTGGAAATAGGGTCTTTGTAGATGTAGTTAAGATGTAAATTAAGATGAAATAGGGTGGGCACTTAATCCAACATGACTGGCGCCCTTATAACAAAAGGAAGAGAGACACAGAGATAGACACACAGAGGAGAATGGCAAACGAAGACACAGACACACAGAGGGAAGAGGGCCTTGTGAAGATGGACGCAGAGATTGGAGTGATGGCACTACAAGTCCAAGAAAACCAAGGAGTGTCATCAACTTGAGAAGCCCTGAAGAGTCTTGGAAGGGTTCCTTCCTAGAGACTTCAGAGCAAGCATAACCCTAATGACACCGTGATTTTGGACTTCAAGCTTCTAGAACTGTGAGACAAGAAGACTTATTGTGAGACAATAAGTTTTGTTGTTTTAAGCCATCAAGTTACAACAGTCCTAGAAAAATAATATTCACAGTATGCTGGGTGCTAGGTATACTGAGATGAACACATGTGGCTGGGCTAGGAACCAAGATTTCAATATCTCAAACAAGAGTTATATTGAGATATTAACTTGGTAGTAGGGAGGCACAAAGAGGGGCATGGAAACGCTTTTCAGGGAGATGCTTTTTGAGGTGCATCTCAAAAAACGGTTAGGAATTTGCCAGACAGGTCACAGAATATAATGTAGCTGCTTCAGAGGTGAGAATTCCATGCTGGAGAGAGGTGGCAGGGAGGAGAAAGGATAGGGGATCCTTCAACAGCACAGGGGTTAGGGGTGCCACCCTTCACATAGTTGAATCCATGTGTAATTTAGAATCGACCCACCCTCTTTGTGGTTCCTCCATATCCCTGGTTTTGCATTCATTCAACCAACAACACTTGTAGTAAGTACTACAGCGTTTACTCTTGAAAATATCAACATGTAAGTGGATCTGCACAGTTCGAAGCTGTGTTATTCAAGGGTCAATTGTAAATAGAAGAGTAGTTCCTAGTTTGCATGTGATACCGTTGGGTAGCAATAAAAATGAACATGTTGATGAAGATGATGTTTCATCACCACTTGCCAAGTTTCTACTCTTATAACAGACATTGTCTTACTTAGTTCTCTCAGGAAATCTATATAGGATCTATTACTATCTGCATCACACAAATGAGAAAACTAACTCTCAAAGAGTTTAAATAACTCTCGTAAAGACTCCACAACTAGTAAACAGAAGCAATTCAAGATATGCCCTTCATACCCCATGGTGTCTGTCTTTTTAAAACCATAAGCTTGAATTTAAAAATAATAGTGTTCTGAGTTTGGTTTAAATTCTTCTAGAGTGGATGGTAGATTTGACTTTGCACATGAATTGTTTCACCCTTTGAAACTAAGTTCTGCTGTCCGGGGGTCCTATCAGCAGTCAATTTTAGGACCTCATTCATTCATTTATATTCATCCATTCAACACATATGCCAGGCACCATGCTAGGTGCTGTGTGCCAGATGACACTATGTATGCGGTTTCCTTTACTGCATTAGTTACTTGGCTGATTTCTGTTTTATTCCTTGGAGTGGACCCTGGCTTTGAATTCTACTTGTTAAAAAGCACTGGATGTCAACCAGATGCGCTTCCTCCCCCTTACATTTCACAGGCAGCTGCATGAAATAAAGGACACTCATCTTCTGTAAATATGCTGGCAAACTTCTTTTATTTTCCATTTTGCTTAGCACTTGGATGAATATTGGTAGCTTATACACATTTTAGGGATTCAGATACCTTCCTGGGAATATCTAGCCATACATAAGTTTGTAAAGAGTTCGAACAATAGCAGCATCCTTTTATCTCTTCCAGTTTTTGAAAGATTACAACATAATTGACAAATTGTCACAGTCAAGCTGAGCCTAAAGACACATGATGACTAAATGTAATGTGGACCCTGGAGGAGATCCTGAAACAGAAAAGGGCATTAAATAAACACTGAGGAAATCTGAATAAAGTACAGACTTTAATTAATAATAAGGTATTAATATTGGTTTATTTATTATGACAAATGTGCGACCCTATTGTAAAATATCAATACTAGGGGAAGCTGGGTATAAGCTATGTTGGAACTCTCTGCCCCCTCTTTGCAATTTTTTCCTGTAAGTCTAAAACTATCCTAAAATTAAGAAGAATTTAAACATGATGGACTTAGATATTTAAATTTCTATCAGAATGATTTCCTCTCTGTCCGTTCATTTGAATTCTTCTTGAATTTTTCAGACATTTTTCTGTGATTTAGAAGGAGCTTCATTAGATGGCTTGGGGCAGCTTGGGTTGAAATCCACTGAATTTTTGTCTGTGTGGCATCTCTGTCAAATATGAGAAATTAGTAGATAGGAGCAAATGAGGAAGAGCCCTGTCCAGGACTCTGGGGAAAGGGGAGAATATGCAGAATTCCTACCAAGAAGGCTTGAAGAAAATTCCCCCCTGAACTGAAATTTATTGACTAAGGTAACTCAATCTATGTCAGAGATAATCTTAAAAGCCAGATCGCATGGCACGTCTATCACAAAATCTCCAATAAGTACTTTCAGGATGAGCTTGTCAGAGCAGAAACTTTTTCCCTCCTGCTTTTTAAACTGAAGTTTGTTTCCATTTTTCAATTTAAAAGCAATATAGGTTCATTTTAGAAAAGGTAACACTAAAGAAATTTGAAAAAGCCTATTTTTTTAACTCAGAGAAAAAAAATCTACAAATGTTTTGGTGTAGTCCTTCCAGTTTAAATAAGTCTTGCTTTACGGAATTCTTCATTAATTTATCAGAAAATGCAAATGCTGAAAGCTTTTTCTAAGCTTTTTAATAAAAATAGTTATCTTATTTTATCTCCAGGGATTCTGTTTTTCTTTAAGTTTGTTTCTTACCAAACTTGAAAAAATTGGTGGCTTTTTTTTTTTTTTTTTGTAAGCGTGAAAATATGTCTTCAGTTATAGTCCATTCAGGGTCTGTTAAATGCCAGCAAATTCTTTCTGTGTTCCCTCACCTCATCCTTGACTTTTCTCTGACTATGCTCTGAAGAAGCATCACTGAGAAGCAAGCAGGTCTGGGAAGAGCTCAGAGATGGCACCTGCGCAATGTCAAAGAGGAGGGATTTTGGGGAAAGCCCAGCATGCGCTGAATGCCTGCCAAATGTAATCTCACAGGTGAGAGACAGAGTTTGCACTTGGTGGATCTTCTCTGTAACCCCACACTCCCCATCTCTCCCCACCTTCAGCTGGAGTAGAACTCAGATGATCAGAAGGGGAGGGGGAGGCAGCATGAAACACTGGGAAAAAGCAGTGGCTTTCCTACAGGACACACCTGCATTTGCATCCTGACTCCATCACTTACTATAAAAAGTAATACCATTTCATAGAGCTATTATATGTGGGAAATTATGTACGTGTGGCACAATCACTGGCACATACTTGTTGAGCAACAAATGCCAGTTACTTTGTATTCCCTTCCCTTCTCTATGTGCCCCTTTGTTTTTGTCCACACCTCACTCACCTCCTCTGCCTTTCTGATAGCTTCTTTTACCCAAGTTATGAAAATAAGGAGGCAAATGTGACTTTACATATCACTTGGGAGGGCATCCTTTGGTGTTTGGCTTTTGGTCTCTGATTATCTCATTTTCATTCTGATCACTTTCCCTTGTAGAGATTTAAGATAACTGTCCTCTCTAGCTTTTCATCCTGCTTTTCAATTTGACCTTGTGTAGATGCAGTAAATCAACGGATTCATTGAGTTTTTTCATTTATAGGCTGCTTATCTTGAGGCAGTGTTATGTTTCTTTGTTTTCACCCTGTTCCTAGAGCTGTTCCCAGAAACAAACAGACTGACAGATAGACATCACAGAATGAAAAAGAGTAGAATTGATGCTTTCTAAACGCAAAGCACCTGAATTTAAAACAGCTTCAGGTGTTATCGTTCACAGCCCGCTGTCATTCTTTCTCAAATCCCCAGAGCCATGCTGGTCATACCATCAATCTTGAACCAAGCTTTGACAGTGAAAGATGTCCCATAACCTGTGCCCTTGGACCTCTACAGAATCTGCTTGGACTGTGACCTACATCACATTAAAAACCAGTTTGTGCCCAAGATTACATCATACTACTAAGGGTCTGCTGGCTCAGGGTAAGAAGCCATGAAACTTCCTTCTTTTAAGCTATGGGCTTTGCCACCTCATAGTGTTTACATTTTTAATAGGTGATGAGAGAATTTGCAAGAGTCTGTGGACATCTCAACCCAAAGATGGAATGACTTGAGGAGATCCTGGCCTTAAATGAATAGTTACTGTTCATGCCCTTGCAGCTATTCATCACTAGCAAAGTCTGAGCTCATGTCTGCTTCTTAATACACAAAGAGTCTATAAATTCAATGATGGTAGAACTATTCTTTTAGATCATTAAATTATATAGTGGGAATTTATCATATAAGTCTTGGCCTTTGAAATTCATCATTCTGTAGAAAGATTATGGCTATATGTAGCTGTAAAAATACTCCCAAGTAAATAATCTACTTGGAGAGAAATACAATAGTTGCTTTAACAGAAAGCAGTAACAAACAAAATTAATTTTCTTGTTTGATATATGACAATGGTCTAATCCTTCACTATGAAAATAACGGTGAAAGGTTTATATTAATTAGGACTTAGCAAATATATTATAGAAGCTTGAGGCTGTGTTGCTGGATGGCTGACAAAATAATTAGTTGAGAAACCACAAAAGCTATCTTCTCCTTGCTTGATTCCAAGGTTCTGCAAAAGCCACAAGTTTTAAAGGAGACATAGGTGTGGGCATCGATATAAAAGAAAATCTTTCATTATTTTGGTTTCACCTCAGCAACCTAATTTCAGCTGGTCCTTTAAATGTGCTGCACATGTAAAGTCTCACAATCATACAATATCCTGAGCTCCAGAGGGACTAAAGTGATCATATAGATTGGCTTCACAGATTTAGGCAAGAGCAGCCTGAAATTTTCTCAAAGCCTTACAACTCCAGGGATGGAAAATCTACTTCATTTCCTGGTGTAATCGATCACTAGCCAGAAGTTTTCAGTTAAAGAATAAATCTCATTCCATCACACAAACTCATTTTATTTCTTTTAATTGCTTATTCTGGAGATTGAGCACGGCTTAAACTGGTTAATCAAATGATCCATGACATGAGTGTTCTGCTCTGTATGGCTATTAACAGATTAAAACCATTTTTTATTCATTCCTGGTTGGTTGTAAATACTTGGAGTTCAAATCATTTTGCATGATGTTGAATATTACCCATAATCTGCCCTCAATCTCCAATTCTTTAGCTATATCTGTTGGTTCCTCATTCTCTGAAGATGTTAGGTACTTTCTCACCTCTGTACTGTTATTTTGTCAAGTATCCTGCCTTCTATGCCCTCCTCTACCATTAGCTGGTGAATTCCTCTGTACCTGTCAAACTTCAAAGCTAATGTCACCTTGTCTGAGCAACCTTCTCCAATTTCTCCAACCAATATTCTGGCTTGGTAGAAAATATGGCTCCCTTAATCTTTCATGCAAATTATCCAGTATTTACTCTCTTCTCTCTGCTCTTAAAATACTTTGCTGTCTTTTAAAAAAAATTTAATGACATTTATTATTTTCTTTCTAATTTTACAAGTAATACATGTTCATGGCAGACAACGAGAAATACATAAAAGCATAAAGTAAAAATTAACAATCCCCACCTGCTAAGGGTAACCATCATTAGCATTTTGATTTCCTCTCAGGGTCTACATAGTTTTTAATTGAAATATAATTGACATACAGCACTATGTTTGTTCTAGTTGCACAACACAATGATTCGATATTTCTATATGTTACAAAAGGATCACCATGGTATGTTAAAATACTTTGTTTAGAAGGTAAACTCGTTGAGTATAGGATCCTTGTCTATCTGGTTCAATGCTACAATCTGAAGGTCAAATAAAATACCTAACATATAATAAGCACTCAGTAGATATCAGCCACATCAGTTAACACAGATCTTACTGCACTGGTGCCCAATATCTAGCATATTTATTTTTAATACTGTGAACAATGAAGGCAGTTATTAATATTTTTTTCTTTTCATTTCTGCAGTGTCTGTCATCTCATTGTTAAGTGAAAAAAAATGAATTAATTTGTGAGGCACTGTGTAAGCATGTTATTTAAGAAATCCACGTTTCCTTGTGGTGAATGGAGCAATTTAAATGAAGAAATAAAAGTAGGAAATTTAGCCATATTTATAGAACAGTCAATCCAAATTAAGCATTGGGTCAATTTTCTACATTTTATAGGTGAAAATTATTTTTCTTTTAACCTGAAATATCCTGCAGGCATATTAAATAATCCAATTTTCTATTTGGAGATGCTATATTACAAAATTAGGATAGGTGTATTAAGTTAAATTGTTGTGAATTACAGTATGTTTCTAGTGTGATATCATGGCAGTTATCACCTTTCTGTGTTATCTCACATACTCCCCGTCTTCCTCCTCATCCTTCTTCTTCTTCTGACTACTTTGACCTTGAAAAATTCAGCTCTTACTTTAATAACAGATATTTTCCAAGAAGGATGTAACTATATTCTTTAATAGTTCAAAAAAACGTCTGCAGGAATGTGTTTAAGTAAAAAAGAAGTGAACTGTCAAATCAAGCAATTGAAGAGTAAAAGTTGAAAAAAACTTCAGCCTAGCATCAGGAAGTTTTTAAGTCGTGGACAGGTTGTCTGGTGGATAGCGTCCCTCATCGTGGTCATGCTTTTCAGGGACTGACACTCACTCTGGCATTTACTGAGTGTTCCTCTTGTCTCTATCCAAGCCCTTTTCCTCTTTCCTTATCCTTTTCTTTCTTCCTAGGAAGTAAATCTCACTTCTGCCTCTCTGGGCTAGACTGACAGTCTGAGTTTCACATCTGTATTTCCAGTTGCCAAGCCAATAGTTCCATTTATATTTTCTACCAGTACCTCAAAGTCAACATGTCCCAAACCAAACTCATAATTAGCACCTCCCCCCAAGATGTCAGCATTCCCTATCCCATCAAACAAAGCCAGCCTGACTCTTTGCTTTGTCACCCACCTCATATCCAATCAACTGCAGAGTCCCATTCCATCCACCAAGTAAACATTTCTTGCCAGTGTTCACTCCTCTTCTCTAGGCTCTCTGCTGTTGTCCTTGGTCTTGGTGCAGATCACAACCATCACAGCTATGGCCTCCTCAACTGGTTCTGATCCAGTCCAACTGTATTCATTCTTTGTAGTGACACCAAAATTATCCATTTAAAAGGAAATCTGATACACCATCCTCTGACTTGGGAACCTTGAGTGACTTCCTATTGCTTTAAAAATAATCTCTATTTACAAAAGAGAAGTGGAGTTGCAGTTGTAGAAAACAAATTTATGGTTACCAAGGGGGAAAGGTGGGGAGGGATAAATTGGGAGATTGGGATTGATATATATACTATATTTATATATATATATATATACTATATATAAAATAGATAACTAATAAGGATGTACTGTACAGCACAGGGAACTCTACTCGGTAATTTGTAATGACCTATATGGGAATAGAATCTAAAAAAGAGTGGATATATGTATGGGTATAACTGACTCACTTTGCTGTACAGCAGAAACTAACCCAACATTGTAAATCAACTATATTCCAATAATTTTAAAAAAATCTCTATACTCCTTACCATGGTTATAAATACTTGCATAATATGGTCTTTGCCTGCCTCACTGCCTCATCTCTATCACTCAATTCACTCCACACTGTACTGTTTTCAGGGCTAAAATGTGGAATGCTCTCCATAACCTCTTGGCTCCTAAGATGACTACAATGACTGCCTTGTATCTTCACATATACCTCCTACTAAATTTAGATCTCTAGATCTCATTGTAAACACTCTCAGAATGGCCCTCCCTGACCTCCAAAGCTGGATTTGCCTCCCTGCCAGTATGTTCTCAAAATATCCTGTCCTTTCTCATCATATCCCCCACCATATGTTATTGTCAGTTTAATTTGTTTAATTTTTTATCTTCTCTTTGAGACTATAAGATCCATGAGAGAAGAGATCCAGATCCATGCTCTCTTTTTCATACTGCTTGTATTAATTTCCTATTTTATATTGCTTGTATTAATTTCCTATTACTCTTAAAACTTTTACCATAAATTGGTCGCTTACATGACAGAAATTATTCTCTCCTAGCTCTAGAGGCCAGAAGTCTGAAATCAGTATCACTGGGTCTAAATCAAAGTATCAGCAGGGCTTCCCACCATCCAGAAGCTCAAGGAGATAATCCCTGTCTTCCCTCTCTCAGTTTCTGATGGCTGCCAGCATTCCCTGGTTTTCAGCTACATCACTGCAATTCTCAAGGCCAGCAACTCCAAATCTCTTTTTGTTCCTTCTCCCATTTACCACCTTCTCTGTGCATGTCAGATCTCTCGTTGCCTTCCTTTTGTGAGCACACATGTGATTGCATTTAGGGCCACCCAAATAATCTTGGATAATCTTCCCATCTCTAGATTCTAAACTTAATCACATCTGTAAAGACCCTTTTTCCAAGTAAAGTAACACGGACAGGTTTCAGAGAGTAGGACCCAATATCTTTGAGGGTCATTATTCAGCCTAATACACTGCTGAATTCCTAAATTCCTCTCTTAAGGTCTGAATTACATATATATCTTTGTTTGTATACATATTTTCTGTGATTTTATGGGTCAGTTCATTTTAAATTTTTAAATATATATAAAAGTAAATATTTTGCTTAATTGGATTCAATGCAAAGTTTGTTGTAGATAAGAATCCACAAGTACACCAGCTGAAAATACAGATATCTTGCTTTTTCCCTGTCATGGGTAACAGGTTCAGAATTTTTTAACTTCATGAGTTGGAATGTTCTGCTAGCTCTACATTTCAGCCTAGTTTCTTAGAGATCGAGCCCTCTCAGATATGGCAGAAGCAGACTGGAGCTCAATAATAAGAATATGCTATCTCAAGAGAAAGTTTCATTGCACTAGCTGGAAGGCAAGAACAAGGCTCATTTTTCAGGGTTATATTTTTTTAAATGGCAGTCTTTTGGTGAATAAAGAGTTAGGGACATACGGCAAGAGCTGTTACCAGTTGCGGGAAATAATAATACTGGAGTCGATGACCTTTAGCTTTTATTCCAACAATAAAATAAAAAGATTCTATCGAATGTGTGCTTCTAATCAACAGTATTTTTATTGCAGGAAATACAGGGCTTTTTATGAGTCCATACCCCTCTCCTTTTAAGCTACGGATGCTGCATCATCTTTTCTTCCCTCTGGTCTTGGGGATGCCAACAACTGTATCACTTTCATCATTTGGATCAGAGATCATCTGATGCCATTCTGGAATCCCTCCCATTGAGATTGGACCAACTGTTATTGAATTTTATATATGAGCTCTCATATTTAATCTAATTTTATTACCACAATAAACTTTTGGGGAAGATATTTATTCTCATTTTAAAGAATGTCAATTTCAGTGTATTTCTGGTAGGCACAGAAGTGTTAGTTTAACTTGGAAGTTAGACATTCAGATTTATCTCAAATTTCTCAGGCTTAGTAGCTGGAATAAGAAATAATGTCTACTGAGTACTCACTCTATATCCTATGCCATACTGTGGACATACACATCTTCCTGACAATCACACAACCCAGCATTATTAATACCATCATCTGGGTCAGATAAAGAAACATGTTTAGAGGAATTTCCCTGAGAATACAGAGGTATTAAGCTGAAGAGGTGGAATTTAAACCCAGGGCTGTATCTTTGAAAATGTCAACTATCTCCTTGACAAACTACCTCTGTTGCCCTCAAGTTAAAAATTGTGATGTTTGAACTAAGCCAGACACACAAAAAGACAAATACTGTATAATTCCACTTATATGAGGTACTTAGAATAGTCAAATTCATAGAGACAGAAAATAGAATGGTGGCTGCCAGGGGCTGGGTAGGGGAGAAATGGGGAGTTATTGTTTAATGGGTACAGAATTTCAGCTGGGGAAGATAAAAATGTTCTAGAGATGGATGGTGGCGATGTTTGGTTAAACATCAAAATGGTTAAAATAATAAATTTTATGTTATGTATATTGCACCACAATAAAAAATGTGATTTTCCAGTATATGTTCACTAGTTAACTGAGAAATTGTTTACGAAAGCCAAGGACACAGGCCCCCACATTTGAGATTCCTAAGGAATTAAATAGCATTTTGCCTCAGACGGAGGACCAAATAAGCACATTTATCTTTCCCATCTCAGATCTCTGTTATTCTATTAGTTTTATTGTAAAAGCTTTCCAGAGGCAGTTTTTCCCTCTAAAAGGCAGATTAAGACTCCCCCTTTTTAAAAAAAGAAATATCCTCCAATTACTGAAACTGAAGGTGTCATAAAGAGCAAAATGTGAACTGTTTGGAGAAAAAAATACAGATGTGCAGTACACAGCCCCTAACTTCGTTTCATAGAGTGCTCTTCATCTAAATGACCCGATGCAACCTTGAGAGGAGATCAGGGAGAGACCTTCTCACCGTGCAGGTACTGCAAGGAAAGAAATGGCGAATTGAAATGTAATGCAGGTGAAGTGTAAGATAAAGCTGTGAATATAAATACAGACAGGAATACAATAAGATGTCTATTATTG
The DNA here is from genome assembly GCF_039906515.1 of Pseudorca crassidens. Taxonomy (NCBI): domain Eukaryota; kingdom Metazoa; phylum Chordata; class Mammalia; order Artiodactyla; family Delphinidae; genus Pseudorca; species Pseudorca crassidens. Next base: position 137,969,462 of record NC_090296.1, on the reverse strand, counting down.
ATACTTTCATGCACCAAGGAGCTAGGTGTGGTGATTAAGCAAATGAATATAAATCCTATAATTTTTGCTTTCTGACTTTCCCTTGGTTTTATCTCCATAGGGAGTCATTCATCTCCAATTAATTTGGTTGCTATAGCCACGATATGGCAGCATTTTGAGTCAAATGGGCACCAAGCCTGCTTTTGCTTGGTTTAGCTGGAAAAAAAAAAGTAGATTGGAAGGAGCAGATTGGCTGTCTACACTGCAGATCTGGACTGTCCCCATTAGATATGTCACAACTACTCCCTGGAGTTGACTGACTGGATGGAGTCATTTCAAGGCATCCATACCTGCTATCTGGGAAGCCAACAATAAGGAAAGAGGGTTAAGTAGCTATTACTTTGAAACTAAATTAGATTGTATAGAATTAATTTTGCTTTATTTAAAATGTCCCAGCCATGTATGGGAGGACAGAGACTCTTCACTTGAATTTCTTTTTAAGAGCAGAGAAGGTGAAAATGAGTAACAGGAAGAATCTCCCTGTGTGAATGTGACTCAGTTTTTATCTTGTGGGTTTAAATAGTGTGTGTATGTGTGTCCTGTGGTTGCAGCAGAAGGGTGTTCAAACATTTGTGAGCTGGTGGCATTGTTAAGCTGTAGGCACTATTTGCATGAATTTGGATTTGTTTGCATAATGTGGAAGGAGGGGGGCCCTGAGAGGAGCTTCATTCATAGGTGCTTGAAGACAAAGATGGGGGAACGGAGCGGGGCAGTGCTGGGAAGTGGAGAGCCCTGTATACTCAATGTTTTCAGGAAGATCTCCTTGGACTGAGGCTGGGCTCTTTGGAAGGAGGCAGACAGGAGACTGAGGTAAAACACTTTTCCCTAGGGTCTCTTTGAGACTTGGGACACAGCAAGGTCCAGGAGACAAAGGAGTTGGGAAGAAAGTATTCTACCTTCTTGGAAACATCTTGTCTCCCATATGGCAAAAACCAGGAGAAATGAATCACTATTTGTATTGGTGACTTTGGGAGGTCCAAGGGGATGGAAAATTTATTATGAAAGTCAATTTTCTCAAGAAAGACCCTAGATTCTCAGGAAACGACATCAGCAAGAAGCCTGGGGCAGAACAGAGGATGATTTGTGAGTACTTGTGGAACAATCCAGGACCTCCAGAAAACAAAGAGGAGAGACTGTGTGAGGAGCTGGAAGTCTGACAACCTGCAGGCAGGAGCCACATTCCAGGGAAACATGAATGAATCTGTTAAAACTGTCTGCAGATGGGTGATGTTCGGGAAATGCTGCTTACTTACTTCTTTGCTCTTTCACCAGGCTTTTGTGTGCCATATGTTAATTCCATATATCTAGTCATGGGCTTCTTCCATTTTTAGAGAAATAAATATAGAAGACTCTATTCTTAACAAAGGTCTAGAGTTTATTTAAGAAAAAAAACTTACTCCACATAGACAAAACCCTTTGTTGCTCTCTCAAACATCATCTCCTCTAACCTTCACCACCAGCCTCCAAAACAGGTGTGCTTTCTGACTCGCAGATGAGGGAAAAGGGCAAGGATACTAACATTGATTAAGGACCAAATGCATTCTTAATATGTGATGAGCATATTAATAAGTGATGAGCATGATATCAGAAATTTTACCTGCTTTTTCTAATTCAAGCATCATGCCCAACCTGAGAGGTCAGTATTATTTATCCTCTGGACCAAAAGTGGACACTGAGACTCAGAAACACCTTTTCTGTGAGAGACTGACCAGGGACAACTCTGAAGAAAAACCAGGTAATCCCTTTCCTCTGCATTCTACTGAACACGAATAAGGTGCTGGAGGTTATGGAGAAACTCAAAAGGGAAAGACAGACTGCTCTTGCGAAGCTCCAGGGATGCAAGAGGGATAGAGGAGCAAAGAGGGAGGGGTGTGCCCAGAGAGAGCATGAGATGAAGCCTAGGGATATCTCTACCCAATACCATGAGTGGCCTTTTTACCTGTTCCCCCAGGAGGCATCACTACAGACATAGTCTCATTTTCTATCATGGGGATGGTTGACTCTCTCTCTCTCTCCAGTCATTCAAGGACACCATTCACCTAATCTGCCATGAGCTTTAGGCTGAGAGGCTGCCTTTCTAGCAGCAGCTTCCAGCTACCATAATAAGTAAGCTCCAAACTGTTTCTTGACCCTGTTATTTCAAGTTTTGTGCCTTCTTCACTCCTTGAACCCCCTTCTTGCTGATGTTAAATGTTCTTGTCAAAAGCAACTATTTACAGGCTATTGACAATAGAATGGATGATTAGGCTCTTTCCAGACTTGATGAATGATGCATGCTGCCAGTCAGTGGGTTTACGAACCACTATAGTGCTCTTTTAGGAAAAGTGTCATTGAAAAGCATGCTGTTCAATTTCTGAGATCTGAACAATTTGAAGAAATAATTGCATTTTGGTGTGTGGAAGAAGAAAGTTATTCTTCATGAACTCTATTCTTTTGAGTAACATTAAAGGAAAGGGAAACTTGTCCAGTTCTTTTTCTTTCAGATATTTTCTTTCTCCTTCTTTCTCCTCATCTTCCCTCTTCTCCTGCTCCTTTGTAGTAACATAGTACTCAGGTACATTAACCCAGAAGCTGTACACCTTGTTTTTGCCATTCAATCCATGCCTAGAGGAATCATTGCATTACCATTTAAATCCTAACCACATTTTCTCTCCTCTCCTTATTTAAAAAAGAAGGCTTATATAAAGTGAGTGTATTCACTGGACTAAGTACTCTTTGTGCAACATGGGTCCCATTGGTGGTTCACTACTGAGTATCACCTCTAAATACTTATGTTTTCAAGCTTTGTCTGGGGATCTGTTTGGTAAGATCTATCAGCTTGCAGAGACTTGTGGAGAAGAATTCACTGAGTAAGGAAAAAATTGAGATGCACAGTCATAATCCAAGATAACAAGGTTAGTCACTGGGAAAAACTAGTTTTGAGACCAGCATTGTGTGGGTTATTTAGACTGTCCTACAGTCCACTGTGGAAAGACTCCTACCTATGTCCTAGAGAGAAGGGGTTATAACAAACATTGAGAACAAAAGAAGGGACAATATCTTTCTCAAAAGCTAGGCAAATGTCAGCTGTTGCTTGTTCCTTGGAGATGTTGAATCACCCGCTATGTTTCATCTTTCTCACTTGACTGTCTATGAATGAAGGACAGTAGAAGGCCACAATGGCATGGGAGGGGCTGCATGCATCTGATGGCATTGAGTGAACAGAGAAAAGGACTCCATGGAGAACAGATGGTTCCACAAATCCAAGGAACCAGCAGCATCTGGCACTTGACTGATTTTTGAAGCCTTCCTCCCCCTGGGCTCCAGGACACACTTCTCCTATATCTCCACCTCCATCCCTGACCCTTTCTACACAGTCTTCTTTATGGGCTTGTTAACAATCTCCTTCTTTAATGTTCTAAGTGTGCAGTGTCTGCACTGCCAGAACCATTTATGAATCTGCTTGTGGCTGAGGTTTGCTCACAAAAAGAGCTTCATCCCCCACACTAGGCTCTATAGGTAGATTCCATAGTATCCTTTCTTAGAGATGGAATAAATATATATTGGCTTTATGTCTTCCCACGTTCAATTTTGTGAAGTCAGAATGGGATTACCTCATCTAAAAAATGTATCTGGTGCCCATGATGACCAGAGGGCCATGGTCCATGTTAGAAAGTTCTAGAAGCCAAGATCTTTTATTCCCCTCTCTATTATAATGATTGAATGGGCTCTGCCTAAACAGAGAAGCCAGCAGAGGAACAGCTCTCCTGGTGATCACTGTTGCCATAAACTATCCTTATTGCAGGATTCTACTTCAGCTCTACCCTATTCGTTTTGCTTTCTGGTCTCTGTAGTATGGGATTCCTAATAGGAAGCTTCCGGAATTCATAAATGCAAGGGAGTTAGTGTCCATAGGGTGATCTTGGCCAATGGGAGACTGGAGCAGGTGGATGACTGCCACTCTGTTCCATCATTCGGGTGAGTAATTCTACTCAGCTCCTCCAAGTGTGTACTTGGGAGTGAGCTTAGCTGCCCACAGCATAGACCCATCAGGTCTACACCTTTTTTCTCCTTCTCTCTTTTACTCTTCCCAGGTCCCCATTCTACTTCTCTGGTCACTTCTTCAAATGAACTAAATACATGCAAGCCCTGTTCTAGACTCTGCTTTTGGGGACAAGGATAGAGTCCAAGATAAGACCTCCTCAGTTCAAGTTTGATTTTACCTCTCTTTTAAGCAACCTAAAGAATCTTTAAGAGTCATCATCCCAATTCTTTCCTCTGGTCTAGGTTTTTCATATTTCTTCTTTCCACCTCTTTTCCTTCAACTCTTTCCCATTCTCCATGTCCCTGTCTCCTATTCTTCTACAAAGTAATGAAGGTCTTTATGGGCATTAGTTTGCTTACCGATTTGTTTGTTTGGGCTAACCAATATCTTTCCTATTCAGAAAATCCCTGACACTGACAGAGAGTCTTGCTGGGAGGCAGAGCCTTGCCTCTTCCTAAAGTTATCCAAACTAGGAGCCAGTTTCTCTCTTTGGCTGTCCCCTGGCAACTAGAACATGGGCACATAGTCCAGGTTGGCCAGTTGGATGCTTCCACCTGGGACTGTGATGCTTAAATGACTGACACAAAAACACAGGGATTGTTGCCCAAATATTCATAGTAGAAGTTATGCAGTCAAGAGTGAAGCCCTGGAAGCACTTAGTGACCACGTCAGTGGTGCTAGTGATATTATTCTAGCCAGTCTGCCCCTTGCATGTGCCATTGACTCTACCTCTGATGTCCAGGCTTCCTGCCCATCTTCCAAGCCTGGTCTTACAGCCTCCCTCCCTGCCCAGTAGTCTTTTATTCACTACTTTTTAGTCTGAGTTAGCTAGAACCTGTCTCTGTTGCTTGTGACAAAGAACACAGGGTCCTTTTTCCTTTCAAAGTCCCCTTTTGGATTCAGGTTAAATTCATACCTTTACAGCTGGCCTGGTTATCCCTGAGGATATTACTAGTTAACCTCTGTTCTGGGATTTCTCTGAAAAGATCCTCTATCCTCTCCCTATATGTTCTGCTTCTCTCTTCTCTCTGTATCCCTTTCAATGTTATATATCCTTTTAAAAGCTCCTCCTTCTATAAACACTCCTCCAAGCACAGCGCAACAAGATGTCTGGCCCATCAGCAAGTTGCATCCCACCTTCCACATTCACCCTTGGTTACATCTATTCCTCCGCTACACAGGGCTTCTTGTATCCCAGAAGATTTGAGCAAAGTCTGTTTTGTCACAATCACTGAAAACCTCTTGTGACAAGCTAGGTGATTCTATTTTTTCAGTAATGGCAAACTAACAAGTGAAATCGTTGTTTTGTATCTTATGCATAGGAATCCTGAAAGCAGAGTGAGAAACTGCTTTTGAAAAATATATAAACTTTGAAAGAAATCAAAGGTATAAAACATATACTTACATTGAATCACACTGTGCCTCTCCATTTCCATCAGATCAATGGACACTTGCTCTGACAGCTTTTGCCTTTGGAAGAGCTTTATGCTTTAGGGTGCAATATCCGTTCACGTCATCCATGGAATATGAAACGTGACATCTACGGCAGGCTTCTTTCATATTCCTTTCACTGTCTGTTCTCAGACAATGCACACAGGTAGCAGGAATGGAATTTTCCACAACTCTAGGGGGTGTTATTCATACCCTAGTCTTTGTGAAGGACTATCCCTGGCATTTTGCCAATGCACAATGAGCACAGCCATGGGCAGCCACTCTGCAGAGTTAGAAACACAGAAACACGTATTATTAGAACTGAAGGAATGATTCCCTGGTCCCTTTGAATAAAACCCCCAGTGAGTGTGCAATCAATTCCCAATAGAAGGACTGAAGCCTGGGTTGCTTTATAAGCAGCAAAGAAATGTCTCATTTATATTCCACTTTTAGAGATAAGGAAAAGGTATTTAAAGGCTATTTAGTCATTCTCTGGCACTTGAAACTTATGGATGGCTCTGTCAAAAGGGAAGATTTAAAAACTGAATAATAAAACCACTTTAGAAGATAACTTCCAGGATTTTTTTTCTTTCTCCTTTTTCTAAGGTGAATGTGAATATGAATTGGTGTCATAGACACAGGAAGTTTACTAAATGATTTTCCCAGTGGAGGAGAAAACTGCCCCTCCCATCTCCTGCAGAAAGGACTGCTGATTGCAAGGCCAGATTCCCCCCACTGACTTCTTCGCCCTTTGGAGCTTCTGCAGGAAGAGTCCATTGTTTTCACAGAAGCACCTAATAGGGTTAGTGATTCTTTTTCTCTGTGGATGTTGCTAGTCAATGACAAATGCCATCTACAGGGGCAGACGATCTTTATCCTATAATATAGCAGTCTCATTGGTGTCCTCAAATCATAACTCCCTCCTAGGAGAGTTCTATTTCTGCAACCTGAGTGCCCTGACAGGGCTGCCCTGAGCTGGGTATGGTTCAGATTTCAGAGATTAGAAGCTGCTAGAAGCATTGAAACAATTGAAGATTAATAATGAATTACACAACTGTTACTGTGAACTAAGGAAACTAGTGGAAATGAACCTGGGGCTATTTCCTTATCATTCAGGAGAAAAATCTCCCCAGGCAATCTGACTGTGGGTATCAAAGTGTAAATGACACACAACTTTGGCCAACCAATTCAACACCTGGGATTTTTTAAATTTAATTTAATTTTAAAATAGTGAACATTTTCACATGATTCAAATTTGAAAATACAAAAAAAAGTACATAATTAAAAATCTCTCACACTCTGTCCTCTAAAGATCGACTTCCCCAACCATAGAAACAACCAGTATTGTTTCCTGTGTTTCTTTTCTCTAGAGATACGTATGGACCATACAAACAAGTACACAGATATGTTCCTCTCTCCACTTTTTAAAATAAAAATTAGAGCATCTACACTTTTCTTTGGATTTTTAAAAACTAAATAATTGGGGGGGATAATTTTAGGTTTACTGAACAGTTACAAAGGTAACACAGAGTTTCTCTATACCTTTACCCAGTTTCTACTAATGTTAACATCTTACTTTCCTGTGGTTCATCTGTGAAGACTAAGAAATTAAAATAAGTACACTACTATTAATGACACTGCAGACTTTATTTAGACTTCATACGTATTCTTTTTCAGATTCTTTTACATTATAAGTTATTACAAGATATTGAATATAGCTCCCTGTGCTATACAGTAGGTCCTTGTTGTTTATCTATTTTATGTATAGTAGTGTGTATCTGTTAATCCCAAACTCTTAATTTATCCCCACCCCTGTTTTCCTGTTTGGTAATTATCAGTTTGTTTTCTAGTCTATGAGTCTATTTCTGTTTTATAAGTAAGTTCATTTGTATCAGTTTTTTACAGTCTACATATGGGTGATATCATATGATATTTGTCTTTATCTGTCCAACTTAATTCACTTAGTATGATAATCTCTAGACCTACCCATGTTGCTGCAAATGGCATTATTTCATTCATTTTATGGCTGAGTAACATTCCACACATATATATCATATCTTCTTTATCCATTCATCTGTTGATGGACACTGAGGTTGCTTCCTTGTCTTGTTATTATATATAGTGCTGCTATGAACATTGGGGTGCATGTATCTTTTTGAATTAGAGTTTTTGTCTTTTCTGGATTGCACTTAAACATAGATTTTTTTTCCCCTCCATCCCTCTATCTGTCTCTCTCCTTCCCTCCCTTTCTTCTAATTATATAGTAAAATTAACGGGTGCGTGTGTGTGTGGGTGTGTGTATATGTGTGTGGGTGTCAGGTGATGTATGGTTGCATGAATTTTTTTTTTTTGAATCAAATCAAACCTTTACTTTTTCTTTTAACATCTTTATTGGAGTATAAGTGCTTTACAATGTTGTGTTAGTTTCTGCTGTATAACAAAGTGAATCACCTATACATATACATATATCCCAATATTTCCTCCCTTTTGCATCTCCCTCCCACCCTCCCTATCCCATCCCTCAAGGCAGTCACAAAACATTGAGCTGATCTTCCTGTATTGTGCAGCTGCTTCTCACTAGCTATCTATTTTACATTTGGTAGTGTATTTATGTCCATGCTACTCTCTCACTTCATCCCAGTTTACCCTTCCCCCTCCCCGTGTCTCCAAGTCCATTCTCTACATCTGCGTTTTTATTCCTGTCTTGCCCCTAGGTTCATCAGAACCAAGTTTGTTTTAGATTCCATATATATGTTTTAGCATATGGTATTTGTTTTTCTCTTTCTGACTTACTTCACTCTGTATGACAGACACTAGATCCATCCACCTCACTACAAAAAACTCAGTTTCGTTTCTTTTTATGGCTGAGTAGTATTCCATTGTATATGTATGCCACATCTTCTTTATCCATTCATCTGTCAATGGACACTTAGATTGCTTCCATGTTCTGGCTATTGTAAATAGTGCTGCAATGAACATTGTGGTACATGTCTCTTTTTGAATTATGGTTTTCTCAGGGTAAATGTCCAGTAGTGGGATTGCTCGGTCATATGGTAGTTCTATTTTTAGTTTTTTAAGGAACCTTCATACTGTTCTCCATAGTGGCTGTATCAATTCACATTCCCACCAACAGTGCAAGAGGGTTCCCTTTTCTCCATACCCTCTCCAGCATTTACTGTTTGTATATTTTTTGATGATGACCATTCTGACTGGTGTGAGGTGATACCTCATTGTGCTTTTGATTTGCATTTTTCTAATGATTAGTGATGAGCATCCTTTCGTGTGTTTGTTGGCAATCTGTATATCTTCTTTGAAGAAATGTCTATTTAGATCTTCCACCCTTTTTTGGATTGGGTTTTTTGTTTTTTTGATATTGAGCTGCTTATATATTTTGGAGATTACTCCTTTGTCAGTTGCTTCATTTGCAACTATTTTCTCTCATTCTGAGGGTTGTCTTTTCATCTTGTTTGTGGTTTCCTTTGCTGTGCAAAAGCTTTTAAGTTTCACTAGACCCCTAATAGCCAAAGCAATCTTGACAAAGAAAAATGGAACTGGAGGAATCAGGCTCCCTGACTTTAGACTATACTACAAAGCTACAGTAATCAAGACAGTATGGTACTGGCACAGAAACAGAAATATAGATCAATGGAACAGAATAGAAAGCCCAGAAATAAACCCACGCACATATGGTCACCTTATCTTTTTTGTTTGTTTGTTTGTTTGTGGGTTTTTTTTTGTTTTTCTTTTTGTGGTATGCGGGCCTCTCACTGTTGTGGCCTCTCCTGTTGTGGAGCACAGGCTCTGGAGGTGCAGGCTCAGTGGCCATGGCTCACGGGCCCAGCCGCTCCGCGGCATGTGGGATCTTCCAGGACCGGAGCACGAACCTGTGTCCCCTGCATCGGCAGGCGGACTCTCAACCAGTGCACCACCAGGGAAGCCCTGGTCACCTTATCTTTGATACAAGAGGCAAGAATATACAATGGAGAAAACACAGCATCTTAAATAAGTGTTGCTGGGAAAAGTGGACAGCTACATGTAAAAGAATGAAATTAGAACACTTCCTAGCACCATACATAAAAAAAAATTCAAAATGGATTAAAGATCTAAATGTAAGGTCAGACACTATAAAACTCTTATAGGAAAACAGGCAGAATACTCTCTGACATAAATCACAGCAAGATCCTTTTTGACCCACCTCCCAGAGAAATGGACATAAAAACAAAAATAAACAAAAGGTTGCATGATTTTTAACACATGTATTAGAAAGCCACTACCATAGTCTCTTTACAGATAGTTCCACCTCCCATAAAAGTCCCCTCACTTCTCCCACCCTTCCTCCCTGTCAACCACTGTTCTGTTCTCTACTGTAGTTCACTATAATTTTAAATTTTTGAGAATATCATAAAATGGAATCATGTAGTTTGTAACCTCTTGAGACTGGTTTCTTTTACTCAAAATGATGCTCTTGAGTTGTTGCACATATCAATACCTATCAGTTCCTTTTCATTGTTGAGTAGTGTTCCCAATGGGTGCACCACTGTTTATTCTTTCACCCAGTGAAGGACATTTGGTTTGGTTTTGTTTAACTTACTCTTTCTTGAAATGCTGTAGAATTTATCCTAACCATAGACAAACATTCCTATTGAAGCATTACTGTTCTTATTTTTAAATCTAAAACTAATTTGGGATTATGGGGGGAAAATGATACAAAAGCAAAGAAAAAAAAATGTGGAACTCTCTTCTGACCCTAAATACACATGAAAACAATAACAAACTCTTAACAGCTTTCTTTGCCTCCATCCAGACTTGTTTTATGTCTTACATTCCTTTTTAAAAACTTTTAAATATTAATCATACACTTTAAATGTATATCACACATTTTTAAAAGTATATATTGTGTATGTATATAGTTTGGAGAATAATGATAAAATAATCACATTGGTGTCCACCATGCAGTTTAAAAAGAGATCAATCCAGGAACCTCTGTGTACCTTTCCCGAGTACATATCCCTGTGGCCCCCACAGGCATGACCGTCATTTTATCTTTGTGTTCATCATTCCCTGATTTCACTTACAGTTTTGCTATATACTTACGTATGTATTCCCAAGCAGCACATTGATAAGTTTTGTCTGTTTTTGATCTTTAATAAATGGAATCATGCTGTATGTGTTCTTTTATGGTTTTTTTTTTCACTAAATTTGAATTTTTGAGCTCCATTCATGTTGATGCATAGATGTATCTATTTTATTTCCACTGCTAGATGATATTTAATTGCATGAATATATCTAAGTTTATACGTCTGCTCCATATTTGAAAAACCTTTGTGTGTTTAAAAGAAAATTTTTGTGTGATTCCAAGCAATGCTGCCAACAGCATTCCTGTATACTGCTTAGGAGTGGAATTTCTGTGTAGAGAGATATGTGTATTTTTCCCTTTATTGGGCAGTGAAAATTGTACCTAAAGTAGTTTGTCAAAGTTATATTCTGATCAGCAGTGTATAGAGTATTTCTCATTCTGCATCCTCGCCAACACTTAATATTATAGATCATCTTAATTTTTACCAATTTAGTGGGTATGGAATGGAATCTAATCTTGGTTTTACTTTGCATTTTCCTGACTACTAATGGGTTGCAGCATATTGAGTTTGAGTGTTTTGACAGCTCTTGGTTCTTCTTTTATGAAATTCTTATACAAGAAATGACTATTATACCTTTTGTTCATTGAAATGGGATGTTTTATCTTTTCATTATTGTCTCAAAAGAGTTTTAAAGTAAAATAAAATAAATCAGTGCAGAGCCATGCACAAGAAAAGAAATACTAAAGGATTTATTATGCGTCTGATTATTTCTGATTTTAAAAGGAGTGCTTTTAATGTTTCATCACTGGCTGAGCTGTTTGCTGTAGATTTATTATGGATCCACTTCCATTCTCAGTTTGTTAAAAGATTTGTCATAAGTAGTTGTCAAATTTTATCAAATGTTTCTTCTCCACCTATTAAGATTGGATAAAGAATTTTGTACCTTTTAAATTTTTCTGAAATATTTCACATAATAATCAAATTGTTTGTCTCTTGAATATTTAACAGAACTTCCTAATATCATCTGGACTGTATTTGTGGGAGAATCTGTGAGTGATGATTTGACTTATTTAAAGGCTATAACATGATGCTGCTTTTAAATATTTCTTCTCAAGTGATCTCGATAAATCATACTTTCCAAAGGATTTGCCCGTTTATATAAATTGTCAATTTTATTGGTGGAGAATTTTTAAAAAATGTTCTATCAGTAATTTGCACTACATTTATAAATTGTATTATAATAATTTCTTATTGTGACTCTCCTTTTTTAAATCACTCTTGGAGGGGTCTTATATTTTATTATTCTTCTCAAGGAAATAACTTTGACAGTGTTAATCCCCTATAGTATATTGATATTTTGTGTTTATTCATTTCTTCTCTCATCTTATTTCCCTTTTGTCTACTTTTCTGTGTTTATTTTGTTTCTCTTTTCTATGATTTGGTAATTTGTTTTGTCTAAATCATTTATTATCAGGTTTGGGGGTGTTGGAAACATTATATTTTATTTTATCTATTTTCTTAATTTTTTAAAACATCTTTATGGAGTATAATTGCTTTACAATGTTGTGTTAGTTTCGGCTGTATAACAAAGTGAATCAGCTATGTATACAAATATCCCATATCCCGTCCCTCTTGTGCCTCCCTCCCACACTCCCTGTCCCACCCCTCTAGGTGGTCACAAAGCACCGAGCTGATCTCCCTGTGCTATGCCGCTGCTTCCCACTAGCTATCTATTTTACATTTGGTAGTGTATATATGTCAATGTCACTGTCTCACTTCGTCCCAGCTTACCCTTCCCTCTCCCCATGTCCACAAGTCCATTCTCTACATCTTTGTCTTTATTCCTGTCCTGCCCCAAGGTTCTTCAGAAACTTTTTTTTTTTAAAATACCATGTATATGTGTTAGCCTATGGCATTTGTTTTCCTCTTTCTGACTTATTTCACTCTGTATGAGACTCTAGGTTCACCCACCTCACTACAAATAACTCAGTTTTGTTTTATTTTATGGCTAATATCCATTGTATATATGTGCCACATCTTCTTTATCCATTCATCTGCTGATGGACACTTAGGTAGCTTCCATGTCCTGGCTATTGTAAATAGAGCTGCAATGAACATTGTGGTACATGATTATTTTTGAATTAAGGTTTTCTCAGGGTATATGCCCAGTAGAGGGATTGCTGGGTTGTATGGTAGTTCTATTATTAGTTTTTTAAGGAACCTCCAAACTGTTCTCCATAATGGATGTATCAATTTATATTCCCACCAATAGTGCAAGAGGGTTCCCTTTTCTCCACACACTCTCCAGCATTTATTGTTTGTAGATTTTTTGATGATGGACATTCTGACCGGTATGAGGTGATACCTCATTTTGGTTTTGATTTGCATTTCTCTAATGATTAGTGATGTTGAGCATCCTTTTATATGTTTGTTGGAAATCTGTATATCTTCTTTGGAGAACTGTCTATTAGCTCTTCTGCCCATTTTTGGATTGGGTTGTTTGTTTTTCTTGATATTGAGCTGCTTGTTTATTTTGTCCATTGACTCATATGCAACTATTTTCTGCCATTCTGAGGGTTGTCTTTGCATTTTGTTTATGGTTTCCTTTGCTGTGCAAACGCTTTTAAGTTTCATTAGGTCCCATTTGTTTAATTTTGGTTTTATTTCCATTTGTCTAGGAGGTGGGTCAAAAAGGATCTTGCTGTGATTTATGTCATAGAGTGTTCTGCCTATGTTTTCCTCTAAGAGTTTTATAGACTGTGGTATTGCATTTAGATCTTTAATCTATTTTGAGTTTATTTTTGTGCGTGGTGTTAGGGAGTGTTCTAATATCATTCTTTTACATTCAACTGTCCAGTTTTCCCAGCTCCACATATTGAAGAGACCATCTTTTCTCCATTGTATAGTCTTACCTCCTTTATGAAAAATAATGTGACTGGGGCTTCCCTGGTGGTGTAGTTGTTGAGAGTCCGCCTGCCGATTCAGGGGACACGGGTTCGTGCCCCAGTCCAGGAAGATCCCACATGCCGCAGAGCAGCTGGGCCTGTGAGCCATGGCCGCTGAGCCTGCGCCTCCAGGGCCTGTGCTCCACAACAGGAGAGGCCACAACAGTGAGAGGCCCGTGTACTGCAAAAAAAAAAATAAATAAAATAAGGTGACCATATGTGCATGGGTTTATCTCTTGACTTTCTATCCTGTTCCATTGATCTATATTACTGTTTTTGTGCCAGTATCATATTGTCTTGATTACTGTAGCTTTGTAGTATAGTCTAAAGACAGGGAACCTGATTCCTCCAGCTCTGTTTTTCTTTCTCAAGATTGCTTTGGCTATTCGGGGTCTTTTGTGTTTCCATAAAAATTGTAAAAGTTTTTGTTCTAGTTCCTTGAAAAATGCCATTGGTAGTTTGATAGGGATTGCACTGAGTCTGTGGATAGCTTTGAGTGGTATAGTCATTTTCACAGTGTTGATTCCTCCAATCCAACAACATGGTATATCTCTCCATCTTTTTGTATCATCTTTAATTTATTTCACTAATGTCTTATACTTTTCTGCATACAGGTCTTTTGTCTCCTTAGGTAGGTTTATTCCTAGGCATTTTATTCTTTTTGTTGCAGTGGTAAGTGGGAGTTTTTCCTTAATTTCTCTTTCAGGTTTTTCATCTTTAGTGTATAAGAATACAAGAGATTTCTGTGCATTAATTTTGTATCCTGCTACTTTACCAAATTCATTGATTAGCCCGAGTAGTTTTCTGGTAACATCTTTAGGATTTTCTGTGTATAGTATCATGTCATCTGCAAACGGTGACAGTTTTACTTTTACTCTTCTGATTTGGATTACTTTTATTTCTTTTTCTTCTCTGATTGCTGTCACTAAAACTTCCAAAACTATGTTGATTAATAGTGGTGAGAGTGGGAAATCTTGTCTTGTTCCTGATCTTAGTGGAAATGGTTTCAATTTTTTACCAATGAGAATGAAGTTGGCTGTGGGTTTGTCATATATGGCCTTCATTATGTTGAGGTAAGTTCCCTCCATGCCTACTTTCAGGAGAGTTTTTATCATAAATTGGTGTTGAATGTTGTCAAAAGCTTTTTCTACATCTATTGAGATTATCATATGGTTTTTATTCCTTAATTAGTTAATATGGTATATCACATTAGTTGATTTGCATATATTGAAGAATCCATGCATTCCTGGGATAAACCCCACTTGATCATGGTGTATGATCCTTTCAAAGTGCTGTTGGATTCTGTTTGCTACTATTTTGTTGAGGATTTTGGCATCTATGTTCATCAGTGATATTGGCCTGTAGTTTTCTTTCTTTGTGACATCTTTGTCTGTTTTTATTTATCAGGGTGATGGTGGCCTCGAAGAATGAGTTTGGGGGTGTTCCTCCCTCTGCTATATTTTGGAAGAGTTTGAGAAGGACAGGTGTTAGCTCTTTTCTAATTGTGTGATAGAATTTGCCTGTGAAGCCATCTGGTCCTGGGCTTTTGTTTGTTGGAAGATTTTTAATCACAGTTTCAATTTCAGTGTTTGTGATTGGTCTGTTTATATTTTCTATTTCTTCCTGGTTCAGTCTCAGAAGGTCGTGCTTTTCTCTGCATTTGTCCAGTTCTTTCAGGTTTTCCATTTTATTGACATATCATTGCTTGCAGTAATCTCTCATGATTCTTTGTATTTCTGCAGTGTCAGTTGTTACTTCTCCTTTTTCATTTCTAATTCTGTTGATTTGAGTCTTTTCCCTTTTTTTTTCTTGATAGGTCTGGCTAATGCTTTATCAGTTTTGTTTATCTTCTTAAAGAACCAGCTTTTAGTTTTATTGATCTTTGCTATTGTTTCCTTCATTTCTTTTTTATTTATTCTGATCTGATGTTTATGATTTCTTTCCTTCTGCTAACTTTGGGGTTTTTTTTGTTCTTCTTTCTCTAATTGCTTAAGTGCAAGGTTAGGTTTATATTTGAGATTTTTCCTGTTTCTTGAGGTAGGATTGTATTGCTATAAACTCCCCTCTTAGAACTGCTTTTGCTGCATCCCATAGGTTTTGGTTCATCATGTTTTCATTTTCATATGTTTCTAGGGTTTTTTTATTTCCCCTTTTATTTCTTCAGTGATCTCTTGGTTATTTAGTAGTGTATTGTTTAGCCTCCGTGTGTTTGTATTTTTTAAAGTTTTTTTCCTGTAATTGGTATCTACCATCATAGCATTGTGGTCAGAAAAGATACTTGATGAAATTTCAATTTTCTTAAATTTACCAAGGCCTGATATGTGCCCCAAGATATAACCTATCCTGGAGAATGTTCCATAAGCACTTGAGAAGAAAGTGTATTCTGTTGTTTTTGGATGGAATGCCCTATAAACATCAATTAAGTCCATCTTGTTTTATGTGTCATTTAAAGCTTGTGTTTCCTTATTTATTTTCTCTTTGGATGATCTGTTCATTGGTGAAAGTGGGCTGTTAAAGTTCCATACTATGGGGGCTCCCCTGGTGGCACAGTGGTTGAGAGTCCACCTGCTGATGCAGGGGACGCGGGTTCATGCCCCAGTACGGGAAGATCCCACATGCCACGGAGCGGCTGAGTCCGTGAGCCATGGCTGCTGAGCCTGCACATCTGGAGCCTGTGCTTCACAATGGGAGAGGCCACAGCAGTGAGAGGCCTGCGTACGGCAAAAAAAAAAAAAAAAAAAAAAATCCCTACTATGATTATACTACTGTCAATTTCCTCTTTTATGACTTTTAGCATTTCCCTTATGTATTGAGGTGCTCCTATATTGGGTGCATAAATATTTACAATTTTTGTGTCTTCTTCTTTGATTGATTCCTTGATCATTATGTAGTGTCCTTCTTTGTCTCTTGTAATAGTCTTTATTTTAAAGTCTATTTTGTCTGATATGAGAATTGCTACTCCAGCTTTCTTTTGATTTCCATTTGCATGGAATATCTTCTTCCATTCTCTCATTTTCAGTCTGTATGTTTCCCTAGATCTGAAGCAGGTCTCTTGTAGACAGCATATATATGAGTCTTGTTTTTGTATCCATTCAGCCAGTCTATGTCTTTTGGTTTGGGCATTTAATCCATTTATATTTAAGGTAATTATCAATATGTATGTTCCTATTACCATTTTCTTAATTGTTTGGGGTTTGTTATTGTGGGTCTTTTCCTTCTCTTGTGTTTCTTGCCTAGAGAAGTTCCTTTATCATTTGTTGTAAAGCTGGTTTGGTGGTGCTGAATTCTCAGCTTTGGCTTGTCTGTAAAGGTTTTAAATTCTCCGTCAAATCTGAATGAGATCCTTGCTGGGTAGAGTAATCTTGGTTGTAGGTTTATCCCTTTCATCACTTTAAATATGTCCTGCCACTCCCTTCTGGCTTGCAGAATTTCTGCTGAAAGGTCAGCTGTTAACCTTATGGGGATTCCCTTGTATGTTATTTGTTGCTTTTCCCTTGCAGCTTTTAATATGTTTTTCTTTGTGTTTAATTTTTGATAGTTTGATCAATACATGTCTTTGCATGTTTCTCCTTTGATTTATTCTGTAAGGGACTCTCTGTGCTTCCTGGACTTGATTAACTATTTCCTTTCCCATATTAGGGAAGTTTTCAACTATAAACTCTTCAAATATTTTCTTAGTCCCGTTCTTTTTCCTTCTTCTGGGACCCTTATATTTCGAATGTTGGTGCGTTTAATATTGTCCCAGAGGTCTCTGAGAATGTCCTCAATTCTTTTCATTCTTCTTTCTTTATTCTGCTCTGCAGTAGTTATTTCCACTATTTTATCTTTCAGGTCACTTATCCGTTCTTCTGCCTCAGTTATTCTGCTATTGATTCCTTCTAGAGAATTTTTAATTTCATTTATTGTGTTTTCATCATTGTTGGTTTGCTCTTTAGTTCCTCTAGGTCCTTGTTAAATGTTTCTTATAGTTTCTCCATTCTATTTCCAAGGTTTTGGATCATTTTACTATCATTACTCTGAATTCTTTTTCAAGTAGACTGCCTATTTCCTCTTCGTTTGTTTGGTCTGTTGGGTTTTTACTCTGCCTCTTCATCTGCTGTGTATTTCTCTGTCTTCTCATTTTGCTTAACTTACTGTGTTTGGGGTCTCATTTTTGCAGGCTGCAGGTGCATAATTCCCATTGTTTTTGGTGTCTGCCCCCATTGGGTAAGGTTGTTTCAGTGGGTTGTGTAGGCTTCCTGGTGGACGGGACTGGTGCCTGTGTTCTGGTGGATGAGGCTGGATCTTGTCTTTCTGGTGGGCAAGACCACATCAGGTGGTGTGTTTTGGGGTGCCTGTGAACTTAGTATGATTTTAGGCACCCCCTCTGCTAATGGGTGGCATTGTGTTCCTCTCTTGCTGTTTGCTTTTCATGTGGTGTCCAGCACTGGAGCTTTCTGGCTGTTGAGTGGAGCTGGGTCTTTACACTGAGACACAGATCTCTGGGAGAGTTTTGCTGATTGATATTACTTGTGGCTGGAAAGCCTCTGGTGGTCCAATGTCCTGAACTCGGCTCTCCCACGTCAGAGGTTCAGGCCTGACACCCGGCCAGCGCACCAAGACCCTGTCAGTCACACGGCTTAGAAGAAAAAGAGAAAAAAAAAAGAAAGAAAAATAAATAAATAAAATAAAGTTACTAAAATGAAAAATATTTATTGTAATAAAAAAATTTAAAAGTAATAAAAAGAAGAGCAATGAAACCAGTACCAAATCCACCAATGATAACAAGTGCTAAAAACTATACTAAGATAAACATAAAAATCAGAAACTAGTCTGTCACAGACAGCAAACCCCAAGTCTAAAGTTGCTCCCAAAGTCCACTGTCTCAATTGTGGGATGATTCTTTGTCTAGTCAGGTATTCAACAGATGCAGAGTACATCAAGTTGATTGTGGAGATTTAATCCACTGCTCCTGAGGCTGTTGGGAGAGATTTCCCTTTCTCTTCTTTGTTCGCACAGCTCCTGGGGTTCAGCTTTGGGTTTGGCCCCACCTCTGCATGTAGGTCACCCTCTGTCATCTGTTCTTCATCCAGACAGGAGGGAGTTAAAGGAGCGGCTGATTAGGGGGCTCTGGCTCACTCAGGCCAAGGGGAGGGATGGGTACGGAATGTGAGGCAAGCCTGTGGCACCAGAGACCAACATGACATTGCAACAGCCTGAGGCATGCTGTGTTTTCCCCTGGGAAATTCTCCCTGGATCACAGGACCCTGAGTGGCAGGCTGCTCAGGCTCTCAGAAAGGGAGTTATGGATAGTGACCTGTGCTTGCACACAGTATTCTTGGTGGGTACAAGAGCAGCCTTAGCATTTCATGCCCATCTCTGGTGTCCATGCTGATAGCTGCAGCTTGTGCCCATCTCTGAAGCTCGTTTAGATGGTGTTCTGAATCTCCTCTCCTTGCACACCCTGAAACAATGGTCTCTTGACTCTTAGACAGTTCCAAACATTTTCCCGGACTCCCTCCCAGTTAGCTGTGGTTCAGTAGCCCACTTCAGGCTGTGTTCATGCAGCCAACCCCAGTACTTTCTCTGGGATCTGAACCCCGAAGCCTGAGCCTCAGCTCTCAGCCCCCACCCACCCCGGTGGTGAGCAGACAAGCCTCTCAGGCTGGTGAGTGCTGGTCAGCACCGATCCTCTGTGAGGGAATGCCTCCACTTTGCCCTCTGCACTCCTGTTGCTGCACTCTCCTTGGCTCTGAAGCTTCCCCCCACCATCTCTGCCAGTGAAGGGGCTTCCTACTGTTTGGAAACTTTTCCTCCTTCACAGCTCCCTCCCAGAGGTGCAGGTCCTGTCCCTATTCTTTCATCTCTGTTTTTTCTTTTTTCTTTTGCCCTACCCAGGTACGTAGGGATTTTCTTGCCTTTGGGGAAGTCTGAGGTCTTGCCAGTGTTCAGTAGGTGTTCTGTAGGAGTAGTTCCACGTGTAGATATATATTTGATGTGTTTGTTAGGAGGAAGTTGATCTCCATGTCTTACTCCTCTGCCATCTTGAAGGTCTTCTGTCTCAGGTTTTGTTTTAATACAATCTGCTCAAGCTATACATTTCCTTTAAATATTGCATTAGCTCTATCTCATAAATTTTAATATCTTTCATGCAAGTAATGGCCAAGCAGCATGTATGTCAGGCTGCAGGACTGCACACGTTTGGAAAAAATCATTGGGCAGGATAGGATCAGGAATGCAGATCTCTCACATCTGTATCCTCTCCCGTCGCTGCTCACAGCAATCTGGAATGCTCAGATGTCACAATCTGGGAGGGGGAACCCAAGTCTTGGGTATACAAACTAGGAAAGTACTGGCTCTTACATTGTTGAGATTAGGAGCTGGGACTCAATAGCAATATGATATGGGAGGACCCATTCTTCAGTCCTATCTTGCCTTTTCTATGCTCATGGCTGGGTAAGCACCAGTTCTTCCTTGGGCATAATTCTGGGACTGGGACCTGAACCCTGGTTGGCCTAAAGTTCTGAGCCTGGGCAGTTTTCTAGAGCTTTGTATGCAACCAACCTCTGTTAGGGGATGCCAGCCTGCAGGGGAACAGTATTTTTCTTGTTCTTACTGCTCAGTATTGGTTTTGGTATCAATCAATTATAAGTATTTTTCTAATTTCCTTTGTGATTTATTCCTTGAGTTATTTATAAGTCTGTTTTCTAACATTTCAAACATATGCAATTCTCTCAATTTTATGTTATGAAAATTTCCATTTGTACAATTTAGAAAAAACAGTAGAATGAATTCTCACATGCCCTACTCCTAGATTCAGTAATTGTAAACATGCTGTCACAACTGTTTATTTCCTCTCTCTTTCTATTTATATCTATTTCTCACAAAATTGCTAAACCTTGTTAATTATGTTGAAGATATCATGACACCTCTTCTCTAAATACTTAAGTCTGTATCTTCTGAAAATTATGACATTCTTTACATACTTTATAACAATATTGTTAATGCATTTAAGTAAAATTATTGCAATAATATACAGTATAAACTAGGATTTAGTCTTTATTGAAATGTTCCAATGTCCCCCAAATACATTTTATAGTTGAGATTTTTTTTAACCAGTATGCCATCAAAGTTCACATATTTCACTTGCTTCTAATATTTCTTTAACTTCTTTTATTCTGGAATATTCCCTCTAATTTTCTTTAACATTGACTTTTTTTGGGGTCCAAACCTTTCATCGTATAAAATGACTCACAGTCTGGTTCTCATTATTTCATCCATGTATCATTTTATTTAGTCTTCAATCTCTGTATTTTCCATAAAAGAAAGTGAGGTCTGGAAGTTTGCTTTGCCTTGGATTGAACATATTTTGGCAAGAGCATTCTTAGGTGATGCTGTATCTTCTTAGGTGAGGTCCTGATGTGAGATTTCTCACCTTAGTAAGCCTCAGTTTAGCATATTTTGTTAAAATGTAGTGATTGACAAGGTTCCTCATTGTAAAGTCTTTTTATTTCCCTCTTTCAAATTAATAAGTAATCTGTGGGCTGATTTATGTCACCATCTGACTCTAATGTTCTCCAACAACATTTCACAGAATGGTTTTATTATCCACTGATGTTCCTTGCCCAATTCATTATTACTTTGGTGGTTCAAGCAGAATGAGTTTTCAATTCTAGCATTTATTTTGCCTTTATTACCTGGCTTTATCTGCAAAGAATAGCTTTTGGTTTCCCTTCCTCTCTCTCTTTCTCCCTCTATTTTTGAGATTCATTATGGACTAATGTGTTACAACATGCACCCACCCAGAACTTGGCCTCAGCACTGGTAACTGGGGGCAGAGGGAGAAATGCTGATGTCTTGCCCTCTCCCTGGAAGGTACCTCTGACTGAGAGCTGGAGTGAGAGGGAACTCCAGTACGCAGCAGACTTTCTCACTGTGTCAGGAGGGCTTTCAGAAAAGAGAGGGTCTCTACTTAGATACCAGAGACTCTTGCTGTTCTTACTAAATTTTAATAGATTTTCTTGATTAATTTTTTTTCATGTTCTATATATGCCTTAGGAGCATTCCTAGAGCTCTGAATTTTTTTTTTTAATAATTTTCCTCAGTTTTACTGGAGAGTGGGTCCATGGAGCTCGTCACAGTCATGCTGTACACTGCAGTCCTGTCATGTATTTCTAATTTTATTCCGTTGCAGTTGGAGAACATGTTTAGCATTATTTCAATCTTTTCCAATTTATTGGGACTTGTTTTATGTCCTAGGATAGGGGCTGTCCTGGAGAATGTCCAAGTGCACTTGAGAAGAATGTTTATTCTGTTTTTCTTAGGTATAGTTGTTTTATAGATGTCTGTTATGTCTATTTGGTTTACAGTGTGTTTCAAGTCTCCCATTTCCTTGTTAGTTTTCTCTCTAGTTGTTCTATGCATTATTGAAACTGGGGCATTTTAGTTTCCCACTGTTATTGTTGAATTTTCTAATTTTTTTCAATTCTTTCAGTATTGCTTAATGTATTTTGAGGCCCTTTTAAAATGTGCACATCTATATATTATTGTTATATCGTCCTGATTGATTGGCCAGGTTTTCATTATAAAATATTCCTATTTCTCTCCAATAATCTTTTAAAAATTTTAAAGTCTATTTTGTCTGGTATTTCTATTGCTCTATTCCTTCCTCTTGCTTTCTTTTTTTGTTGGTATTGTTATAGATATTATATCTACATATAAAATAAACCCATCAATACATTATGTTTATCACTCTCTATAATTTTAAGTATATCAAAGAAGCTGGGGCAAGAAAAGGTACCAAGGATATATTTATAGTTCTGTTATATTAAGTGAATTTGAGTTACAGTACAGTGTCATTTTATTACTCCAGGACAAATTTGTTCCCATCTGTTTCCTTTGTACTTTCTTCTGATATATTACAGTTATGTATGTCATAGAACCAACAGTGTTATTGTTGTTTAAGGAATTGATTTTTAAATCAAATAAGACAAAAAAGAAGAACAAATATGCAATTATAGTGTATTATGCAATTATATTGTATTTTACAATTATTTGCACAGTTACGTTAACTGATGCACTTCCTTTTTTCATGTGAATTCAATTTTTTCTCTAGTGTTATTCGCTTTTAGACTGAGGAAATTCCTTTAGTATTTCTTGTAAGATTGATCTGCTATCAATGCATTTTCTCAGTTTTTAATTTACCTCAGAATATTTTTATTTGCCTTAATTTTTTAAAGCATTATTTTTCTGGATATAATTCTTGGTTGACTGTTTTCCATTTCCTGCATCACTTCAGATAATGTTATCCTATTGTGTTCTGGCCTCCATTTTTCTTGAAAAGTCAGCTGTTGACCTCATTGGGATTTCCCTGTATGTGATGAATCTTTTTTCTCTTGCTGTTTTCAAGATTTTCTCTTTGTCTTTGACTTTAAACATTTTTACTATGATGTGTGTGTGTGTAAATTTCTTTGCATTTATCCTACTTGGAGTTCATTGAGCTTTTTGGTTATGAAGATTAATATTTTTCATCAGATCTGGACATTTCCAATTATTATTTCTTTAAGTAATTTTCCTTCTCTTTTTCCTCTCTTCTCCATCTGTGACTCCATTTATGTAGATTTGTCATTCTTAATGGTGCCCAATATTTCTCTGATTCTCTGTTAATATGTTATTCTTATTTTCCTTCCATTTATCAGATGGCATAATCTCTATGAATCTACAAGTTTGCTGTTTTTTTCTTCATCAACTCAAGTAATATAACATTTATTATATCCATTTGCTACTTGAGGCTTTATTGATGTAGTCACCCTAATGGATCATTTCACTGACCCTCAGAAATATCCTATAAATAGAAAGAGGATTGCAGTAATGAATAAATAAAAGTGTAAAAAATTACTGAAGGCATATGTTGCCTCAGAGACTTTAGGGAGTAAATCAACCATGTCTGGGAGAAATTGGTAAGCCCTTCATCATGATCATAAGGCTATTACACTGAAAATCAAATTATCAGAACCTGGTTATGATTCTGTGGAATTAAGTATATATATATATATATATATATATATATATATATATATATATACAGATTTATACTAAAAAAGTAAAAGGTTCTCAGGAGGAAAATCTAGTATATAAGACATTGATGATATTTATTTTTACTAGTTTCTCCATAAAGTTTAATTTGCCTTCTTTTAAATGAAAGAATTAGACACCAGAACAGTATTTATATTTTAATAAGTACTAAGTGAGAAGTGGGGCTGTATGAAATAGCTCTTGTCTTTTAGAAACAAGACCCCCATTTCTGATCCAACACAAGGGATATCTGCCCCCCAAACCCATGGCCCAGAAGCCAATCCTTCAATTCTATTTAGCTATTATTTACTTATTTCAAATTGGATGGTAATTAGGCCTTAGAGCACTAGGGCACCAGAACCTGAGATTTGGCAGTAAATAAAACATTGGGTTCTTGAATGTTTTCTAAAGGACAGAGATCTTATGGACATTCATATTGATAAAATACTGTTAGACAAAAATTAGCAAATAATTTTTGGGCACCTAATCTGTGGTAAACTCAGTATTTTACTTTTATTGTTCCAAGTAATCCTCTCAATAAGATTGTGAAATACATATTACTCATTTCATTTAATAAAATAAAAAAAAAATTCCAGTAGGTTCAGTGAAGAATCTTAAGACATCCTCTTTTTCTCACTTATCCTGTCCAATCCATCAATTTTCATTCAATCCTTACTTCCAAAGGTGTCCTTTGCCCACCTGCCACAAGCAATTCTCCATACATTTGCTAGAATATTACATTTTAAAACATATATCTGAACATGTGACCTATCTGGCTTAATGTCTTTTAGTGGCTTACCATTGTTCTCAGAATAAAACCCCGGTTTATCAGAGCCCATGGATGCATCTCTGTTTGGTCTGGTAACTACATCTTCTGTGATTTCATCTCCTTCCACTTCTTAGCTCATTCATTATAGCCACACTGGTGCTCTACACAACTTTCAAACATGTCATGTTTGCTCCCACCTCTTTCCACTGCTTGTTTTTATCTTTGCCTATAATGCATTTCCCAGATGGTCTCCTGGGTTGCTCCTTCTCATTATTCAGACATCAATTCAAATATACTAGATCTAGAGGGCAATGATTTTCCTTGTCCTAGTTAATTAATCATCCCCAACACATAGAATATTTTTTAATTTTTGATTGAATAGAAGGATGGATAGATGAATCAGTAGATGAATGGTCAAATGACAGAGGTCATAAGCAGAGAGGCTGGTAACCACACTCAAGTATTTCTGAATCCTAAGGTTATTTTATTTCCTTTGCACCACTTTTATCAGTGTGGTTTTTAAAAGTCTGGCTTATTGAATTATAGTTTACATACAGAAAAATTTACCTCTTTAAAGTATAGAGTCCAGTGAGTTTTGACAAATATATACAGTTATATGCACACAACCATGAGAAAGATACAGAACAGTTTCATCCTCTAAAAATTTTCCATGTCTCTTTGCTATCATTTTACTCCCCCACATCCAAGCCCTTCTGATTGCTGCTCTGACTCTGCTGCCCATTACAGTAACCAGACCCGCTTTGCCTTTGGTGTTGATTGCTGCCATTTGGCCCCTGCTCCCCCAGGATCCACTATTCTTGTTGTATTTAGGTTTCCAATTAGGTGAGTGAAGTTCCCATTCTAAGGTCATATAAAATGCCCAATTAAAACCAGAGAAGGCAGAAAATTAAGAGAAAGAGAAATAAAGAACAAATGGAAAGCAGTTACAAATATGATAGATATCAATCCAACTGTATCAATAATAATTTAAAACTTGAATCATCTAAATTCATCAACTTAAAGATATGTGATTCCAGAGTGGATAAAAAAAAACAAAATATAACTATATGTCATCTCCAAGAAACCCACTTTAAGTATAAAGACACCAATATGTTAAAAGTAAAGGGATGGAAGAAAATATACCATGCTAATGACATACCATGCTAACACCAATTAAAAGAAAGCTGGAGTATCTGTATTAATTTCAGACAAAGCAAACTTCAGAATAAGGAAAGTTATCAGGGATAAAGAGAAGTGTTACACAATGATAAAGGGGTTAAGTCTCCAAGAAGGTATAACAATTCTGAACACGTATGTGCCTAATAACAGAGCATCAAAATATGTGAGGTGAAAAAATGACAGAACCTTGAGGAGAAATGTAAAAATTCACTATTATAGCTGTAGACTTCAACTTCCCTCTTTCAATAATGATAAATCAAAAAGGCACAAAATCAGCAAGTTGATCTTAACAGCACTATCAGTCAACTTCATCTAATTGACATTTACAGAATATACCATGTAACAATAGCAGAATAAACATTCTTGTCAGGCTCACATGGACCATTCAACAAATAGACCACATTCTAGGCCATAAAACACACATTAATTTTTTTTAAAGCAGAAACCACACGAAATATGTCCTCAGATGACAATGGAATTAAACTAGAGATCAGTAACAGAAATCATCATGTATCATCAGAGAACTGTGAATTAAAACAACAGTGAGCTACAACTACATACCTATTAAATTGGCTAAAATCCAAAAAAAATGAAAATACCAAATGCTGCAGAGGATACAAATCAAGAGGAAATATCATTTATTGTTACTGGAAATGCAAAATGATACAGTCATTTTGGAGGAGAGTTTGACAATTTCTTAGAAAGCCATTATCTTACGTTATGATCCAGAAATCCTGCTCCCTGGTATTTACCCAACTGATTTGAAAATTTATGCCCACACAAACACCTGCCTACAAATATGTATAATAGCATTATTCATAATTGCCTGAAACTAAAAGCAACTAAAATGTCTCCAATAGGTGAGTAGATAACAAACATTCACACAATGGAATATTACTCAGCAATAAAAATAAATGAGCTATTAAGCTACAAAAAAAGCCACACAGAAGAACCTTACATGCAGATTGCTAAATTAAAGAATCCAGTGTGAAAAGGCTAAGTACTTTGTGGTTCCAATTTTATGGCAATTGAAAAGACAATACCACAGTGACAGTTAAAAGATCAGTGGTTTCCAGGGATTCCAGGCTGGGGGAGGCAGGAGTGTTCAGTGGTGTGTTAAATATGTGAAATACAAGAGATTTTTTTAGAGCAATGAAACCACACTATACTTTTGTCAAAACCATAGTACTTTACAGCACAAGAAACAGACCTTCATGCATGCAACTTAAAAATAGATCATTTAGGAAGCCAGAGGATCCCAGGATAGAATACAGAAAGTGACAAAAGAATCTAACCATATTACAAATGTGTGAAACAACATCACTGAAGGTTGTGGGAGGAAACTGCTGACCTAAATAATGATGGAAATAAGTGGAGTCTGTAAGACTAAGGGCAAAAGAAACCATACACAACTGCTGTGCTCTAGTTGATAAAGCTGGTTTCCATTGGGGTAGGTATTAACAATACTGATACCACTCTACATGTATCCTGGATTTGCATAATTAAGTAAATAGGTGGTGGCCAGTGAAAGCCAGGCTTCTCACTGTTCAAATAGGAGTTTATAGAAAAGCAAGGAGAGCATGGCTAGAATGAACCATGTCATAATGGACATGAAAGTGGAATGGAGTTGGAGACATCAGTATGAACTCATGTTTAGCTTGTGGTCACATATAGAAATATTTACAGATATGCATATATGCACTAGTTAGGATACACCTAGTAGCCAGGTCTTTGTTTCTAATAACATTCTCCAAAGAAAGGACCCAGGGTTTCTTGCAGAAATAGAAGATTCTAGTTTCTGGGGCAGGAAATATACAAGACAAGCCTAGAACATCTTGTAATGCTAAAAAGTAAGAAAACTGTCAAAAAGAAAAAAAAATCACAATATGGGGATTATTTGAAAAGACATGTAAGCCTGCTGAAAGATCTCCCCAATGGCACAGCTGGGATTATTTGAGCAACAAAATAAAGTAGTATTGGATTATAACCCAAGTGTAAAATAAATATCCATGACTTCATACTGATATAAATAAATGATTGCATAAATAAATAAATGGTTAAGAATACATAAATCTCCTATATTGAAGAATTCCAAATAATTTATATAGATATTCTATCCTCAAGTGTGTGGAGCATAAATCTCACCCAAGAGCAGGTTGCATGTGGTTATTTTTTCCAAAGAGTACCATATAGAAAAAGGGAAAATGAGTAACTTTACAGTGGAGAAACCTGATGAATACTACCTCAACCAGGTGATCAAGGTCAACATCAGTAGTAATACATCAAATTGATAGTAAGTACCCTTGATACGATGATATAATGAAAATGGCATGTTATCTGTGTGGCCTTCCTTCACAAAACCCTTAAACCCATTATAATCATGAGAGAAACATCAGACAAATCCCAATCCCAGTCAAGAGACATTCTACATACAAACTGCCTTATCATTACTTTTCAATATTGTCAAGGTCTTTAAAAAAAAACAAAAGAAGCTCTGAGAAACTCACATCCAGGAAGGCTCTAAAGAGACATAATGACTAAAAACTATTAACAGCTATCTCGTATTTTGCCCAGCTCTTTAGAAAATTGTGTCTATGTTCATTGACAGTAAGAAGAGGAAAGGACATCAAATATTTAAGGAAAGTAATCTGGAGATGGGAAACAAATCTTGAATAAACTTTATTGTATCTGAAAAACTTTAAGCAGATCTCCTGCCTTCTCTGAACATAATTTTTTCACTGACAAAATAAGGATGATAATGTATACCTCAGAAAGTTGTCCTGAGGATTAGGGAAAACTTGTACATAAAGTGCTCAGCATCCTGAAGGATGGAGCTTCACTCCATCCAATATACTGTGATGGAGTGAGGTTAGAAGAAAAACAGATACTCAGACTTCACCTGCATTTACCTTGCATATAGCCTGAAATACAAATTCATTTATATGTGATCTCTCATGCCATTTAAGCACTCCTAAGTTTCCATTCTAGCTTAGAATTAATTGTGATGATTCAAGATCTAAGAGCATGGTGGAAGACACGTGGAAGTTTTCCTGCTTGTTTATTTTCTATTTTATTTTTTAAAATAAGCTTTACTTTTAGAACAGTTTTAGATTTATAGAAAAATGGAAAAGAGAGCACCAAGAGTTTCAATATGCCCTACATCCAGTTTCCCCTATTATTAACATCTTAAATTAGTATGGCACATATGTCATAATTAATGAACAAGTATTGATACATTATTATTAACTAAAGTCCATACTTTATTCAGATTTTCTTAGTTTTTACCTAATGTCTCTTTATATTTTATATTGTCACTGAAATGAAGGGATACAACATTTCATTCTCTTCACAATCCCAGAACACTTCCACTTTTCTCATAATTAATATTTATCTAATCCCAAACCCCATGATGTTCATGGGCTTCATGGAAATTAATGAAAAATAGCAAACGTCTTCCTAGAGGGAACATATGACTTAACCTTATGTACATTTGTTTTTAATTTTCTTTTTTTTTCTCCTCCTCTGTGTCAGTTTTGCATTTATCAGAGGTTTCCAGAAAATGCAATTGGAAGACTAAATGTGTTTTATTACATTTGGATTTTTATGTTGGCCTTTATGTTGATTTGATTACTTGAAAAGACTGAGTGTGTGGGGGGAGAGTACCGTCTAGGAGTCTGGAGTTCAAATTCCTGACCCTGTTTCTAAGCTAACCATGAGACAAGTCATTGCATCTCTCCTGGTCTGAGTTTCCTCATTTGCAGGGATAGGAAGGACCAAATGATCACTGAGCATCCTTCTCCTTTATAGTTTTATACTGGTAGAATGTGGGCTCCTTTCTGCAATCCAGTTGAGTTTTCAAACTGGCAAGAGCCCGTGAATAACACTACAGTTTGGAATTTTGGTTTCCCAATTCAGGTAAGGGAGTCTCCCTTGGTTTGGGTGGGGTGAGAGAATTGGAATTTTCTCTAGAGAGAGACAATGTTTTCTCATCAGGCTTATCCTGAGGGGTGGCATGTCTCTCCCACCAAGAAGGAGAAAATAGCATTGATGATAATTTGTTGGTTGGAATAACTTCCCACAAGAAATGAAAGAGAAGTAAAAGGCAGAACAAATGACTAACCTTTGCCTTGCCTTAGCAGAAGAGCTGGTGAAATTTAGAAATATATTCATATCTTTATTCACCCAGGCTCTCTACCTGAACCAACAACTATGCATGAAACTTTCCACATTAAACTTTCAGTTCCAGAAAAGTTCATAGCATCTTCTAAAACTGCACTTGGAGGTGACGATATAACATTCCTTTGGGCCTGATGCATAGAGACTTAGAATGTGAGGACTGAAAAAGGTTTAAGAGGGGAAAGGACGTTCATCTGTGTTTCTACCATGTGCCCAACACTTACGTTAACAATCCTGGCTGGATGCTTTATATGTATTATTTCTAATGTCTAAGAATCCTACAGAACAGGTAGTTTACAAAAACGGAAACCGAGGCTCAAAGTAGGGTAAATAACTTATCCAATTTCACTTGACTCTAAGATGCTGGTTTGAGTTTTTAACCCATATCTATCTGACTCCACCCTCTAAGTTGTGCTCACATCAGTTAACTCCAGGGAATATAAAAATTATTCCCTTTTCTATAACTGTTTGATTGTGTGAATCACATAGTATTTTATTTCAGCATTCACATAATTTTCTCTTCTACATGTCTGTGAATGTCTGGAGCACAGGGATGGTGTTTTATTGGCCTCTGAATCCTCAGTATCTGGCAAATGGTAAGTGCCCAGAGTTATTTGTTCAGCTCAAGTCACATCATTAATTAGCCATAGAGCCAGAGCTAAATCTAGACCTCTTGACTCTTAGTCCAGAACTATTTTACCACCAAATTATTACTTTTAGATTTTTAATCACGTCCAGTTTCCAGATTATTCTCCCCATAAAACCTCCTACATCCCTCATCCCAAACTCTGCACATTAGTTCTCGGAAAAGAGGGAAGGTTTTCATTACAACTCCAAAGGCTTTGCATTTGTTGAAGTCTTCCTGGGTGCTGAGGGTCCAGGCTCACTATGTGCTAAGCCCTTTCATGTGAATTTGCTCATTTAATCCTGACAACTCTCTGAGATACAGGTTGTGATTAACCCCATTTTACCAATGAGGAAGCTGAGAAATAAAGGTAGTAACTAGCCAAGTTCTCAGAACTGGGAAGGAAGTCCAGAAAGTGTAGCTCTAGACAGGCATGGTCTGAAAGATGAAGCTCTCTGCCCCAAGTGGGAGCAGAGAGGGAGGAAAGTGGCCACAGTAGAAATCTAAGATTTTATCTCCTTTTTGTGATATACCAAGTAGGCTGTGTGTGTGTGTCTGTGTATGTGTAATAACTGCTATATTTTGATCCTAAAGATACAAGGCTAACACCAGGTTCTGAGGACCATTTAACTGAAATCATCTACTCCTTTTAATCCCTGCAAATTTCTACCCAGAGCTTTTGAAACAGATTGCCGAGCACCTCCCGTGCTGAATCTGTGAATACTCTGGTTTCTTACAAGGTCATGTGGAGGATAAGATTTAGCACATTCCAGGGAGATTATGCTCAAACTGCAAAAACCTGAAAAAGCATTGATAAAGGCTTAGCTGCATTATTCTGAAGACGGGTGTTGTGGGATATATACAGCAAACCTCACAAGGTTCTGAGGCTTATATTGTTTTCTATGCCTTTTTTCCCCCCCAGAGATTCTGAATCCTTCCTGGATATTAAAATGCAATGATAAAATGAATTGAAACAGAAAAGCATCAAAAATCATACTTTGAAGCATTATAGGATATATACGATATTATGCACAAACATGGAAGGGGATTTGAACACAACAAACAACTCTGATGCACACACATATTTTTATTTGCATACATTTTAAAATAATAGTACTGGAGGCAACAGATTTGCAAACCCCTAGCCAGAGGGGGTGGGGGGAGCAGCCACCGGGGGAACTAGCCGTAAGGGGATGACTGTGATGAAGAAGTATGTGGACAGGGAGGGAGTGGGTTCAACTTCGTCAAGTGCAGAATTATCATAAGTCATTAAAGTTGCAGCTGAAAGTCGTATTTTCATCACTGGGGACTTTCGGTAGTTCATTCATTCTACAAACATTGAGGAGCATTCTTTTTTTTTTTTTTTTTAAGATGTTTTGATGTGGATTATTTTTAAAGTGTTTATTGAATTTGTTACAATATTGCTTCTGTTTTATGTTTTGTTTTTTTGGCCCCAAGGCATGTGGGATCTTAGCTCTCCGACCAGGGATTGAACCTGCACCCCCTGCACTGGAAGGCGAAGTCTTAACCACCGGACCACCAGGGAAGTCCCTTGAGGATCATTCTTACCACTTGGGTACACTTAGCCACAAAACAGGCAAAGCCCCTGCCAACTAACTCTGCACTGACTTTGAGCTGTATGTTAGTAATTTAGTTATGTCCACAGTCTTAGCTTTTTGGTTCAGTCCGAAACAACAATGACAACAAATGTGCAGGTGTAGAATGATGAAAAGACCCAAGGAACAATTTAGAGAATTTATTTTGGACGGAGGAAATAAACATCATATCTAACAAGAACGCAGGACAGTTACTCAACCAGGGCAGTTTTTCTCTAAGTAGAAAGACCTTGCATCCTGAGGTTGGTTTAAAGCTGACGCAGTATCCTTAAAACTGAAGCTTGTTCAAGGGAAGAGGAAGGCTGCCGGGCAAGCATCAGGCACAGTGCCCTGGGGTGGGAGTAGCTGCCCATGAGAAGAAGCTCCAGGAGTGTGAGGAGAATGCCTGGACTCCTCTCCGTCCACAACACTCGCAAGGGACCCCCACCACCAGTGAGGCCAGACTTTTTAAAAACCTTGGATAGCAGCTTTATGGGAGACAGACACCAGATGACATTACTCATAAATTCTAGTTTGTTTATTTGCTTCTCCGCTTCTACCTCCATAAAGCAAGTTACATGAGGCAAGGCGTTCGTCTCTCTGGTTCAAGGCTGTATTCCCAGCTCTTAGAACAGCGGCTGGTCGGGAAGGATGGAAAAGTGATAGGAGAGGGGCAGGGAAAGGAGGAAGCTTGGTTTCTAGCAAATTCTATGGGATCTATGTGTACCTAGATACACACACATATGTACACAAATATACATATAAATTTACATAGGAAGCTGTACATTTTGATGAGAAAAGCATAAATTTAAACATTCAGTGGAGCAGTTTTTAACAAGTACTTTAGAGCTTTCATTACAGCTTAACCTAATGTATTTTGAATGGAGTTTGTAGCACATCATACAGTTTTACATGATATTCAATGTTAGAAGACTATACAGAATTCAGATAAGATGCATATAATACAATCAAACAAAGCAGCTTAAACAGAAAGAGGTTAAGTGATAGCCATCTGTTGGTAATTGAAGCACCTTTCCTCCCACACGGGGAGAGCACCACTTTTCTGTGGGAACTGCCCCTCTCCTAGACTGTCAGGGTGGCTGTCCTCAAATCCCAGCCTATGGGGTAGGGACAGGTCCAAGATTTGTCCCATGGTTACTCAGGCTTGGTCAGGGGTGCATATGACCCAGCCTGGCCAATGACCATCCGCCCCTGATCTCTCACTCCCTTATGTCTGGATTGTAAACCTGAGGCTTCTGGTACCCTTCTCTCCATCCACTGGGGGAGAAGTTGCCTGATAATAAAACTCACAGGGGAAATGGAACTGAAGGCTGGTGGGATACAGGCACCCAGGACATGGAGACAGTGTCCAGGTGTGGCATGCCTGAAACCACACTCCAGCACTTTCTGGGAGGTGTTTAAGCTGCTGCAAATGAGTTTCGGTCACTTTCAGGTTAAAAAGTGCTGAGTACATTCATGTTCACACACATGTTTTGGGAAGAAAGGGAAGAAAAAAAGTTTTCCATGCATAATTACAATGGTTGTGCATTCTTGTCCTGAATTTGGTCTTTCTGTCCTACGGCTCCCAGAAGTACATCTGTCTGGTCACGACTTCTCAATCTGATTTCATCAGACACAGTCACTTGGCATGCATTTCTACCCCAAACCTACCCCACTACGTTTGTTCCTGCTCTGGAACAGAAATATAATTGGGGATGTAATGTGGTGAGAATCATTTTCAGGGGTTCTACTTTGATCAAGAGACAACTGAGCATTCTTAATCTGGCCCCGCCTGGACCATGACCTTACACAGCTCTTCACCCCATTGCTTCAAGATTTTTCACTTATTTGTGGGAAATAGTATTCGCTAAATTTGATTAGAAGGGATATTATGACTGTCCTAGCTCAGGCTGCCACAAAAAAAATACCATAGACTAGATGGTTTAAACAAAGATTTATTTCTCACAGTTCTGGAGGCTGGAAGTCTAAGATCAAGGTGCTGGCCTATTTGGTTCCTGGTGAGGACCTTCTTCCAGCAGACGGCTGACTTCTAATTCCTCATGTGTCACCTTTTCAGCGGGTAAACATGGAGAGAGAGGGATCTCTCTTCCTCCTCTTAGGGCTAATAACCCCATCAAGAGGGCCCCACCCTCATGACTTAATGTAACCTGATCACCTCCTAAAAGCCCCATCTCCAAGTACCGTCATGTTGGAGGTTGGGCCTTCAGTGTATGGATTTGCAGGGAATGCAAAGATGCAGTGTGTAACAATGACATATAGTGATAAAAAACATCTTTGCAAAAGGGAACACGATAATTTGCAATTCCACTTTTTAGATGTGGCTGGGACTAGTTTCAGGTATGATGTACAAAATCTCTGATATTTTTGATGATTTAATAAGCCAGTTGCTAATAGGTAACTATTTATACTACCTACATTTCTGGGGGCATTTATGAGCGGATCTCAATTATTAAGGGATTCTTATTTAGGTGCCAAGCAGTTATATTTAATTCAAAGAATTTCAAGTCAATATTCTATTGTGCCATCTAGTTAGAAAACTGTAAGTTACAACCTAGTTGTTGAGAAATATTTCTGAGGGCCTATGAAAGACTAGGTGGGAAAATATTCTATAAGAGTGTGAGCTCCATCCTACCCTTCCTGGGCTTGTATCTCTTCAAGGAAGATGATTATTTCCCAGTGTATCCCATTAGGGAGATGTGTTATTTCTAACACACCCATTCAATGTTGTTCAACCATCATTAGGCCTCCAGACAGGGAGCACACCAGCCCAGAGTGAAAGAATTCGCCCTTGTTGTAACCAACTGGGAATTGGTATTGATTGAACAGCGTATTTGGAAGAAAGAAAAGCAAGGATGACACACTGGTTTGTCATGCCTGATTTACTTGAGAAGTGAGGAAAATGCTGACCTGGGAGAGCAGTGACCCTCAGAACTAAATACATGTGTGTCCGATAAACTGCGAGCTACTCATTGCACTGAGGAATCAGCACATCTGGTGAGGGGAACATCTCTCAGTGGAATGACCCAGCTGTGCAGAGGAGGTAAAACATGATTGAACTTATTTATGAACACTGCTTGCAAACTCAGCTCTTGGCAACACTGGGGATGACCTTTTCCCCTAAAGTCTTCATGTTTCTTCTTTCTTGTCTTGGCAACTACAGAAATTGAGGCACTGGTTCTGAGATTAAAAGGCTGTCAGTCAGCAATGTTTGATGTGATTCATCTTCTCTGAGGAGTTACAGTTTTAGGAAACTGGTGGCTGCAGAGTTCACACACTAGTCCTAATTTTTCTACGTAGAGAAGAAAAAGACAATGCAGGACCAGACTGGAATGGCAGAGTAAGCATAAGTAGTTTTCATTCTCCAAACGAAAATACTTCATGTAACACCTCTTTGCTATAAATGTGTGTTTACTTTTAAAAACTATTTCTGGAGCAGATTCCCTGGAATGCCATCGGGGAAAATAAACCATCAACAGCTGTCTGAGGAGTCTTTTGTCCATATGAAGCGCATTGTAATAATTCTGAGGGAGGTGGCCAGATGGAGGAGAAAGAATGAGAGTTCTGTAGTTGAATATGTCTCTGCTTGAATCCGGATTCTGCTCCTTTTTTTTTTTTTAACAGGAATCAGATGTAGTAGATTTTTTTTTTTTTTTTTAGTTAATTAGTTTATTTATTTTTGGCTGCGTTGGGTCTTCGTTGCTGCGCATGGGCTTTCTCCAGTTGCAGCGAGCGGGGGCTACTCTTTGTTGTGGTATGTGGGCGTCCCACTGCGGTGGCTTCTCTTGTTGCGGAACACAGGCTCTAAGCGATCCGGCTTCAGTAGTTGTGGCGCACAGGTTAGTTGCTCCGTGGCATGTGGGATCTTCCGGGACCAGCGTTCGAACCCGTGTCCCCTTCATTGACAGGTAGATTTTTAACCACTGCGCCACCAGGGAAGTCCTCTGCTACGTCTTGTGTGACATTTGACAAGTTCCATAACATTGCTAAACTTTAGCTTTTTAAGCCGTAAAATGGTATGGTAATTTGTATCTCAAACAGCTGTTGCAAGGGGGAAATGAAGTGATGTATGGAAAATGACAAGCCTAGTTGCTGCCTAATAAAACGCTGATCATCATTCCTGCTTTGGAAAGTGGAGGGATGGATTCATATCCACTGAGCAGTGTTCTGCGATCTCATTACTTACCTTAATTCCAGACAACACATTAAATAGATTGGTAAAGAAGAAACTTGTTTCAGTGCATACTTTGTGATTTAGAAATTGAGATGAACACGTTTCCTGTCTTAACTGAAAGCAAATAAATGTCACAGTGGCAGGCATAAAGTGGGTGGCTTAAATAGGTCAGAACTCGAGTCTCTGCCCAAGATGTCAACGGTGGTTTAACATAACATTAGCAAAATAACACATTTTCCTCCAGAGTTGATGATTTCAAAGATACTACTTTATGACAAGTAGTCTGGAGTCTCAATAGCTGTTATGGAAAAAGGCCTTACCAACTCACTATGATTCAACAAAAGTTTAACTCAGTTTTCTATCCAATGATCCCTCTTTTATAATTACAATCGAATACCTGTATAAGAGACCTTAATTTTTGGTCCTATTCCTCCCTGACACTCTTCTTTGATATTTCATATTTGTTATACCATGATAATGAAGTCTAAGGCAACCTTGTTTTAAAAATGTAAGTAATTCTATTTTTAGTTTTTTAAGGAACTTCCATACTGTTCTCCATAGTGGCTGTACCAATTTACATTCCCACCAAGAGCACAAGAGGGTTCCTTTTTCTCCACACCCTCTCCAGCATTTATTGGTTGTAGATTTTTTGATGATAGCCATTCTGACTTGCGTGAGGTGATACCTCATTTCAGGTTTGATTTGCATTTCTCTAATAACTAGTGATGTCGAGCATCTTTTCATGTGTTTGTTGGTCATCTGTATGTCTTCTTGTGCAGTAGAAGCTAACATAGCATTGTAAAGCAACTATACTCCAATAAAAATTAATTAAAAAAAATTCTAACTAAAAAAATGTAAGAATAATTGATCTAATGGGAAAATATGGGTTGCATTTGGATTAGAGAGCGATTTTCAGATATGTTGGAGACATGTTGTATTAAACAACCCAGAATATTTTCCTCTAATTTAAGCAGGGAAAATCCCACTCTCAGGAAGGAACGCTGTATGTATTGATATATGACCCCTGCCTCAGTCTCAGTTATCTTTGATTTTCCACTTACACGTTATATAAATATTGATGACAAAGTTCTGTGCAGTAACAAATTATAGTTAATATATTTTCCATTACACTTGTTATTTTGCTACCATGGTGAAACAATTTTCTTGAAATTAAGTATCATAAAATATTTGAGACTAGGTTGCAGCTGAGCAATTGAGAAAGACAGATGTGATGAAATTAAAGAAGGATGGTGAATAAACACACATGTGCACTGACTGAGAAAACACCAGTTTCTTCAATGAAAAAAGAGATTCGATGCAAAGCTTTCACTTTTTATTTAGCGGTCTCTCTTACCTCTTCACGAATGATGGCTTCCTGATACAACAGCCAGGCAAAAATTCAACAATTGATTGTGTTCTGAATAAGCCATATGCCATGTAAGCCATGATTTTTCCTTTTGTTACTTATTGGTAATAAATTATTGGAATGTTCACAAAGTAAATGAACAAGCTCCTTTGGCAGTATATGAACACCATCTAATTCGATGCTGGGGAAGAAAGAAGAAATGAAGCACCATTTGTTTAAACCTACTATGTGCCAGGCATGGTACAAAGCACTGTGAAACCATTGTCTCCCTAATTTTCACCACAGTCCTGGGAATCAGGTATTATTTCCCCTTTTTATAGAGGAGAAAATGAAGACAGCAAGGGACTTCTCCAAAGGCTCATGTGTCAGGTTTGAATTCTGTCTGGTTCATCTGATCTCAATCATCATGACCTTTGCCAAAATTGTTACTGAGCCATCAGTAAAAGTGGATGCAGGATATAGATTTGGTTATCATGGATCTGAACATCTGGCAAGATTTGGGGCAATTTGTACTTTGAATGAAAATATCTTTCATTTAGGAACAGTATATGATTACACAGTTTCTTGGAGTTATACATTTGACCTTAATATTAAATTTAACTGCCCATATCTTAAGGTAGCAAGTTCCTTGTGTGTCACCCTGGGAAAGCTGTCATGGCCAGGGTGCTGCCATTGGCCTATTGGAAGGCAAAGTGAGTGAACATGTGGGAACTAGAGATTGGTCCTTCAGTAAGCAAACTGTCCATGCATCTGAAAATCTTTGAGAGCCAACTGATGCTGACATGAGTCTCTGAAACACAAGGTCATTGTCTGGGAGAAATTATGCAGGTACCTGAAGAGTTAAAAGCAAAGCGGCTAAGATTGAAATTTCAGCCTCTTTCATAATTCCTGTATTTCTTTTTAAGACAGTTAAGAAGGGGACAGTTTGCTCCTGTATCAGTGTTCAGGGGAGGGATTAGTTTGCAAAGTTGGTGGAAATTTCCAGTCATCTTTCTCCCCTTGCAAGGATCCCAGAGTCTTGTTCAGCTTAAGATTTTCAGCGTGATGAAAATTCACTCCACTGGACAGGCAGGTAATGCAACCTCTTTTCACAACAACAGCCTTCTTTCTTTGGGGCATTTCAGCCCGGCCATTCAGGTGCAGGAAGTATGCAGAAGCAGGTGGGTAGGATTTCAGGCTTCAGCCACTGCTTGGCAGTAATCCCTCCAGGTAGATATTTAATTAAGCTGAGAAAGTCAGTGTACCATCCATCAGGTAGCATGTTCTGGCATAAACCATTTACTCTCTGAGCCACAGTGTATCAAAAGTATAAAATGAGTTTTAGTATGAAGTGGTATGACATAAATGGAGCGTGAGCCTAGTGCTGACTCAGCAAGACCTTCTGATTACAAGAAGGCTGGTTTTTTTTTGTTTTTTGTTTTTTTCCAAAAGTCACTCAAAGAGAACAAGTGGCTCCCGTTACAGGTATCAAACCCTGTAATTGAATCGCAGTCCCCAACTGAACCTGCTGTTGAAATGTCACACACCCAGCCCATTTGCTAGTCAGAGTAGGTATGTGCCCTACAGACACGGCCACCTCAAAAGAAGCCTTGCAAGGGCTTGGCTTGCGGGATCTGAGTGGACTTGCATTGTACATGTGTGTTGAATAATGACTGGAATCTGACTCATGCAAGAAGGAAAGGGTACATTCCAAAGAATTATCGTTTGTGAATTCTGGGAGGTGATAAGACAAGGATAGCTTTCTTCAGCTTACTGTACATGCAGAGCGCATCAGAGGTGCAAATATCATGAAGGCCAGGGGTCTGGTTCTCACAGTATGTACAGTCAAGTAGAGAAAAAAGCCTGAGCCCCACAGAGGATGCTTCACAGGAAAGGGCAGCTGGGGAAAGATGTATGGCATTTTAGACCTTAAATGCCAATAGGGTTCAGAAAAGGAAGTGATGATTTAAGGCTAGGGAAATCTAGAAATGCTGGTGGATGAGATGGGGTTATAATTTTGCTTTGTAAAATGAGTGAGATTTTATTCGGAAGAGAGGAGGAGAGGATACAGCAGAGGAGGTGAGAAACCACAGGTGTGATGGGCAAGGGATGGGGCAAAATGTGCTGTAATAATGAGTTACTTTTGGAGAGTGGTAAGAGACAGGACTGGAAGGGTTAACCAGGGCCAGTTTGTGAGTGGCCTCAAATGGAAGGTTATGGAATTTAAGCTTTATTCTGTCTATAAAGGTGGTTGAATTTTCAGATGTGTGCAGAACAGACTGGAGGGCATAGGATGAGCTGTTCATCCCACAAGTGTCACCGAGAGTTTAGAGAACGATAGATGCTTGGAACGCAAAGAGGAACCGCACCAGCGATGGTCTATAAGAGCTCTCAGAACAGTATGAGAGACGCATGTGAACACAGTTTGGCCACCGTTTAAGAAGGAACCAGAAGGAGGGGCTATTAACGGACCACTGTAGTCCAGGTGGGATGGAATCCGGACTTGCACTAAACTGGGGGAACAGGAATGTGTAAGAAGGAGAGCCCGCACGAGTGACTCACAGTCAGAACTGACATTTCAGGAAGTCAGGAGCGGGGTGGGGGGGTGGGGGTTGAAGCTGGAAGAGAGGTTTGGATATCACCTGGGTAGGGCTGAACGGAGGTGGTGCCAGAGGTTGCTGAGTCAGAAGGCTGCGCCTGGCCTTGGGCTTGGGGACCCCCCAGGGGAGAGGCAGCAGAAACATAAAAAAAGACCACGGTGAAGGAAGTGACAACTACAGAGGCCACCAAAAAGAGCTCAGAAAGGAGTGGTCGGCACTGCAGCCTATTAGCCCTCTGTCTAGGGTCTCTCCATCACACCCTGTATCCCTTCCTGAGACTGGGCGGGGTCTGGCGGAGGGAAAAAATGCTCCCTCTCACTAGTTTCTTTGCCACATTAAAAAGCACACGGGGAGCTTCCCTGGTGGCGCAGTGGTTGAGAGTCCGCCTGCCGATGCAGGGGACACGGCTTCATGCCCCGGTCTGGGAAGATCCCACATGCCGCGGAGCGGCTGGGCCCGTGAGCCACGGCCGCTGAGCCTGCACGTCCGGAGCCTGTGCTCCGCCACGGCAGAGGCCACAACAGTGAGAGGCCCGCGTACCGCAAAAAAAAAAAAAAAAAAAAAAAAAAGCAAAAAAGCACACGGGCTGGGTGTAGAGACGGTCACTGCTGTCCGCCCAGAACAACTTCACCTTTTCCTTTTCCTCAGAGCCTATCTAAGATTTGCTTTTCAATGCTGTTCCTGTCCAGCCCTCAGTTCAACTCCACTTCCTCCGAGAAGCTCTTTCTGCGCATGCCCACCTCTGACCCACATTCCATCCCTACCTTCTGCCCTCATCCCACCTCCTTCTTTCTCTTTCAGTGGTGACCAGACGATGGGGGTTTGGATTTTCATATCGTCATTTATTGCCAAGACCTCTTTGAGTCTCAATTTTCTTACCTGGGAACGGGGGCTGGGTGGGGAACGGAGATAAAATATTTACAATGAAAAAATTGAGAAAAATCTTGTTTGATGCTTAATATATTGTCTGGACCATTATAGGTGCTCGCTAAATATTAATGTCCTCTCTTGCTTCTTTCCCTATTAAATTTTTAGTAGTTAGTGAGTTAGCATACAAAAGACACTCAAATGCTTATTGAATTAACCCTCCTTTCTGTCTCTATTAGAAATTAAACATTATAAGGGCAGGGTCTTCTCTGGGTCCTGCATGTAGAGTCTTGTGCATGGTGCCTACTAATTAAATATTTGTTGAACAAATGAGAAATGTCACTGGGAAAGCAAGGGCACTCCCAAGTGAGGGCTGACTGCAATTTTACACCGTGTGTGTCTGGAGAGGAATTGGGTCTGAAACCCTCATTCTCTCCCAGAACGGGCTCTGGACCCAGATTCTCTCCACTATCTCCAAACAGGTCCCTGCTTTTACAGTTTAATGAAATGTTGCAGTGGCCTCAGGAACACAGGAGGAAGTCATTAATCAGAGACACATATGCCACTCCTTTGGAATCTGTCAAACACGCACTTGAAAAATCATCTGTATATTTTCCACAGGTGACAAAAGCAATACATCCTAATCTCCTACAGAATACCAAATCCCACCACCAAAACAAATACCTTGTGACAGGTGATTGATAGGTGTTTCCCCTGACAGTCCCTGGCACAGAAATCTCCCCTCAAACCAGTCTCTAAAGGAAAGTAGAAGAACAGTTGAATTTGCCAACTAGCTCCCTCCCCACACCATATGGTGCAGCACCTAACTGACTCACCATAAAAGATGTAACACTCAGTTGACCTTTTGCTTATCTATAAACGCAGAATGAGCTGCATGAACACTGATCCACCAAAGAACCATTTCAGGAAAATTTATTTCTTTTTGCTATCCATAAAAATAAATTGCTCCTCACAAAGGAGAGACAAAAAAATCCACTCTCTTGTCCTAATAAGATTATTATGAAAGGGGTGTTT
Organism: Pseudorca crassidens; assembly: GCF_039906515.1. Taxonomy (NCBI): domain Eukaryota; kingdom Metazoa; phylum Chordata; class Mammalia; order Artiodactyla; family Delphinidae; genus Pseudorca; species Pseudorca crassidens. The sequence goes on along the minus strand of NC_090296.1, from coordinate 137,927,509 downwards.
TCTCTGAGCAATCATAACTACGTGGCATGGTGTCAATTTTTTATCAGGCTTTGTTACCACACGCAGATTGTCTGGGCCTCCAGGGAGAGGGCATGCAGTGGGCTGGCCTTGTTTTTTTTTTTTTTTGCTGATGTTGTGATGGGGTCAAATGTTTCTAATGTAGGTAAACTTTTTCTTATCATTGGCCTCCAACTTTTCCCTGATATAGGGTGAATGCTGAGGGGAAGTGTGGAAGCAGATTTATTTTTTAAATTTTTTTTGGCCTCGCCTCATGGTATAAGGGATCTTTAGATGAGGGAGGGTGTGATGCTTGCTCAAAAATGTGCTTACACCCACATGCACGCACACTCACACTCGGTGATGCTTCATGCAATACTGGTTCACAAAAGTAGGAAGGAAGTTCTGCCATTGCAATAAGAAAACATATGTGTCCTCCAGCTTTGGTATTTCTCAATAGTCTTCACTTTAAGTGTTTCTGTGACACTTTGCTCAGCTAACGATTGGTCAGGGTACCTGTGCTAAATGCTCTCTTGTGTCCCTTTGAAGCCAAGAATGAAATTAACCACAGTATAATCCGTATCTACTTTGTACCAGGAAAGACGCTAGTTGCTTTACAGAAAACCCCGTCTTCACCATAGGTTGCTGTCTCTTTTTGAAAGTAAGGAAACTGATGTTTGGACAAGTGAGGAACTGGGCTAAGGTGCTACAGCTAATGAAGAACAGAGGTGGGAAAGTCACCTTCTCCAGGGTTAGGGATGACAGAACTCCCAGGTGAGACGTGAACTGGGAGACCAGCAGGATGGTGTTCTAGGTGCCTAAGATGAGTGGAGAGCCAGGACCGTCTGGATGAAGTGGGACAATCTTGTCAGATAGAAGTTTAAACATGGTTGAGGTTCCAGGAGAGACAAACAATGTCTTTCTTGTGGATAGACTGTTGTGAGCCAAGCCGTAGAAATAGCATAAGTTAAGAAAATACAAGGGACAAAATTAAATCAAAAAATGTCTTAAAAATTATTTCTATTATTTTGATTTACTTATTCTTGACATCATATATGTATGTATGTGTATATATACGCATATATACATATACCTGTATGTGTGTATATACGCATATATATGTATACCTGTATGTGTATATATGTATAGATACGTATATATACTTATATATATATGTTATATATATGTATCTATACATATATACATATGTGTATATATATGAAAAGTGCCTCTAGGCAAAAAGGAGCATATAAAAACCACCCATAATCTTACCATGTGTAGGTTAATAATCTATATTTTAACATATATCCTTATAGTTTTGAATTAAATAGCTGGTTTTTGACTACATGAGGTGTATTATTTTAGTCTATTCAGTTTTTTTTTTTTTTAATTAGAGCTAATTTGGGGTTTCCCTGGTGGCTCAGTGGTTAAGAATCTGCCTGCCAATGCCGGGGACACAGCTTCAAGCCCTGGTCCGGGAATATCCCACATGCCACGGAGCAACTAAGCCTGAGCGCCACAACGACTGAGTCTGCACTCTAGAGCCCGCGAGCCACAACTACTAAAGCCTGCATGCCACAACTACTGAAGCCTGTGCGCCTGGAACCTGTGCTCCGCTACAAGAGAAGCCGCGGCAGTGAGAAGTCCGCGCACCACAATGAAGAGTACGCCCCCTCTCGCCACAACTAGAGAAAGCCTGTGCACAGCAATGAAGACCCAATGCAGCCAAAAATAAATAAATATTAAATAAATACATAAATTAGAGTTAATTTTGGTAAAGTATAATTTACTAAAATATTATTGGCATGAAGTGTTAAAAATATTCTCTCAAGTTATTTAAAAAATGTCTTTTATACCTGTAATTATGTCCCTTTTTTCCTCCTAATATTATGCGGATGGTGTGTGTGTGTGTGTGTGTGTGTGTGTGTGTGTATACCTCTTAGGTTTTGTTATTCTTAATCAGCTGTTCATCCAAGGAACTCTGGTTTCCTATTTAGAGACCACATTTGAAGTGCTAGGGTACTCCTTGCTACTGAATTGGTCATGGTTTTCTATTGTTTTTCAGTGAACTGAGATATGAAATGTTTTCAAAATAAAATACTTCATGGGTTCATACTGATACTGCCAATTCACATTCAGAACCACTAACACTTTTCTTAACCTCATCAATATGCCAGGTGCACCTATACTGAAAATCCTGGTTACCAAAGAAACTGACATGATTTCTCACCTGTTTTGTCCAAAGGGGCACATGCCACAGTCTCAAAATTATAATATAAACACTACTACCGTCAATGTTTTCTGTAAACATGTTAAGACTTTTTTAAAATCAGTTCTTAGGGAATATAGCACTAGGGATGAATAGTCAAATAATTAAATTTCTCTGGGTGATTATGTCACCAAATTGGTACACTTTTTTTGCTTTCAATTTTTATAATTATACAAAATATTAAATGATTCCAAATCTACAAAATAAAATATAGTCAGCTATATTCTCTCTGTTCCCTTCATTCATTTCTCTACCTTCCCAAAGGTAGTAATTTATTAATTTTTTAGTCTTTTCATTATTTTATATTTAATATGTTTTATGTTAATAAAAGAAAATATGTGTATGTATTTTAGGTTTACTATAAGAATATATAATATATGAACTGTGAATATAAGAGATATTAACATATTATGAACTATGTTAATATAAATATGTGTAAATATAAGAAAATAATTTTTTGCCCCTCCTTTTAGATGAATAGTTTCATTCTATAACATTTTTCTTCACTTTGTCTTTCCATTCAACAAGATATTCCAGAGGTTATTTCCTACAAGGGTATAGGGTAGTCCTCACTCCTTTTTATGATGGTATACTACTCCATTTGTGATTGATCCATAGTTTATTGCCCGCTAGTGATGAACGCTTGAAAAGTTTCCAATGTTTTGCTATTGCAAATAGGCTACAATGAATACCCATGCACATACTTCATATTTTTGGCCATGTATTTTGGGATATATTCCCGGAATGAGGATGGCTAGGTCAAAGTAAATAATAACTAAATTAAAGGTTTCCCCAACTCCCTCCTCAGGTTTCATAATTTACTATAACAGCTCACAAAACTCAGGTAAACACTTACTTATGTTTATCGGTTTATAAAGGATATTACAAAAGATACAGGTGAATAGACAGAGGTACATAGGGTGAGGTCTGTAAACGTCCTGAACACAGGAGTGTCTGACCCTGTGGAGCCAGGATATGACACCCTCCTGGAATGCAGATGTGTACACCAACCCAGAAGCTCTCCGAACCCTATACTTTGGGGATTTTTATCAAGGTCTCCGTCACATAGGCATAAACAGGTATTAACTCAATCTTCTGCTCCTCTTCTCTCCCTGTAGTATGGAGAGTGGGGTTAAAAGTTTTAAGCTTCTAATCATGGCTTGGTCTTTCAGGTGACTAGCCTCCATCCTGAAGCCCACTGAGAGTTGCCTTATTAGACCACAAGATACTCCTATCACCCAGGAAATTCCAAGGGGTTTAAGAGCTCTGTGTCAGGAACTGGGATCAAAGATCAGACTTTAGAACAAAAGATGCTCTTAGAACCCCTATTGCTCAGGAAATTACAAGAATTTTTAGAACTCTGTGACAGGAACCAAGGGCAGAGAACAAATGTTTATTTCTTATTATGTCACAATTGACATAGCTAAAGTTCTCAAACTCTAATAGGATTTAGGTGATATGTTTTCCTGATTTGAGTTATTTACAGCAAATATATTTATGGTTAAACCATAATATAAATCATGTTAGTGAATTACAAATGTTAAGTAGCAAAAATTTTAGGCTTGTTTCAATATCCTATGTAAATATTAAATGTGTATTTGAACATCTTGACTTATTTTTTTTAACGTATTGATCTTTGAGTATGCATTGAATGAGAGGGAGCAAGTCACAACTCCCATTCACTAGCAGGAGGCAGTATAGTATGCAGGCTAAAAAACACTGGCTTTGGGATCAGACAGGCCTGGGTACAAGTCCTGATCCTGCTACTAGCCATCTGTATGATCTTAAACAAGGGCATTTTAAAAGTGACGAGATAGAATTGTACCACTCAGGTGAAATAACACATGCAAAAATATTTATTATTGCTTTTACCCCCAGAACAATGCGAATGGAAATAGTATCCTTTTAAAGAGGGTGCTTTTTTAGATGATTTATTCCATTAGTTTTTTCAAGGTCTAAAGGTAGTTGTGGTGCAAACATACCTGAAAGATACTTGAAGTCAGGCAGACACATATGTGAGGAGTTCACTTGTTGCTGAATATTTGCTCTGATCTAACTTGCTTTGGGTACTGTACAGTCAACTGAAAGATATATAGTTTGGACCAGAAATCTTGGAAATTTGGACTTCCTCAGAGTTGGCTGCTGTTTTTCCAAGTGCCAGATTTTCATCCTGTCACACTTCAAAGATGTAACTTAATGTCACTTCTGACCACCCAAGCCTCGGTTTATGCTCCTCTTGTCTGTTTCCATTAATCTAAGTACATGGTATCATAATTTCCTGGTTTTCTAAACAGTCTCCCACTATCCCTGGAGCAGGGCTAGTTCTGAATCATTCATTACTGTTTCCCCAGTGTCGAGAAGCTGACACTTAACAGAGGCACACAAAAAACATTTTTGAATGAATAAATAATAAGGAGATTCCTTTTCTCTATTTGAACAAAATAATATTTTTGAAATAGCTCCTGGGAGAACAGTAACAATATCCAATTATAAAGCTAATTTATAAAGCATTTCACTTAATAATAAATAATTTATTGATCAATAACATAATTAATTAATTATTTGATCAATGTTTTATTGTACATTATACAGGATGTCTTCTCTCACATAGCATCTCTAGTACCCAAAATAATGGTAATATGTAGTACTTCTAATTCGTCATTTTACAGATAATCAAGACGTTATGCTAAGCCTCATGAGAGTGAGTTTGCTGTTCTCTTGACCAACAGGTGTACAATAAACTCTAATATAAAGCAGCTGTGAATAGAATATTAAGGACCTCATACTCACCCTTTGGATCTCAGCGGAGGAAAGACTAGAAGGTTAAAGAAAAACTGCAAGGATCCTTCTGGATCATCTTGTAAGTGACAGCATGGTGTTGGTGCTGGAAATACAAACATAAATAAGACATGGTCTGTTCTTGCAGAGAGCACTCTCCAGAAGGTAACAGAAATATGCCAACAAAGGCATGCCATGTCATAGGTGAGATACCAAGTTGAGTTGGAAGCTCAGTCAAGTCACCAAGAGAAGGCAGGGAAGTTCTGGTGGTGAGAATGGTTAGACAGCCAGGTGTCCCCCATCCCATAGACTACAGGGAGGGACAAACTCTCTAACATTGTGGCCTCTTCTGAAGGTATCCAGAATTTCAGCAGGCCAGAGGGTGGGATGGCCTGGAAAGTTGCAGGGAGTGCACCTGTAGAGGGAGGTAGGACCAGAGCACAGCGTAAGGGACCATAGAAGGGATGAGCATGTTCAGATTTGAGGGGAAGGTCGTCATTTCAGTCTGGGACTTGTCAAGTCTCAGATGCCTTGGCACCATGAGATGTGCCCTTGGGAGTACAAGACTGGGGCTCCTGAGAGGGGTGAACATCACACAGTGCTTTTGCAGAGAGAATGAGGGCTTTCCAGACTGACAGCTCTATGGCAAGGAAAGGAGTGTCTGAGGAACCACAACTGTGGGCAACGGAGGTATCCGATTCACCAGGTGATGAAGGTCAAGTCTGGAAAAGGTTGCAGGCTCCATCCTGAAGCATCTTGGGTATCACACTTAAGAGCCTACGCTTGATAGGTAACAGCTTAACCTTACAACCTTGAATAACCCTGGAGTTATCAATAAATTAAAAAAATTCTTACTCAGCTTATCTTGTAGAATGTGTAAGAGTAAACAATATATCTAATACTTTCCAAGTCAATGTCAAGTAATGATAGAGGACTGAGTGTGTGTGTGTGTGTGTGTGTGTGTGTGTGTGTGTGAGAGAGAGAGAGAGAGAGAGAGAGAGAGAGAGAGAGAGAGAGAGAGAGAGAGAGAGAGAGAAGCTGTTCCAGAGACTCCCTGAGCCCTACAGATAGGAAGCAGGAGTAAACACTATCTTCAAATGCAAGAAGCAATATTTACTGATCTCTCCCCCAGAGCAAGGAGCTATGCCAAACCTAGAAGGAAATAATGTATTCCTTACTAAGAACCTGCCACAGAGTAAAAATAAAAGAAAAAGAAAAAGAAGAAGATTTTTAAAAAGAATACAAGTAAAATTTTTTTCAAAACTCCCATCAAGGAGGAGCACAATTCTCTAATTTTTTTCACAGTAGGAATGCCCTCTGTGTCTTTAAAGTTGCAGCATATTTGTTCCTCATGATTAGGTTATATTTATTTTTCTGTTAATTGATCAGTGTGAAGCATCTATAAGTCAAATATGACTACCTTAATCTAACCTTTCAGTGTGTCTCTGGGGTTCTTCTCACATTTCAATTGAGATTTAATTTTCCTTTTTAAGGAACCACTTAGGAGACTTAGAAAAAAAATCAAAATGCCAGTGCCTAAGAGAGGGCTCCACACGCCCTTCATCCTCCCATGCTTCTCAACGCGTCCACTAACTGAACCTATTCCCCGGCCCGGGGCACATCCATGCCCAAAGTAAAATCTGAATTTACCTGTGTACCTCTGGATGACTTACTGACCATGGCTGTCACATTGTCATGTTTTTTTTTAAAGTCATAATTTATAAAACATGTGGATGTAGGATTGCTGAGAAAGAAAACCATCCTGTTCCCTGGCATTCTGTGGTATACTGCATAGTACCATGAGGAAATTAATTGCCCCTTCTAAAACTGTGGGACACCTCATTAAGCAAACCTCCATAAGGTGCAGTCTCTGCCTGAGGTGCCCAGCCATGCACTCCACATCTGGTTCATGTTAAAGTGGCTTGTGTGTATTAGTATGTGATGAGTAAACAGGGATGAGGTGCCTCTAAGTTGACCAGTTATCAACAGGTCTTTAGTACAAGAGGGGCAACCAGGAAATTGAGTTAATATTTATTACTCGAGCCCATAACTCACATGACTTTTAGCCCAAATATGGACTCCAACTACAAAGCTAAATCCCTAGAGAATTGAAATTCAGCATTGACTTGGTATTACTGTGACTATGATTTGTGTATTTACAAGTGGAATATATATTGTTTAATATATGTCAGAGCTAAAAATCAAGTGGCAATTGGTCTACACAGTAAAAAAGAATAAATTGCAAATTCACACATGTGGTTTTGCTTAAAACTTCTATTCCAAAAGATAACTGTTTCCCTAAATGATAGTCACAATGACTTAATGTACTTATTAGTAGTTATAACATTTTTTGGTAAATATGTTGGAATTTCTGTAAGTATGTTTGAAAATATTAAATCTTAGGTATTAAACAGTCAAGAGTTTGAGTGCTAACACTACCAATCAATGTAAGAGATTTATTTATAATAAATTTTGATAATTGACATAAATAAAACCAAACATAAATGTTTTAAAGTTTTTTCTAGTACAGTCAAATACTAGCATTAAAAAGTTTCTGTCATAATAATTTATTTAAACAGGTTCCATATAACTGGAAAAATAAGTTACATTTCTTATCCCAATAATATAAAGATAGGGAAACATAATATTTCATAAATTGTGTAAATTGGCACAACCTTTATCTTTAGGCAGGATAATTTGACAATATGTTTCAAATACTCTAACTGTGAATACTGTCTCAGCAATTCTATTTCTTGAAATTTTACTTAAGCAAATAATGAAGACTGGGAGAAAACTTTCAGATACATAAGAATTAATAATAGCCTAATCTATTACAGTAAAAATTTGAACACAACGTTTAAGGGTACATCTATCTGAATTTGCTAAGTAAATAAATAAATAAATATATATATATTCCTTATATATATTCTCTATATATCAATATATATAGTGTATAGATATAAATCAGGTGGGCCCCAGGCTGAATAGTTTCTCCCCTGTGGACAGAAACTCCATAATAGCAGAAACTCCATAAAAGCAAAACTATAGAGGAGGCTGGGCCCTGCTCAGATAAGAGAAAAAAGATCACATATTCCTCACTCTTTAAGTCAAGGAGACCTTCTCAACCACACATGCACAGAAAGGCTCCTTGAAGGTCAAAAATGGAGGGGGCGCCACCCCATAGTAAGTGATGTCAACCTACGCATAGGCTTCTCTACTAGAATCCATCTTGGCTAAGAGATGTGCACACACAGGTGAGGACACTGAGATATATCAAATACAGACTCAGAACCAGGCAAAGCAAGATGATTGGTCAAAGGAAACCCAGAAGAAATGCCCCTAAAAGTGATTCAAACTACCATGAGGGCGTGACTCTCTCTCTGAGCCCGCCTGTTTTATAAACATGGGACTCATGTTAATTTTTCCTGGAGTACTTTATAGAGTACAATATCTACATGTGAAACGTGTTCCTTATTCCTTAATAGTGAGCATGACTGACAAATAAAATTTGAGCCTTGGTTATATTTACGAATCACATGTATCCAATAATATCCTGATAGGAAAGAGGATACATTATTACTAGTTGCACTCAGGTAGACTTTATCTCATGAAATCTCCAGAAGTCACTGTAAAAGGAAGCCAGAGAGTCAAAAATATTAAGAAAGTTTATTTTCAGTGTGTTCAAGAAAGTAAGATTTTGGAGAAGACTAAAATCTTCCATCACCAAATTAAAAAAAAATAAGTATTTAGAGGAAAAGTAGTTAAATTTCCAAGGTTATTATAATTATTTTAGTCTGTTCACAGTAAAACAAAGAGCAACTGATTTATATGATGATTGAGTTTGGGTTAATGGGAGATAGTCAAAGGTTTATTATTTGGGGAAACAGAACCAGTCAGAGTGACCCTGTTATTTTTGGTTTATCTCAGAGTTCTCAGAGGACAAAATGTTTTTGGTATTTTGGTTTTGTTTTTGTTTTTTTCCTGATTGTGACATGTGAGGAATTTAGTGATATTGGAAACAGGGCACAGTATCATTTTTGTTTTCTGTAATATAAAATGATTGCTTTGAGTCCCTTAGAGCAAACACATTATATGTATCTTAGATATGGCATGTAGACTTTCAGCACACAGTTACACACACTTTTCTCCATTTGTGCTGCTGGGAACTTTTTTCTATCTGAATGCCAACTATAATCTCCTCAAATGTACTCTATGGAGAAGCAGGAAAGGTGCCTTTCAAATCTCCTAGGATTTACTTAGAGCTAAATTGTGGGCCCCACTAAGTTCAAGAGTTGAACAATAGGTCTGGATCCTGCTCTTTTTTGAGAAAACTTGCCTTTTATCTCTGATATGAACTAATAAATAAAATTGTATCATTGTGAAGAGGGACACACTTGGCCATGAGTGGCACAGCCCTGCTTGTGGCCTGTCACTCAGGCCATAGGTCTCAGCTTGCCCTGGTCAGTTACACAGGAGGTGAGAACCCTCTTGAACATGCTGATGAATCTCCAGCATGGCTTTCAGCAAAGTTAAACAATTTAATATATTGAAACATACGATATCCTTTTGAATTTTAGTTATTTTATAATTTGGAAGGAAACATACACCTGTCACCTGGATATTTGCTTTGTATGCAACACATTTTTTCCCTTAATAAAACAAAGTCTACTTTTGAAAAAGATTTCTAGGTATTTCATTTGTCCTTTTCATTTTGCTTCCCCAGGGAAAATTATTGAATAATTTTCTCTGAGTGACCCAAATAAAGAGATGTTAGAGAAGAATTTTAAGGCTTCACTGTCATCTTATCTTAAGTAGATTATGTATACTATGGATCCATCTTGGGGTCGATCTCCTTTCTGACCACATTAAGCTCCAGAATATGATACGTCATTAAGAGTGCATCTTATCATGACTACAGGATATTTATTTAGAACCTCCCATTCTGGCCAGTTGCATGCCCCTCTCTGAATTTGTTAGTACCTCTACCTCTGTTCTGTGCTAATTCTCAGGGGTCTGAATGTCAATATCAAAGCTAACTTTAGCCTTTCTCTTCCAAGAAACCATTTTTGACTGCTCTGCCCAAGTCTGGCTTCTTCCTTTAGGACTCATTTGAGCATCTATATACTGAGGATTGTGTACTGTTCAAGGCACAGGGGAAAACAGAGACAAATCAGAGTCTCTAACTTCATGAAGCTCATGGTACAGGAACCAAGACAACCTGAGGTTCTCAATAAAGTCCCACTTTACACACTGAAAAAAATTACCTTTCTTTAATTTCTGCATCTGAGCTCAGAGACTGATCATGATTTTGGGAAGCCCTCCTGAAGAAAAACAATATAAAATGACAAGCATAGAATGAGACAGAAACCCTCAGTGGGGCCTGAGCAAGTGAGGCCCCAAGGGTTAAGCCTCATGAGCTTCTTGGTAAACCCTCCTCTGCTTGTGTTTGACCTTCCCCTTGAGGCCTTGACATATCCATCCTTGAGAAAGAGAGCTGATTTATGCTTATTCTTCAGCAAGTTAATATATATGAACACATCCACTTCCCAGTTCTGTTTTTAGTAACTCTTAATAAATACTTGACTGCAGGATTCCTTCTGTTTTCCTGCCTTTTTCCCTCGGGTGATTCAAATTTCTGGATATCAGAAAAGAGGCATCCAGTCCTGCCAGCCTCTAGTTGAGGTGTTTTATTCCCTTTTTTTCTAGCCCTCAACCTCCATACTGGCTCCATCTGCTGAGGTGTAGCTGGGCATGGGTAGGTGACTCCTACCGATGACGGCCACTTTTGCTACTGCCTCTGGCTGAAAGATTCCCATGCTCTGTGGTCTCCCATGGCAACTCCAGCCCCATTCCAGTCCATAAGCCTACTTAGTCCTTCTGTGTTTTCCTTGGTCTCAGTAACTCTGGGTGACTTTTTTCTGTATTACAGAGAAACAAGTAGGGTTGTTTCCCCCTATGTTGTTGCCTAAGATCCACTGGCCCAAGAAACTCCATCAGCCATTGCCATGTTTCCATTGGGCATCCTACTGGAGGTGGAACCATGCCTTCTCTGGAAGTCTCTCTGTCTTTACTAGCAGCCCAGGCCCAAAGAAGCAAGGCCCTTACAGGCTTTGCTTCAATTCTGAAGGGGAAGCCGGCATACTCAGTTTGGAAAAATTGCCCTCCTCCTTCTTTCCCTGACTCTTGGGTTTTCCCTTGAGGATCATGAAGGGTGTTCCCCAATGTGGCAAGAAGCTAATATCTCATGCCTCAGATTTATTTGTTTATATATATATATATATATAAACATATAAAACCTCTATGTATAAATATATATAAAACCTCTTTTTTCTGGTTTTCTGCCTTGGTACCTACTATAAAATGATCAGCCATAAAAGTGCTAAGAAAACCTGTTTTCCCCTTAACAAAACTAAGTATTTGATTGACATGTACACACTGTTATATTTAAAATGGATAACCAACAAAGACCTACTGTATAGCACAGGGAACTCTGCTCAACATTCTGTAACAACCTAATTGGGAAAAGAATTTGAAAAAGAATAGATACATGTATATGTATAACTGAATCACTTTGCTGTACACCTGAAACTAATACAACATTGTTAAATCACTATACTCCAATATAAAATTAAAAGTTAAAAAAAAAAGCAAGTGATGAGTGTCAATATCTGTTTGTTTTCTATGTCTGGGACCAACTTATTGTCTTGACAAGAGTGAAGTGGAAAAGATCCTTGACTAGTAAACAGGAGAGGAGACACATGTGCAATTGTAAACCATAAATAAAGGTCTCTGGAAGAGGCTCACTGTTGTAGATGAGGTCAGTGGGCTGTAGGAATAAGTGAGTAAAACTCTAGGGGCCTCAGTGGGCAGGGTGAACTTCATACCTGGAACCAAGGGGACAAATTAAGTCCACCATATCTCAAGACACCAGATACCTAGATCTTCCCCCAAGTATAGGTTTTTTCCTTTTTAAAAGCCTAGAGAGTAAGAAAGCGTGTTTTATAACCATCTAACTGCAATAATCAATAACCCTCAGGTGTTAATTTTCTATAAATGGCAAAAGCCACTAAATTCTAAATGACTTTGAAAATGCTGGCCTTTGGCTGGGACTGTGACCACGGCATGGCCTAAGATGCCTGAGTTTTTCTGCGCTTCATGAAGAATAGCATTGAATGGGTTGGCAATCAGAAAAGCAGTTGCAAAATCAGATGAAGAAATCCTCTGACCCAGTAATTCCATACTGCAGGCATTGCTTTTGCCCCTACTTCTGGGCCATTGTCTGATGAATTTAGCCCCCAAAGCTAATTGGAATCAATAATGTTTCTTCTCAACTCTCCAAATTAATTACAAAATGATGTATGTTCACTTTGTTGCCAGACTATAGATTTCTATTTAAAATTTCCCTCCAAGGGCACCTTTTCTGTAAGAAGTCAGCTCTGTGTGGTTTGTCATGTCATTCCTTCCCCTATCCACCTTCTTAGTTTTCTCCCCTTGAAATTTTGTGTTGTGGGCAATATTAATATTCAGGCAATGAATTAGCTGTACTTGAGATAAAGAGAACTTGTCTGGAGAGCAAGCATCAGGAGGTCCTGACAAAGATGAAGGCAATGAGAGCAGAGGGAGGTGGCCCTTCTCTTCAAGGTGCTGCAGTTCCAAACTGAATCCTTCTCCTGCATCGTTAGCTGGAGAGCTTCCCTCAAATCAGCACCAGTCAAAGGCATCATAAAAGGTGGACTGCAACTAGTTCTGACCTCACAGTGAGGAATCTAGATTTCAACAAATAGAGGAACCTCTGCTTTTCATCTGGATCCCTTAATATATAATGTTCAAGAACTTTCAGGTGAAGATCTCAAAATACCTTTTAGATAGTATCATTAGCAAGAAAACTGGTACCCACAAGACACTCAACACACAGGCATTTTTATGATATTGTGATATTGTGATGTATAATAAGACATATATATATATGTATATACATATATGTATATATGTATATATATATGTGTATGTATATATGTGTGTGTGTGTATATATATATATATATATATATATATATATATATATAGTCTTCATTGCCTTTTCTGGAGCAGAATTTCTAAAGTATTTAGACCCCTCCTAAGGATGGGGGCTGGTTGCCAGGAGAACCAACCATGGGATTAGAGGGTTTGAACTTTCAATCTCACCCCTCACCTCCAGGGAGGAGTGAGAGGATAGGGGCTGGAGGTTTAGTTAATTGCCAATGACCAATGATTTAATCAATCATGCCTATGTAATGAAGCCTCCACAAAAACCCCAGAGGATAGGGTTCAGAGAGATTCCGGGTTGGCGAACACATGGCATTTTGGAGAGATGGGGAGAGTGGTGCTGACAGAAGGCATGGAAGCTCCACACCCTTTCCCCATCCCTTGTCTTATGCATCTCTTCCATCTGGTTGTTCCTGCATTATATCTTTTTATAATCAACTGTTAATCTAGTAAGTAAAATGTTTCTCTGAGTTCTGTGAGCTGCTCTATCAAACTAATTGAACCTAAGGAGGGGATCATTGGAATCTTCAGTTTGTAGCTGGTAGGTAGGTCAGAAGTACAGGTGACAATCTGGGATTGAGACTAGTGTCTGCAGTGAAGGAAGTGGGATCAGTCATGTGGGACTGAGCCCTTAACCCATGGAATCTGATGCTATCTCTGGGTAGATAGTGTCAGAATTTAGACACCCTGCTGGTGTCTGATAATTGCTTGGTGTTGTGCGGGAACAAGCCCCTACCCCAACCACGCTGCCAACACTCACACTGGAACTGGGCTCAGGAACCCAGAAAAAATTTTACATGTCTTTAACTCAGTTTTCCAATATGGGAGTCCTACATTAAATTTGGTTGTTTCTAAGTCTGTCCTTATTTCACCCTACTTGTCCCACATATAGTAGTGTAGAGGAGAAATAAAGAAGAATAAAATTGTCACAGTGGACTTTCCTTCTGGGAGAATAGGAGTTTGAAGTTGAGATAAAGTCTTGTCTATTCTGATACTGCTCAGAAGTTGGGAGGATGTTACTGGAATGTTAGGAGATGGTGGGATGCACAAGAAAAGACCTCACATAAAGGGTTCTGTTAACTTTTGCAGACAGTCTTTCTGTCCATCACTCCTTACTGCTCAAAATTGAGGAGGCATCTTTCCCCCTCTTTCTATCTCACAGTAACATCACCTGTCTGGTTTGTTTCTTTCATTCAATGAAAGATATTGCACAAACACATATGCCAGCCCTCAGAGAAGCAAAAAGGAATAAGGGACCATCTCTGCCCTCAAGAAACTCCTGGTCTAGGGAGGAGCAGAATAAAAAGCCCCTCTCACATTCTCAGAACAGAGATGAACCTGATCAGACTCCAGTGTCAGAACAGGATGTTAGACCAGATTAATAAGAGTTAGAGAGGCTAATGTGAGTGCGGGTTGGCCTGGTAGATACAGCCAGAGTAGTCAGGAATTACAGAAGAAAGGGACTTGTAGCAGGTTAGATGTGTAACAGAGCAGGACCCTATGGGGCCTTCCCAGGACAGACCCCCTCCACCCATATCCTCCACCTGCCTTTTGTCTGTAGAAAAACTTTAGCCAAAGAGGAAAATTAATCATAGAAATTAGAAAATGCAGAAGCAAAGAAAAGCAGTCAAACAGGACAAAATAACAATAGTATAGTCATTAAACAAAGTCAAGGACATTTAGTTCCTCCTCAATATTCTGAGTGATATCTTGCGAGCTGTCTTATAGATACTGTAACCCCCACCAGGTGGAAGAAGTTAACTACATGATGACCAGGCTGTCGCCATGACATAAGCTGCTCCATCTTGCAAAATTCTGAGAACTGGCCTCAAAGAAAGTGGGAATAAACTGACCCTGGAACTAAAGATTATACTTTAAAAAATCAAGATGACACTGATCAGACCACCTCGTGACCAAGTTCAAGATGACTGTCGGAGCTGACTGTGCTGTTTTGCATGCAGCCCCCCAGCCTTTGCCTATACACCCCGGAAACTCCCCTTTAAAAGCTCTTGCTTCCTGATCAGCAGTGGGGAATTGGCTTTTAGACACAAGTCCACCTGTCTCCCAGTTTCCAGCCGCTGAAATAAAGCAAGCCTTTTCTTTCCTGCCAACACTTGTCTCTCAAGTATTGGCCTTCGAGCAGTGAGTAGCTGAACCTCAGTTCAGCAACAGATGGAGCCCCTGGAAAGCCAAGAATACAAGTTAGACTGGTGCTTGGGCCTCTTGGTGAACAGAAGTTTTCTGAGCATGGGTGTAGGCAGCCTGACCTCTGGCTTCCAAGAGTAACCCTAGCTCTGCCTCTAACTAGTTTCTTGACCTCCATCCATATTCAACCCCTCTGGGCTTGTATTTCCATTTAATAAATGAAAATAATATCTATCTTAAATGATTGGGGGAAATATTGTTTTAAGATTCCTTTAGTTGTGTGTTAAAGAAACCAAATTTGAATTAGGTTATGCAAGTATTTGGGAGAGGAGGAGGGACTATGAGGTACTGGGAGTTTTCAGAAAGCAAGAAAAGGCAGGGGGCAGCTGGTCTCAGGGATCCTCTCCCAGGCTTGTCTTTGCTTCTACTCTCAGTCCCACTTTTTCTACATGGGGGAGAATATGGTACCAGTGACATCAGTTCTGTCCCTTTCTGTCTGCCAGCCTCACCACCAGCAGTAGTCTGAGATTTGCACCTTCTGATCCCAAGTTCAAAATCACAGAGCAGTACTCTGTTTTGAGTAACTTTGCATCCTTGGCCCAATCAACAGACTATCCCATTCAAATCACAGGGTTAAAGTGGGAAAAAGAGCATTTCCCGGAAAAGTCTTCTTTTTAAATTTTTTTTTTTATTGGGGTAGAGTTGTTTTACAATATTGTGTTAGTTTCTACTGTACAGCGAAGTGGAATTCCCTGTGCTATATAGCAGGTTCCCATTAGTTGTCTATTTTATACATATTAGTATATATATATATGTCAATCCCAATCTCCCTATTCATCCCACGTCCCTTCCCTCCTTGGTGTTCATACGTTTGTTCTCTACGTCTATGTCTCTATTTCTGCCTTGCAAACTCGTTCATCTGTACCATTTTTCTAGAGTCCACATATATGCATTTATATACTATATTTGTTTTCCTGTTTCTCACTTAACTCTGTATGACAGTCTCTAGGTCCATTCACGTTTCTACAAAAGACCTAGTTTTGTTCCGTTTTATGGATGAGTAATATTCCATTGTATATATATATACCACATCTTCTTTATCCATTCATCGTCGATGGGCATTTAGGTTGCTTCCAAGACCTGGCTATTGCAAATAGTGCTGCAATCAACACTGGCATGCATGTGTCTTTTTGAATTATGGTTTCCTCTGGGTATAAGTCCAGTAGTGGGATTGCTGGGTCATATGGTAATTCTATTTTTAGTTTTTTAAGGAACCTCCATACTGTTCTCCATAATGTCTGGAAAAGTCTTCTGTGCAGTCAAATCAATAGTTTTGACAAATAGTAATGGTTGATGGCAAGATGGTGTTCCAGTGCCTTGGGTCAGAAGACCAAACTGATTACACTGCAGACAGCATCTTCAGGACTCTAGGCAAGTCACAGGTACAAGAAATTAAAAATATTGAGTGGCTACTTTATGCCAGGTACTTTACATATTATTTCATTTAATTCATCTATCAGTTCTTAGAGTTAAGTAGTATTACTCATACTTTATACACGAAATCAGAGGAGTTCATTGACTTACAGCAACAATGTAAAGAAGGAAGTTCATCTGGCTCCAAATTGTAGGCTCTTTCTGCTTTGCTGTATTCCCAGAGGTCAAGGGACCTCCCTGTGTGATGCGGGAGATTCCTCTTCTTTGATTTTATTGAGGCAGTGCTCGCTTGTAAACACAACACTATATTACAAGATGTATGAGGGATGAAGGCTCCACCCCTCTTTATCTTCTGTAGTAGAAAGCAGTCTTTCTCACCATCTATCTGAAAAATAGAAGAAAGCAGAGACTCCCTTCCTCCCTTTCCTACAGGTTTTGGAATTCTTACTTTCCTTATTCATGAAAACAAACATTTGGTCATGTTTTAAAATGATGAAGCCCATGTTAAACCCACCACCTTAATGAGTAATACTCCCATGAGAAAACAAACATTTGGTCATGTTTTAAAATGATGAAGCCCATGTTAAACCCACCACCTTAATGAGTAATACTCCCATGAAGGGAGAACGTGGAACTGGAGACAGATTGGGGCCCCCTCTGTCACACGGTATAGCTGTGGGTAATTACCAGTGCACCAAGTGTCTCTGGATCCCAGTTTTCTAATTAACAGAATGGGAATAAACGAAACATCATAAAATTGTTGTGAATTTTCATTCAGAGACTCATACGAACAATTTTCTTTTGTATAAAGTTAAGTATTTCTGATACATTATATTTGTAGAGCAATATATAGCCTGAGCAATGTTGATTCATATGAAGCTCCTGTTCATCAATTGAACGTGAAACCAGTCTGAGGGGAGTGATGGTAGGTAACCCCATTGGTTTCCAGCAGACTTTCTGTACACAGAATCATTTCATGCACCAGTTGCTAGAAAGTCAAAGAGTAAATCTGAAACAAATGGCATAGAATCAGGAATACAAAGGTCACCAGGGGGAGAGAAGTTAAAGATTAGAAGTGGTCATCAATAGAGAAATGCCAAATTGATATCTATGATTATTGCCAGGAAGGATGAACTGAATAATTGTACTAGGCTAATGTCCCTTTGAAATGACACTGGAGATATCCATGTGAAATAATGAAAATTTGGCCAGGCGAACAGTTTAATTTTACCAGGATTGACCTTGCTTTGGAAAAGCATGAAAATGTTTGATACAAACAAGCAAAATATTATTTAAATTGCCCAGATGCTAGAAGAATAACTACACACCCAATCCAACGAGACAGATGTTGCAGCGATGAAAATTATATTCTGAATACAGTTTATTTTGTTGCTGCTTTCCTTGCCAACCTGGAAATAATACAGAATTTCCAAGGTTCATTTACGGAAGGTAAAGTCAGAGAGAACAGTGATGTAGAGTAGCATGAAGTTCACAGGATTTGAATTCAGACATAATGACTATGAATTTAGCTGGACTCCTAGTTTAAGACATGAGATCAATCCAAGACTTAGTGTTTTTATAGCTGAAAACAAGGATACAAATAACAACTTTCAGTGCTGACTAAATAGGATAAATTAGCAATAGAGAATATTTATGAACTATTTACTATTGCCAGGGACTGCTTTAAGCACTTTATAGATATTCTTTTGACCCTCATAACAACCCTTGCAACTTTCATGTTACAGGTGAGGAAAAAGAAGCATGGGTAGGGTAGCTTAGCTTCCTGAGGTCACACAGCTAGGGAGCACTGGGGCAGCAGAATAGACCCACATAGTCTTCAGCAAATTCTGTGATCCTATCCCAAGTCATTCACTAGAAACGTGGACAGCATGCTGAGCAGCATTGAGAAAGCGTTTGACGTTGGTCGTCCGGAAAGGCTCCAGTAAATGATATGTGAAGTGCTGAGCTGTGTCTGGCTCATAGGAGGCCCAAAAATGTGGGTGGGGAAAAGCCAGTTCTTTAGCTCCTTTCTATCTCAATAAAAAATAAAGCATTATCTTAAAAACTTCAGAAGCTGCTTCTCAATATTAAAAGAGATCTTTCACAGGTGAGCAAGAGGGAACTACAAATCCTCCACGTTAAATAAGAAACGTTTCCTTTATAAAGGTAAATTCAATTTGAGTTTTGAAGCATAAAAAGTGAAGCATGTAAAGTCCATGTGGCCAAAGAGCAGAGGCTCTCAGACAGCAGCACACCGGGGAGCTGGGGCGAAGGTGAGGCGGCCTGGCTGGGGTGCCGGCATTCAGATCCGGAGTGGGATCCAGCTTCATGGACTCCTGCGTCTCCAAGAAACAAAGCCTCGCAGACACAGGAATCCGGTAGTGGCTGAACATCTGGAAAACGGAGCCCCGGGATGAATTATGTGCAGATTATCTTGCACTTGCACTGGAATTTCTGTTTATTCACAGTCGAGGAGCATAAAGAAGAAAACCTGTTTCACACCTGGCATTTGATTTAGAAGAGATTGCTTCTCCAGCCGGAGGAAAAGCCATCTGAACTGCGCTGTGTCCTGGCTCGGCTGGCTTCAGGGCTCCAGCAGCCAAGCAAAGCGCCTTATTTCGCAATGCGCTCTGTAAACTTGTGCGCTGTGGAAGAAATGTGTGTGCACGAGGCCACCCGTGTGTGTGCAAGCACCAGACACAGCCCAAGTGGGAGGACCCAGAGCACATCCAGCCCAATCGCCAAGCTTCTCCCTTTTCCCAGATAGCTCCGTAAATGTCACCAGGAACTAAGGTACAGCACAGAGCTTTCCAAGCCTTTACTTTTGTTTGGAATTCATTTTACTCTTTGAGTTTGCTAAGTGTGGAAAGTTCATGGAGAAACCAACCTCTTAGCCCCAAAGCAACGGTTTATTGTGTACGTCCATGCAAGCATCTCATTGAGCACTGCTTTGGGGTTTTTAAACGAAGTTTTTCCTGCTAAAAAACCCTCTTTTCCTCTAATCGAGCCCCATCTCTTTGTAAGTAAAATGGAAATGCCCCTTTACATCAGTGTTTTCTCTTATCATGTCTGCAGGAAGTGTCCAGAACAAAATGAAATAAAAACCCTTTTTTGTTGTTAATGGGACAGGCACTGGCTAAGTTCATAGTTACCTTTTTTTTTATAAGACCCTCTCTAGGAGCCCAGCAACAGGTAGTACATCTAGCAAATATTTACTCAAGTCTACGGTATTCTTACATACCCGTTCACTTTTTCATTTGGTACTCACTGCCTTGTACTTTCAGCAGGGTCAAGTGATGTTAACAGTGGATGAGAATTTATTGCTTATAAACATGATGGACTTAATGGGTGAAGTATGAGATCATTTTTATCAGTGGAAAACCCTTCTTTTTAAAAAAAAAAAAAAAAATCAGCCTTCCAGGTACAGAGACTGGAGAAGGCATGAGAAAGGGAAGATTGCATTCAAAATCCTTGCTTCTGTATTGTTAGCTGGTGGGAGGCAACAGAAAAATCCCTTGTTCAGCAAAATTTATGATTGTGCCTCTGAGGTTGCACAGTAGGCCATGAGGGCAGGGCAGGTAGGGAGGTAAAATGCTCTATTTGATAGAGTGGGGGAGATGGACTTGCTACTGGAATCTGAAAGAAGGGAACCCACTCAGTCCTGTGGAGAGAGAGCTGAGAGATGGGCAAGGTGCCTGGAGGTCACAGAGAAACGTGCCCAGCACGTTCATCAGTCAGGGTGGCTGATGGACTTGTAAAGAACAACGTCAAATATATCCAGTTCTAGGTTATTTGCCTTCCTGCAAGTGAACTCCAAATCTTCAATACAAACCTTATATTTATAAATGCTGTGAGTGTATTGTTCTGGGGGGGGCGGGGAAAGAAGAGGGCGGAATTCCTTGTATGTCCTTGTGGAGCAATGTCAAAGGCTAAGGCCCTGAGGAGGTTATAAACCAGGGTAGATCATGGGACTTCCCACAGAATATAGGATAGTATGGGACAACTTTGCTTTACTCTCTTTGGAGACAAGGATTTTTTGTTTTTTTCAATGGTGAGCCCACCATTGGAACCCAACTCAAGAGGTAATTGTTAAGTACGCAGGAATTTTGCAAGGTGGTTAGTTGTCAAACCATAGGTAGCTTGAAATTGACCATGGTGGGAAGATTTGCCCCTTGGATAGCAGCAATCACTGCAAATCAAGGCTTTTTCTTTCAGAAAGACTGTTTGTCAGCACACTGCTGGTTTACACTCTAGTAATAACAACTTAATTGTGGTTCCAGATCATACAAGCCTCATTCCTTGAGGGCTCCCATTTGTGCATGTGATGCTTGCTCTGCCTGAAACATTTTCTTTTACATTGTGTTCCTGAAAAACACCTGTTTCATTACAAGATGCAAGACTCTTTTGATGAGATATTAGCAGCCCTCCTAGTGTCTTCAAGATGTATCTTGACTATGCACACAGCCCATTTCTTTTTTGTGCCTATTTTTCTTTCCATGGCTCTACTAAATTGTCATAAGTTTGAGGTCAGTATCTCAAGTCTCAATCCAGGCATCTTCAATATCTTGCATAGTGCCTGGCATGTAACAGACTCTTAAAATATGTATGTTGAATGAATGGGTGAATGAATAACCATCTGCTGTCTCTGTGCCAGACAGGAGAGAGAAAGAGGTGACTGACAGGCACATTCTGAATGAGCTTACAGTCTAGTGTTTCCAAAGGAGGAAAAGCAGTATCAAAATAAACAAAACAAACAACCACAAGACCAATCATTTTACAACGAAACCTCATCTACCAAGAATTCCCCATCCATGAATCTAGTTTATTCTGAGCATCAAGGAATGAAAATGGACTTCTGAGTCTTCTCAGTGAAGGTCTGAGGAAGCCCAAGTCTGTGCACTTTACTCCAGGAGAAATCCCAGGCCCTACCTCCCAGACCCATCATTTTTCATGCACTTCTGACAACTTCTGCTTGGCAGTTTTTAAAGCCACAGTAGTTTGAAAAGAAGATAAGAGAGAGGTGACTGTCAGAGATGGGCATACTGATAGCAAAGAGAAATGATGGTTGTCACACTGACAGGAAAGAAGAGATATATAAAAATTTTAAAAACAAACAAAATACTAGACCTGAGAACTCTTCATTCACAGCAACTTCTTAAAACTGCAAAATGTTCTCGAGCAAATGGTCACAGAATGTTGAGTTCCAGGGACACCTAGTAGAGAAGAGAAGAAAGAAGTTTGGCCAGATTATCTACATCCGTGTTCTTGCTCTGTTTCTCATTTCACATGTGACCTTAGGCAAGCTACTTAACCTCTCTGAGTCTCAGTTTCTTTATCTAAAACAAGTGGAGATTGCAAATACCTCCCTACAAGGATTTTAGGAGCAATAAATAAGGTGAAAAGTATAAAGCTAAATGAAAATATATTTTTGACAATACAGTAACTATATAAATATGCACAAAGTGTCACATATGTAGATATCTCGTCTACCATAAAATGTGGTTCAGAGAATTAGAACTGGAAGGGTGGTTGGGCACCCACTTGATTGTACTTCCCACTTTACAGATGAGAAAATAGAGGCTAAAAGTACAGATCTTCCCAACAGAATGAGGGGATGTTTGCATAGACTCCTTATTTCATCATTTGTCCTTTCTCTGAGCTAGGTCAGAAAGAGTGGATTTACAAAAGAGACTCATTACCAATGTTCAGATCAAAAAGAGAGAAAATGATTAAAAGAAAATTTTTATCTTGACAGAATCCTTAAAGATCCTTAAAATTCATCTGTTTGTGATTTGATGTAGTGGGTCGGATAGGAGCTCCAACTCACAGCTTTGCTTCACCTTGGGATCATGAACCAGTCAGATTTATTGTCTGCCCACCCTCTACGGGCAGAGATTGGGATTGGCTCTTTCATGTATTCCATCTAATATTCTTTCATCATCCTTATGAAGGAGAGATTATAATCCCTTTTTTCAAATGAGAAGTTGAGACTTAGAGATTTATTACAAGACTTGCCCAAAGGTATTCAGGCAATTAGCTATAAGGATGGCCCAGGACTGCTAGATCAGGACTAAAATCAAGTTTATGTCAAAGAATATAAATTACTAAACACTTTGTATATGCTAGGTCCTGGTCTGTGCTTGTCCAGTACTTGTTCTGTTTCATATTGTTTAATCAAATATCCCTAAGAGTAAGCAAGCTTTGTGGAAAAGAACAGCCTTGAGGTGAGATAACAATCACTGATGGGTTTTTCAGCTCCTAAACTCATGGGAAGGTGACCCAAAAAGCAGTCCCTTGTTACAGAATAGACCTGCTCAACCCTAAATAACGGTTCTCCATTTTCTTAGGCAAATCGAAATCCCTGAATATGAATTTTCAGAGCATAAAATATTGTCAGAATGTAAAAATTATACATCATCATCATATATAGTTTGATTCAAGATTGTTTTATTGAAAGAGACATTTTCTTCACCAATTCCCTCCAGCCTGTCTTACCAGAGTAATTTCTCACTATATGTCTCAATGCATTTTGTTACATGATACTTCCTGCTAGTCTCTGCTTACTTCCATAATATTTGAATTTGCTTATTCCTGTCTCAGCAAGGAATCCCCTCCATCCTCAACTTCTCCAACTATGCATACCCTTCTTTCTTTCAAGTTCTCACTAAAAGGCCCTTTCTTCCATGAAATTCTTCTTGATCCTGTATGTTTGAGAAAGAAGAGAGGCAGGGCAACATTTATTGATCTCCAGCTTTGTACCAGGATTTATGCTGGGAGTATGGTACCTGTTATCTCATTTAATTCACCCAGTTACTAACTGGTATATATTATAAGCATGGAGGGAAAAGAAAGGAATGTCTTAACATGTTCAGAACCCAAAATATTCTAATTACAAAGGTTCTGACATAATAGCATAAAGACATATTCCTTTTGTGGGTGATGGGGCATCTATGTATAGTAGATTTAAGGACATTTTGTTACTTCATTCCATGTGGCACTGCTAACAGAGTATTTGTCACAAATATGTGTACAGCTAGATACTCAGGAGCAATTAAGACTCAGACTCTGCTGTGTATATTTCAGGGATGAATTGATCTTCTCTTTTGGAATATAGAAATTTCTTCATATTTTGTATCAATGTTATGTTCATATCCATAGCTCAAAACCATTCATTCTTACACACTCAAAGAAATAATACCATTTTGGCAGGTGATATTATACAGATGAGCAAAGAGTATTTTTTGAAAGCATTAGAGACCTACTAAAGATTGTTGAGTGCTGGGGTTTGGGGAGATGGCTTAGGAAATGGTGGGTACAGAAGAGACAATTTTGATTTATCTCATAGAATAGGTTTTGAAGGGTGAAAAGGGCAGAATAGGTCTGTTGTTTACCTTGTTTACCTTGGAAATTCATGTTTCTTAACAGGGCTCTTTATGCTGGAGAAGATTCTCTAAAGGAACTGGAGCCCATAGTTTGAAAAGGGGAAATGTTTCAGCCTAAGCATGTTGTTTCCCTACCCTCATTGGTCTTTCCCCCAAGAGATCATACAGGGCGTTCCCTCCTTATTCATTTCAGAGCAAGAAGGGCTCTCACCTACTGTCCAGATGGGTGCATGGACCTATGATCTCAGTCCCAGCCATCCACGCTAGACCTTCACACAACATAAGGCAGAGTAGTCACTCCCCAGCCAAGAGCACAATGGGAAAAAGATGTTTGTTTGTCTAGACATGAAATATCTCTGAGACTGTGAGCCTCCAACTGAATACTGGTCTTAACACAGGTGAAGTAAACGTAAAATTTTTTTTTTAATTTTAAGGGCCTCAATTTAAGAATGCAGCTTTTGCTGAGTTCCAAACAATTCACATGGCCACAGTTCCTCCTGTGCACGGAATTGTTACTGCCGAGGTTCTGAGATGGTCCGCAGTCTGGATCCACTTAGCCTGGACCAGCGCTTCTCAGACCTTCAGGTGCACTTGCAGAGCCCCAAATCTTGTTAAAACTCAGGTTCGAATTCGGTAGGTATGGCTCAGAGCACAGCACTAACTACCAGGGGTCATTTTATTTTCAGAGAAAAAGACAAGATGTTCTAGTCGAGAGGCATGTTAGGTGTAATAAACCAGAATTTGTTCTCAAAAGTCTTAGTTAAAAGAGTCATTTTCAGGATGGGTGAAAACTCAACAATTTGAAGACCTACGAAGTCTCCCAGAATTAGCATTCCTGGTCTGGAAATCCTATAAAACCAATTATTTTCATTACATATCCTCTATTTGAGGTTTAATCTGATGGGATTGGACATTGATTGATTTTCACAGCATTCCTGGGTATCATTGAAATCTTTGCTGAAATTAATTTAGGAAAGGTTTTCTCAAAAAAAATTCAACTTCAAAATTATTTCTCACACTTCTATCACCAATATCCAATTTATTTTAAAAATTGAGATTTGATTCTATTACTAAATCAAAACTTTTCCTTGATATGCAGGCAATGGACTAGAAGAGGATAGACTACAAAAATTATTGTTTTTAAATGTTTTGCTTCAGTATAAGCTAAATATACAGGTGACTGCTTTGTCAGACTCACCTGTGGAGTTTGGCATTTTGATTTTAATAACCTGGGGAGAATCTTAGCCACTTAGCAGGGTGGTGATTTTAAAAACAACATTAGGTGATTTTAATGTGCAGTGATTGAAATCACTGGGTTAATGATATGGTTCTTTGTATTTATATGCATTTGGCAAATATTTGCTGTAACTGCTCCATGCCTGGGCGGGCTTGGCAGATACAAAGATTTTAGCCCTAGGGACACAATAGTCTATTGGCTGAGATTTCCACATTTCAACTTTTGTTCCTATTGTTGCATCAGACCTGCTACCTTTATGTTAAAGAATCTCAGGCTGCGGGTTTACATTCGGTTAATAGCCTGCGTGTGAAAGTTAAGTGTATCCACCTGTTCCATTGAGTGGCCATGGGAAACGTTTTGTACATGTGCTTTGGGAGGAAAAAAAGAAAAGCCATTTATCTTAGCTTTCTGATTCCTATGATGACCCAAGGCTTTCATTTTAATAAGGAATTCCTCTCTTGGCAGAGAAGGAAAACAGATGGTATATCTTTAAGTACATAACGTATGCTTCCTCCACATTATTTTTGGAGAGCATAAAGTATGATTAAGGGAAGTGAACTCATGCTGTGAAAAACAGACACTGCAGTTGGGGTGCCTGGGATAGCTTCCATATGCACCAAGGTGATGAGTTTTCCTGATCCCTTCTGCCATTTTCATTCTTGCAGGATTTTCAAGAAGAACTCTTCTCAAAAAGAGACCGTATGATTACAGTCAGTGAATGACCAGTTGATATAACCTGCAAGCATTTTCCAGGAACCATAATTAAAGATTAGATGTCAAAACTATTAATATAGTTTTCGGTTATTGTGGAAAACTCATTAGCAAAGTTCTTATATAAGATGCTTAGGAATTAATCCTCACATTCTTTCTTGTGCTTCCTCTGAACATAAGGTTATTGTTGTTTAAATATACTCGTTTAAAAATACCGTTCTGTTATGGTTACCGGGGGGAAGGAAGGGTATAGGGATAGATTGGGAGTTTGGGATTGACATGTACACACTGCTATATTTAAAATAGATAACCAACAAGGATCTACTGTAAAAAAAAAAAAATACCGTTCGGCAGACAATACATAAGAGAGCATATCTATAGCATTATATGACAATTATGATCAACCTTTCCCAAAAAGTAGCTGTGACTTTTCAGGAAAATGCCATACGTGATTTCAACAAGTATATTCAGCAGGAAATCAAGTAGGGTTCTTTGGCCCCTAGGAGGCAAAAGCCCAAGTCAGAATTGTATAAACAATAAGGGACCTTCTTGGCTCACATGATTAGAGATACAGAAGAGTAGGCTCTAGGGAGGACTTAATCTAACCATCTGGTCCTATTTCTCTGTGCTTCTCTTGGCTATGCCTTTCTCCATGTATTGGCATCAGCCTCAAGCTGAGCACCAAGACTGGGGCATTTCTAGCTCATATTTGTGCATTTGGATGTTCAGAGCACTGGAGAAAGGGTTACTTCTGGAAAATCTCTCAGACAAGTGAGAAAAAACATTCCCAGTCAATGTCTCGTCACCTCCTGCCTGACTGCTATTCTTTTCCCTTCAGGCCATATGGAATTCCATGAACTTTTCTTTTGTTTGAGAGACTGAAACCCAAAGTTCATACTCAACCCCTTGTCACTGGATTAAGAGAAGATTTATTACATTTATGGGCCGCTTCTCACAGAGGAAATAGTGTATCTGTCAAATGTAGCAAGTCTAGCCTGACTGTTCAGACAAGCATACAAGCCTGTTGAAAAATTATTCCTGGCCCTTTCTGTTTGGTGTTCCTAGGTCTTACCTCCAGAAAACACAGAGCAGAGAAGAATCAGAGCATCCAGTTGTACTTATCAGGAAACATTCAACTTTTATGGCTATACCCTGTTTTATCATGTGTGTCAGATTTGGAGTTTTTACAGAGCAAGTGGGTGTCTCTGAGCCATTGGTTTATCTGAGATTGCAATGACTTGCCTCTTTAATCAGGAAACTGGGGTGTGGTGACATCAACTCAGCTAAATTTTAAGCTTAATGAAAATCTTCTACCCTTTAAATCTTGGTTGTCATCATGGATACCTAGGGAAGTGCCTGCAGTAAGTGAGCAGAGGCTTCATTTCAGCCTCTCCTGTATCTGTGTTTCTAAAAGTGGAATCATTGGCCTCACCACACTTGTCCATTCAAGGTGGGTATGGAGTCAGAAATGTCGTGATGGATGTCAGACCAGAAAGGCTGTGTGTGTGTGTGTGTGCGTATGTGTGTGTTTTTGTATACCTGATAAGTATTTATAACAGGTCTTTCACAACACTACCTAAGGTATCATGAGGAATATGTTCCTTTAATTAATTTAGAGAATATTAGAAATCTAGGGAAGAGTTATGGATTTTCAAATATCTTTTTAAAATTGAGGTATAATTTACTTACAGTGAAACATACAAATACTAAGCATACAGTTTGATATATTTCTGTGTATTTGTTTTAACTGAAGCAAAACTGATATAGCGTGACATGCATGGACCTTAAGTACAATTTGATAAATTTTGATAAATTAAACACTGATACCTCAAATGAAATATTAAAAAATTCTGTCTACCCATAAAGTTCCTCAGGTCTCCTTCTAGTTTATCCCCATGAAACACAGGAAACCACTCTTCTGATTTCTATCAATATAAAGGAGTTTCATCTGTTTCTGCATTTCATAAAAGTGGAATTATACACAATGCCCGCTTGTGTCTGGCTTCTCTCACTCAACATAATGGATCTGACATTCATCCATATTTTCACAGGCATCAGTACTTCATTTTTTGATACTGAATAATATTCCATTGTATAATTATGTTACAAGGTATTTACACATTCTCCTCTAATAGGCATTTGGCTTGTTTTTAGTTTTTGGCTAGGGCATATCAGACTATCGCCCCCAGGGATGGAAACTGCCTTATGTCTCTCTTGCCTAAGAAAGGCTTGTCCTCTGGAATCATCAAGACTTCCTTTAATCCTCATTCTTTGATTCTTCTCTAGAAAACTGATCATTTTTCTCATCCTGTTACTTGGTGTTTCCTTGGAAGTAAAAGTCCTTTGCATTCTTTACACCCTAACTGGAAATTGAATTATTCTCTAGGGATCATTGTTTGCCCGTGGAAGGTGTATGTCCTTAAAATGTATCTGTATTCTTGTGTAGGTATGCATAGTTGTGTGTATGTGCATGTGCGTGTGTGTGTGTGATTTCCAAAAATTAGTGAGAGGAACCTATGCATGCACATAGCATTGTGTGTGTCCATTGTTTCCAGAAATTAAAGAGAGGAGATTGAAGGAGTTCCTGAGGAAGGCATGAAGGGGATGTAAGTCCTTATTACAGGAGTAGAGAAAAACATAACTCTAGATCATGGACATTTTCCTGGGAAGTACAGCTGGACTTGGAGTGCTAATGCATTGATCATGACCAACCCTCTGCACATTTTATTAAAACAAGCTGAATAATTGGCAATTGGGGAAATGTATTTTAGGGAATTTCCTCGATTGGAAGAGTAAAGTGGATACTAGAAAAAAAATCTCCCTGGATAGGCGCTGGTACTTTTCTAAAGAGGGTGAGAAATCATACAGTTAAAATTTGAAGTGTATGGCTCTCTGATAGAGAGTGAGTAAGGATAAATTTCAACACGGAGATGCAATGCTAATATTTGAGGGGGGTGAATGGAAACAGGCTTCTAATAAAATGCTTAAATGTCCTCTCTGCTCCATCTTTCTAGTTAGTCCTAGGCTTACAATAAATTATGTAAGCTGCATACAGTTTTGGCTTAGTGGCATCTGGGAGAAAAGATCCAAGGAACAGTGACCAAGGATCCAAGTACTGTGCAAGGAAAGATGAATGATGGTTCATGGGAAGATGAAGGGGAAGGTACAGAAGCCCACAATGTGGAGCCAGTGCGGCCAGCAGCGCAAGAAGAAGAAACGAGACCCTCCTGATCCCACATGTGGGACAGGAAGAGTGCCCATGGGGAGTGGAAATCCTGATATGTGGGCTACATATTTGGGGGCAGTTTATTTTCAAAACGTGTTTATTGATTTTTTTTTCTGGATGAAAAATTAGACTCGCCAAAACCATCCATAATCTTACCTATATTTGTGGCCATCCTTTCATTTAATTCTTAACAATGACAATGAGGTAAGTTTTGCTCTATCTCTTTCAAAGTTTTTTTAAAAAAAAACCGTTTTGAGGGTAAGAAAAGTAATATTTATTGACTGCAGGCCCTAGGTATAGGAAGAAAAAAGGAGATTGTGGGAAGCAGAGACAGTGGTTGACCTATCTGAAGACACTGTCTTTCTTCACTGCATTCTTAGTGCCCAGCACCGTACCTGGAACAGGGCATTTGTGAATAAGTATATGGATGACTTGCCCAAAGTCACATAGTGAGAGATGGAGAAGTCATTCTCTGCTGCTTCTGTTAAAGGTGTACATTTTATTTCTTATAACTGATCTCACCTTTCTCATACCTCGCTGAATCCTAGTTGGGGTGAGCTTGGGGCAGGGAGTAGTCACAGTGGTCAGAGGTACTAACTTGACCATGGATATATCTCAATCTCTTCCAGTTTAAACAGTTCCATTCAGATAACCCAGTCTCCTTTTAGATAATTACTCAGCCTTTTAAATTCCCTCCCCTTTCCACTGTTCTACCAAAGCTGACCCCAGGATCCATGGAAGCCTGGGTGCACTCCACCTCATAGGAGTGACGGCAAAGATGCCCAGCTCTTTGTGCTTGGTCTCCAGTGCTGTCCTCTGGGTCTGCTGGTCTCCAATGTGTTGTCCTTTGTATGCCTGGTCTGGGTGTCCTGTGAACATCCCATATAGAACAGGGGCCAGGACTGCCTGCATTATATTATATTACATGATGTTGGCCCTGCCCTACATACTCTGGATTTAATACACCCTAATGGCTATGGAGACTCATACAGGATATAGCTCTGATGAACCTTTATAATCAGCAATGTGGCTTCTATTATAAGAAATAACCACTTCTATAAGCCAAAAAGTACATAGGCCAAGACTTTAATAGTCTCTTGGAGCTCTCCCACTCTCTATCATCCACAATTCTCAGGGCTAATTAGGCCCTTGACATTGACCATGTGACTCTGAAAGGAAGTACTATGACTTGACTCAGACCCTAAGTAGGGTCCCACCCCATCCAGGATTCTGGCCGGAGGGGCGTAAGGACACAGGACCTCTTGATTCGCCTCACATCTGTCTCCCTTACTTTTTACATATTCAGTGATCAGCAGGGGCAGATTTTCTACTTATTTTGTCTAGTATATTCAGAAATGCTCTGAAATGCCATGTTCCTTAGGACAGGAGGCCTCGTGGGCTCTCCTTCATAGGCATATAATCTGCATACTCCAGACTAGTTGTTCACAGAAAACCAAGAGACAACCAGGACCTAGGGATGTCCCAGGAGTAAATGGAGCATTTGAGTGTTTTCAAAGTATCATTCTCGTTACAAAATAGTCATGTTTTTCCTCTTCATAGGAGACAGCATAACTGTGCTGTTTTTCCACTTGAGACCCATTGGTGAAAGAACAGCCTTAGGAAAAAGATTTTTAAATACACTTCAAATCAGACTCAATATATTTGTGGTTATAGGGGGCTGAAATTGCTTTTTTTTTAATTTGTTTTAGGTTATCATTAGATAATTAAAAGCGAAATGCTTATAAAGGTGACTTTATAGAAGGTCCTAGAAATATTCAGTGGGCCTAAGTCCAATGCCTACTTAATGCCTTTCATAGATGCTCTGAGAACTAACATTTTTGTGTGAATCTGCACTTCAGCTTCAAACTAATTTTTTTTTTTTGATTCCTTTCATATGTTAGCAAGCAGGCCCATGCATGCTAACCATTCAGATGGTTGGGTAATCCTTCCAAATGGTGACAGCATTCCCAGGGACAACTTGAGGCACACCGCAGGGAAGATTATTGATGGGAATGATTTTAGATCACTCATACTGACTTCAGAGAGGTCTACCAGCTGCTAACAGCAGTGAACCATTAGTTTTAAGTGTTACTGGTTGATTTTAGATCTGAGATCCTCTTCATGGGATGAAACTCCTGCAATCGAGACAGCCCAGTTCCGTCAGTTCTAACCTGCCAAAAAGGAATCTATGCAGACAAAAGCCAGAGGCATATGGATGTTGGATAGAAAGTGTTTCTACATCTAATTTTAATTTAGTTTTAACTCTTGATTAATGGCCCTCATTTCCAAAATACTGACAAACCCAAATACTGATGACCCTTATATGGAGGTATATGTGTTAAAGTATCAAGGTTAAAAACACTACAGTCTCTCAAATTAGAATTAAATCAAGGTGATGGTTACATTACTGTAATATCATAGTAATCACTGCTATTTCTCTAAGCCAGTGGTTTTCCCCTTGGCTATATATTGGAATCATATAGGATGCTTAAAAAATATATGGCATACCTGGTTCTAATCCAAAAGATTCTGATTTAATTGTTCTATGGTGTGGCTTATGTAGCAGGAGTTTTAAAAGTTTTTCAAGTGATTATATTTGCAGTCAAGGCTGAGACTTGCTTCCCTAAGCAGCAACAGGTGCTTAAATAGTTGGGTGTAGGACATGAAAGGAGAGAGGCCTGGCTACCAACTGGCTTTACCTGTTGAAGGTAAAAAAGGCCTTCTTCCTTTTTGCACCAATATTCTTGGCCCTACGTAGGGTCCCAAAACATTTTGCTTTGCCTGAGACTGTCCTGGTCCTATATCCTGTGCAAACAAGGACTAGGGTCGCCTTCATCATATGACCTGCTGGGAGTCCCTGCAGAGAAGGCAGGAGGGAGATTCACTGGTCCAGAGAAAAGGAGAGTGTGAACTAGTCAGAATAGAAAGGACATCCCTTTGCCAGAGGAGCCTTAAACTAACCCAGTCTGAACCAGCCAATATCAATGTCAGATGGGTCAAGGGAAACCTTGGCAGAAGGACTTGTTGGCAATGCCAGTTCTTGCTGTTGGCACATGTATTGGCCACATAGCACAAGGAGGTCAGCTCGGTGCTTTGTGACCACCTAGAGGGGTGGGATAGGGAGGGTGGGAGGGAGACACAAGAGAGAGGGGATATGGGGATATATGTATACATATAGCTGCTTCACTTTGTGATACAGCAGAAACTTACAACATTGTAAAGAAATTATACTCCAATAAAGATGTTAAAAAAATAAAGTAAAAGATAAATATGTTTAATAAATCAAATGAAAGGTGCCTCTGTGGAGAAAGAGTGAAAGAGAGGGAGGGAGGGAGGAAGGAGGGAAGGAAGAAAGAAAGGAAGGAAGGAAGGAAGAAAGGAAGAAAGACAGAAATGGAGAAAGAAGGAAAGAAAGGCACTATAATCAAACTTCAAAGACAATTACCAGCTGGAAGAATATATGTACAACACATACAGCAGATTAAAGATTAGTATTCACATTAAAAAAGTTTCATGTATCAATAAGAAAAAGAGAAATCAAGTGATGCTATAATTCATTCATATGGACATATATATACATTAAAATATGTACTTCATTATAGCTAATTTTGGGAAGGAAAACAGAGAAATGGGTCCAGGGAGGAATAAACTTCAACTTTAAACTTAATCCCCTATCTCTTTAATGTAAAAAAAAAAAAAAAAAGTGAAACACTACGTTTAACACAAAACACTTAAAACGGGCAAAATGTTAATATTTGTTCATCTGAGCACACAAGTAGATTTTACACTTTTCTCTGTACTTTTCTGTATTTCATTAAATAAAATTTTAAAATTGGCAAGGAAACTGAAAAAGTATTATCTGTGTGTGTATGCATGTGTGTGTGTGTACCCTTATTGCTAGGTTGCATGCCAGTATTTTTTTTCTAAAGCAAGATTGGCACATGAGTCTTCAAATAAATGAAAATTCCCTTTCAGTGTACTCAAATGGCTAAAATAAGTTAACATGCTATTATGTGGTTTATGTACATAATCCTTTAACTAAAGACCTAAATCACATTGTTATGTTTTTACAATGTGCAGCACACAGACATAAGAAAATCTAGAAGTGGAACTTTATCTTGAAGAAGATTAACAAATATAAAAACATAAGTGGGGACAATTATCAAGATATAGGAACCAATACCCCAATTTTCACAAAAGGGAAAAAGTGCTAGTATGATAGGGTGGCAAAGTAAGCCCACACCTTAAGTAAAATTATGAAGAAAGTTTGCTTTGCATTCATGTTGATAAGACACTTCGGACAGGAAGTAACAGAAAGCACACCTTAAATGTGCTCAGACAATGATGAGAGGCATTATTACACATAACAGGAAGGCAGATGGTTGATCGGAGCTTGTCTGATAGCATCACTCTTTAAAGGTCTCTGCTCTGCCAGCCTGGGAGTTAGCCTCAAGCTAGGCTGGTAGAGTCTAGTCTAGTCTCTTATGTCAGAATTGGACTGGAGACCCATTCCTGAGCCAGTTACAGACAAGGGGGTAGAAATGCCATGATTGGTTTAGACATATAGGCTGGAATAGCTACTGGTGAGTTAAACACTATTTCCTCTATTACCTCTCTGGGCTTGTTTTTTCCATTCTTCCCTGGTATTGAATATTTAGGCTCTTCCATTTGCTTAACATCTTGTTTTTCTTCTTGCTATCAAAATTGAAGAGCAAATTCCCATTATCACGTATGTATATATGTATGTATATATTTTTTAAAATTTTCAGTCTTGTCAACCAAAAGGTCTTTGGAAAAATACAATAATGGATGTCCAGCTTTAGCCATTAAGTTAGAATTGGGGAGTTTTGGGCAGTGAGGTGTGAAGTTACCTGATTCTCCTCCCATTACCTTCCTCCTCTTTCACCCTTCTGTAAGTAACATTATTGCAGAAAATTTGGAAGATACTTTTGCAAAGGGAAAGTAGAATTGCCCATAATCTCACAACCCAGAGAGAAGCACCTTATATTTCAATATGCATTCTTACAATGGAATTAAAATTATGGAAACCCTTCATAATATTTGTTGGAGAAATATGTTGGACTTATATTGGTTTTCTACATATTCTTGTATAAATAGAGAAAGGCTTTGAAGTTCTTCATAAGTACTTAAGTCAACTTTTCCTTTTGTCCACCTTCTCCCCTTAAGGAATATGTTGGTACCTATCTGTTGAGTCAGCAGTAAATTCTACATAAACAACTATCCATACTCTGAGGGATTAGGGTTCATTCCACAGTATCTGGCTTCATTCTAACCCTGAGGACCCAAATCAGGAGAACAACCAGAGCTCACGGTCACCAACTTGCCTTGGTGATTAATGCAGTATTTTTTCTCCTGAAACCCAGAGACAACTTAAAGGTGTGTATGGAAAAGAGTGATTCTGCTGACAAGAGCAGTGATGGAAACTCTAATGCCAGTGAGCTTCACTCTCTGTGCTAATAGTACCCCATTTGGCCAAAGCTTAACCTTTCTTCGAAGCAGAAGATCCAGGATCTGTGAACAATAAAAATGACAGTCCTGTGGTGCCAGGCTGAAAAATTACCCCATGTGAGCTAAACTTTTGGCTGGTCACATAGATTTTATACTTTGCAAACTGCCCTCCCCTACCATCTTTGCTATCATTCACCAAGGAAGGAA
The DNA here is from genome assembly GCF_039906515.1 of Pseudorca crassidens. Classification (NCBI taxonomy): domain Eukaryota; kingdom Metazoa; phylum Chordata; class Mammalia; order Artiodactyla; family Delphinidae; genus Pseudorca; species Pseudorca crassidens. Next base: position 137,892,630 of record NC_090296.1, on the reverse strand, counting down.
TGCTTGAAACCAACACTATTCTGCTTGGCGTTGCAAACATCTCTATTCACAACTATTGTTCTCAATATGTAGACTGAAGTCAAAGTCAGTCAGCTTTAGCTGATAGAAACTGCCTGAAAGATTGCCCACTTCATCACTCATTCCTTCAGTTGTCATGCACAGTATGATTGAAATTTCCTTTCTCACTCCTTTTCACTTTGGATTATTTTACCAGAAAGATACTTTTTTTGACATTAAATGACCCTGAAATGATCTCTAGTGAGTAGAATGAATAAAATATATATCGTCATGGTTAGAGTTGGCAATGCTCAGATAGATACAACATGATTTCATTACCTCATTTTAGTCAGATACCCATGACATTTAGGTTAGCAAAAAGGTCCTAGTGGGTAGAAAGGGTAGTTACATAAAGTCACACAGCCCTGGGTTTTATTCCTTGTTCACTGGCTGTATAGAAGGTTGACATTTCCTTAGTCTCTTTTAGCCTTTACGGTCTTGTCCTTAAAACAAGGACAATTGTAAGAATACTCACCAAACAGATTGTGTGAAGTTTAAATAAAATAATGGATGTAAAGTACCCATAATTATTAGAACCCTCCATGGATGACTTATTTAGTAAATATGAGCTTCCCCCACCATCTCTCTGTGATACAATGACCATAGACCATATATGATCCACAAAGAGAGGATGAACTTTTAAAATGTTAATGTGGTTCCAACTGAGTGAGTTAGGATGACAGAGAGAAGCCAAATCTCAAAATTTCCCTTTTTCCAAGACCTAAAAATCAGTGTATTAGATGGGTTTTTAAAATACAACAAAAAATACACCAGTACAGAGGAAAGGTTGGTGGATGCTGGCTCTGTGGTCATTGAAAGAGAAGCCAAGTTTCACAGAATACATAGTTTCATGAGGTGCCCCACGAGGTAGTTCCCAAATTTACCACCCACAAAAGCACTAAAAATGATCAGAAACATCAATCACATTTTGAAAACAAAATTTCATTGCTTCTCTAGTTTGGAGATACGTAGATAATGAGATGAAAAATATCCATGAAATTAAAAGTTCCTCAACTCCATTCAACCTCCAGGGCCACCTAGAGGTAGCAGCAATCTTTGGTGTTGGTCATTTGGTTTCTTCATGCTAAGAAGAAAACAGTGGCATAAAAGTCACAAATGCTCAGAACTAATTATATCTGACAATAAATAAGACAGTCAGAATATAAAAGATAACATATAAGACCTAATCTTGGGAGGCAGCAGGAGGTACCTCTCTCAACTCTGTGGACTTTTACTAACAGGCCAAAATTCACTTCCTGGGAAGAAAGTTGAGATGGGGTAAGAACAGCCTTTCATCAGATTATGCGATGAAAGCAACGGCTTAAGTGTTTCAGAAGTTGGTGGAACTATATGAAGTTTCACAGTAACCCCGCACAGGGTTGAGTAAAATTCCAATAAGAGTGAGTCAACACTGGTATGGGACATTTAATGAGGAGGAGAGCAGAAAAAGAGAAGAGTAGAAATCCACTTATTAAATCCTCTTTCCTGCCTTCAGACTGTTGCCAATAGAGAAAAACCAACAGGACTCATAGTAAATGAGAATAGAAGGTTTGAGGTAAAGCTCCCAACATTAAACATAAGAAAGACTGACCTTTTCAAGAAACAGCTTTTTGTTTTGTTGATTTTCTCTATTGCTTTCTGTTTTCAATTTCATTCGTTTTACTCTAAATTTTATTATTTTTTTCTTCTGCTTCCTTTAGGTTTAAATTGCTCTTTTTTCTCTAGTTTCCTCAGGCAAAAGCTTAGATTACTGAGTTAAGATCGTTTTTCTTTTCTAATATGTGTATTTAATGCCATAAATTTCCCTCTTAGCACTGCTTTTGCTGCATCCCACAAATTTTTATAAATTGTATTTTCACTTCTATTTAGTTAAAATATTTTTAAATTTCTCTTGAGACTTCTTTGACTAATGTGTTATTTAAGTGTTTGTGGTTTAATCTATAAATATTTGAATGTTTTCCAGCTATGTTTATGTTACTAATTTCTAGTTTAATTGCATTGTGGTCTGAAAACATCTTTTGTGTGGTTTCTATTATTTTAAATTATTAAGGTATATTTTATGACTCAAAATGTGGTCTATCTTGGTGAATGTTTTATGTGAGCTTGAGAAGAATGTGTATTCTGCTCTCTTTAGATGAATATTTTATAAATGTCAATTAGATCAATTTGATTGATAGTGCTGTTCTAGCTCACTGGTATTCTGCCTGATCAACCTATCAATTACCAAAAGAGGGATGCTGAAATCTCCAACTATAATAATGGATTTGTCTATTTTTTATGTAGTTTTATCAGTTTTGCCTCACATAGTTTGATGCTCTGTTGTTAGAAGCATATGCATTCAGCATTGTGACATCTTCCTGGAAAATTCATCTATCACTGATAATATTATTAAATAATGTTTCTCTTTATCTCTTATAATTTTTCTTGCTCTGAAGTAATCTTTATTTGGAATTAATATAGTTACCCCAGCTTCCATTTAATTGCTATCAGCATGGTGTATCTTTCCCCATCCTTTTACTTTTAACCTATCTATGTCTTTACTTTTAAAGTGGGTTTCTCATGACAAACATATAGTTGGGTCTTGTATTTTATACCTAGATTAATATCCACTATGTTTGTAACTTTTTTCTTTTTTTAATTATTTATTTTTAATTTTTTGATTGAAGTATAGTTGATTTACAATGTTGTTAGTTTCAGGTGTACAGCAAAGTGATTCAGTTATATATAAATATATAACTGAATGTATATATATATATATATATATATATATATATATATATATATAGGTATATATATATATTTTCTTTTTCAGTTTATTTTCCCATACAGGTTATTACAAAATATTGAGTATAGTTCCCTGTGCTATAGAGTAGGTCCGTGTTATTTATCTATTTTATATATAGTAGTGTGTATATGTTATTCCTAAATTCCTAATTTATCCCTCCCTACTACCTTTCCTCTTTGGTAACCATAAGTATGTTTTCTATGTCTGTGAGTGTTTCTGTTTTGTAAATAAGTTCATTTGTATCATTGTTTTAGATTCCACATATAAGTGATATCATATAATATTTGTCTTTTTCTGTCTGACTTACTTGACTTAGTATGATAATCTCTAAATCCCTGTATTTTGCTACAAATGACATTATTTCATTTTTTTATGACTGAGTAGTATTCCATTGTATATATACCACATTTTTTTTATACATTCATCTATCAATGGACATTTAGGTTGCTTTCATGTCTTGGCTATTGTAAATAGTGCTAACAGATATTACTGGAGTACTTCAATTATGGACTTAAAAAATATGGTGCATATTTTTATGCAATATTTGTATAAAATATTTTATGCAAAATATATAATATCTTTACCCAGTAAAATCTTTTTAAAATTTAAGGAAAGCTCATCTACACTTTCAAACCTGCTCTCTTGGTCACAAATACCACAGAACCGCCATCTAGGTGTTTTTTTTTTTTTTTTTTTTTTTTTTTTTTGCGTTACACGGGCCTCTCACTGCTGTGGCCTCTCCCACCGCGGATCAACAGGCTCCGGACGCACAGGCCCAGCGTCCATGGCTCACGGGCCCAGCCGCTCCGTGGCATGTGGGATCCTCCCGGACCGGGGCACGAACCCGTATCCCCTGCATCAGCAGGCGGACTCTCAACCACTGCGCCATCATGTAAGCCCTGCCATCTAGTTTTTTGATAATTTGACTGTACCGACAAAATTAACCAAACACAGCAGAGAATTTCTGTCTGCCTTTCCCTTCTTGCTAATTAAATGGGTTGTGTTTGCTGTGGAAAAGGGAGAGGTGGGGGGTAGATTTTACATTTCCAATTAATTGCAGATGCAGAATCACACTAGCTGAAAGCTGGTGAGCCACCGAATAATTCACATCATTGGTCCACTGGACAGCTCTGGCCAAGCATGGGGATGGGTGGGGATCAAGCCCCTTCACCCAAGGGCCTTCCTCTTAGTCTTTGCCATAGAGCACACGTTTGTGAAAAACCTCCAACTTTTCCATTGTTGTCTTTATTGTTCCTGGCCTCTACATATCCCTCTGATGTGTTTCTTATGGCTATTTTGAGATCTAATAACTTTGCTGTAGGTGTGGCTCAAAGCTAAAGAATAGAGACAGAAAGACAAGGAAACATCAGCATTTCTTTGCTAAAATACTAACTCCTTTTCCCTAAATCATTGTCAGCACCTTCAAAAAGGCAAGGTCACCTGGTGGTAGCATTCAGAAGGTGCTCATATTATTTAATCACCTAGCACTAGGGCCACCCAGAGTTTATTGTCTTCTCCTTACTTTGGGGTGTGAGTGTGTGTGTGTCAGAGTGTGAGTGTTCAAACGCAAGTGCTAGATCCTAAAACACACACATGGCCTTGGCCTTAAACATTCAACTCTGTCTGCCCCACACCCTGAGATTAAAACAAACTGTCTTATGGAATACGATTCTATTCCCTAGACTGAACAGGATTTTAAGCTTGTGAACTCTGCTTACGCTAAACATTGAAAAAGGTTAAGAACGATCAAATCAACCAAGTATTCATTGTTCTAAGCATCATATTAAACCTTAAAATCTAAAAAGTGAATGTTGTGGAAGAAGTCAGTGTCACGGAGATCAGCCTGTGGGACCTACAGCATGCAAATGTGAACTGATCATGTTTGCTTTGAGTTCAGTCAACTGTGCTACATGGAGAGGGAAGGATGGGAGACAAGCCATCAGCGACATGTCAATTTAAGTGAAATGTGCCTATAACGTGCTTTTACATTGTATCTTCTCATTTTCTCTTCTTCATGATTCTGCATATAGATGAATAAGACAGAGATTCATGCATTCATCATTTACTACAATCTTATTTTGTGCTGTTCACTGTATTACATGCCTGGCATATATTTATTAGAAATACAAGCACAGCTCTTCCTCTCATGGAATTCATACACTAGTGGAGTAGAGTATATAAGTAATTACAGCAATAATTAAATAATCACAGACTGAGATAAACAATGTGAAGGAATGTGATGTGTTTCTGGAGAGCACATCACATAAGAACATGACTTAGACTCACCAGGTCATTGAGAAGGTGATGATGAACCTAAGACCTGAACGTTGATTAAAAGTCAGGAAGACCAAGAGGGTTGAATAGGGGAAGAGCTTTCTAGACAGAAGGTCCAGCACATGAAAAGCCTTCTTAGCTGGGGGGATTATGTCATTTGTAAAAAACTAAAACAAGGACAGTGTGGCTGAGATCAGAGAACAATTTGGAGAATGAAGCAAGAGGCAAATGTAGAAATGGGTTAAGTTGCAGATCGCACAGGGCCACCTTAAGAATTTTGTCATGATTCTCAGAGCAATGGGAAATTGCTATAGAGACATCCTGGTGGCCAGATGGACAATGACTTGGTGGCAAAACCCATGATTATTATCGGCTGTTCAAGCAAGAGTAGTTGATAGCTTTAATGGGTTATTGGCAGTGCAGATGGAGATGCTTGGATGGATATCAAGGCTGCTTATGGGACAAAATCAACAGCACTTGGTGATGAATTGGGTATCAGAGTTGGAGGAAATTAAAATAACAAATATGAATCCTAGTTTTCTGGCCTATGTAATTGATGGATTCAAGTGTCATTCACATAAATATCACCAGAAGAGGGCTGGGTTGGGGTGTAGAGAAATTCAAAGCTTGGCCCTGCCTTTGGACATAATAACATCCATGTGGCATACATGCCTCCAAATGTAGATTTTGAATAGCTAGTTGAATATATGGTTGTGAAGTTCAGAGAAGAGACTCTGGATGAAAGACAGACATCCCTAAGTCATCAGCATTTAGGTGGTACCTGAAACTAGAGAGGCTGATAGATGGTCTCAAAGAGTGGTTGTGAGGAAAGATAGGACCTTGGACACAGCTTGGAGGAACTCCATCAGGTCAGCTAAGTGCAGCAGGATGAGGCTGCCAAGGCTGCTGAGAAAGAGTCTCTAGAGGATGAAAGGAAAGATGGAGAGTGTCATGCCATGGAAGCCAAGGAAAGTTTTTTCTAGAAGAAGAATGAACTGTGTCAAATGCTTTGGTCAGGTAAGATGAGGATTGAAGAGGTCTCATTAGATGTGATGTGATGATGTGGTCTTCAGATTCTCGACTGCATCCTCCCATTTGACTTTTAAGCATTAAGACTCTTCTTTAAAAAAAAAAAAAAACTTTCACCTTCCACATCCTCCTTGAAAGACCACTCTATTTCTTTCTCTCTCCTCTCTGTACAAACTTTTTGAAAAGATTTTCTGCTCTCTCTCTCTCTCCTTCTCCTCTCTTCCCTCTGATTCTTCCACCCTCTCAAACCCTCATGAATAGTATTAATACCTTTATAAGAAGAGACCAGAGAACTAGCTGGCTCTTCTTCAGCCATGTGAGAATACAGAAAGAAGGCAGCTGTCTATAAACCAAGAAGAGTTTCTTTGCCATCATCCTCCCATGTACCTCTCCTGTTTCTAACTATGCCTCTTGCATTTTATATTATCATGGTGTTTTGCATAGAAATATTTTAATATACATATTTAAATTCATAAATATTTTTTATTTTTAAATCTGCATTGGCCTTTCAAATTTATGAAAAAATTCACTAGTCATTATTTAAATCCTTTTACATATTTATGTTTGATTCATTGGTAATTAAATTTTATATAAGATATGAGGTAAAGATTTAACTTCATTTGGCTCTCAATTGTTAGACAGTTGTTTCAGAAACATATCCTAAAAGTATTTCTCACCAATTTGAGATAGGATCTCATTCTTCTTCTTCTTCAGTGTTCTTGGAAAAAACTGTTCAAAGCCTCCTTTTCACCTGAAGGCTCATAAAATGGCAAATCAGTGAGAATTGAAAAGGCAAACTGTAGAATACTGGAAAAAATCAGCAATCTTGAACATAATATTCAGACAGAAAAAGCATTACCCTCCTGGTGTTTGATAGTCCAGATAAAAATGATAATAAAAGATGGAAATGGCCTAAAAATGAATTGCTTACTATAGCAATGAGAAGAACTAAGCACATACACTCCAATATGCTAATATCCTTATTAACCCTTGGAGGCAACACTTTTTGTGCAGTAACTTATCTTTTATCCTTTGTCTCTTGATTTGCCTGTACCCTGATTATATCATATGGAACACTTAATATCCTAAAGAGTTTATTAAACTCTTACTTTCATCTCACCCAAAATAATTTTCAAATCACTGACTTTAGCAATTTTAGACCAAAATGCTTAACAATATTACTCATTTCTGGGCTCTCCCTTACTATATTGAGAGTTAACTTAAGTCAGTCACTTTCTTATCTTCTTGCAGTGGTAGCTCCATAGCACAAAGCTTAATGCTAGGAAAAACTGTATTTCCTTTTCATCAAGTGCATAGTAATAAGTTAAACCCTATTCCAAGAGGGTGAAAAAGACATAATTTTGTGCCATTAAGTCACAGTACAGTTTTCAGTGGAAAAAGACAAATAAACATATGATTAAATAAAATATGCAATGGACTTAATGTTCGTATCTCCCCTAGATTTATATTGAAACCCTAATCCCGTGGTGATGATATTTGGAGGTGGGATGTTAGGGAGATAATTGTCATGTGTGCAGAAACCTCATAAATGAGATTTGTACCTTTATAAGCAAAGGCAATTGAGCTAGCTGGCTCTCTATCCACCATGTGAAGATACAGCAAGAAGACAGTCATATATAAACCAAGAAGAGGGTACTCACCCCCTCAAGAACCCAACCATGCTGGTACCCTGACCTTGGACTTTCAGCCTCCAGAACTGTGATAAATGAATGCTTGTTGTTTAAGCCGCCCAGTCGGTGGTCATTTGTTATAGCAGCTTGAGCTAAGAATATTTACATATACATTTAGAAATTAATAAATTAAAAATATGTAAATTACTATGTGAACAAAAGGGAGGGAGTCACTTACTGTGCTTGGAGGTCTGGGAAATGAGCTGACAACATTTGAGCTGTATCTTGCAGGGAAGCAGAAATTTTCTGGGTGGAGAGCAGAGGGCATGTGTAGAAGCTACAGAAATGACAGCATCAAGAAGCATAGGAGCCCCACAAGGCACTGATCACTTAGGGATGAGCCATTGTTTATTGTGACTGGAAGGGTCCGAGAGGAACAGGGCAGCCTCTCATGGAGAAGTGTAGTTGGCACCACACTGGAGGACTCTATGGAGTGGGCTACAAAGTTTAGTCTTCATCTTAGAGACCTCTAGGGATGCTAAAGCAAAGGTGAGGTGACATCATAACTATGCTTTTGATCCATCGTCCAGAGAGCATGGAGAAGGATATATGGGAGGGAACTGGAGTGAGGAATTGGTTTGGGGACATTTTACAATAGTACAAAGATGAAGGCTTTTAAGAGCCTTAAAAGGGGCACTCACCCCCCAAGAACCCAATCATGCCAGCACCCTGAACTTGGACTTTCAGCCTCCAGAACTGTGAGAAATGAATGCTTGTTGTTTAAGCCACCCAGTCTGTGGTCATTTGTTATAGCAGCTTAAGCTAAGAATATTTTACATATACATTTAGAAATTAATAAATTACAAATATGTAAATTACTATGTGAACAAAAGGGAGGGAGCCCCTTACTGTGCTTATTCTATTTTCAATAGAATCCAAACACTTAGAAACTCCTCATCTGAGCCAAACACCTTAACTCTTGACTGCATTATTGTACCAGCCTCCTAATTTGTATTCCTGCTTCTGTCCAATTCCCCCACAAGCTATTCTTTTAAAACAATTATTAGGACTTCTTTTAAAGAGCAGTTTAGGTTCACAGCAAATTTGAGGGAAAGGTACAGAGATTTCCCATATTCCCCCTGCCCCCCATACAATAGCCTCCCCTGTTACCAATATCCTTCACCAGAGTGGTACATTTGTTACAACTGATGAACCTACACTGGCACATTATAACCATCCAAAGTACATAGTTTACATTAGGGTTGACTCATTGTTGTACATGCTATGGGTTTGGACAAAAGTATAATGACCTGTATCCATCATTATGGAATCATGCATAGTATTTCACTGCCCGAAAAGTTCTCTGTGCTGCACCTCCTCACCCCTCCCTTGGCTCAGCACCTGGCAACCGCTAATCTTTTTACTGTCTTCCTAATTTTGCCTTTTCCAGAATGTCATATTGGAATCCTACAGTATGTAGCCTTTTCGGATTGGCTTCTTTCACTTAGTAATATGCATTTAAGATTCCTCCATGTTCTTTCATTGTTTAATAGCTCATACACAAAAAGTGAATTTGGGACCTTAATAAAAAATTTCTCTTCCTCTCAAATGTTTCCTCTACCTAAATCCTTGGAATTCTGCTGTGAATAAGTCCTTTAGGGTAAAAGTTACTGACATTAGGAATACTTTTTAAATGCCATTCGTTTGGGAGAAAAGTCACCTCACAGTGCAATTACATTCACTGAATTTATCCAGTTTCTTTCCATCCTGGGTTGCTTTGAGCCTCTAAGAGCCCAGGGGACTCAAATAGTGAAGTCTGAGTAGAAACCCATATCAAATGTATCCTCACTCATCATTTTGATCATTTTTCCTGTAGCTGTACCCATCCAAAAAGCTCTGTATAAAATTAAAATTAAAAAAAAAATTAAATAATAATTTCCCAGAAAAATAATGTTTTAGAATTTCTTGCTTATTTTTTCCAATTTCCTTTGGAGAAAAAAAAATGAAGAGAATATGATAAACACCAGGAGTAATATATAAAAAAGAATGTAACTGTATGTTATCCAGGTACACATTTATTTTTATTTGTATTTCTGTTGTCAAAAAGCTCACTTTTCAGTTCCATTCAGTCAATGCTGGCCCTGAAGAGGGACACACACAATATAGGACGGGCATCCTCCTTCTAGTAAGGAACAGACACAGGTAACTGAGGCAAGGAAGATGTGGTAGGTGTTTTTGAAAAAAATACAAAAAAGATGAAATGGGAGACAAATGGCCATATGAAGAATATGATAATACGCTAAATGAGCATGTGAGCAAAGTGCTAGAGCTTAAAGGGAGGGAAGGTTTTTCTCATTTCATGGTAGTAAAACATGTACTGCCTCATAATAACTTTGGAACCTTATGAAAAAAATTTAAGTTCTCTGAGCTTTGGTTTCCTCCGCTATAAAACGGAAATATAAAATATAATTATACTGATTATTATATTATTGTTATAATTATATATGCAATACATATGGCTAGCTGTCTCAAAGCCTTTGATTGCTGCAGGCTGTCATTCCACACTGGTTTGATCATGCTCAGAACCCTTGGCCTTACCACTCACACAACCATCTTTGGACTTTTCCCGCTCCTTTAAATGTGAGATATCAGTCTGTTCCTTTTGACGCTCTCTAAGGACTTTGCTGCCACTACCCCCTTCTGTTGTTGACTTGACTAAGCTATCTTTGCCCTGGCTTGGCCTCTAGACTCATGTTTAAGTACTGATCTCAGTTTTCCAAGTAGAGGAGACCACCATGATTTCTAGGGCTACAATTCATGTAGCAAGGGCACTGGTAGAAATCAGCTAAGGCTCCCATAGACAAGGACACGCTGTATATATTTTCTTCACATAAAACAGTAGTCTTTTCAAATAAAATTCTTTGACTTTTCGTGTACGAGAGTACGAGCAATGTGTCATGATGGATGAGTTTAACCAATTGGCTGTTAATAATACCTTAGACCAGAGTTTCTTAACTTAGACACTATTACTATTAACATTTGAGGCAGAATATTTCTTTTTTTGGAGGGACTGTCCTGAGCATTGTATGATAGTTGTCAGCATCTCTGGTCTTTACTCACTACACGCCAGTAGCCTCCTCCCATTGGACAACCAAAAATGTCACCAGATATTGCCAGATATATATGGAGGGTGGGCAAAATCACCCTTGGTGGAGAATCACTGTCTTAAACATTTATCTTTGTGTGTCATGTTTCTGTTTTTTGCAATCCTAACCTTGGAAACAAGTAAGAAATCCTAATATCTGACATGGGATGCACAGAAAAAAGTGCTTGCCAGTCCCCATTATATTTCCATTCAGGATTCCTGGGTGCACAGAAAAATAGAAACTCATCAGTTTTGTTGTGTTTTACTGCTATGCTTTAGGGGAAAAGCAAAGTGATCTGGGTGTGCATGAGTGAGACAGAAAGATGTATTTCCAAAACGCAATTAGAATGGGGAGAAATCACGTGCAATTACGGTGAAGAATGCCTTGTTTAACATGCACTTGGCATAACATAGCCAGGAGGTTGCAAATTATGGAACACAGATTTTCATTATCAGGTCTGCATAATGTATTTCTCGCACTTAAAGACCTAGATTTTCAGGTTGAGGGGAAGTATGTAAATTGTTTGGTGCTGTAACTAAGGCTTAATATTTTCTACCTCAATTTTTTATTGCCATTTCTTTAATTTAAGCACATCTTCTGCATTTGCATTTATTTCAATTGCTCTTTTTTCTAGTATGTTACTATCATAGTCTCTGCCATTGACTATCAACACCGTACAGAAAATAATTTCCTAATCCTCGTAAGGCTGGAGAGAGTAGAGAAGGGACATCTGACAGTCTCTAGCCTTGGCATACCCAGTGTGATGACTGTGAAAACCATGGAATCTGTTTTCTCATTGGCTGAAAAGGATGGGGGAGGGGTCGCTGTTCATTTCCTAGTTCCTACCTGACACTCTTGACTTTTCAAAAAATAAAAATGGTCATCACACAACTATTTAAAAATTTTTTTTAACAAATTCAGTTCATCATTTCTATTGTTTTGTTGAACATACTCCATCTGGCTTTTGTTTTTGCCAGTAATCTGCCTGTCTTAGTTCAAATCCTAGTTTACCACATAGCAGCTGGAAAATTTAACTTCTAGTCAGGCTGATGATTAAAATGTATAAAATCGGTGAGGCATGACCAGTTAGCAGCATAACCCAGGAGCAGATACTGAAGATTCCTGCCGTGCAGAGCATTAAACTTTGAGTTACTGGAAAAGCATAGAAGGGAAGTGGCCAACAGCGGTCAAAGGGGAGGTGACCCAGGGTCGGGCCTTGAGCAGTGGGAATACAGGAGAGTGTCAAGTAGCACCACTGGCATCAAACATGGCAGTATTTTGATATCTTAATAGCAGTAAACTGTGTGCACCAAGCCTGACTGAGATTCACTTGCCTAATACAAAATGGAAATCAAGATAGTGTTAATTTGATACAGTTTTTGTGGTGCTTAACTAAGATTTGCAGGTAAAGCACATAGCACAGGGTCTGATATTGCTTAGTAAATATTAGCCAATTTTATCATTATGCTTTTGCCTGTTCCCCATCTCTTTTCACGCTTTCTTGTTGACTTATTCTATCCACATGTTTATTCAGTACTTCTGCTTCTATTTCTCTATTCTTTTATTGTTGTTGCTTAGAATTGGCTCATGTTCTTGACTTTGTATCTGTCCTTTTACATGTTCCTGTTATATTTCTCCTATTCTGTTAGTATTTTGTTCCACATTTCACCCAAATGTATGTAATAGTGAATATATATAAATAAAATGGGGATATAAGGCACAAGGCAATTTTTTAAATAATGAAACTCTGCAAGTGAAGATGATAGAGTGGAATATTTCAATAACTAGGATTCACACTTTCCGCTGAGTTCTGGGTCTATGGAAAAGCCATGTATCCGTATGGAGGAGTTCTACGTGTGGGGGAAAGGGACCCAAAAAAAGGACATTTGTGGTTGTGGTTTTTTTTGGGACCAGAGGTTGAGCTATGGGCAAATAGGAAAGCATGCTCTTTGACTCCAGTCAGAGCCCTATAGAGAGGAAGGGCTAGGCATGGAAGCTGAGCAAGTTATTCCTTTTTCTTTTTTAATATTTATTTATTTATTTGTCTGTGCTTGGTCTTAGTTGCAGCACACAGGATCTTTGCTGCGGCATGTGGGATCTTTTAGTTGTGGCATGCGAACTTAGTTGCAGAATGCATGTGGGATCTAGTTCCCCGACCACGTATTGAACCTGGGCTCCCTGCATTAGGAACATGGAGTCTTACCCACTGGACCATGAGGGAAGTCCCAGCAAGTTATTCTTACAAGGAACTTTGTGAAACCCAGGGACCAGGAGTGAAAAACCTGAGATCAGTAACAATGTGCAGCCCCAAGCTGGAGACAGGATCCTTCTTCATGAACCTTGCCATGTGGTGATGGAAGAAGGGAGTATAGTGTCACTGGAACACCTGGGGGTTCTCACACCTATGAGACCATCAGGAGTAGGTACTTTGGGCAAAGCAGAGATGTTTTCATGGAGAGATGCTGTCTACAAGTGTTTTCTAGGGGTGGGCATGCATGTAGAAACCAAAATATTGATAGAAGACCCTATGAGGACTAGTTGTTAGATCCCAAAGCACTCAAGGTACCTGGGGATTTGTAGTGAGTGGGGAGTCATGAAGTGTTGTACAAAGATGCAGAGGGACCATTGGATCTAGCTGATTGCCTTTTTAGCATTAAAGTTACCTCGTTTATATATTAGGTGGGTTACCTGAAGTTATGGAGGCAGATGCAGAAGGGAAAATTTACACCTATTCCTGTTCTGACTTGTCCCCTCCACAGCCCAGAAATCAGTATGTCTGGGAGAGGTCCGGGAATCTGCATTTTATTTTATTTTTATTTTTTGGCTGCATTGGGTCTTTGTTGCTGTGTGTGCTCATTTTGGTGGATTCTCTTGTTATGGAGCATGGGCTCTAGGTGTGTGGGCTTCAGTAGTTGTGGTGCACAGGCTTAGCTGCTCCATGGCATGTGGGATCTTTGTGGACCAAAGCCATGTCCCCTGCTTTGGCAGGAAGATTCTTCACCACTGCACCACCAGGGAAGTCCCCCCCTTATCCACTTTCTTTTTAATAGATCTTTATTGGAGTATAATTGCTTCACAATACTGTGTTAGTTTCTGTTGTACAACAAAGTGAATCAGCTATATGCATACATATATCCCCATAACCCCTCCCTCTTGATCCTCCCTCCCACCCTCCCTAACCCACCCCTCTAGGTGGTCATAAAGCACTGAGCTGATCTCCTTGTGCTATGCAGCTGCTTCCCACTAGCTATCTGTTTTACATTTGGTAGTGTATATATGTCAATGCTACTCTCACATTTTGTCCCAGCTTACCCTTCCTCTTCCCTGTGTTCTTAAGTCTATTCTCTACATCTGCGTCTTTATTCCTGTCCTGCCCCTAGGTTCATCAGAACCAATTTTTTTTGTTTTTTAGATTCCATATATATGTGTTAGCATACGGTATTTGTTTTTCTCTTTCTAACTTACTTCACTCTGTATGACAGACTCTAGGTCCATCCACCTCACTACAAATAGCTCAATTTTGTTTCTTTTTATGGCTGAGTAATATTCCATTGTATATATGTGCCACATCTTTATCTATTCATCTGTTGATGGACAGTTAGGTTGCTTCCAAGTCCTGGCTATTGTAAATAGTGCTGCAGTGAGCATTGTGGTACATGTCTCTATCTTGTACCATTGAGCTATGTTTCTGTTTTTGCGCCAGTGCCATAATGTCTTGATTACTGTAGCTTTGTAGTATAATTTGAAGTCTGGGAGCCTGATTCCTCCAGCTCCGTTTTTCTTTCTCATGATTGCTTTGGCTATTAGGGGTCTTTTGTGTTTCCATACGAATTGTAAAATTTTTTGTTCTAAATCTGTAAAGAATGCCATTGGGAGTTCGATGGGGATTGCACTGAATCTGTAGATCACTTTGGGTAGTATAGTCATTTTCACAATATTGATTCTTCCAATCCGAGAACATGGTATATTTCTCCATCTGTATAGTTTTCTGAGTACAAGTTTTTCACCTCCTTAGGTAGGTTTATTCTTAGATATTTTATTCTTTTTGTTGCGATGGTAAATGGTATTGTTTTCCTAATTTCTCTTTCTGATATTTCATTGTTAGTGCCTAGGAATGCCAGAGATTTTTGTGCATTAATTTTGTATTCTGCAAACTTACCAAATTCATTGATTAGTTCTACTAGTTTTCTGGAGGCATCTTTAGGATTTTTGATGTATAGTATCATGTCATCTGCAAACAGTGACAGCTTTACTTCTTCTTTTCCAATTTGTATTTCTTTTATTTCTTTTTCTTCTCTGATTGCTGTGGCTAGGACTTCCAAAACTATTCTGAATAAGAGTGGTGAGAGTGGATATCCTTGTCTTCTTCCTGATCTTTGTGGAAATGCTTTCAGTTTTTCACCACTGAGTATGATGTTTGCTGTGGGTTTCTCATATATGGCCTTTATTATGTTGAGGTAGGTTCCCTCTATGCCCATTTTCTGGAGAGTTTTTATCATAAATGGGTGCTGAATTTTGTCAAAAGCTTTTTCTGCATCTATTGAGATGATTGTATGGTTTTCATTCCTTACTTTGTTAATATGGTGTATCACATTGATTGATTTGAAGAATCTTTGCATGTCCGGGGTAAATCCCACTTGATCATGGTGTATGATCCTTTTAATGTGCTGTTGGATTCTGTTTACTAGTATTTTGTTGAGGATTTTTGCACCTATATTCATCAGTGATAATGGTCTATAATTTTCTTTTTTGGTGATATCTTTTTCTGGTTTTGGTATCAGGGTGATAGTGGCTTCATAGAATGAATTTGGGAGTGTTCCTCCCTCTGCAATTTTTTGGAAGAGTTTGAGAAGGATCAGTGTTAGCTCTTCTCTAAAAGTTTGTTAGAATTCACTCGTGAAACCATCTGGTCCTGGACTTTTCTTTGCTGGAAGATTTTTAATTACAGTTTCAATTTCATTACCTGTGATAGGTCTGTTTATATTTTCTAATTCTTCCTGGTTCAGTCTTGGAAAATTGTACTTTTCCAAGATCTTGTCCATGTCTTTGTGGGTGTCCATTTATTGACATATAGTTGTTTGTAATAGTCTCTTATAATCTTTTGTATTTCTGTGGTATCAGTTGTGATTTCTCATTTTCCATTTCTAATTTTATTGATTTGCATCCTCTCCCTTTTTTTCTTGATGAATCTGGTAAGGGTTCATCAATTTTATTTATCTTCTCAAAGAACCAGCTTTTAGTTTGATTGATCTTTGCTATTATTTTCTTTGTTTCTATTTTATTTACTTCTGCTCTGATCTTTATGATTTCTTTCCTTCTACTGACTTTGGGTTTTCTTTGTTCTTCTTTCTATAGTTGCTTTTGATTGTTTTTGGGATTCAAAACAATTTGAAGGTTTTGGTTGTTTATTTGAGATTTTTCTTGTTTCTTGAGGTGAGATTGAATTGCTAGAAACTTCCCTTTTAGAACTGTTTTTGCTGCATCCCATGTTTTAGGTCATCGCATTTTTGTTGTCATTTTTTTCTATGTATTTTTTAGATTTCTTCTTTGACTTCTTCAGTGATCTCTTGGTTATTTAGTAGCATACTGTTTAGCCTCCAAGTATTTGTGTTTTTTAAAGTTATTTTCCTGTAAATAATTTTCTATCTCATAACGTTGTTGTCAGAAAAGATGCTTGATACAATTCCAATTTTCTTAAATTATCCAAGGCTTGATTTGTGACCCAAGTTGTGATCTATCCTGGAGAATGTTCCATGTGCACTTGAGAAGGAAGTATATTCTGCCACTTTCAGGTGGAATGTTCTATAAATATCAATTAAGTCTATCTGGTCTATTGTGTCATTTAAGGCTTGTGTTTCCTTATTTATTTTCTGTTTTGATGATCTGTCCATTGGTGTAATTGGGGTGCTTAAGTCCCCTACTATTATTGTGTTACTGTCAGTTTCCCCTTTCATGGTTGTTAGTATTTGCCTTATTTATTGAGGTGCTCCTATGTTGGGTGCATAAACATTTATAATTGTTATATCTTCTTCTTGGATTGATCCCTTGATCATTATGTAGTGTCCTTCCTTATCTCTTGTAACAGTCTTTATTTTAAAGTCTATTTTATCTGATATAAGTATTGCTACTCCAGATTTATTTTGATTTCCTTTTGCGTGGAATATTTTTACCATCCCCTCACTTTCAGTCTGTATGTGTCCGTAGGTCTGAAGTGGGCCTCTTGTAGACAGCATATATATGAGCCTTGTTTTTGTATCCATGTATCCAGTCTGTGTCTTTTGGTTGGGGCATTTAATCCATTTACATTCAAGGTTATTATTGATATGTACCTTCCTATTACTATTTTCTTAATTGTTTTAGGTTTGTTTTTGTGGGTCTTTTTCTTCTCTTGTGTTTCTCACTTAGAGAATTTTCTTTAGCATTTGTTGTAAAGCTGTTTTGGTGGTGCTCAATTCTCTTAGCTTTTGCTTGTCTGAAAAGCTTTTGATTTCTCCATCAAAATTGAATGAGATCCTTTCTGGGTAGAGCAATCTTGGTTGTAGGTTTTTCTCTTTTGTCACTTTAAGTATATCCTGCCACATCCTTCTGGTCTGCAGAATTTCTGCTGAAAAATCAGCTGATAGCCTTATGGGAATTCCATTGTATGTTATTTTTTGTTTCCCTTGCTGCTTTTAATATTTTTTTTGAATTTAATTTTTGTTAGTTTGATTAATATGTGTCTTGGTGTGTTTCTCCTAGGATTTATCCTGTATGGGACTCTCTGTACTTCCTGGACTTGGGTGACTATTACCTTTCCCATGTTAGAGAAGTTTTACACTATCATCTCTTCAAATATTTTCTCAGGCCCTTTCTTTTTCTCTTCTTCTTCTGGGACCCCTATAATTCGAACATTGGTGAGTTTAGTCTCTGAGATTGTCTTCAATTTTTCTCATTCTTTTTTTCTTTATTCTGCTCCTAGGCAGTTATTTCCACCATTTTGTCTTCCAGCTCACTTATTCATTCTTCTGCCTCAGTTATTCTGTTATTGATTCCTTCTAGTGTATTTTTCATTTCAGTTATTGTGTTGTTCACCTCTGTTTGTTTGTTCTTTCATTCTTCTAGATCTTTGTTAAACATTTCTTGTATTTTCTCAATCTGTGCCTCCATTCTATTTCCGAGATTCTGAATCATCTTTATTATCATTACTCTGAATTCTTTTTCAGGTAGGTTAACTATTTCCTCTTCATTTATTTGGTCTTGTAGGTTTTTACCTTGGTCCTTCATTGTGACGTATTTTTTGACATCTCTTTTTTTTCTTTTTTATGAGTGGGATTGTTTTCCTGATTTACTGGTTGTTTGGCCTGAGGCTTCCAACACTGGAGATTGTAGGCTGTTGAGTAGAGCTGGGTCTTGGTGCCAAGATGAGGACCTTGGGAGACCTCACTCCAATGAATATTCCCTGGGGTCTGAGGTTCTCTGTTAGTCCAGTGGTTCAGACTCAGAGCTCCCACCACAAGCTGAAGCCTGACTCCTGGCTTGTGAGCCAAGATCCCGCAAGCCATGCAGTGTGGCAAAAAAAAAAAAAAAAGGAGAACAATAACAAAGTAAAAAATAAAATTAGACTAGGAAATTAACAGGTATGTTAGAAAGAATATAAAAATAAAAATGTAGATGAAACAACAACTGGAAGGTAAAACAGAATGACAATAGTAAAAAAGAGGAGGAGACAAAAACAAAAAGGTAGAAAAGGCCTTGGCTGTGGAGGGTGGGGCCTAAGCAGGGATGGGGTTTGGGTGGTGGGTGGGGCCTATGCTTAGGACCCACAGGGCTGGAAAAGGCCCTGGGAGGTGTGGGGATTGGGGCTTAGGCTCAATGGAACAGAAGGGGCCCTGGAATACCTCCTGCCTCTGTTCTCAGAGGGTGGAAGACCCCACCTGGGAGCTCAGCAGGCTTCCCAGACTTGAGTGGGAGAGGCAAACATCCTCCATTCCTCTCCTGCTCCTCCAGTTCTGGAGGTCCCTTCCCACCTGCTTCTCCTGCTCTCCCTCTGCCTCCCTCCTATGCCCCCAGGACCAATGCAAGGGTGGCCTTGGAGGGCAGGAGACCCAGCCAGGGAGCTCAGTAGGTTTTCCAGGCTCAACTGGGTGGGGCCAATGCCCTGTGCTCCTCTCCCACTCCTCTGGTCCTGGAGGGCCCTTCCCATATGCCTCTCTTGTGCTCCCCTGGCCTCCCTCCTATGCCCCCAGAACCAGCACAGCCTGGAGGGGACCTCTGTGGATGTAAGACCTGGCCTGAGAGCCAGGCAGATTTCCCTGCCCGATTGGGTAAGGGAAACGCTGGGCATGCTCTCCCCTGATATGAGCCCCTGAGGGTCCCTCTAGGCATGAGAACCCCTCCCCACTCTCAGCCACCCCTCATGGCTGCTGGTCCTGTCCTACCTCCACTTCTCCTCCCCACCCCCCAAGTCCCGCCACATCCTACCAGTTCGCTTGAGGGTTCCTCCCATGTCCTTGGGTGTTGAGGTCCCCCACCATCAGGTGCCCTAGTTGTGGGGAGACATGAACTCCGCATCTTCCCACACCACCATCTTGACTCTGCCCCTGAATCTGCATTCTAAACAAGTGCCGTCCCCACTCCTGGATCTTTAGAATACATGCCATGGCTCTGTGGACTACATACTATGGACCCTGGATCAGACCAATGTGAAAGGCATCCAAGGGAGAAATCACTACTTTTTAAAATTATTTAGTAAATTTTTTCCAGTTTTATGAGAAATATTTGGCATACATTGAGAAATCACTATTTTGAAGGAGTTTGGAAGTAAAAATATTGAGATAAAAAGGGATTGGTAGCGGAGGAACTTAAAGTTGATTGAACTCCAAAAACAGGCAGCTAGTAGTTGTTGGAAGTGGTTGGAAGAATGTTCTAAAGTTTTCTGTTTACCTGTAAAATGTGAACTTTACTTGACTTTGACTGGGTTTGGGGGTGAGCTGATGATATGGATATTAATGATGTCTTTGAGTACAAGTGAAAAGTTAAAAATGAAACTACCATATTATCCAGCAATTTCACTTCTGGGTATTTAATCTGAGGGAAATTAAAATACTAACTCGGGGCTTCCCTGGTGGCGCAGTGGTTGAGAGTCCGCCTGCCGATGCAGGGGACATGGGTTCGTGCCCCAGTCCAGGAGGATCCCATATGCCATGGCCACTGAGCCTGCGTGTCCGGAGCCTGTGCTCCGCAACGGGAGAGGCCACAACAGTGAGAGGCCCGCATACCGCAAAAAAAAAAAAAAAAAAAAAAAAAAAAAACCAACAAAAAACACTAACTCAAAAAGATATCTGTACTCCTATATTTATTGCAGCATTATTCACAATAGCCAATATATGGAAACATCCTAACTGCCCATCAATGGACAGATGAATAAAGAAAATGTGGTATATATATATATATAGATAGATAGATAGATAAATATGTGTATATAATATACATAATATTCCGTGGAATATTATTGAGCCATAAAGAGGAAGAAAATCCTCTTTGGGATGACGTGGATATATTTGAGGTTATTGTGCTAAATGAAGTATATCGGAGAAAGACAAATACTATATGATCTCACTTACATGTGGAATTAAAAAAAAAAAACAATAACAAAATGAATCATAGATACACAGAACAGATTGGTAGTTGCCAGAGGTGGGGAGAAGGGAGTGAGCAAAATGAGTGAAGGTGGTCAAAAGGTATAAGCTTCTAGTTATAAAATAAATAAATCATGGCAATGTAATGTACAGCATTGTGACTGTAGTTAACAATATTGTATTGTATATTTGAAAGTTGCTGAGAGAGTAAATCTTAAAAGTTCTCATTGTAAGAAAAAAATTGTAACTATATGTGGTGATGGATATTAATTAGGTTTGTTGTGGTGATCATTTCATAGTGTACACAAATATCGAACCATTATGTTGTATACCAGAAACTAACAATGTTATAAGTCAATTATCCAAAAAAAGTATATGCAGATTGGAAAATCTCAACATTATCCTCCTCCTTTCTACAAAAAGAGAAAACATCACTCATTGTATATATTTCTTCTGACATCAGAGAGTAGATGTCTATTAGGAAGGTGAAGCAAGTTCGTGGTCCACACCCATTTCCATGGAGTAGTGGAGAAAACACTCCAATGAAATGTTAACACTTGAATCCAAGACTCAGCTCTGCCACTTGCTAAGTAGGACCTTGAACGAACCACTTCTCTGAACTTAAGTTCCTTTCCAATAAAAGAAAGGAAGTGTCCTAGATAATATATCCTGTTGCTTCCAGATCTAGCATCTCACACTGCTAAGTCATCCCTTCGGTGCCTTTAAGGGCTGTTGAAAAATAATAAGCAATCAGCATGCTTAGTCACAACCTTCAATTATAAGAAGAAAACCAATACTATACTTCTATAGGCCTGACCCATCTCAAGGCAGGGTGGAGGTGGAAGCAGAAGGAAGTGGGGGTTGTATTAGGGAGGGAGGCTATCTCTCCCAGCTGCTCTTATGATGAGGAAATAATTACTTAATGGCTGGGCAATTTGGAAAGCAGCTGCCAGTGGTGTAGGGACACAGCTGCTCTAAAAAGAAAAAAGAACTGGACTTTTTCTTTTCTATATCCCACAGTAGAAAAATTAACAATACAGTTTTTAAAAAAATAACTTAACTCCTGGTGAGGAATGTTCTTTAGAGACCCTTGATGAGTAAGTGTGTGAAGGGCTGATAAAATATCAAAGCTCACATTTTAGGAATAAATCTTGAAAGCCTGAGAATCTAAGAGAAATGGAAGTTCATAGGAAATGTATCCCCCCCATTTGATATTACCATAATGGATAGTCATTCTTTTTACTCCCTGAGGTAAAATAAAATCAAGGCAATAACATGTCAGAGCAACCCTTCCTTTATTTCTAAGTTTAGAAGCAAAGAAGATGCCATTCTCTGATGGCATCAGCTAGGTAAACTAGTTGTCTGGTCTGTGCAGGAGAAGGTGACGATGCCGTGAGAATTAGATGCTCCCTCAGTAAGTATCTGTAAGCAGGTAACTGGATGAGGGGCTTTGCCCATATTTTCTCACATGATCCTCAGAGTCATTTGAGAAGGTTTCGTGTGTCTTCACCAACCAGATGATAAAACTGAAGCTTAGTTGACTTACTTGCCTAAACTCACCCAACGTTGATGTCTGGAATCATGCTGAGAAGTTAGAATAGTGGTTAAGGGATTTTAAGTAAGCCTGTTTGAACCTAGAATTGCCACTGCGTGCTCTGGGACAAGTGTCTTACCCTTTGCAGCCTCAGTTTCCACTCAGCATGGCGTCTAGCAGACTAGAAGTTAAAGTCAATGGCTGTGACTATTAATTCTACCTGACTTCAAAGACCTTGCTCTTTGTACTATATTTTTCTATCCTGAGAATAACATAGGTATGCAGGAAAATTTTAAATAAAACAGATAAATAGATCCAGCTAGAAGACGTCCACTTGATACTGAAAAACAGAATGTGTTAGCTTTCCTAACATTACATTTCTGTTAAGAATGAAACATGAATCAAAAGAAATGTAATTCTGACTCCTTTCAAAAGATGGTCACTGAACAATCTTAACTCACCTCTCTACTCAGAGAATTAACTTGTGTGTTGTTAATGGTCCAAGTGGAACCTGTGCAGTATCTTGCATCCTGAGAAGTTGCAGGAGTCCACCTTTCAATAAATTCCCCTTGGAAGGAAGGAAATAATCACCTAATCTCATCATCTCCAGATTGAAGAAGATCTGCTGTATTACAAATCTGCTTAGCCAAGAAGCAGCTCTCAGGGCCTGCCTTCCTCCAGCTGTCTAAATATTTCTTAGCTCCAAAACCCTGTCTTATTCCTACTTCCTCCACAAATCCTGCCTCAAGGCCTTTAGGCCACACTGACCTCTTTCTCCTTTCCAGATTTCCCAAGTCCTTTGCATCTGTGTCACACATTTGGGAACTTGTTTCAATTATTTTGTATTGTCTTCTAGTTCATTTTAAACCAACACTTGTTGCTTGAGAGTGGGGATCATACTAGAAATAATTTGTGGTTCCTGCTGTGTTCAGCATTACAAAGGAAGAATAACAGAAGAATGAAAACACACTCAGTTTTTAAACTCTGGAGTCAATGTTTCGATAGCTGGAATTGCTTCTCCCTCAAAAGCCTCATGTATTAATTTAACTGGGGCTATATGAAGTCATTATGTTTCATTGAAAGAGAACAACTTGGGTTTTCATCTTGGCTCTGCCAATTACTCTATGCATAACCTCAACTTTTTAACCTGCTCAATGGGAACAATAATACCTACTCCAAATGTTGTGGGGAAGATTGAATTACAAAATCAATGAACTAAATCACCAATTTCTGATAAATAATAAATGTCATTGTCTTATCTTTTTTTTTCCTATACTGATTATTGATATAAACCAGGCTCCCTTGTTTATACCACAGAAAGTTTCTCAAGAATTTATATCTTTGTTCTTTTTATGTTTGCAAAGCTAGGTTGAAGTTTTTAAATAATATCTTGGTTGCCATGACAAGGCAGTGGAGATCTAAATATGACAGAAGTTAGTATCAGGCCTTTGGGGGAAGGACACTGATAACTCAGTATTTCTCTTTGCTTAAGAGCATCAAATGTCACAGCTTTCTACCTATGAGATACCTTTATCTTGGATGGGGATAACTTAGTATGGCTCAGAAAACCAGGTAAGTGGTTGTCTAAAGTATGTCAGTAGTTCACAATTGAATGAAGAGATCTTTAGAGAAGTCTCCTAATGCACTGTAACTGTGTAAAGTTGCATTTCTCCAACTTTAACATGTACCAGAATCCCCTGAAGGTTTAGGTAAAATGCAGATTCTTCCTTAAAAATTCTGATTCAGTACGTCTAAGGTGGGGCTCTAGAATTTGCATCTCTAACTAGTTCACAGGTGATATTGATGTTGTTGGTTCCCTGACTGCCTGGGATGTGAAATCTCCCAAACCTTGGGTTGTTGACCTCATATATCCAACCTTCAAGGTATTCTGCTTTTATCGTTTTTTCCTAAAATCTGTATTTTATGGAAATATCCAGAAAACTTTATAGACAATATGTCTCCACTAGGAAAGTAATTTATAAAGCTTAAGGAAAAAATGTTGTGGGGACTAATTCACCATAATAAATTGTCTATCTCTAAAGTGAAGAAAGGGAGGTTTAAGTATTTTAAAATGAAAATCTTTTATCTTAGAATTTATTGTGACTTCTCCTCAGTGAGCTGGTCAGCAAAACATTGACTGCCTTCTCTCTTCTTTCTTTCAATAGACATTTTCTAACACCTAGCTTAGATCCTCTTAAATATCCAAAAGTTTCCTGATCAATTACAAGGTGTCCCTGTCCCCTTCAGTTGGCCTCAGTTCATTAGGGTGGTTTGCCTTCTCTTGCTTGTGGTTGAATTACTGCTTTCTTCTCACCCTCAGTACCCATGGCATGGACTCTCCATTGTGCCTTATCCCAGTCATGACCCTGCTATTCATCTGGGTCACCTTCATATTTTTTTCTTTCTTGCTCTCATATTACAAGTTCTATGAAAGACATGCAAGGGGAGAGTTGCAGAATGGGTAATGTTAAAAAGTAAGAAAAGGAGGGATAGTGAGAATAGGGGACTAACATAACACATGAAAGAAGAACAAATTTGTTTTAGGATAGGGAATAATCCAGGAAGAAAAACCTGAAATGGAAATCAACTAGTCTTTCAGAATTCTGTTTCCAAGTAGTCTTTTCAATTTACAAATTAACATTTACATCAAAGTCTGAGCAAAAGAAGAGATAGTGGACTTCCCTGGTGGTGCAGTGGTTGCCAATCTGCCTGCCAATGCAGGGGACACAGGTTCAAGCCCTGGTCTGGGAAGATCCCACATGCCGCAGAGCAACTAAGCTGGTGCACCACAACTACCAAGCCTGTGAGTCACAACTACTGAAGCCCGCATGCCTACAGCCTGTGCTCTGCAACAAGAGAAGCCACCACAATGAGAAGCCCTCATACCACAATGAAAATCCAATGCAGCCAAAAATAAATAAATAAAACAAATAAATTAAAAACAATTTTTTTAAAGAATAAAGAGTAATTGAAAAGAAAATTATCACAGGAATATCCCATACAGTGAAAATGACCACAATTTATTGATCACTTATTGAAGTCTGGGTAGATACAGGATATGTTTCTCAACATTGGCTGTATGTCAGAATCATCAGGGAAGCTTTAAAAAATCCTAATACTGAGGCCTCATGCAAGACCTGTACATTAGAATCTCTGAGGATGGGATCTGCTATATTTAAAGGTACATACGTTTTTACAATATGTAGCCAAGATTGAGAACCATTCTCAGTAGTGGCTGGAGCCAGCTCTTACATGCTCATAAGAGCCAATATATTTTCAGGAACTTTGTGAGTTAAACATATTGGTAATTTGAAATTGATCACAGTGGGAGTATTTTCACCATGTTAATTGGCAAATCAGTTTTTTACCTCCCTGGAGAGTCGACTGCTAAACATTTATAAACATACCACTGACCCTAAGGGGTGACACTTAGGTGAAAAGAGGGAGGGAAAGGAATGAAAGGAGACATGGTTAATAATCACACCAAGACAACTAGCCTGAACCAGGAAGTATGATCACTTCAAATGTACCGGCAGTTAATCTTCACAATCCCTGTGAAAGACAATTGTCACAATATCCATTTAATGATGAATCAACAAAGGCTCAGGTTTAATTAAGTGCCTCAGTTTCATTCACACAGATTGTAGTTGAAAGGAATCAGAACTGAGGTCAATCCTGACCTCACTAAACTTATAATTCAGTGGTGACCATGAGAACACCATTGGTTGCTGAGGAGTATAAATGAGCAGAGAATTTTTGAAAAAGTATATTCTCATTCTTGTCAGGTAATTTATGAAGCAGTGAGAGCCTAAAAGAGAGGGTTTAGGTAGAATTTGCATGAACATATTCCTGATCACTGTAAAATAGGTTACAAATTTAGTGTAGAGATGTGGTCCTAAAATAGAAGAAAAAACAAACAGACAAAGTACAAATGTTCTACTGAAAGGTCCTCTGTATAATGTCCTGTGTGTCATAAACATCTATAGTTGATGTTTAAGAGGGAACTCAAATATCACTTGGGTATTAGGTATTTGTGCTCCAGGTTGGTAAACTGAGAGATGAGAGAGAGAGAGAGAGAGAGAGAGAGAGAGAGAGAGAGAGAGAGAGAGAGAGAAGACAGAAAGATGCATGACCTTGTTACACTTCTCTGATCATCCAACTCTTCTGTTAAACACAATGTATACTTCAAGCTATCTTCAGTCTGGATATCTCACTCCACACTCTTTCTCAAGTTCTCAGCAATTGAACTTGCCTCCTACTTTAGAGTAAAAATTGAAGCTGTTAGATTGGAAGTCTTCATCTTTAACCTGTACACTTACACCTGCATATACACACATTCTACCTTCCTTCTCCCTTGTTACACTAGGGGAGCCATTCTTCTTCTGCCTAAAGTCATCTTTTCCCCCAAGCCTTGAATTCCCACACATCATCTTCATTCATGTACTATCAGGATCACTCATCCATTTCTCCCTTTCTCCTTTGGGTCTACTTTATTGACTTTTAAATATCCATAAATCTCTCCCTTGAAAAATTAATCTCACTCCACTCCATACCTTCTCTTTCTTCTTTCATTCACAGACAAATATCTTGAAAATGCTACCTATTCTTGCTAACTTCATTTCATTATCTCCCACTCACTCTTCAACAGACTCTAATCTGACTTCTGCTCCTCTCTTGCCCTCATAATTCCACAGAACAGCATCACCAAAAACCTTCATTTTCATTCTGTTTCTCTAAATGATACTTTGTATTCCTCAACTTAGATGAACTCAGTGGCATTTGACACCATTGATAACATTTTCCTCTTGGCTTCCATGATTTAATACTCTTGGTTTTCCTCCTCAATCACTGACTACTCCTTCTAGGTGTCATTTGAAAGTTTGCATTCTGCTATACAACCACAAAGCGCTGCACAATATTTGGCCAAGGCCCTCTTTTCTCTTCCCCCAAATTTCTCAACTTTGGCACTATTGATATTTGAGGCTGGATAATTTATTTTAGGAGGGAGAGAAGGGACTATCTATATTGTGTGTTGTGCTTTGTTGAGCACAATACCTGACCTCTATAGTCTAGATGCATCCCCCCAGTCATGGCAACCAAAAATGTCTCCAGACATTGTTAAGTATCCTGGGAAGTGGGGGAGGGATGGAGGGACAAAATCTCCTCAAGTTGAGAGTCACTGCTCTACTCTCTTCTTAAGTGAGATTATTCATATTTATAGCTTCATTTACCACCATCACACAAATAATTCATAAGTAGCACCTCTACCTCTGATATCTCCTATGGGCACCAGATTCATATAACCAATCTCTCTTGATGTATCAACCATACAAGGCTCAAATGCACTTTAAACCAAACATGACCAAAGCTAAGTTTATAATCGTCCTTGCCTTTCCTAAAATATGGTCTTCACTTAGTGTGTTCTTTCTCTGTGGATGGAATTACCTTGCATCTAGTTATCCAGTTATCCAAACTAGAAACCTAGATTCATCCTGAACCCCTCCTATCTAATGGCACAAATTACAACAAAATCAAATTTTACTTCTTAGCCTCAACATAAAGAAGAATTCTTAAACATGAAAGTAAAAATTTTAACTATAATAAAAAGACTGACACATTTAACTTTGTGAAAATAAGAGCTCTTTTATCAAACTGGAGCATGAAACAAGTAAAAATAATATAATCTATTTGAGATAAATAAATGACAAATCACAAAAAAGATAAATGACCAAATAGAAAAATGGGCAAAAGTCATGATCAGGCATTTCTCAGAAAAGCAATATGAATGGTGATAACCATAAGTAAAAATGTTCATTTAATCAGAGTAATATAAGATAAAATCGCAAACATATTCTGACATTATTGTTGTCTTTTATTTGTGTGTGTGGTACCTAATTTTTGTTTTGAATTTTATTTTTTTATACAGCAGGTTCTTATTAGTTACCCATTTCATACATATTAGTGTGTATATGTCAATCCCAATCTCCCAATTCAGCACACCACCACCACCACCTTGCCACTTTCCCCCCTTGGTGTCAATACACTTGTTCTCTACATATGTGTCTCTATTTCTGCCCTGCAAACTGGTTCATGTGTACCATTTTTCTAGGTTCCACATATATGCGGTAATATACAATATTTGTTTTTCTCTTTCTGACTTACTTCACTCTGTATGACAGTCTTTAGATCCATCCATGTCTCTACAAATTACCCAATATCATTCCGTTTTACAGCTGAGTAATACTCCATTGTATATATGTACCACAGCTTCTTTATCCATTCGTCTGTCAATGGACATTTAGGTTGCTTCCATGAACTGGCTATTGTAAATAGTGCTGCAATGAATATTGGGGTACCTGTGTCTTTTTGTAATATGGTTTTCTCTGGGTATGTGCCCAGTAGTGGGATTCCTGAGTCATATGATAATTCTATTTTTAGATTTTTAAGGAACGTCCATACTGTTCTCCATAGCAGCTGTATCAATTTACATTCCCACCAACAGTGCAAGAGGGTTCCCTTTTCTCCACACCCTCTCCAGCATTTGTTGTTTGTTGTTTGTAGAAAATGGACATTTTCTGACAATGTCCATTCTAACTGGCATGAGGTGATACCTCACTGTAGTTTTGACTTGCATTTCTCTAATAATTAGGGATGTTGAGCAGTTTTTCATGTGCTTCTTGGCCATCTGTATGTCTTCTATGGAGAAATGTCTATTTAGGTCTTCTGCCCATTTTTGGATAGGGTTGTTTGTTTTTTAATATTGAGCTGCATGAGCTTTTTTATATATTTTGGATATTAATCCTTTGTGCGATGATTCTTTTGAAAATATTTTCTCCCATTCTGAGGGTTGTCTTTTCGTCTTGTTTGTAGTTTCCTTTGCTTTGCAAAAGCTTTTAAGTTTCATTAGGTACCATTTGTTTATTTTTGTTTTTATTTCCATTACTCTAGGAGGTGGACCAAAAAGATCTTGCTGTGATTTATGTCAGAGTGTTCTTCCTATGTTTTCCTCTAAGAGTTTTATAGTGTCCAGTCTTACATTTAGATCTTTAATCCATTTTGAGTTTATTTTTGTGTATGGTGTTAGGGAGTGTTCTAATTTCATTCTTTTACACATAGCTGTCCAGTTTTCCCAGCACCACTTATTGAAGAGACTATCTTTTCTCCATTGTATATCCTTGCCTCCTTTGTCATAGATTAGTTGACCATACATGCATGGGTTTATCTCTGGGCTTTCTATCCTGTTCCATTGATCAACATTTCTGCTTCTGTGCCAGTACCATATTGTCATGATTACTATGGCTTTCTAGTATAGCCTAAAGTCAGAGAGTCTGATTCCTCCAGCTCAGTTCTTTTCCCTCAAGATGCTTTGCCTATTTGGGGTCTTTTGTGTCTCCATACAAATTTTAAAATTTTGTGTTCTAGTTCTGCAAAAAATGTCATTGGTAAGTTGATAGGGATTGCATTGAATCTGTAGATTGCTTTGGGCAGTATAGTCATTTTCACAATACTGATTCTTCCAATCCAAGAACATGGTATATCTCTCCATCTGTTTGTATCAACTTTAATTTCTTTCATCAGTGTCTTATAGTTTTATGCATACAGGTCTACTGTCTCCCTAGGTAGGTTTATTCCAAGGTATTTTGTTCTTTTTGTTGCAATGGTAAACGGGAATGTTTCCTTAATTTCTCTGTCAGAATTTTCATCATTAGTGTATAGGAATGCAAGTGATTTCTGTGCAATAATTTTGTATCCTTTTATTTCTTTTTCTCCTCTGATTACCATGAGTAGGACTTCCAAACTATGTTGAATAATAGTGGTGAGAGTGGACATCCTTGTCTTGTTCCTGTTCTTAGAGGAAATGCTTTCATTTTTTCACCATTGAGAATGATGTTTGCTGTGGATTTGTTTTATATGGCCTTTATTTTATTGAGGTAGGTTCCCTCTATGCCCACTTTCTGGAGAGTTTTTATCATAAATGGGTGTTGAAATCTGTCAAAAGTTTTCTGCATCTATTCAGACGATCATATGGTTTTTCTCCTTCAATTTGTTAATATGGTGAATCACATTGATTGATTTGTGTATATTGAAGAATGCTTGCATCCCTTGAATATATCCCACTTGATCATGGTGTATGATCCTTTCAATGTGTTGTTGGATTCTGTTTGCTAGTATTTTGTTGAGGATTTTTGCATCTATATTCATCAGTGATATTGGTCTCTAATTTCCTTTTTTTATAGTATCTTTTTCTGGTTTTGGTATCAGGGTGATGGTGGTCTCATAGAATGAGTTTGAGAGTATACCTTCCTCTGCAATTTTTTGAAAGAGTTTGAGAAGGATGGGTGTTAGCTCTTCTCTAAATGTTTGAAAGAATTCACCTGTTAAGCCATCTGGTCATAGACTTTTGTTTGTTGGAAGATTTTTAATCACAGTTTCAATTGCATTACCTGTGATTGGTCTGTTCATATTTTCTATTTCTTCCTGGTTCAATCTTGAAAGGATATACCTTTCTAAGAATTTGTCCATTTCTTCCAGGTTGTCCATTTTATTGGCATAGAGTTGCTTGTAGTAGTCTCTTAGGATGCTTTGTATTTCTGCAGTGTCTGTTGTAACTTCTCCTTTTTCATTTCTAATATTATTGATTTTAGTCCTCTCCCTCTTTTTCTTGATGGTTCTGGCTAATGGTTTATCAATTTTGTTTATCTTCTCAAAGAACCAGCTTTTAGTGTTATTGATCTTTGTTATTGTTTTCTTGGTTTCTGTTTCATTTATTTCTGCTCTAATCTTTATGATTCCTTTTCCTCTGCTAACTTTGGGGTTTTTTTTGTTCTTCTTTCTCTAGTTCCTTTAGGTGTAAGGGTAGATTGTTTATTTGAGATTTTTCTTGTGTTTTGAGGTAGGCTTGTATTGCTAAAACCTTCCCTCTTAGAACTGCTTTTGCTGCATCCCATAGGTTTTGGATCATCGTGTTTTAGTTCTCAATTGTCTCTAGGTAGTTTTTGATTTCCTTTTTGATTTCTTCAGTGATCTCTTGGTTATATAGTAATGTACTGTTTAGCCTCCATGTGTTTGTGTTTTTTACATTTCTTTCCCTGTAATTGATTTCTAATCTCATAGCACTGTGGTCAGAAAAGATGCTTGATATGATTTCAATTTTCTTAAATTTACTGAAGCTTGATTTGTGACCCAAGATATGGTGTATCCTGGATAATGTTCCGTGCACCCTTGAGCAGAAAGTGTAATCTGCTGATTTTGGATGGAAAGTCCTAAGAATATCAATTAAATCTCTCTGGTCTAATGTGTCACTTAAAGCTTGTTTTTCCTTATTAATTTTCTATATGGATGATCTGTCCGTTGGTCCGTTGGTGTAAGTGAGGTGTTAAAGTTCCCCACTATTACTGTGTTACTGTTGATTTCCTCTTTTATGGCTGTTAGCATTTGCCTTATGTATTGAGGTGCTCCTATGTTGAGTGCATATATATTTACAATTGTTATATCTTCTTCTTGGATTGATCCCTTCATCATTATGTAGTGTCCTTCCTTGTCTCTTGTAACAGTCTTTATTTTAATGTCTATTTTATCTGATATGAATATTGCTATTCCAGCTTTCTTTTGATTTCCATTTGCATGGAATATCTTTTTCCATCCCCTCACTTTCAGTGTGTATGTGTCCCTAGGTCTGAAGTGGGTCTCTTGTAGACAACATATATATGGGTTTTGTTTTTGTATCCATTCAGCGAGGCTGTGTCTTTTGGTTGGAGCATTTAATCCATTCACTTTCAAGGTAATTATCGATATGTATGTTCATATTACCATTTTCTTAATTGTTATCAGTTTATTTTTGTAGATCCTTTTCTTCTCTTGTGTTTCCCACTTAGACAAGTTCCTTTAGCATTTGTTGTAGAGCTGGTTTGGTGTGCTGAATTCTCTTAGCTTTTGCTTATCTGTAGAGCTTTTGATTTCTCCATCAAATCTGAATGAGATCCTTGCCAGGTAGTGTAATCTTGGTTGTAGGTTCTTCCCTTTCATCACTTTAAATATATCATGCCTCTCCCTTCTGGCTTGTAGAGTTCCTGCTAAGAAATCAGCTGTTAACTTTATGCAAGTTCCCTTGTATGTTATTTGGCATTTTTACCTTGTTGCTTTCAATAATTTTTCTTTGTTTTTAATTTTTGTCAATTTGATTACTATGTGTCTCGGCTTGTTTCTCCTTGGGTTTATCCTGCCTGGGACTCTTTGCACTTCCTGGTCTTGGGTGGCTATTTCCTTTACCATGTTAGGGAAACTTTTAACTATAATCTCTTCAAATATTTTCTCAGGTCCTTTCTCTGTCTCTTCTCCTTCTGGGATCCCTTTAATGCAAATGTCATTACATTTAATGTGATCCCAGCGGTCTCTTAGGCTGTCTTCATTTCTTTTCATTCTTTGTCTTTATTCTGTTCTGCAGCAGTGAAATCCACCATTCTGTCTTCCAGGTCACTTATCCATTCTTCTGCCTCAGTTATTCTGCTATTGATTCTTTCCAGTGTATTTTTCATTTCAGTTATTGTATTTTTTATCTCTGTTTGTTTGTTCTTTAATTCTTCTAGTGTTTGTTCTCTACTTTTTCTTTGCCTTTGTTAAACATTTCTTACATCTCCTCTATCTTTGCCTCCATTCTTTTTCTGAGGTCCTGGATCATCTTCACTATCATTATTCTGAATTCTTTTTCTGGAATGTTGCCTATCGCCACTTCATTTAGTTGTTTTTCTTGGGTTTTATCTTGTTCCTTCATCTGGTACATAGCCCTCTGCCTTTTCATCTTGTCCACCTTTCTGTGAATATGGTTTTTGTTTCACAGGCTATAGGATTGTACTTCTTGCTTCTGCTCTCTGCCTTCTGGTGGATGAGGCTATCTCTTATTGTTGTCTTATACCAGCAATTTCCATTTAGATTTACACCCACCTCGTTTCTCTTGTTTTGTTCTGCATCACTCGTATCATCCTATCATTTAAAACAGGACTACACTTTTTTTTTTTTTTTTTTTTTTGGTCAGAGGTACTTTCCTTAACAAAATTTTAGTACAGTCTACTTCACTTATATTTTCATTTGTTTCAAATGTCTTTATTTCAACTTCACTTTAAAGTGTTTTTTCCTGAATGTAGTATTCTAATTTCGTGATGATTTTCTTTTATTGATATATTGAAGATATCATTGAATGTATTATTCCAGTCTTTTCTCACTACTCTTGCTGCTTTTGAAATGTCAGCTGTAATTCTGCTGCTTCAATAAATGTAATCTGTCCTTTAAAAAAAAAAAAAGGACATTCTCTGGTACTTTTCAGATTATCTCTTTGACTTAGTATTCAGCATTCTCACTGTGATGTATCTAGCTGAGCTTTTTTTTAAATCTAATTTGCGTGTCATTGTGTTTCTTTAATTTGTAGATCAATGCCTTTGTTTTGTTAAGGAAAAGAGTGGTGCACCATTATTTATTTTCTTTTCTTCAGGGACTTCAATTTTTTTAAAAGGCTAGATGTCACTGCATGTACTATATCTCTTCACAGTTTTCCAAGTTTTGCATCTTTGTAGGGATTTTGTGTGCACCATTCTAGTTGATTTCTTCTAATTTATTTTCTGGCTTACACATTCCCTATGACTGTGTCTAATCTAATGTAAAATCTACCCTTTGGTTGACTTATTTTGTTTTCCATCTATAGGAAAGTTGATCTTTTAGTTTTGTTTTAACAGTTTTACAGAATAGTGGAGATGAAAATCATGCAAAAGTAACACCCATTTTCATGTACCACCCTTGGTTACCATTTTCCTTTTTATTTATTTTATTTTCTCCTCTCTTCTTTCCTTTCCTTTCCTTTCTTTCTTCTTTTTTCTTATTATCTATCCTGGTAGTTCCTTATGCTCTTGCAAGTTCTTTGATACCATAAGTACAACTTCTTTAATTTTTGCTGTGTATTTGTTGTTGTTTGCATTAAGAGTTATGATCAAGTAATCTGTCACCATTATTTCTCTCAAACACTTGTTTATACCACAACACATCAAATTTTTAATTTAGAAATACAGTTGTTTTCATGTATTTTATCTTTGTTCCTCCATTTTTATCAATACCCTACAAAATTCTATGACAAGATATGTCTTGTTCTTCATTCCTCTAGCACTTCATATTTTGCCTGATATAGTAGCTTCCAAATAAATGTCCTTTGAATAGGTTCAATTTCCTCATATGTAAGGTAGGCAAAATAATATGCATCTTACTGATTTGTTAAAAGAATTGGAGTTAATAGGAATTGATATAAGAAAGTAATGGTTGTAGATTATTGTGGTTATATATCAGCAGATGTTATGAGGTAACTGTCTTGAATGTGACTTGTTATATAGTCTGCTGAGTCTATTCTACTTCAAATTTTTTTGCTCCTTTAAATTTATTGAGAGGTTACACTTCTCATAAATTTGACCATTTACAGTACTCACACATTTCAAATCTCAAGCAAACAAAACTGATTTATCTTTGCTATGATGGAGATGGCCTTTCAAGGAAACATCAGAAATACTTGCTGTCAGTTTGAATCCTTTTGTTTCCAGTGGTTATATTTTTTTTAAATTTTGCAGTATTTGTGGTAAGAAGCCTGTTTCCAGATATGAATACTATGTCAAGTATTTGGTTTTTTTCTAATATTTAGTGCTTGAAGTGGCCAGAATCTATTTTAAGAAAATAATTCTCCCTGTGTCTTATTTTTTTTTTTTGGCCTTTGGAGGGTAGGTTGAGAGGTGTAAAAATAAGGATAATATATCTCTGTCTTGACCCAGCCTGGTAAGGACCACTATAGTGGTATATGCAAAGGAGTACATGGCTAGGGTGAGTGATTTATGTATTCCAACTTTCCCGTAGACCTCACCATCCACTA
The DNA here is from genome assembly GCF_039906515.1 of Pseudorca crassidens. Taxonomy (NCBI): domain Eukaryota; kingdom Metazoa; phylum Chordata; class Mammalia; order Artiodactyla; family Delphinidae; genus Pseudorca; species Pseudorca crassidens. The sequence goes on along the minus strand of NC_090296.1, from coordinate 137,857,659 downwards.
GTGATCCTGCCAATTCTTTGCTCTCTCTGATCATTTGCAAGTGTTGATACCTCTTTTCATTTCAGGATTGTTCACAATCATTTTGTTCAGCCCAGGAAATTATTAAGTGCTATGTGATGATGAAGATGATGGCTATATGAAATCCCATACTCTGAAATAGGACCAGTCTTTTGTGATAGCAGTGTTAATATCAGTCCCACTTGATTCTAGGGTTATTAATTTTCTCTTATATAAAATGAATGGTTTGGGGTCAATGATATTTTTCTCTTCTTGTTTTAACTATTTTCACTTTATAGGATGTAAAATTGGCCCTTTCTGTCTCAGTTTTGTCTGAATCTACAAAGATCAAGAATACAAAACAATAGCTTCTAGTTATCCCCAAACAGAAGTGCCAAACTACTTAATGGTAATCTCAAAAAAGTGTTTCTTAATAGAGTAATAAGCATTTCAAAAGGGAGAGTCTTTGTTATATAACCCTGCTCTGCATATTACAAGAGTCTGATATCCTAGCACTGTCTCCCTAGCAAACCTGCAATAGAAATTCCTGATTAAAAATGTCAACCCAAAAATATACCTTACATAGTTCCAAGCACACACAAGAGAGTAATATTACTTCTCATTGAGAACCTCTTCCCAACTGACCATCCACATGTAGAGTGGAAACAGTTTAAAACTGAAAAACAAAGATAATTTTTTTAAAGAGTGCACCATCCAACACTCCTGAAGAAAAAGAATACGTGGTGCTCCTTCACCACATCAGTTGGGAGGCTGAGAGAGCCCTTGAAAGACCTGCCATCTATCCCATAAGTGTTAGAACCATGACATCTGGCATGAGATGTGACTTTTCTGAAGCAGCATATGGGAAAAGCAGAGGGAGAGAGCTCAGTTGAAATAAATGTTTGTCCAATCAGGGACACATTCTCCATAAGCATTTCTATTAAATCATTTAAAGAGATATTGGGGAGGAAAGTGTCCCTAATCCACAAGGAATCATTTGTGATAATTACTTACTCTAAATAAATACTCACTCTTTTGGGCTACAGGCTCTTTGCTGGGACTAATGGCAGACTGCTGGAGGGCTAATGGCAAGGAGTACTTCCAAGAACTCCTGCTGCCAGTGTCCTTCTTCCCGTGGTGAGCCACAGCCACCCCCCCCCCCACTTCTGCAGGAGACCCTCCGACACTAGCAGATCTTTAGTGTTTCCACAGTGGAAAGGCTATGAAACTCTACTGGACTGGGAAATTACATTACTGAGAATACAGAGTGCAAGAATGCTGGAGATCTAGCTAACTTCTCTACTTCTCTTACTTCTCTAAGAAAGTAACTCAAAGAGTTGTTGTAAGGATTAAATTAGATAATCAATATAAAGAGATCTACACAGAAGCTGGATTCAATAAATATGAACTCTTATTAATAATGACTTAATGGAATCCTTCCCATCAGGAAACTTTCACAAGCCTCTTAGATAGCCTCATCCACCACAGGGAAGACAGCAGAAGCAAGAAGAACTACCATTCTGCACCCTGTGGAACAAAAACCACATTCACAGAAAGATAGACAAGATGAAAAGGCAGAGAGCTATGTACCAGATGAAGGAACAAAATAAAAACCAAGAAAGATAAACTAAATAAAGTAGAGATAAGCAACCTTCCAGAAAAAGAATTCAGAATAATGATAGTGAAGATGATCCAGGACCTTGGAAAAAGAATGGAGGCAAAGATCGAGAAGATGCAAGAAATATTTAACAAAGATCTAGAAGAATTAAAGAACCAACAAACAGAAATAAACAATACTATAACTGAAACGAAAAGTACACTGGAAGGAATCAACAGCAGAATAACTGAGGCAGAAGAACGGATCAGTGACCTGGAAGACAGAATGGTGGAATTCACTGTTGTGGAACAGAATAAAGAAAAAAGAATGAGAAGAAATGAAGACAACATAAGAGACCTCTGGGACAACATTAAAAGCAACAACCTTTGCATTATAAGGGTGCCAGAAGGAGAAGACAGAGAGAAAGGAACCAAGATAATATTTGAAGAGACTTTAGTCAAAAACTTCCTTATAATGGGAAAGGAAATAGTGACCCAAGTCCAGGAAGTGCAGAGAGTCCCAGGCAAGATAAACCCAAGGAGAAATACACCAAGACACATAGTAATCAAATTGACAAAAATTAAAGACAAAGAAAAAAATTTAAAAGCAGCAAGGGAAAAATGACACATAACATAAAAGGGAACTCCCATAAAGTTAATAGCTGATTTCTCAGCAGGAACTGTACAAGCCAGAAGGGAGAGGCATGACATACTTAAAGTGATGGAAGGGAAGAACCTAGAACCAAGATTACTCTACCTGGCAAGGATCTCATTCAGATTCGATGAAGAAGTCAATAGCTCTACAGACAACCAAGAGCTAAGAGAACTCAGCACCACTAAACCAACTATACAACAAATGCTAAAGAAACTTCTCTAAGTGGGAAACACAAGAGAAGACAAGGACCTACAAAAACAAACCTAAAACAATTAAGAAAATGTTAATAGGAACATACTTATCGATAATTACCTTAAACGTGAATTGATTAATTTTTCCACCAAAAGACACAGGCTCACTGAATGGATAAAAAATAAGACCCATATATATGCTGTCTACAAGAGATCCAGGCGTAAGGACACATACAGACTAAGAGTGAGGGATAGAAAAACATATTGCATGCAAAAGCAAATCAAAAGAAAGCTGGAGTAGCAATACTCATATCAGATGAAATAGATTTTAAAATAAAGAATGTTACAAGAGACAAGGAAGGACACTACATAATGATGAAGGGATCAATCCAAGAAGATATAACAATTATAAATATATATGCACTCAACATAGGAGCAGCTCAATACATAAGGCAAATGCTAACAGCTATAAAAGAGGAAATCAACAGTAACACAAAAATAGTGGGGGACTTTAACACCTCACATACACCAATGGACAGATCATCCAAACAGAAGATTAATAAGGAAACACAAGCTTTAAATGACACAATAGACCAGAGAGATTTAATTGATACTTATCGGACATTCCATCCAAAAACAGCAGATTATACTTTCTTCTCAAGTGCACATGGATCATTATCTTATCACATCTTGGGTCATAAATCAAGCCTCAGTAAATTTAAGAAAATTGAAATCATATCAAGCATCTTTTCTGACACCAATGCTACGAGATTAGAAATCACTTACAGGGGAAAAAACGTAAAAAACACAAACACATGGAGGCTAAGCAATACATTACTAAATAACCAAGAGACCACTGCAGAAATCAAAGAGGAAATCAAAAAATACCTAGAGACAAATGACAATGAAAACACGATGATCCAAAACCTATGGAATGCAGCAAAAGCAGTTCTAAGAGGGAAGTTTATAGCAATACAATCCTACCTCAAGAAACAACAAACATCTCAAATAAACAACCTAAACTTACACCTAAAGGAATTAGAGAAAGAAGAACAAACAAAACCCAAAGTTAGTAGAAGGAAAGAAATCATAAAGAGCAGAGCAGAAATAAATGAAATAGAAACAAAGAAGACAATAACAAAAATCAATAAAACTAAAAGCTGGTACTTTGAGAAGATAAACAAAGTTGATAAACCATTAGCCAGAACCATCAAGAAAAAGATGGAGAGGATTAAAATCAATAAAATTAGAAGTGAAAAAGGAGAAGTTACAACAGACACTGCAGAAATACAAAGCATCCTAAGAGACTACTACAAGCAACTCTATGCCAATAAAATGGACAACCTGGAAGAAATGGACAAATTCTTAAAAAGGTATAATCTTCCAAGACTGAACCAGGAAGAAATACAAAATATGAACAGACAAATCACAGGTAATGAAATTGAAACTGTGATTAAAAATATTCGAACAAACAGAAGTCCAGGACCATATGGCTTCACATGTGAATTCTATCAAACATTTAGAGAAGAGCTAAGACCAATCCTTCTCAAACTCTTTCAAAAAATTACAGAGGAAGGAACACTCCCAAACTCATTCTATGAGACCACCATCACCCTGATACCAAAACCAGAAAAAGATACTACAAAAAAAGAAAATTAGAGACCAATATCACTGAGGAATATAGATGCAAAAATTCTCAACAAAATACTAGCAAACAGAATCCAACAACACATTGAAAGGATCATACACCATGATCAAGTGGGATTTATTCAGGGATGCAAGCATTCTTCAATATACACAAATCAATCAATGTGATTCACCATATTAACAAATTGAAGAAGAAAAACCATATGATCTTCTCAATAGATGCAGAAAAACTTTTGACAGAATTCAACACCCATTTATGATAAAAAAAAAAATCTCTCCAGAAAGTGGGCATAGAGGAAATCTACCTCAATATAATAAAGGCCATATAAAACAAACCCACAGCAAACATCATTCTCAATGGTAAAAAAATGAAAGCATTTCCTCTAAGATCAGGAAAAAGATAAGGATGTCCACTCTCACCACTATTATTCAACATAGTTTTGGAAGTCCTAGCCATGGCAATAAGAGAAGAAAAAGAAATAAAAGGAACAAAATTTGGAAAAGAAGAAGTAAAACTGTCACTGTTTGCAGATAACATGATATTATACATAGAGAATCCTAAAGATGCCATCAGAAAACTATGAGAGCTAATCAATGAATCTGGTAAAGATGCAGGATACAAATTAATGCACAGAAATCTATTGCTTTCCCAGACACTAATGATGAAAAATCTGAAAGAGAAATTAAGGAAACACTCCCATTTACCGTTGCAAAAAAAAAAAAAAAAAAAGAATAAAATACCTAGGAATAAACCTACTTAGGGAAACAAAAGACCTGTGTGCAGAAAACTATAAGACACTGCTGAAAGAAATTAAAGATGTTAAAAACAGATGGAGAATATACTGTGTTCTTGGATTGGAAGAATCAGTACTGTGAAAATGAGTATACTACCCAAAGCAATCTGCAGATTCAGTGCAATCCTTATGAAATTACCAATGGCATTTTTTGCAGAACTAGAACAAAAGATCTTAAAATTTGTACGGAAACAAAAAAGACTCCGAATAGCCAAAGCGGTCTTAAGGGAAAGAAATGCAGCTGGACGAATCAGACTACCTGACTTCAGAGTATAATACAAAGCTACAGTAATCAAGACAATATGGTACTGGCACAAAAACAGGAATATAGGTCAATGGAACAGGATAGAAAGCCCAGAGATAAACTCACGTACCTTAGTTGACGTATGGTCAAGTAATCTATGACAAAGGAGGCAAGGATATACAATGGAGAGAAGACAGTGTCTTCAATAAGTGGGGCTTGAAAACTGGACAGCTACATGTTAAAGAATGAAATTAGAACACTCCCTAACACCATACACAAAAATAAACTCAAAATGGATTAAAGACCTAAAAGTAAGACCAGACACTATAAAACTCTTAGAGGAAAACATAAATCACAGCAAGATCTTTTTTGATCCACCTCCTAGAGTAATGGAAATAAAAACAAAAATAAACAAATCAGACCTAATGAAACTTAAAAGCTTTTGTAAAGCAAAGGAAGCTACAAACAAGATGAAAAGACAACCCTCAGAATGGGAGAAAATATTTGCAAAGGAATCAATGGACAAAGGTTTAATCTCACAGTTCATGCAGCTCAATATTAAAAAAACAAACAGCCCAATCAAAAAATGGGCAGAAGACCTAAATAGACATTTCTCCAAAGAAGACATACAGATGACCAAGAAGCACATGAAAAGCTGTTCAACATCACTAATTATTAGAGAAATGCAAATCAATACTACAATGAGGTATCACCTCACGCCAGTTAGAATGGGCATCATCAGAAAATCTACAAATAGCAAATGCTGGAGAGGGTGTGGAGAAAAGGGAACCTCTTGCACTGTTGGTGGGAATGTAAATTGGTACAGCCACTATGGAGAACAGTATGGACATTCCTTAAAAAACTAAAAATAGAATTACCATATGACCTAGCAATCCCACTACTGGACATATACCCAGAGAAAACCATAATTCAAAAAGACACATGCACCCCAATGTTCATTGCAGCACTATTTACGATAGCCAGGACATGGAAGCAACCACTAACAGACGAATGGATAAAGAAGATGTGGTACATATATACAATGGAATATTATTCAGCCATAAAAAGGAATGAAATTGAGTCATTAGTAGAGACATGGATGGATCTAGAGACTGTCATACAGAGTGCAGTAAGTCAGAAAGAGAAAAACAAATATCAAATACTAACACATATATGTGGAACCTCGAAAAATGGTACACATGAACCAGTTTGCAGGGCAGAAATAGAGACACAGATGTAGAGAACAAACGTATGGACACGAAGGGGGGAAAATGGTGGGGAGTGGGGTGGTGGTGTGATGAATTGGGAGATTAGGATTGACTTGTATACACAAATATGTATAAAATGGATAACTAATAAGAACCTGCTGTTTAAAAAAATAAATAAAATAAAATTCAAAATAAAATAATAATCCTAAGAAAATAAATAAATACTCTTTTTTAAAAACTCATTTTATTGCAATAAAATATATACAACATAAAAATTTAACCATTTTTAAGTGTACAATTCTGTGTTATTAAGTACATTCATATTGTTCAGAAACTATTGATGCTATCCATCTCTACAAATATTTAATCTTCCAAAACTAAAACTCTGTATCCACTAAATACTAACTCCCCATTTCCCTGTCACCTCAGATGTTGAAACCACCATTTTACTTTCTTTCCATGAATTTGACTACTCTATGTGATTCTCATAAGTGGAATCATACAATATTTGTACTTTTTTGTAATTGACTAATTTCACTTACTGTAATGTCTTCAAGTTTCATTCATGCTGTAGCATGTGTCAGAATTCTCTCCTTATCGATGGCTGAAGAATATTCCACTGTATGCATATACTATATTTTGCTTATTCATCCTGCAATGGACATTTGTTGTTTCCACCTTTCATCTTTTATGAATAATATTGCTGTGAAAATGGCTCTGGAAATATATTTATTAGATCCTTCATTCATTTATTTTGCGTATATACCTAGAAGTGGAATTCCTGGATTATATAGAATTCCTATGTTTAACTTTTAAGAAATCATCATACTATACTAATCATCATACTTTTCCCCACAGCAGCAGCAGTAACACGATTTTACATCCTACCTGCAAAGCACAAGTGTTCTAATTTCTCCATATCCTTGCCAACATTTGTCATTTTTCATTATTTTTATAGTGGCCATCCTAATGAGTATGAAGTGGTATTTAAATTTGGTTTTGATTTACATTGCTCTGATGATTAGTGATGTTGAGAAACTCTTTGTGTGCTTATTAGTTATTTGTATATTTTCATTGAAAAAACATCTATTCAAGTGCTTGTCCATTTTTGAATTGGGTTGTTTTGTTGTTATTATTGTTGTTGAGCTATAGGAATTTTCCCCACATTTTAGATATAATTTCCTTATCATATATATGATTTGAAAATATTTTCTTCCATTTCACAGGTTGCCTTTTCACTCTTTTGATAATGCCCATTGATGCACAAAATTTTTAAATCCCAATAAGGTGTAATTTATCTATTATTGTTTTGTTGTTGTTGCCTGTGCTTTTGGTATCATATTCAAGATGTCATTGACAAATCCAATCTCATAAAGCATTCCCTCTATGTTTTCTTATGAGTTTTATAGTTCTAGCTCCTTACATTTAGATCATTGATACATTTTGAGTTAATTTTTGCATATGGTATAAGTAAGGGCCCACACTGATTCTTTTGTATGTGAATATCTAGTTTTCCCAAAATCATTTGCTGAAAAGATTTTCCTTTCCTCATTGAAAGGTTTAAGCACCCTTGTCAAAATTTTTTGACCATATATGAAAGAGTTTATTTCTGGGCTCTTTATTCTATTTCACTGTTTTATATGCCATCCCACATTGTTTTAATTACCATAGCTTTGCAGTAAACTTTGAGATCAGGAAATGTGATTCCTCCACCTTTGTTCTTCTTTTTCATTATTGTTTTAGCTGTTCAGGGTGCCTTGAGAGGATGTATGAATTTTAGGGTGATTGACTATACACAGATCCCTTTGTGTAGTTTTGCATCTTAACAATATTAAGTTTTCCAGCCCATGAATAAAAGATGTATTTTCATTTATTTGCATCTGTTTTAATGTTTTATAGTTTTCAGTGCAAAAACTTCCATCTCCTACATTGTTTATTCCTGAATATTTTATTCTATTTGTTGCTATAAAAATGGAAATGTTTTCTCACTTTTTGTATTGTCCATTGTTAATGTACATTGATGCAACTTATTTTTGATGTTGATTTTGTATCTGCAACTTTGCTGAAATTGTTTTTTGTTTCTAACATTTTTTATTTGCAGAATTTTTAGGGTTTTCTACATATAAGAGCCTGCCTTCTGCAAAGAGAGATAATTTTACTTCTTTCTTTCTAATTTGGGTGCGTTCATTTTTTTTTCTTGCCTAATTGCTCTGGCTAGTACTTGTGTTGAAAACAAGTAGCAAAAATTGGCAGGTTTGTCTTGTTCTTCATCTTAGAGAAAAAATTTTCAGTCTTTCATCTGTGACTATGGTGTTAGCTATGAGTTTTTCATATATCACCTATATTATACTGAGATAGTTTCCTAATATTCCTAGGTTTTTGAATGTTTTATTGTAAAAGAGTGTTGAATTTTGTCAAATGCTTTTTCTTAGTCAATTTAGATAATTATCTGGTTGTTTTTATTTTCTTTATCTGTTAATATAATGCATCCCATTCATTGCTTTTCATGTGTTGAATCATACTTGTATTCCAGGAATAAATCCCACTTGGTCTTTGTACTGTCATTTTATTGTGCTGTTGAATTTGACATGCTGGTATTTTGTTGAGGATCTTTGTATCAATAGTCATCAGAGATATTGGTCTGTACTTTTCTTTTCTTATAATGTCTTCATCTAGCTTTGGTATCAGGGTAATGCTGCCTCATAATATATGTTGGGAAGTTTTCTCTCCTTTTCAATTTTTGGGAAAAATTTGAGGATTCATGTTAGTTTACCTTTAAATATTTGGTAGAATTCACCAATGAAACAATATGGTCTTAAACTTTTCTTTTGGGGGAGGATTTTGATTACTCTTTGAAGGACATATGTTTACAATTATTATATCTTTTGATGAATTGATGATTTTATAATTATATAATGTTCATCTATGTCTTTTGTAACAATTTTCACTTAACCCTATTTTATCTGATATTATTATAGACACCTCTTCTCTGTTTTTACTTACAAGTTGCATGGAATATCTTGTTCCCTTCTTTTATTTTCAGTGTATATGTGGCCATAGATCTAAAGAGAGTCTCTTAAAGATGGCTTATAGTTGGATACTGTTTTTTTTTTTTTATTTATTCTGCCAATATATGACTTTTGATTGCAGATTTAAATCCATTTACATTTAAAGTAATGACTGATAAGATAGCACTTACTTTTACCATTTTGTTATTTGCTGTCAATATGTCTTGTAGCTTTTTTGTCCCTCATTTCCTCTCACTTGGCTTCCTTTGTGTTTAGTTGATCTTTTTGTAGTGACACATTTTGATTTATTTTCATTTCCCTTTGTCATAGTTTATAGATACTTTATTTGTGGTTACAATGGGGATTACATATAACATCCTAAAGTTAAAACAATATACCATAAATTGATAGCAGTGCATTCAATCACATACAGAACTCTACCCCTTTAACAGTCCTCTCCCCCTATTTTATGTTATTGATGTCACAATTACACCTTTATAGACTTCTACCCATTAACATAGATTTATAAAAATTGAAGTTACAACCAAAAGTAGAATAATAGGGGTTTTTATATTTGTCCATGTACTTTATATTTTTAGAAGGCCTTGAGTTACTATCTAGCATCCTTTCATTTCAACTTGAGGAACTCTCTTTAGCGTTTCTTTTAGGGCAGGTCTAGTAGAATGGATGATCCTACCTTTTGCTCATCTGGAAATGTCTTAAGTTTGCCCTTATTTTCAAAAAACAGTTTTGCCAGATAAGAAATTTTTTGTTGACAGTTTCTGATTTTGTTTTAAAGCATTGTAAGTATGTTTCCATTACCTTCTGACCTGTAATATTTCTGCTGATAAATTCATTTGTAATCATATTTAGGATTCTGTGACATGATGCATTACTTTTCTCTTGCTGTTTTCAAGATTTTATCTTTGTCTTTCAAAAGTTTGATTGTAATGTGATTCATTGAGTATATTTGTGTTTATCCTGGTGAAATCCATTTGAGCATCTTGTATTTGTGTATCCATGTATTTTCTCAATTTCTTCAAATATGCTCTATGACCCTTTCTCTCTCTCTTCTCTACCTGAGACTCCCATTATACAGGTATTGGTCTATTTGATGTTATCTCACAAATTCCTTAGGTTCTCCTTTTTCTTCATTCTTTTTCTTTTTACCCCTCAGAATTCATAACTTCAAATGGCATGTCTTAAAGTCTTCTGGCTATTTCTTCTGCCTGTTGGAGTCTGCTGCTGAACACCTATAGTAAAATTTTCAGCTCAGTTACTGGATTTTTCAGTTCCAGAATTTCTGTTTGATTTTTAAAAAATCTTTTTTACTCTTTGTTGATATTCTTATTTTGTTCATACATTGTTTTCCTGGTTTTCCTTATTTCTTTATCTATGTTTTCCTTTGGCTCTTTGAAGCATATTAAGATAGCTGTTTTGAGAAACTTGGGATGAAGATGTCAGAGTAGAAGGAGGTGCACTCACTCCCTTTTGTGAGAGCACTGGAGTCACACTTACTGCTGAACAATCATTGACAGGAAGACACTGGAACTCACCAGAAAGATACCCCATAACCAAAGACAAAGGAGAAACCACAATGAGATGGACTTATATAGGACTGGGTGAAACAGAGACTCCATTCTTGGAGGGCACCTGCAAAGTAATGTGCACATAAGGACCTGGGGGAAGGAGCAGTGGCTCCATAGGAGACTGAACCAGACCTACCTGTTAGTGTTGGAGTGTCTTCTGCAGAGGCAGGGGGCAGCTGTGGCTCACTGCAGGGACAAGGACACTGGCAGCAAAAGTTCTGAAAAGTACTCCTTAGTGTGAGTCCTCCAGAGACTGCCATTGGCCTCATCAAAGAGCCTGTAGCCTCCAGTGCTGGGTCACCTCAGGCCAAACAACCACCAGGGAGGGAACTCAGTCTTAACCATCAGCACACAGATTAAAGTTTTATTGAGCTCTGCCCACCAGAGCAACACACAGCTATACCGACCACCAGTCCCTCACATCAGGAAGCTTGCACAAGCCTCTTGGATAGCCTCATCAACCAGAGAGCAGAAGCAAGAAGAACTACAATCCTGCAACCTGTGGAACATAAAGCACATTCACAGAAAGATAGACAAAATGAAAAGACAGAGGACTATGTACCAGAAGAAGGAACAATATAAAACCCCAGAAAAACAACCAAAATGAAGTGGAGATAGGAAACCTTACAGAAAAAGAATTCAGAATAATGATAGTGAAGGTGATCCAGGAACTCAAAAGAGAATAGAGGCAAAGATCGAGAAGATGCAAAAAATGTTGAACAAAGACCTAGGAGAATTAAAGGAGAAACACCTAGAATAATTAAAGAACAAACAAACAGAGATGATCAATACAATACCTGAAATGAAAAATATACAAGAAGGAAACAATAGCAGAACGACTGAGGCAGAAGAACAGATAAGTGACCTGGAAGACAGAATGGTGGAATTCACTGCCACAGAACAGAATAAAGAAGAAAGAATGAAAAGAAATGAAGACAGCCTAAGAGACCTCTGGGACAACATCAAACACACCAAAATTCACATTGTAGAGGCCCCAGAAGGAGAAGGGAGAGAGAAAGGACCCAAGAAAATATTTGAAGAAATTATAGTTGAAAACTTCCCTAATGTGGAAAAGGAAATAGACATCCAAGTCCAGGAAGTACAGAGAGTCCCAGGCAGGATAAATCCAAGGAGAAACATGCTGAGACACATAGTACTCAATGAAAAAAATTAAAGACAAAGAAAAATTATTAAAAACAACAAAGGAAAAATGACTAATAATATATAAGGGAACTCCCATAAGGTTAACAGCTGATTTCTCAGCAGAAACTCTACAAAGCAGAAGGAAATGGCATTATATATTTAAAGTGATGAAAGGGAAGAACTGACAACTAAGATTACTCTACCCAGCCAGGATCTCATTCAGATTCAATGGAGAAATCAAAAGATTTACAGACAAGCAAAAGCTAAGAGAATTCAACACCACCAAACCAGCTCTACAACAAATGCTAAATGAAATTCTCTAAGTGGGAAACACAAGAAAAGAAAAGGAGCCACAAACACAACATTGTAAATCAACTGTACTTCAATAAAAAATTTTTAAATGCTATATATTGTTATAGGAGAATGTTGATTCTGTTGGAAGTCTTTGAACCCATTTCCAGGTCCAATAAACACTGACTCTCATCTTAAAAAAAAAAAAAAAGATAAAGAAAAAAAGAAGAGGAGCCACAAAATCAAACCCAAAACAATTAAGAAAATGGTAATAGAAACATACTTATTGATAATTACCTTAAATGTGAATGGATTAAATGCTCCAACCAAAAGAAACAGGCTCGCTGACTGGATACAAACCCAAGACCCATATATGTGAGGTCTACCAGAGACTCACTTCAGACCTAGGGACACATACACACTGAAAGTGAGGGGATGGAAAAAGATATTCCATGCAAATGGAAATCATAAGAAAGCTGGAGTAGCAATACTCATATCAGATAAAATAGACTTTAAAATAAAGACTGTTACAAGAGACAAGGAAGGACATTACATATTGATAAAGGGATCAATCCAAGAAGATATAATAGTTATAAATATATAGGCACCCAACATAGGAACACCTCAATACATAAGGCAACTGCTAACAACTATAAAAGAGGAAATTGACAGTAACACAAAAATTGTGGGGGACTTTAACACCTCACTTACACCAATGGACAGATCATCCATACAGAAAATGAATAACAAAACACAAGCTTTAAATGACACATTAGACCAGATAGATTTAATAGATATTTTTAGGACATTCCATCCAAAATCTGCAGATTACACTTTCTTCTCAAGTACACATGGAATATTCTCCAGGAGAGATCACATCTTGGATCACAAATCAAGCCTTGGTAAATTTAAGAAAATTGAAATTGTATCAGGTATCTTTTCCAACAACAATGCTATGAGATTAGAAATAAATTAAAGGGAAAAAAATGTAAAAAACACAAACACATGGCGGTGTTCTCTCTACTAAATAACCGAGAGGTCACTGAGGAAATCAAAAAATACCTAGAGATATATGACAATGAAAACAATACATGACAATGAAAACATGATGATCCAAAATCTACGGGATGCAGCAAAAGCAGTTCTAAGAGGGAAGTTTATAGCAATACAATCCTACCTCAAGAAACAACAAACATCTCAAATAAACAACCTAACCTTACCTCTAAGGGAACTAGAGAAAGAAGAATAAACAATACCCAAAGTTAGTAGAAGGAAAGAAATCATAAAGATCAGAGCAGAAATAAATGAAATAGAAACAAAGAAAACAGTAGCAAACATCATAAAACTAAAAGCTAGTTCTTTGAGAAGATTAACAAAATTGATAAACCATTAGCTAGACTCATCAAGAAAAAGAGGGAGAGGATTCATATCAATAAAATTAGAAATGAAAAAGGAGAAGTTACAACAGGCACCGTAGAAATACAAAGCATTATAAAAGACTATTACAAGCAACTCTATGCCAATAAAGTGGGCAACCTGGAAGAAATGGACAAATCCTTAGAAAGGTATAACCTTCCAAGATTGAACCAGGAAGAAATAGAAAATATGAACAGACCAATCACAAGTAATGAAACTGAAACTGTGATTAAAAATCTTCCAACAAACAAAAGTCCAGGACCAGATGGGTTCACAGGTGAATTCTATCAAATATTTAAAGAAGAGCTAACACCAATCCTTCTCAAACTCTTCCAAAAAGTTGTAGAGGAAGGAGCACTCCCAAACTCATTTTGTGAGGCTACCATCACCCTGATACCAAAACCAAAGATACTACAAAAAAATAAGATTACAGACCAATATCACTGATGAATATAGATGCAAAAATCCACAACAAAATACTAGCAAACAGAATCCAACAACACATTAAAGGATCATACACCATGATCAAGGGGGTTTTATCCCAGGGATGCAAGGATTCTTCAATATATGCAAATCAATCAGTGTGATACACCATATTAATAAACTGAAGAAATAAAACCATATGATCTTCTCAAGAGATGCAGCAAGAGCTTTTGACAAAATTCAACACCAATTTATGATAAAAACTCTCCAGAAAGTGGGCATAGAGGGAAACTAGCTTAACATAATAAAGGCCATATACTACAAACCCACAGCAAACTTCATTCTCACTGGTGAAAAACTGAAAACATTTCCACTAAGATCAGGAAAAGGACAAGGATGTCCACTCTCACCATCATTATTCAACATAGTTTTGGAAGTTTTAGCCACAGCAATCAGAGAAGAAAAAGAAATCCAAATCAGAAAAGAATAAGTAAAGCTGTCACTTTTTGCAGATGACATGATACTCTACATAGAGAATCCTAAAGATGCTACCAGAAAACTACTAGAGCTAATCAGTGAATCTGGTAAAGTTGCAGGTTACAAAACTAATGCACAGAAATCTCTTGCATTCCTATACACTAACAATGAAAGATCAAAAAGAGAAATTAAGGAAGCAATCCCATTCACCACTGCAACAAAAAGAATAAAAAACCTAGGCATAAACCTACCTAAGGAGGTAAAAGACCTGTACTCAGAAAACTATATGACACTGATGAAAGAAATCAAAGATAACACAAATAGGTGGAGAGATATACCATGTTCTTGGTTTGCAAGAATGAGTTTTGTGAAAATGGCTATACTCCCCAAAGCAATCTACAGATTCAACACAATCCCTATCAAATTACCAATGGCATTTTATACTGTGCTAGAACAAAAATCTTAAAATTTGTATGGAGACACAAAAGACCCCAAATGGTGAAAGCAATCTTGAAGTTAAAAAACAGAGCTGGAGGAATCAGACTCCCTGACTTCTGAATATACTACAAAGCTACAGTAATCAAGGCAATATGGTACTGGCACAAAAACAGAAATACAAATCAAGGAACAGGATACAAAGCCCAGAGGTAAACCCACACACCTATGCTCAACTAATCCATGACAAAGGAGGCAAGGATATATAATGGAGAAAAGACAGTCTCTTCAATAAGTGGAGCTGGGAAAACTGGACAGCTACATGTTAAAGAATGAAATTAGAACACTCTCTCACACCATACACAAAAATAAACTCAAAATGGATTAAAGACCTAAATGTGAGATCGGACACTATAAAACTCTTAGAGGAAAACAGGAAGAACACTCTATGACATAAATCACAGCAAGATCTTTTTTGACCCACCTCCTACAGTAATGGAAATAAAAACAAAATAAACAAATGGGAACTAACAAAAGTTAAAAACTTTTGCACAGCAAAGGAAACTATAAACAAGATGAAAAGACAGCCCTCAGAATGAGACAAAATATTTGCAAATGAATCAACAAAGGATTAATTTCTAAAATACATAAACAGCTCATGCAGCTCATCATTTAAAAAACAAACAACCCAATGAAAAAATGGGAAGAAGACCTAAATAGGCATTTCTCCAAATAAGACATACAGATAGACAAGAGGCACATGAAAAACTGCTCAACATCACTAATTTTTAGAGAAATGCAAATCAAAACTACCATGAGGTATCACCTCATGCCAGTTAGAATGGACATCATCAGAAAATCTACAAACAACAAATGCTGGAGAGGGTGTGGAGAAAAGGGCACCCTCTTGCACTGTGGGTGGGAATGTAAATTGATACAGCCACTATGGAGAACAGTATGGATGTTCCTTACAAAACTAAAAATAGAATTACCATATGACCCAGCAATCCCACTACTGGGCATATACTCAAAGAAAACCATAATTCAAAACACACATGCACCCCAATATGCATTGCAGCACTATTTACAATAACCAGGTCATGGAAGCAACCTAAATGCCCATTGACAGATGAATGGATAATGAAGATGTGCCACATATAACAATGGAATATTACTCAGCCATAAAAAGGAACAAAACTGGGTCATTTGTAGAGATGTGGATGGACCTAGAGACTGTCATACAGAGTGAAGTGAGTCAGAAAGAGAAAAACAAATATCCTATATTAACGCATATATGTGGAATCTAGAAAAATGGTACAGATGAACCATTTTGCAAGGCAGAAATAGAGACACAGATGTAGAGAACAAACATATGGACAGGAAGAGGGGAATGCAGGGATGGTGGTGGTGGTGGTGGGATGAATTGGGAGATTGGGATTGACAAATATACACTAATATGTATAAAATAGATAATGAATAAAAAGCTGCTGTATAAAAAAAAAAAAGGAGAAGAAGAAGACAGCTGTTTTAAAGTCTTTTTCTTTAAAGTCCAAATCCAGAAATTCTTAGAGTCAGTTTCTGGAGATTTATTTTGATTCTTTCAATGGGTCATATTTCTTTATTTCTTTGTATGCCATTATCTTTTGTTTAGATTTGTGTATTGGAAAACAGTTACTTCTTCCAACCTCTGCAGATTGGCTTCCTTGTGTCTGCAGTCTTCCTACAGCTTTTACATGCCACAGTGTCCACTACTGCCTTCTGCAGCTTCCAGCCTGAAATCCAAACTATGTTCTGAGCTCTGAGTCAGGTGAGAAAGAAACCAATCCCTCAGGCAACCCATAGATAGATCACAATGTTGCAAAGGAATTCCACTTTGTCCTATCAACCAAGAAGAAAGTGAGAATTGGTCTACTTCCTCCCAACCATGCCATGCCATGCCAAGCAGGAGATGGGGCAATGATGAATAACAATGCCATAAGATTTCTTATCATTTTGAATGCGCCTTTGTAAAATTTGTGTATCTGCTTGGTTCTGTAGATTTCTGATGGTTTCCAGGGCTCCATAAAGCTATTAGTCAATTTCTAGCTGTTTATTTGATGTTTCTTTGGGGAAATGAAGAACTGGAACATACTAGTCTACTCCACCACCTTGCTGATGTCACAATAACTATTTTCTTTTGTGCTTAATATTACTTTTGAAGTTGTGTTTCCTCTTTTGTAAATAGATCCTCCCCTAAGATATATGCTGTAGGCCCACAAAACTTGGATTTGTTCCTAGCTAGGGGAAGGAAAAGTTTGAATTTTTATTATTTCACTGAACATATTAATTGTGAAAATAAGTCATTTTATGTCTAAAAGTGACCAAGTTTTTTTCTTTTTCTCCCCCTCCCCCTGAGCTATGAAATGGATTCATTTATCCAAAGTTACAGAAAGAATCTATTCTAGGTCATGGAAAGAACAGAATAGCCTGTTAGAATTGAAAATTTAAAAAAATGTGTGTGTGTGTGTGTGTGTGTGTTTATACCTTATCTAGCTAGCTAGCTAGCTAGCTAGAGCTAGCTACCTATCTATCCTTTATTGCTTCACATGTGACCCTGTAAGTTTTGTAAAAAGTAGAATAATGATATTTAATTTGAGAGTCCAATTATCATTTAAGAAAGTGTTTTTGAACAGTAGTTTTTAGTTAGAACACTTAAATTTTGATCTTAGGTCTGTTTTTATTGACTTGGGAAAGTTGTTTATCTGCTAAACACCTCAGTTTGTGTTACCTGTTAAGTGGAGATTATATAACATATTTTAGGCTTATAGTAAAAATAAAATGAGCTAATTCTAGTAAGGGTCTTAATATAATTCCTGCCAGGTACAAAATGATAACATTCAAAGAAGGGTTATTATTATCATTCTTACTATTACCTGTTAAATATTTAGAGAAGCAGGCTGTTTGGTTTACCTACATTATAGTTGGGTAGATCGAGGCCAAGAGTTAAAATATTTTGCTCATAATTACTCAAGAGTTGAATATACCTATAGCTTATAAAATGTAGAAATAATCAACACCTTCTTTCATCTTTCCATCAGTTTCTTAAGAACTGCAAATTATAAATGTTTCCAGACTCTGAGCTGAATATGCAAGATCGTCTGGAAACATCAGACAGGTGGGGTTGAATTTGGCACTTTTCTAAGAGTTTAGTCCCTTTATTGCTTATATTGCTGGAAAATCAATGTCTGGTGCCAAACAAGTTGTTTTCTTCTCTTGACAAAGAACAGATGAACAACTTTTTATATTGCACTATTTTCAATGGCAGGAGCATCAACATTTTATAACAAGAAAATATTAAACTTCACTATTTGGAAAAGAAGTGCTTGTAAAATTTTTCACATCCATACACCATCTGGAAAAGCAAGGTTGTACAGTTAGGCCTGATGATGTTTAGAGTCACTAAACATCTTGGAAAATGACCTCTTATTTAAGATAGTTCCCCCACAGGATACCACAATGTTCAATTTTCTACAACTTTACACTTGCTAAGGACTTATCATGGAACGTTAAGAGAAATATACATGAATGGCCAAGACTATAGCCTTTTTACTGCGGAATGTTTTGAGGCGAAAATGAATTGCAGGTTCATGAGTAAAACCTAACAAATCTTGGCACTTTACCTCTCTACTAAATTCCACGTTCAAAAGTACTTATGAACTGCTTCTCATGTGCCGAGGACTGGGCTGGAGACGGACAATTCAAGTAGGAACCTGTGTATCCACACTCTTCTAAAATGGACACCTTGCTTATGCAAAGTCCCCCCACATCCTTTCCCCACTCTCTCAGAGCTTGGCCAAATGCAATGTGCCTTCTCCCACAGTGCTTCAGTTTTGTGCACATGCAGTAAAGGAGTCCTCAGATATCTGTTGGAATAGCGATTGATTTCCCTGATATGTGAGCATGATGAGGTTTACTGGATCTAGACAGACTTGTGCTGAGGGAGATCACCTAGGCACACTTAAACTGAGCCTAAACTGCTATTTTTCTAAGCCAAATAGTCCTGCAAGAAATTGTGCTCATTAATGTCTTTCTTCTCAATGTACACATTGGAGTTTTGACCTCAAATTGCAAATGCATGCAAACTAAGATAGTAAGTCTTTCTTTATATGCTCCCCAATTATGTGAGCTTACTGCCTGGCTATGAGAGGCTGCTCCGCTGGCCCCAGCTAGCTGATCACCTGATTAATAGCACTAAGAGATTCATGTAGTTCACTAGTGATTATTCTAAGGTTGAAGGTGCAAACTTTCTTTTCCGTGGTTATTTTGGTGAACTGGAGATTTAAATTTCACTTTCTTCCATAATGAATACATTTTCTATTGTCCTAAGTTTTTTTCACATTCTAAATATTGAAAGCTCCTTTTGAACTTGTCGGGCATAAAGTCCTTGGATAAAGACTGTGTCTTTCCCAGGGTACATCTGTCCAGGTCACTGTACAGCACTGTCATCTGGCAAATGCCCAACGGAAGTTTGCGACTGAACTTCCCTACCCTCATCTAAGAGGCTGCCTCTCTTCCCCTGGGTCTAGAGACCATGACATTTCATAGATCAGCTACAATTGAATGAACATCTACCTCTCAGCAAGAAACAAAGTCAAAGAAATCAAATAGGTCCCTGCTCAGTCCTATGGAGAGTAAAGTCCACCTATTAGGCAGAAAGCCAGACCATATATAATTCAACTTTGATTTCATTAGCATTGAAAAAGAAGGGTAGCTTCTTTGAGCTAAAGTAGTGGGAGAAAATATGTAGGAAACTAGTCTGTCTCCAGAGGTTCTGAAAATGTGGTCCCTGGACTAGCAGCATCTTCTGGAAAACATGTTATAATTGAAATTCTCAGGCTACCCCGCCCCCCAGATTACTAAATCAGTAGCTCTGGAGTGAGTCTAGCAAACCTTGTTTTAACTGTCCAAGATTCTAATATATGCTCCAGTTTGAGACCCATTGTCTAGATCGGCCATGCTCTTTTCACGTCATCACAGTATCCCCCAACATGACATCATAGCAGAAGAGATTAGATACTGTCAGGCTTTGGCCAATTTAGGCTAAAGTTTAGGAAAGTAAAAAGTCAAACAACTATTGGTACATATTGTACTTATATATATATAGATAGATATATAGATATATATAGATATACCCTTATATTATCCACTTCTGATAGTTCTTAGTTTAGTTCCTGGAAAACAATAAATGATTAATAAATAGTTATGGTGAACAAATATATACTTCTGTGAAACACTAGAACTCAGGCTATAGCTCTAAGCATCTCAGTCTATGAGGTGATTGCAGACCATGAGAGAGGGTGAGCCCTGCAAGACAATGGACAGGAAAGTAAATTTCTCTTTGAACGCTCATAAAGTCAGTTTCTAATGCCAAATCTTATTTCTTCAAATATTACCCCATTGGAACCTGGATTGCTATGATAGCATTCTGGATATTTTCTTACCTTCAGCTGTGGCCTATTCCAATTATTATATAACTAACATTCAGAATAATATTCTTCTAGGGTCACTTTGCTTGCATAACTTCTTTTAGAAATTCTCCAGTTTGTGAGCTGGTATCTCTCTCTGTGCTGTGTATCCATGTCATCATGTGAATACCTCTACACTAATATAAATATCTCTCCACAAAACTGAATCCTTCTCTAAAGTAAGAGATTGCCATGGAGGGAAATAATGCATTAATTACCTTGTGGAATTCTTTTGTCATATTCCTGAGATTTAGCTATATTTCTGAAACTGGTTTATAAGAATGTGTCACCCGTGCTTATTTAATACTTGAATAAAATTAGTTCCTGGCCATGGGGTTTATGCTCCTCCTGTAACTTTATCCCAGTCTTCCAGGCTTGTCCATCTTTTCTTCTACCCCTCTCATCTTTAGCTCAACAAATCCCCCTGGAACCTACTTCTTGCTCAACTGGTTGTTCAAGCCACCTCTCAGCCATGCCTTCCATATCTTGGGATAACACCACTTCTGGGGGTTCAGAATTAAATTCATCAAAGCTGGCAGTGTCATGGAGAGCCTGGTTCAAACTTCAGGGACTTTGTGTTTCTTTTGGCTCTCTCTCTGATCTAGAAATCTGAGAAACTGACTTCTTGAGCAACTGCACACTTTCCTACTTACAAGCTTGCTCATTATTAAGTTTCAGATAAAGATTCATTTATTCTTTTTAATGAGATTGACAGCATGGTGAGTTGTCAGACAATGAAAATTCAATGACTTCTCTTACTTTTAACTCTCAGAGGAGTCGGCACCCACTTGAAGCTGTGAACCTCTTCCACAAAGTCTATGTACCTCTTGATGCACCTCTGGGTGTCCCTCCCTGCATGTTCTGCTCACAAGCATTCTAGAACAGAAAATAGCAATATTTGCTTTAGCCACATTATCCTACCAGTTTTTAGCTTTCCTAAGCCATTCTGAATACTTATAAAAAGTTAACCAGATGTCCTATGCTGTGAAATCACCCATCATAGGTCTTCCAGAGGATGTCATCTTTTGAAGTGGCTCTACATGTTTATAATTTTATTACCTCTGGTTGAAATAGCCACAGCCCAACCCAAAAAGAGAGTAGAGGTGGGTTGTGGTGATTGTTTGTCCCCATTAGACTGACACACCTCTCCCTCTTTGTGGTTGGTTTGAGTCCTGACGTAATTGGTGAGGTCACTCCTAGAGATTTCAAATTCTGGGGTTGGATAGGAAAACACAGCTTGGTTTCATTTCATTCCCAATCTCCCATCTTCCATTAGGAAATCATGATGTGTCTTCAGGAACTGCTGGTTCTTGATCTAATGCCCGTGGTATTCCAAAGTAGAAAATGTAAGTTTAAGCACACTAAAAGCACCCACTAACCTTAAGTTTCATATATAAATTTCACTTAATTTTTCTTTACATTTTTTGTACTGTTTTCATTTTATAGCTTACATTCACATGGTACGAGTTCCTTTTAAAGCATAAGACCATGTTTCATAGGACTTGAAAGCATGGGTTTTGGAGTAAGGTAGACACACTCTATTATTTATTACAGTAAGGATCTTAGAGGGTTTGTTCTCTGATCGTCAGCATTCTCATGTGTAAATTAAAGATAATAACTTCTACCTTAAGGAATTGATGTGAGAATGCACTAAAGATTCATTCATTCTGCAAATATTTTTAAACACTTCTAGGAATTGAACCAAGGGAAGAAGATATTAACATGAGCAAGACGAGAATGTTCTTCACCTCTTTCTGGGGCTCCAATCAAGAGGCTGTAAACAATTACAATTGTGCTAATTGTCATGAAAGAAAAAGTGAAGCATGTTTTAGGAATCCATAGCATGGCATCAACATAATCTGGGGTCATGGAAGGAAATTGTCACAATATACAAATTCAGGGGACATGTCCAATTGCCAAAGTAGGAAATCCCTGATTCACCTGTTACCAAACATTTCAGTTGAGTGCCAAGAAACGAGGGACAGAGATTTGGGAGAGGACAAAGAGGGGAGAGCATACAGTGTGAGTGAAGGCCTGAAAAATTCCAAGAAACCCCAGAGGGCTCTAAGAAAATAATATAGGTCAGGCTTGGCCTGAATGTGGAAGGCCTCATGGGCCCTATAAGGAATGCATTACTAAGTGCTGGATACGTGGCATGTTCTCATCAAGTGGTAACTACTATACTTATCATTCAAAAAATATGTATTAATTGACTTCTAGGAAGCAGGCGGTATTCTGGTACTTATTTATTTATTTATTTATTTATTTATTTATTTATTTATTTATTTTTCTTCAAGATAACGAACAGGTCCTTTCCACTGCAGGTATAATCCATAAAGGTAGAATGTAGGTTTTTATTTTAGTAGTCTACACTTTAGTATTGGCCAACATCTCCACTATCCCCATGGGACACTTAAGTCCAATCGTCAATATAAGCAGTAAAACCGACCGTCTCCCCAGGACAGAAGCATGCCATTCACCTCAGGGAACAGGTTTTGGCAGCTTGACAGATTTTAAATGCCTCAATTTGAATAAGCAGGGTACTTTTCTGGAAGGATTTAAAGCCATGTTATAGAAGTTGTAATTAGTGGCGTCCCACAAATTATATATCACTCCAGCAAGTGCAATCTTCCTAAAGTGTTTGCTGACCAGTTCATGGGATTGTACTTCATTGTTCTTCAGTGGTCAAATAGATTTCTTTTCCTCTGTTATTCCTACTCACTTTATATTTCTCATCCCAGGTTTGGACCCAGGGAGCTCCAGCTGGGTGTTTACAAGGCCCCCAACCAGGGAAACACAAAAGCAATGACATGTTGCCTTCAAAAAATATTTTATTTTCTAGGCAGAACTTTTTTGTATTTCATTTTCAGTCTACAGGTGATGCTTAACCTACACTGTTCGATCACATTTATTACAGTAAATAAAAGACGTGCGGTGATGAAGAAAACATATACAGCAGCTAAATACAACACAGTCATCAGTACTAAGCCAAGTTGATTTTTTCACAGACGATAAAAGCAAAGTTAGTAAGGAAATATCAGAGGCTGATCCTTGAGGCAGCAAACACTTTCAATTCACAGATGCATAATAAGACACGGTGAATTCATACCACTGGATGGGGGAATAAATTGGCAAAGGCGTTTTGCCTCTGCTAAACAGGTTCTGGGGAGACTTCAAAAGAAAAGTGTTCAGCAAAGGCAGACTAAGTTTGATCATTTCAGGAAAATAGCTGGTTTGGCATAACATCACCATTCAGGTGGAAGCTGAAAATATTGTGATAGTTGACCCCAAATGGAGGCTCACTGACCAATGACTGTCAGCTAGGAATCCATTCAGGCATAGTGCAGGGGTCAGCTAGATGTGTGACAAAATTTTATTGTTAAAAAAATAGAACCACGTGATAGATATTTAGAAGCTTTAGACTCTACCTGGCTCTGCTGCTTTCCAGCTCTCAGACACTAGACAAATCATTTGAGTGCTTTAAGCCTCTATTTCCTTACCTGTGAAAGGAAGGAATGAGACAGATAATCTGTAAATTCCTTTCTGGTCATAAGATGAACATTCAAATTCCAGGTCATTCTTTAATTCTATACCTTGGGACACCACTAGTTAACGTCTGGACCTTAGTTTCTGACATCCTAGAATAAAAATAATAATACATGTCTTATAATGTATTTTGAAGATTAATTGAGATAATATATGTGGAAATCCTTAGCAAAGGACCAGACACATAGTAAATCTTTCAATACATGTGCAGGAGCCTTGTTAACAGTGACTTGGAAAAGAAAATAATTTTTCTTGAAAGTGGCTTCAGGGTACCAGGCAAATCCTTACCTAAGCAAACGGCTTCTCATAGCTAACATTTGAAAAAATTAGCAGAGGAGAGCAAGATCTGAATAAAAAAGAGAAGAGAAGGTTTAAAAGAACCTTGCCAGCCACCTGGTAGCCCATAGAAGCAGAAAAGTGGTCATTGACAAGGCTAGTTTTTAAGGCAATTGCAGTAGGAGAGATAGGACTCCACCTCAAGAGCCAAGAGGTGTAGCACCTGTGGACACTATTTTGTTGGTTTGTAGAGTTTGTGCTTCTTGTCTTCTTACAGAGATACTCAGTAAAGAGCCTAGTTGGGGGAGGGGGATGGCAGGTCATGGGACTGGAGTTCAGACATTGTGGCAGAGATAACTAGCTTTCCATCAAAAAGTATATCCTTCCTTCCATGGTGTGGAGTGAGCGCAAGAACAAGGCTGCCCACCCAGAGCCGATGCTTCCCATCTGTATACATATATGGCCACATGGTCTGCCCTCACCAATGGTATATGCATAGGAGTGATGTGTGACACTTCTGGGCTGGATTTTTAAGCAGTGGAGGTTACCGTCTGACCTCTTTCCTTTCTCTGCATCAGCTGTCAGATACAGATGTACCAAGGCATAGGAAAAGGTGAAACTTCAGATGCCCAAGTTCACCAAGTTCCCTACATGTGGGAAAGCTGTCTTTGAACCAGGAATATCCATATAGTACTCTGATATGAGTGAGAAATACATTTCTATTATACGAAGTGACAGAAATATCAAGGTTTATTAGTTTTTCGGGCAAGAAGGATGTACTGACATGGCAACACGGGTGGACATCAAACACATAGTGCTGACTGAAAAAAGCCTTATGTAAAAGTGTTATAGTCTACATTATGACATTCACACGATATTCTAGAATGGGCAAAGCTAATGGAAAAATATCATAATGCTTGTCTCTAGAGGGGTGGGGTGGAGTTTGACTGAAAAGAGGCATGGGGAAACCTGCTGGAGTGATCTTAATGTTCTATATAGAAAAATGAATCACATGTAGTTTACAGATGAACCACTGAAAGAGAGAGATGAAGAGGAAATAGATTTCACTCTAAGAATGAAATTTCTGTGGGATTTGAATCCAGCTCTGACTCACCCTAAATCCTCATTCCATCTGCTTTCTCATGCCTGTGCTGGAACTAGTGGGTAGAGCACTCAAATGACTTGATATGAGTCACTATGAGAAGACAGATTCAGGGGAAAAAAGAACTGTGAGATTTTGAATTCCAAAGACAAGCCAGGTAAAAATCATACAAAGTTTCAACAATGTACTGCTAATTAGCTCTAATGCTCAGATCTAATGTGGGGTTTCTGAGGGTGGTGACATTCACAGATGACTAATTAACCTGGGCAGCAAACCTGTTTCATTTGCTGCCTTGGCACAGCCAATCAGCCAATCAGAACTAGCTTACTGTTTGCTCATTTGGAAAATGATTAGGATTCCCATTTAGACTTAATTACAGTGCAAAAGTTGACAATTATCTTCTCTGTAGAAGCATCAGATGCTTCAATATCTCAGTGAACATGTGCCTATAATTATGTACATAATTTGTCTAGCAGGAAATGTAACCCAGTCATTACCTGGATCTTATGCCTGTAATTAGGGATCATAAAAGAAACTAAATGGGAAAACTGGGTTAGTGGGATGTTAGGACTATTACTGTGTAAGAATCTGTGTGGCTTTTAGCAGGAACTCAGTAGTAACCAACATCTCTTGGATTACTGCCCTCTATTAAAAATAATTAGGAAGAGTGAAAGAAAGGTGAAAATTATGGTACAGTGAAAGCAAAATACAATTGCTCTTCTAGGACTTAACGGCAATCATTAAAAGTTCCATGGGCAGGGCTTCCCTGGTGGCGCAGTGGTTGAGAATCTGCCTGCTAATGCAGGGGACGTGGGTTTGAGCCCTGGTCTGGGAGGATCCCACATGCCATGGAGCAACTAGGCCCGTGAGCCACAACTACTGAGACTGCATGTCTGAAGCCTATGCTCCACAACAAGAGAGGCCACGATAGTGAGAGGCCCGCGCACCGCGATGAAGAGTGGCCCTTGCTTGTCACAACTCGAGAAAGCCCTCGCACAGAAACGAAGACCCAACACAGCAAAAACAAATTAATAAATTAATAAACTCCTACCCCCAACAACTTCTTAAAAAAAAAAATGTCCCATGGGCACTTTGAATTTAACACAACTAAAACCAAATGCATTAAACATCGCTTGCTTCTTCTCGTGTTTTCTGTCTTAGATAATGGGTAGACATTCAAGAATCATATGTAATAATTGTTATCTAGCTCCTTTCCACCAGCCAAAGAGATGTAATTCTAATCAGTAAATGTTCCATTCTCCTTCATGATGTAACACTTCCATACTTCTGCCTTCGTGATTGCTGTACAGTTAGATTCAAGGGAAAATACAAAGGGTCTGCTTTCCTCTAGCTTCTCTTCTCTGTTGCTCATCTTCCACATTTTCCTCAGAATGACTATCTCCAATCACCAATTGAATTATATTACTCTGCCATTCAGAAGAGTCCAGAATGTCCACCTTTTCCTAAACAACATTTACGAGAGCACGCCCAATATTTTATACTTTGGATTCTGTGCCAGCTCATGCTTTCCTGCCTTACTCTTCAATGTAGCAGCTAGCTTCATCAAAGGACTCACTGAACATGTAATGCAATAGGCTCATTATTTTAGTTATCTCTTGCAGCATAACCAACTGCCCCAAAATTCAGTGGCTAAAAGCAACCATTTTTATTTTGCTCATGATTTGGTCATGAATGCAGGAATGGTTTGACTTTGTGGTCATTTCTGATCATCACTGCATTGGTTGGGGTGGGAGAATCTTCTTCCAAAATGGCGTCTTTACTCACATTCTGGTGTATCAGAGCTCCTTGGCCTCTCTCATGTGGCTTCCGGTTCTGCAAGGTTTCTTCCCTTGGCTTAGCTTCTTGCAGCATGGATATTTAAAGGAAGTTTCACTTTTTCCATAGGGGCTGGATTCAGAGAAACAGGTGGTAGAAACTGTACAGCTAGTTTAGAACTATGACAGAAAGTGGTAATGCAACACTTCCACTATAATTTATTAGTGAAAGTAGTCACAGGGCCCCTCAGATTTAAGAAGGTGAAGAAACAGACTCCACCTCTAAATGGGGAGATGTCAAGGTCACACAGCAGAAGAGAACATAGGATATATTTTGTGCCAATTTTTAGAAAATAAAATCTTCCACATACATACTATCTCTTCCTCCTGAAATGCCAATCACTCCTACCTTATTCAACTCCTGCTTGCTTTTTAAGACTAACTACAGTGCTGGTTGCTCAACTTTGCTGTACATTACCTAAACAAAAACAATCTCTCTTTCTACAAAACCCCTATCGTATTGGGTTCAAGCCTCTTTTATGCTAAAGTGGAACATCGTCGTCATGTCTTACATATTTATCTCTCTTGCCAGAATGTAAGTATGAGGTCTTGTCGTTTTTACTTTATAATCTCTTGTATATAACACAGAGCTTGGTCCATGGTAGATTTTGAATGTATGTTCTATT
The DNA here is from genome assembly GCF_039906515.1 of Pseudorca crassidens. Taxonomy (NCBI): domain Eukaryota; kingdom Metazoa; phylum Chordata; class Mammalia; order Artiodactyla; family Delphinidae; genus Pseudorca; species Pseudorca crassidens. Next base: position 137,829,656 of record NC_090296.1, on the reverse strand, counting down.
GATCATGAAACTAAGTGAAGGGATATATGAATGGTTCTATTAATAGATGAGTCCCTTATACTTAGTGTATTCCCTAGAACAAGTTTTGTACCTGTAGTTACCAGCCTCCAAGATGGCCCCAGTGATCTCTGTTTCCTGACATTCATACTCTTGTACGGCGCCTTGCCATGCTGTACCAGATTTGGTCTGTTTGACCATTAGAATATGGTAGAAGAGATGATATTACACTTCTGAGAATGGGTTATAAAAGACACTGCAGTTTCCATCTCTCTCTCTCTCTGTCTCTCTCTCTCTGTCATTCTGTTTCTCCACTAACTCTAGTAGAAACCAGCTGTCAAGTTTTGAGCAGTCCTATGAAGAAGGCCACATGGAAAGGAACTGAGACCTCCCACCAACAGCCACTTGAGTGAGCTTGCAACAAGATCCTTCCACCCAGCCAAGCTATGGGGTGGCTGCAGCCCCAGGCAACAGCTTGACTGAAACTTCACAAGAGACCCAGAGACAAAGAGCCTGAACCACTATCTAAGCTGATCCCAGATTCCTGGCCCTCAGAAACAACATGAGATAAGAAATGTTGTTTGTTTGTTTTGTTTTTTTTTTACATCTTTATTGGAGTATAATTGCTTTACAACTGTGTGTTAGTTTCTGCTTTATAACAAAATGAATCAGTTATACATATAATGTTTGTTGCTTTACGCTGCTGTGTTTTGGGGTAATTTTCTTATGTAGCAATAGATAACTAATTTATTTACTAATAAGTATTGGTAAATGTCATTAAAAATAGAAAGAATGAAGCAGTTCCCTTCCTCTTCTTGGATTTTTAGCCCAGGCATTTTGTTGTTATTAAGACAGACACCTGGGTAGTAATTCCTATTTGAAGCCAAACACCTGGGCTTTTTCTCCATCACAAAGAATCTCTCAGATACAACCAAGGGAAAGTAATGATCTCACTTGCTGGAATGAGTATTTGTGCTAATTAGCAGCAGGTTAAAGTATAACATGTCAAGCATAAATTTTGTGTACTTAATCTTCCAACACATTTTCTTATAGAAAGAATATGATGCCAAAGAAATAAACATTAAAACACTATATACAGTCAGACCTTGAAAGGTAGCCTTACTTTCCTTGCTTTTAGTTCAATCTCTAATTGCTAAACTGATAAAAATTCTGATTATTTTGGTTGAAAATAAGATTCTTCATTTTGTCTCAACAATATTCAAACATGAATTAAAAATACATGATACTATCTAGAAAAGATTTATACGTGCTTAAGAAATTCAGAAGAGGATTTTTAAAATGCAGAATCACTCAAGATTCCATAATTTTTATATTCAAATATACTTCTATGAAATATTTATATTTAGAAAAATTAAGAAAATGCCATAAATTATAAACATAACAGACATTATATACACTAACTTAATAATTCTGCTGTTTATGCTAACCTGTTCAGCAACATTGGGCTACTCACCAAACATTTATAGAATGTCAATTGTTAACTGGTCTACAGTAGGAATCTTGGATTGCAAAAAGCTCAAAGTATGGTACGAACTTTGAGTGTGAATAAGTCTATTGATTCCCTTCTCCAGGAAATCAACTGAAAGACACTGAAAAAAAAAAAAAAAGAACACAAACCTTGAACACTATGTTCAGTGAAACTAGAAATATAATATTAATATAATTCCTCAAAATACTTCTACGAATTGTAAAAAGCAGCTGATGTTGAGGAGAAGCCATGCCAGAAGAGCAGAATAAAGAAGTAATAGGAGAGATCTCAGCGGTAAGAGCCCTTGGCCTTGATTGATCTTAGAGAGTAGCAACACAAACATGCTTTATAAAGGAAGGGCAAAACCCTGAGGTGCATAACTTGACTCTCTTATTTGCAATATTAAGTGTAGGAAAAGGGTGAACTGGGCTGATGAAAACGTCTTCGTGGACAAGTTTGGTTCAAAGAAGCCAAGGAAGCAAGATGACTCAGAGAAGGAGGTTGGCCATATTTTCTGCAAGTTTATAATTCAAAGAAAATAACCTTTGAATTATGAAAACTGACTACATTAGAACAGTACCCTGGTTCCTTCCTACAAGAAACTCTTCAAAATAGCTTGCCCACAAAATACAGTTTATTCAATGATGACTAACAAAAAAAGCTAAAACAGCATTGATACAAACATTTAAAAGAAAACAGAAAGAAGAAAAAGAGAAACACAGACTAAAAACACACATGCATGTGTGCATGCACACACACACACACACACACACACACACACTCTAATTTGTCATGGAATAGATAAGAGTTATGACCAAATAAGTTTGACACAAATTTTAAAATTCTAAAGAATAATAAGCTCTATAAGGAAGATTGTGAAGCCAAAATGCAAGAATTAAGAGACAAATTTAGCAGGGAGACCTGAAATGTGAGCTGGCAAATTTCAGGAAAGAAATAAATGGAAAAATAAAATCATTATAGAAATCAAGACAAAGTTGAAAGGCATTTCAGAGAGACAAACACATAGGGAGTCATGGTAAAGACATAGAAGAAAGGAAAAATCAAACGTAAAAATAAATGTTTAAAATGTTTAGAAAGAAATAATACACTATACAATACAGACAAAGGATATCTAACATGCATATCTTTTAAGTCCTGAAAGAAGTCAAATTATAAATGAAACAAATATTCAAATAGAAAATACAAAAATACTTCCTGACACATAAAGACTATGAACATACCTATTGAAAGGGCACATGACATACCAGGGAAGAGTTAACAGTTAATACCAATAGAATTGTTAATACTGTGATTACTCCAGGGACATTATTGATCCTCTCAATAAAAGGAATAATTCCTGTGACAAGCAAGACAAAAAGATCAAGTCACTTTCAAAAAGAAACAAAAATCAAGCTGACTTCAGTTGTATCACAAGCAACATTCATTGACAGAAAACAATGGAGCAACACCTGCAAGATGCTGAAGGAAAGAAAGTGTAAGGCAAGGATTTCATATCCAACTACACTTTCTTTATGCGTACAGTTCACAGACAATTTTCAACATGAAAAATCTCAGAAAACATTGACCCATGAGCCCTTCTTGACAAAATTAATAAGAAACAAACTGTGGGAGCGGAGTCTGGGGGAGAACGGATACATGTATAGGTATGGCTGAGTCGCTTTGTTGTGCACCTAAAACTGTCACAATATAGTTAACCAGCTATACTCCAAAGTAAAATAAAAAGTTAAAAAAAAAAAAGAAACAAACTGCAAGGAAACAAGCAATGACTGGGAGGGGAGAGCAAAGGAGTTGTAGGTAGTCAGTACATTCAGTACATCTGAGTGGAAAAGGAAGGCTAAAACAGAGGGGCATAGGAGAGAGGAAGAACATGTGATATGTCCTGATGATGCAGACGTGATCCAACAGACACAACTTGGTAGGAAAAGGAAGGTGAGAGGTAAAGAAAGCGCACTGATTATTTCAATAGTAACTGAGTTAGAAATAACTTTATTTAAAGCTAATAGAGGGACTTCCCTGGTGGTCCAGTGGTAAAGAATCTACCTTCCAATGCAGGAAGGATTCTCCTGGGTTAGGTTGGGGCACTAAGATCCTACATGCCACAGGGCAACTAAGCCCGTGCACCACAACTACTGAGCTCACTCACCTCAACAAGACAGCCCGCATGCCACAAACTACAGAGCCCGTATACCACAGCTACAGAGCCCACAGGCCCTAGAGCCCCACACGTCACAGCTAGAGAGAGAAAACCCTCTCATCACAACTAGAGAGAAACCCGAGCAGACTGCACGCTGTAACGAAAAGATCCCGCACGCCTGAACAAAGATCCCGTGTGTCGCAGCTAAGACCTGACACAGCCAAAAAAAAATAGAAAAATAAATATTTAAAAAATAAAACTAATAGGGCATTTAAGAGAAAAATAAGTGTATTAAAATTTATTATTGCTCATAGCAAGTAACTAATAACAACTATGTAAAGAAACAGAAGATTATTAGAAAGATAATTGATGGATGGACCTAGAGATTATCATACTAAGTGAAGTAAGCCAGACAAAGAAAGACAAATATCATATGATATCTCTTAAATGTGGAATATAAAAAAAAAAAGAAAAAAGATATAAATGAACTTATTTACAAAACAGAAATAGACCCACAGACATAGAAAACAAGCTTATGCTTACCAAAGGGGAAAAGGGTGGGGGAGGGATAAATTAGGAGGTTGGGATTAACATATACACATTACTATATATATATATAATAGATAACCAACAAGGACCTACTGTATAGCACAGGGAACTATACTCAATGTTTTGTAATAACCTATAAAGGAAAAGAATATGAAAAAGAATATATATATATATGTGTATATATACACATATGTATACAAATGAATCAGTTTGCTCTACACCTGAAACTAACACAACATTGCAAATCAACTATACTTCAATAAAAGTTTTTTAATAAAACAAATGGAAAAAGATTAAAAAAAGAAAGATAATTGAATTCATCTGTTGTTTCATGATAAAGTAGACAAAAAATAAGCAAAGGTACAGAATCTCTAAATAACCCAATTTAAAAAGTAGACCTGATCGATATTTATCAGACTTTGTGCAATAAGAGAGAATATACTTTGCTGACAGATCATACACAAAAATTGCCTATATATTAAGTCATGAAATAAACCATAATAAAATTCCGAATAATAAATATTCAGAGAGCCTTATGTCATTATAATTCAATAAAACTATTAACTACAATCAGAAAACAAACACTCCACCAGCTTGAAAGTTTATAAATGATATTTTAATAAATTGTTGGTACCAAGAAAATATATAGAGCATAATCACAGCCTACCTAGAAAATTATAAAAATCTAAACAGCATGTGGGAGACATCTAGCGCTCAGAGAAAACACATATGCCTCACTATATTTACCACTAAACACAAAGGACTAAATATCTGAAGTGAGACATTAGAAAAGACAAAAAAATGAACTTAAGGAAAACAGAAGGAACCAATAAAAATAAATTAAAACTTTAGAAATCAGTCTTAAAAAGAAGTAAAACTAGCAATGCACAAGATGATTTCAATAGATTATCCACTAACCCATCAAGACAAAAAAATACACAAAATAAAAATAATATGGGGTAACAAGAGAAGGAGAAATTAAAACAATCATAAAAATGATACTATGCAACTTCATGCAAACAGATTTTAAAATAATTATGAAATGGAATATTTTTAGTGAGATTGCTAAATCTTACTCCAGAGGGCTATAAATCATAAGTCCAATTTCTAAAATAGACACAGATAAAAGGTATCAGAGAATTACCCTGAGAAAAAATCAGGGGGATTATACCAACCTTTAAAGAGTAGATCATAATAACATGATTTAAATTATTCTATAGCCATAGGTGAAGGAAAAGTTCCAAATGCTTCTTATGAAATAAGTATTTAATTTTTACCAAAGTCTGATAAAGGTTACACACACAAAGAAAAATACAGAAACAACTTTTTAATGACTATTATAAATATCACACTGTAAAATATAATTTCATAGAATATCATAAAATATGTGATATTAGCATCTTTTGTTAATATAACTATTAACAGTTTGCAGCAGTACATTTAAAAATAATACTTGATATTAGCATTTTTTGTTAATATAACTATTAACAGATTGCAGCAGTACATTTAAAAACAATGCTTAATGGTCAAATAGAGATTATTACAGCAATGCAAGGAGAGTGTAACATATAAAATCAAGATTTCCCATTTGATCTACATTTCTTTACTAAAACATTGACATGCAGCTATAAGCTAACTTTTATTTGGCAATGACAAGAAGCCAAGAATTGTTCTAAACATTTTGCATCTATTAACTTGTTTTATCCCCCAAAACATTTATTTCTCCATTTTATAGATGTGGCAAAGCAGGCAAAGAGTAGCTAAGTTACTTGCCCAAGGTCACACAGCTAGTGCTTCCTAGCTCTGGAATGTGATTCCAAGTACTCTGGCTCCAGAGACCATAATCTTATTCATTTTACACTTCTTCATGACCTAAATAAATTAAAGATATTTTTCCAATTTCCTAATGTTTATGTTACCTACTGCACACCCACTAGAAATGTTTGGTAATTACATCATTGAATAAGGGAGGCTGGTTATATTTCTGAGGCACCTCAGAGGCCGTGTGTGGTCCCATTGATGATAATCCATGCAAAGCCCCTAGCACATGCATGGCCATAGCAAGTCCTAAATCAGTTTCAGCTACCATCATGATTGTCATGAAGGCTGGTGCTGTGAGTGTTTACTTTTCTGTGCATTGTGCATGGTACCACGAGTTCATTGTACATGGGGCCTAAGGTCTGTATTTCCCCATATTAAGTCTGATACTTTTCATCACTCTTCAAGAGAATCCAGTCAAGGTGTTTGGAAAAATTAAGAATAAAGAAAATGTGATACACACAGACACACACACACAGACACACACACACACACTGAAATATTATTTAGCCTTAAACAAGAAGGAGATAATGCATTTTGTGACAACATGAATGAACCTGGAAGATATTATGCTAAGTGAAACAGCCAGACACGGAAAGGCAAACACTGCCTGATCCCATTTGTATGAGGAATCTAAAATAGTCGAATTCTTAGAAGTAGGGTGTAGAATGGTGGTTGTCAGGGTCTGGGGGTGGAGGAAATGGGGGGACTATTACTACAGGGGCACAAAGGTGAATAAGTTCTGGAGATCTTAATTTCTGGAGATCTTATAGTTAATACAGTATTATACACTTGAAATTTCTAGAGGGATAGATCTTAAGTGCTCTCACCACAAAAAAAGTAGCTAAGTCAGATAATGGATATGTTAATTAGCTTGGTTGTGTTAATCATTTAACAATGTATACATATATTAAAACACCAAGTTGTATACCTTAAATATATACAATTTTTATTTGTCAATTATACCTTAATAAAGATGGAGAAGAAAGAATTACTCCATTAAATAGATGACAACTCCGCAATAAATGTATATTATACATTCAGATATGCATGCATTTTACCTGCAGGATAAACCTGTGCAATTTGAAAAGGCCAGAAGGCTCGGAATTATTAGGAACAACAACAACAAAAGGGCACTGACTGAACCCTGAACATCTAGGGATTTCTAGAGGGAAGACATTTTGTTGTGTACTGATCACCCTCCAGGGAATCATACACCCTAAATTCCAAATCTCATTTTTCTGCATGTGAATGCTAGCATGAAGAGTGATGGAACAAGATTCCCAAAGGAGAAGTGGTTAGTCCTTTGTTTTTTTGTGACTACACGAACTCTTGACATTAATACCAGGAGGTGTCAACTGTACTCTATCATTTATATTCGCGTCAGCTTTATAATGTGACTTGGTACTAATAGATCAGGGTTTCAGGGCATTCTGCACTGGCAGTATTCCTGAGAGGTAGGGAAGGATGGTCAAGCATCTTCACATGCATGAAAAGAAGCTAATTCATATTTCTGCCTCCTAGCAAAGAATAAGCTCTCTCAAGTGTCTCTGATTACATGGCACCATGTGATTCTTTAGTAAATAGCAATTAGTGGTGACGATGGACGCTAACGTCATACTAAAATAAATTCAGAAGGACAGCCCAGGATGTAGGAGGGTTGAAACTCCCTCTTAGTATGAGACAGAATGCTCAGCAGTTTAAACAATCACACAGGTTCCAAAGTATTACTTATCCAGGAAATAAAGAGCAAAGTAAAAAATATGCATTTTTAATATTCCAAAAAGGTATGAATGCAGGAGGGGATATATGTGTGTAGCTATCTATCTATATCTATATATATGCATGCATATATGAACATATGTTAATTAGTTTGGTTGTATTAATCATTTATCTTCATCTATAAATGTATATATACATATATACACATATGTATACATATGTACTTGTAACGTATATAAACATATCTTCAAACTTTGGTTAACTAATAATAAAAGGTAAAAATCAAAAGAATCCCTTTAGGTTTTAATCTACAAACTATAAACCATTCTCCTTTCAAACAGTTGGAGAAGGTAGCACAGGAAAATGGTTCACAGTGTGGCCTTAGGAGTTAGGCTGGCTTGGTTTTACCCCCTACAAGCTTTGAGAGATTAGATAAGTTACTTAAAATGAATAAGCCTCAGTTGTCTCACCTGTGAAATGGGGATAATCATAGCACTTTGCCCATAGGGTTGTGGAGAAATCAAACAATATATTGCATACAGAGAAGGGCATTCCTAAGTGTAATCCACAGCCTGATTTTTAGCAGTCCATGTTGAAATGAATACAAAAGTTGAGAGTGCTCATAAACTTTTATGGAAATATGACAAAGAAATTTTATGTTTGTTGAATCAAATAATTTTTCAAAGGAACATGTATTTTGAATGCCTGCTTTTTATTTCAGCTAATTTTTAGCAATTCATTTTTGTTGTATTTTACAAAAGAATTGGGGACAAAAAGCAATAGATTTGATCCTTGACCACAGTTTGAGAAGCATTGATCCAAAAGACATAGCACAGTTCCTGGCCCATGGTAAATGCTCAATAAATGCTGTTTGTTATGCTTGTTATTCATAATAGTAGCTGTAACTGAGTCAGCATACTAACTCTAAGTTTTCCAGGAGCCACATTGTCAGATATGTTCTTTATACTTAGTCAACATTTTCAGCCACCCCACATGTCCCCTGTTCCAACCATTGCTCTAGTGACCAGCCTTTCATGGGCCCCAACTTGTTTCCCACAGGCACAAGCTGACTTCACCTTGGGTGGTGCTCCCCTTGTTCCTCCAGCCTCCTCTGCCAGGGCTGCCCTTTTGGCACCACAACCAGTGACACCAGTTCAGGTGCATCTACAACTCAGAACTGCAAGGACATAGCACTCTAATGGGTGAAGTTCTGCTCACTGGGAGACAGCAGCTAGGAGATGAATTTTTCCCCTTTCTACTCCCCTTAACACTGTCCAAGACTTGGTTCTAAGACCAAGTATCACAGGATACTTCTAAGATGACAGTATCACAGGATAGAGCAGTTAGTGGCTACTAGTCCAGTGCCCCACGCTCAGTTTGGCTCGCCCTCCTTGCTGCCTCGCTGCCTTATCCCTCACTCCTCCTTCCTAATAAAAAGATGCTGGGGAAGTCTTGGCCGCAGGCTCCATGGAGAATGCAGACCAAGACATCCACACTCTGCCTTGGGCTATGCCTAGGAATCTTTTTATGTCTTATAGAATGATACACTTCTCTAGATCCTCAGGTTCATCCAATCTAACCCCTTTATTTTACAGAAAGTAAAATCCATTAAATTGGGTGCCCAGATGGTGCCAGACTTGTACATAACAGCTGCTGGATCTACTAGAAACAAAAATCCTGGGGCCAAGTCCAGGGTTCTACTTCTCTTTCTGCTACACTAGTGAACCTCACATGAGCTGGAGAGTCACAGAGGGTCTTTAAAATTATTTTCAAGTGTTTCTAAGTTCAAACACACTTAAAAGTCCCCTGTTAGTAAACATTCACATGCTAAGAAAAATCTGACATTATATTCAATGGTCGTATTATTTTCCTAGGACTGCCATAAAACACACCACAAGGGGCTTCTCTGGTGGCGCAGTGGTTGGGAGTCTGCTTCCCGATGCAGGGGACACGGGTTCGGGCCCTGGTCTGGGAAGATCCCACATGCCACGGAGCAACTGAGCCTGCGCTCTAGAGCCTGTGATCTGCAGCGGGAGAGGCCAAGACAGTGAGAAGCCCACGTACCGCAACGAAGAGTAGCCCCCGCATGCCTCAACTAGAGAAAGCCCATGAGCAGCAACAAAGACCCAATACAGCCAAAAATAAAAACAAACTAATAAATAAATTAAAAAAAAAACACCACAAATTAGGTATCTTAAACAACAGACATTTATTCTGTCAGTTTGGAGGTTAAAAGTCTAAAATCACGATGTCAGTAGCGCCATACTTCCTGAGATTCCGTGTAGAATCCTTCCTTGCCTCTTCCTAGCTTCTCGTGGTTACCAGACATCAAAGGTGTCCCTTGGCTTGTAGTTGCATCACTTCAATCTCTGTCTCTGTCATCACATGACATATTAACAATGGGTCTTATTTTTCTGTATCTGATGCTTTGACATCGGCAGGCGGGGGGGCCTGCCCACCCTGTAGGGACTGCCCCTCCTGTATGGGGCTTCCACACACTAATCCGCTATCTACTTGCCTTAATCAAAATCACCCCAGCTCCAGCTACCAGACAATTAGGGACCGTCCCTGTGCTGAAGAGCCCCCTAAAACTATTGAAACTAGCTAATCCTAAACTGGTTATCATGTCTCACCCATTCTTTCTTATAGAAACCACAATAAAGGCTCCTACCCACATTTTTCTCTCTCTCCTTCTATCTCATAACAATCCAGGTGCTTCCACATGTAGGGCATCCTGTGTCTCCTACTTCTGTGGAACTGTGTGTATAAATGTCTTTCTTTATGATGGTCATTTCCATGTTTGTGTGTCTTGCCATAGCTGATTGAAACAAATCCTGGGTACCACTGTGTGCCTGTGTCTGTGTCTCTTCGCTGCTTCTTATAAAGGACAGTCGTCTTACTGGATTAGGATCCACCCTAATTCAGTATGACCTCATCTTAGCTTGATCACATCTGCAATGACCCTATTTCCAAGTAAGATCACAGTCACAGGTATCAAGGGTTAGAATTTTAACATATCTTTGTGGGGAACATAATCCAACCAATAACAACACACTATAACAAATACTGAGAATATTTACTTGTATGATTTCTGATCCAGGTAAGATCTGCAGCAGGAGTGAGCAAACTTATTCTGTAAAGGGCCAGATCACGGCTATTTTAAGCTTTGCCACTACATATGGTCTCTGTCACATAGTCTTCTTCTCTTCCTTCTCCTCCCTCTCGCTTTCTTTTTCTTTTTCTTTCAACCTTTAAAAAGTGTAAAAAAAAAAATCTTAGCTCAGGAACTAAAACAGGTCACAGGCTAGATTTGGCTAGGAGGCTATATTTTGCTGCCCACTGATCTCTAGCAAGGATCAAATGAGATAAAAGGGAAGCTGAATAATGCCTGGCAGATATTTAGTGCTCATCGTGTCTGTTGGTTTTGTCAGGAACCAAAAGGTTGCCAGATAATTCTCATCTGTGCGGCTAATTGGCAAGCTACTTCCTGTTGAAGATGTTTTCAGTGTCAGCCCTCATAACCTAAGAAAAATAAGTCTCAGAGAGAGAAGATCAGCAATGACATTTGACAACACCATGGTATATTCTCCACATGCTATCCTTAGAGGGGTTGGAGGGGCCAGTGATGATGCTGGTGGTGAGAGGGGTGCCAATGATGTACTGTTTGGGGTTGCTTTAGCCGTAAGACCACTTAGAATGTAAAACTCTGCTGAAAGGTCATTCAACCAGTGCTATCTGAATTATTTTCTTTTTGATCAGATAGTTTGTGCCCTGGGTTAACAAGAAGGGAGAAAACAGACTTGAATCAGAGCCAATTCTACCACTTTTGGAAAGGGTAATAAATCCTTTTTAAATAGACTCATCATTAATGAGGTGAGAAGGACCAAACAAAACACAGTACAACAAACAGTTGCCTCTCTGCTTTGGAAGGAGTGCCAGGAAATATTCAATAAAACGGATGCCATTTCCTCTACAGTACCGTGCAGTGAGCCTGACAATCTTTTCCAGGGTCACGTAAGCAGGTGCGGTCAGCCCTCAAAAGTGGCCCCTTGGTGGCATCAACCCACCGCCTCCTTTTGTCCTGAGACTTCTTCACTCTCTCTTCACTAAGTGAAGAGACAATGCCTGTTTTCAGAGCTATTCATGAAATCCTGGGCTTAGAGCAGCCTCCCTGGAGAACCTGATAGGCTTACTTGGTATGATGAGGCTTACGTCTGCTTCGAATGCCATAATTACTTTGTGAACTTCACCTGAGGTCAGCTTTCTAGGTATTTGCTCCCTCCATCGAGATGGGAGGGTCACTGCATGTTCCTAACACATTTTAAATGCCTTAGATGTGTTGCAATGACAGTGGGTTTTGGAGTCAGGTGACCTGTCTTTCTTTCCTTCTCTCTTTCTCTCTTTCTTTCTTGCCACTTGGCATGTGGGATCTTAATTCCCGGAGCAGGGATAGAACCCATGGCCCCTGCAGTGGGAGCACAGAGTCCCAACCACTGGACTGCCAGGGAAGTCCCAGGTGACCTATCTTTCACTCACAGCTCTGCCACTGACTGGTAGTGAGATTTGGGGAAAGATTCTTAAACTCTCTGAGGCTAATTTCTCATCTCTGTTAAATTGGGATTATTATGTTTTTTGTTTTTTGTTTTTGGTTTTTTGGTTTTTTTGCGGTATGCGGGCCTCTCACTGTTGTGGCCTCTCCCGTTGCGGAGCACAGGCTCTGGACGCGCAGGCTCAGCGGCCATGGCTCACGGGCCCAGCCGCTCTGCGGCATGTGGGACCCTCCCGGACGGGGGCACGAACCTGCGTCCCCTGCATCGGCAGGCGGACTCTCAACCACTGCGCCACCAGGGAAGCCCTGTTTTTTTTTTAATTTTATATTGGAGCATAGTTGATTTACAATCTTATGTTACTTTCAGGTGTACAGCAAAGTGATTCAGTTATACATATTACAGAGCATTGAGTAGAGTTCCCTGTGCTATACAGTAGGTCCTTGTTGATTATCTATTTTATATATAGTAGTGTGTATATGTTAATCACAAACTCCTAATTTATCCCTCTCCCCAACCTTTCTGCTTTGGTAACCATGTCTGTTTTCAAAGTTTGTGAGTCTGTTTCTGTTTTGTAAATAAGCTCACTTGTATCAGTTTTTAGATTCCACATATAAGTGATATATGATATTTATCTGTCTCTGTCTGACTTCATTCACCTAGTATGGTAATCTGTAGGTCCATCCATGTTGCTGCAAATGGCATTATTTCATTTTTTAATTGCTGAGTAATATTCTACTGTATATATGCACCATATCTTTTTAATCCATTCATCTGTTAATGGTCATTTAGGTTGCTTCCATATCTTGGCTATTGTAAAGAGTGCTGCAATGAACATTGTGGTGTGTGTATCTTTTCAAGTTACGGTTTTCTCTAGATATTTGCCCAGGAGTGGGATTGTTGGATGATGTGGTTGTCCTATGTTCAGTTTTTTAAGGAACCTCCATACTGTCCTCCATAGTGGCTGTACCAATCTACATTCCCACCAACAGTGCAAGAAGGTTACCTTTCCTCCATACCCTCTCCAGCATTTATTGTTTGTAGACTTTTTGATGATGGCCGTTCTGACCAGTGTGAGGTGATACCTTACTGTAGTTTTGATTTGCATTTCTCTAATGATTAGCAATGTTGAGCATCTTTTCATGTGTTTTTCGGCCATCTGTATGTCTTCTTTGGAGAAATGTCTATTTAGATTATAAGAATTCAGTGAAACTATATTAACATAGTCCTTGGAAAATATTAAGTCACATTCCTCATTTGGAGTTTTCACCTGTGCAGTTAATCATAAGTATTTGGGTAGGTTAGACAGCTTTTTTTTTTTTTTTTTTTTGCGGTATGTGGGCCTCTCACTGTTGTGGCCTCTCCCGTTGTGGAGCACAGGCTCCGGACGCAGAGGCTCAGGGACCATGGCTCACAGGCCTAGCCGCTCCGCGGCATGTGGGATCTTCCCAGACCGGGGCACGAACCTGTGTCCCCTGCATCGGCAGGCGGACTCTCAACCACTGCGCCACCAGGGAAGCCCGGTTTGACAGCTTTAACAAAGAAAAATACAGAAAGCTCAATTAAATTTGAATTTCAGAAAAACAAGTGATTTTCTAGTATAAGCATGTCCCAACTTACATGGACCATACTTATACTAAAAATTACAAGAAGTTTACCTGAAATTCAGATTTAACTGAACATCTTGTATTTTATCTGGCAACTCTACATTTGAGGGATCACAGAATCCTCTTTGCAGAACACCTTTCCATAGATTAACTGGGTGAAAACTCTCAAATCCATGTCAGAACTTCCAAGCCAAGCTTTTAAGTTCTACTCAGAGTGCCCTGACAGAACGGTATAAGCCTTAAAATTTCCAACTTCTGATATAACATCAGGATAAAATATTCTATATGAACAGAGCCCTGAAAAGTGGGAATTTGAGGATACTTTACATAGTTTAAAAATGAGAAGAAAAAAAAAACATTTAGGAATTCCCCAAATCTGAGAAGAGCTCCTCTGAACTGCTTAAACCTGTCAAAAGCAACTTATAATTGCCTTTCCTGAGCCTAGGAAAGAAAAGTCAGGTACTTCTTACCTCTGCCAATGCCCACCTGGTCCTGAGGAGCTGAAGAAATAAGTGGAAATTGAGGCAATGCAGAGAGCCCCATATTTGTCTAGAGAGGGGCTTCTCTTGTCAGCATTCCCAGTGGAGTGGCTCCAAAAGCAGGTAGCATTCTGACTTGCACTCAAACTCATAGCCTCCTGCTTCTCTCTGAGCCAAAATTAAGTGCTTTCCTTTAAGGTTAGAGGTGAAAGGGGAAGGACATGAGAGAATGTGAGCATAATAATAACTGTCTCATGGAGCTGTGAGGATTCAAAAGATGACGTATTATGTAGAAAACCTTTAGCACAGTTCCTAGCACATAGATATCATGACAGGAGGAGGTCAGCGAAGGACAACTGAGAAGAGGAAGGGCTTGGAGACAGGGTCCAGGGAACATGAAGCAGCCCCAGCCACTCGTTATGAAGCAAGTCTCATGAAAGGACACAAGATCAGATTGCTCTTCACCCGCAACGTTCATTGCAGCATTATTTCCATTAGCCAAGACATGGAAGCAACCTAAATGTCCATCGACAGAGGAATGGATAAAGAAGATGTGGTGCATATATACAATGAATTACTTCTCAGCTATAAAAAAGAATGAAATAATGCCATTTGCAGCAACACGGATGGATCTAAAGATTATCACAGGAACTGAAGTCAGTCAGACAGAGAAAGGCAAGTACCATAGGATATCACTTATATGTGGAATCTAAAAAATAATACCAATGAACTTATTTACAAAACAGAAATAGACTCACAGACATAGAAAGCAAACTTATGGTTACCAAAGGGGAAAGGTGGGGGAGGAATAAATTAGTTTGGGATTAACATATACACACTACTGTATATAAAATAGATAAACAAGGACCTACTGTATAGCACAGAGAACACTACTCAATATTTTGTAATAACCTATAAGGGAAAAGAATATGAAATATATTATATATATAAGATGCATATATGTATATACATACATATGTATGTATGTATAACTTTGCTGTATACATGAAACTAACAAAATTGAGGCATGGATATAATTTATACAAAAGAGTTGACATCCAAAGGAAACACATGCACAAACACACACACACGCATGCAAATAGGCTCTAGTCCTATATCAACTATTGTGCAAACATTTACATTAATATATATTAATTTAAAGTACATTTTCTAAGACATGCACAGGCCATTTTTAAATGATTTCCTACTTCATTCCAATTTTAAAATTAACCAACCAAACCAAGTATTGTCCCATTTTGATTACAAAGATGTTTTCTACAGAATGGAGAATATCAAGGAGTGCAGAATTCAGTGTACTGTATGACTTCTCAGCATTTCTACTTATATCCATTATTTCATAGATGTATAAGACTGTCACAAATACTGCCTCCAAAAATTATCTGCTTATTTTATTCTACTTTTTCTAACACAAATACAAGATAACTCAAAATAACATTTGAAGCATTATTTTTTTCACTTTATAAAAATTCACAGAAATCCTCCTGAATATTTTCCACTTTCTCCATTCTTCACTCTCCCTGTTCCCTTGTGTTGTTTTTCACAGAGATGAAAAATAGTTACTGAAGTCAAAGTACACATTAATCTGTGTGGTGATTAACAACAGATGAGAATTAACATTATTGAAAAGTCATAAAGTCCACTAAAAAATTAATCCCAGAGGGACAACTATAGAAGTAGAGAAAAGGCCATCTGTCTGAGGTATATCTAGGTTTCCACAGAGATAGTCTAGCTCTCTAGAAGCTTTCAGTACACTCTCAAGGAAAACTGTACCTAAACCCTTCTAAAGTGCTAGTGTAGACATAAAGCTATTCTTAGCATCTCAACATTTCTCAAGATGGACCATTTGAACACTTATGCGATAAAAATATTTATTTAAAATGTTCTAAATGAGTGGCTACACATAAGGTGATTAAGAGTCTTTTGTAATCTCTTCCCTGAAACTTGTAGTCTCAGCACTCTTCTGATTCTTTTACATCCTATGTTAACATTACTTTCACTTTTTCATCAGTAGTGTGATTATTGGAAACAAATGTATGACTCCTGAGTCCTAAACACAACTGCATTTATAACATCATTAGAATTTAAAATATAAACTAAATTAGTATTTTTATACTTTATATTTGTTGATTAATCTTATATTTACTTTAAACATTCATAATAGATAGTTAATAGATATTTAATCACTTCAAGATCTGAAGAATCTTCCCACAATATTTCAGGAATATTCCTGATCAGCTGCTGGGGTCTTAGGTCCCATCTTAGCATTTGACCAACTCCATCCTCACCAGACATGTGATTGGGATCGCTTTATCTCTCGTGAGTACGCTGCAGGGAGGGGAGAGGTAATAAATTAATAATCCCAAACTAGCTGCCATTTTAACAAGGGGAGGAGTCTTCCTGTTAACTAAAGGAATACTACATCTGTCAACACAGATGGATCCCAGATTGCTGTAGCATCAGAGAGTGCTGCTTATATAACCCCTCTCCATGCCATTTGCTCTTTGGTTACCGCTAGGTCCCCTTTCTGACCTGCAGACTGCACCCAAAAAGGGAGTTCAAGGGCCAGTCTGGAGAGTTACACACAGATTTATAATTGCTGATCCTAAAACCTCCAATAGTTTGTTTCTTCAGATCAGATCAATTATTACTGTAGAACTAGGATGCTGTCACTTAAAAGGACCTCTAGCCACTAACTCATTTGACAGTCTAGACATATAATAAAATTGCATCTTCAGAAGCTAGAAAGGCAGTGCGAACAGGCAAGGATGGGCAAGTCTCCTAATATCACCCAGCAGCAGAATCACCCAGCACCTGGAGGGTAAGATGTACAGATTGCCACAGACTAGAGAGTTTTTAAGGAAACAAAACACCTTTGATTTTTATATTTTGACTAAGACATTTTCACAGCATCTTTTTAGGCTGAGAACAAATGGTATTTCCACAATGACAAAGGTTTTGGAAACATCGGGAATAATGCATGCCAAGCTCTTCCATGGGAAAGCATGTGTGTTTGAAACAAATGGTCTCTTACCAGTAATTGGCACATAGCAGGTGTTCAGAACCCTTTGTGTATCAGAATAAATGAGGAAAACTGGAGGCATGACAGGACCAAGTATTTTCCCAAATGTTTCAAGAACAGTAGAATGGTAGAATTATTAACACAAAATCATTTTATAGTGTTGTTTAAAGATGTTGGTATATTTAGAAATTTTAAAAGAATGAAAAGAAATAAAGTTTTGTCAAAATAGTAAGATGTCTACAAATGTGGTTACATAATGTGAACAAACACACAGAGAAACTTGGATGGAAAAAAGGAATTGAAAAGAAAGCAATAGTACATGTTAGGACACAAAGGAAAAGAAGTAGATGTGATATCAGAATGGGCTATTTTCATATCAATTAAAATCAGAGAGATAAAGACTTCTTTTAGTAAAAATTATGAAAGCCTACAATGAGCCCACATACATCAGATTTTTATATCAGGCTTTCTGTCCTAGTCTGTTGAGGCTACTATAACACAATACCATAAACTGGATGGCTTACAAACAACAAAAATTTGTTTCTCACAGTTCTAGAGGCTAGAAAGTTCAAAATCAAGACCCCAGCAGATCTGGCGTCTGGTGAGAACCAGCTTCCTGTTTCATAGACGGCTGTCTTCTCCGTGTCCCCACATATCAGAAGGCTGAGGGAGCATTCTGGGGTCTGTTTTATAAGGACGCTAATCCCATTCATGAGGAATCCCGCCTCAGGACCTTATCACCTCTCAAAGATCCCACCTCTTAATGTCATAACATTGAGGATTAAGTTTAAACATATGATTTGGGGGCTCACAAGTAATCAATCTATATTAAGAACTAAAGTTCTAGAGTTCAAGTCCTGGCTTTACTATAAGAGTTTTGGGACTATAAGCCAATTGATTAAGGTTGTTTAGAAACCAGAAACCTATTAAAATTTAGGAATGAAACTTGGATGAAGTTATACAATGATTTTGAAGGTAGGTATACGATGTATTTTCTATTAAAATATCTATATTTCTTTATTTTTTGATCTAAATGGTTGGTCAATCACTTAAATAGAGTAATTGCAAATAAAATTAATTATATGCTTATTTATTTTATAATATCTCTTTTTTTTACAATAAATACAGAATTAATAGGAAACCAGGTTGAAAATTCTGTATAATTAAAGGAAATGGTCTCAGTTCTCCTTTTCACTTTGACTAGTGAGGAGGCAAAGCTCTGGTTTGACATTTAATGATATTTAAACTCTTAAATGAAATTTGTGTAAGGTTAAAAAAATGTTCACATAGATTTTGTTCCTTTTGTTGGTTTTTATTGCATTTAATAATTACACAG
This sequence comes from Pseudorca crassidens, assembly GCF_039906515.1. Taxonomy (NCBI): domain Eukaryota; kingdom Metazoa; phylum Chordata; class Mammalia; order Artiodactyla; family Delphinidae; genus Pseudorca; species Pseudorca crassidens. The sequence goes on along the minus strand of NC_090296.1, from coordinate 137,810,917 downwards.
ACTATCATATAAAATACCAAAAATTGTTTGTGCAAAAAATACAGCTACCCCAAATCTATAGAACATGTTTAAATTTAGCCGTCATACTATGCCAAGTGCTCTTTAAACTTTTTTTTTTTAACTTAAGAAATTTTAGTTTGGAACTACTCTGTGTCCTGAACTATATTAATTCTTGTGGGGTGATGAAATACATATGACAGTTCCTGTTTGTGAAGATTACATTCTATTTGGGGTGATAGAATACAAAAATATAGTATGACTTGTTCACAGATCAGAGATTGATGTGGGCAGAAAGGGTTAGAGAAGTTCTCATCAAATAAGGGAGATTAAATCGGGCTTTGTGGAATTAGACCAGGGATGAGGTGGAGAGGAAAAGAAAGATGTATTGGGCTTCCCTGGTGGCGCAGTGGTTGAGAATCTGCCTGCCAATGCAGGGGACACGGGTTCGAGCCCTGGTCTGGGAATATCTCACATGCCATGGAGCAACTAAGCTCGTGCGCCACAACTACTGAGCCTGCATGTCTGGAACCTGTGCTCCGCAACAAGAGAGGCCGCAATAGTGAGAGGCCCGCGCACTGCGATGAAGAGTGGCCCCCGCTTGCCACAACTGGAGAAAGCCCTCACACAAAAACGAAGACCCAACACAGCCAGAAAGAAAGAAAGAAAGAAAGAAAGAAAGAAAGAAAGAAAGAAAGAAAGAAAGAAAGAAAGAAAGAAAGAAAGAAAGAAAGAAAGAAAGAAAGAAAGAAAGAAAGAAAGAAAAAGAAAGAAAGACATATTTGGATGGAATATAGTAGAATGTTTGGAGATCAGTTCAAGTCTCTGCTGTGTGGATGAGAAAGTCTTCTGGAGGTTGAGAAAGGATAAAACTTAATGTGACCTTGGGATCTCAGGGAAGGATTTATAAAAGATTTGCAAGTGAATTGGTTTTCTGGAGAAGCATCTTCTAGGACAACTCTAGAAGAGCAGGGAGACTCCTGAAAGTGGTGGAAATAGTGGTTACCATCGCAGGAGTGCGTGTTTCATCTCAGGGCGATAGATATAACTGTCTTCTCACTGGAAAGAGTTCATTGTTTAAAGCAGTCCTGAGAGTTGTCAGAATACAACATACTACACAGAAGTCCTGTCATAACCATTGGGAAATAGTACATTCACACAGTCAGAAGAGTGAATAAGGGGTGTTTAGACTCATTCAAAATAAACAATCAGAAGCTTTTTCCTTTATATATGAGGATTCTTTAGCAACTGTAGTGATTATGTGATAAAATGGGCCTTATTGACTTTTCTATATTTTACATTTTTTTTTTCTTGTAAAGTAGCAAATCAAGGAAGGGAAAGATTTGGGTTTGGAATAAGATGGACAAAACTTGAATTCTTCCTCTGCTACTAACTAAACAAATTAACCAGATCAAGTCACTTACCCTCTTCCCAGGGAATGATAATCTTCTTCACAGGATGCTCTTAATCATAAATTATTAGTAATAGTAATAAAATTGGCTAACATTTATTGAATATTTAACATACACCAGCCCACATACTTCCCATGTATTATCACCTTTTTGTGAGAATTAAATGAAATAATCTTAGTAAAATACTTAGCATGGAGCCATTAATAGCATTCTCAATAAATTACTTTTCAGACCTTAAATAAAGCAATCAAGTTGATAAAGCAACTTGTGATTTATAATATCTTTTTTCAGCGTAATAAACGCATTCCAATTGCCCCATTTTTTTGCTGGCCACTAACTTCTTTGCAATCCAGTTCTATTTGAGGTTTTTTAAAAATTATCAATAGAGTTTAATTTATATAAAAATCTTGAGATAGCAAGTCCAGGACTTTGCTTCCTTTGGTGCCTTAAGGGGACCTAAAGATTTATTGTTTTGTTACTTAATATGCATCTCTTTGATGACATTATTAAAAACAAAAGGTGAATGAAAGAGCTAAAAATCTGTCAGCAGAATAGGTTAAAACTTTGGCAAGAGAAAACTATGAACAATAAAGATTGGAAATAAAGGATTAGCAAATATATACCTGACCAATACAATTAAGAAAGCAAGAGTGGCAATAGTAATATTAGATGCATATTTGATGCAGGAGAATCTCCAAGGGCCAAAGCAGGAAACATGAAAGTATAAGAGGTTTTATGAAAGAAATGTCTCAGGTAGACACAAACTTTTAAAATGTTTATGTACTAAACAAAAAGAAAAATCTCCTATAAAAGTAAATAAATTTTTATAATATGAATTAAATGGGAAGTTTATATTATATAGTCAACAATATATAGTCTTTGACGAACAGTCTGATAGTATTATTCAATTGATAATATCAATGTCATTATATTTATACACAAAACATATACAACTGTATTTCCAGAGACATGTACAAAAATTATTCATGGAAGTGTCCACAAAGAAAACCTTAATAAACACACAGAAGGAAAGACTGAAAAAGTCACAGCTTTTCCTTAATACAATAAAACTAAAATAAAGAGACCAAGAGAGCATACACATGGAAAATCTGAAGCACTTCCGCCAAATAAGCCCAGGTTCAATAATGAATATAAATTATTTAAAGTAACAGATAGAAAATCACTCCATGCTAAAATATTTAGGACACAGCTAAACTGTATTCAGAAAAAAAAATGTCTTTACAATTTTTATTAAAAACTTACTGAAGGTTTCTGACCACTGGAATGGTGGTAAGGAGCTTAAGAAAATCCACTTCTTCAGAAAATCAATGAGAATATTGTCAAAAACTGTCAAAATCACCTTTTTTCAGAATTCTGGAAATGAAATAAAGGCTTGTTACCATCTGAAGAATAATGGCTAGATTTTGGTAGGAACAATGTGGACCTACAACTTGACCTAACCCCATCTCTCCCCTGCCTCAGGATAGATTTGAAAACCAACACCCTAAAAGTCACTGAAGGTAACTGAATGGGTTTAGAGCATCCCAAATACCCCGCCCCCAGATATTCAATAATCATCGCTATTTGACAGCAATGATTGGGCAGCTCATTGAAAAGCTTCATTTTCAGGATTTATTTTTAATTGGCTTGATTCAGAAGACACGGAATAAAAAAAGTAGAGGAGATTATTAATTTTTTTATTTTCACCTCTTTGGATTGTCTCACTTATTACAATGAGCATGCACTAATTTTTAATTCCAAAGATATTCGATCATAGAAAAATTTTAAAGAGAAAAAATAAATATAATGTAGATATATATTATTAACATGAAAAACTGTTTGCAATAACAAAAAAGTGTGTCTATATTTATACACACACACACACATTTTCTTGAATAGGGTATACCAAATTGTTAACAATTGTCATCTCTGGTAGCGATAGTATTTTTTATTATTTCTTCAAAGTTTTATATACTTTCAACTTTTCATAATGAGCCTTTATTTCCTTTATAATCATAAAAAATATCCAAAGAAGTTATTTAAGGTTTGGAAACAAAAAAGTTTCATTGAGGAGTTAGAAGAATAATGAGGCAGGTGGCCCAGGAACTATGACTGGATCTTAAGGCAATTTAAGAGATTTGGAATAAAAGCCAAACCCCAGACACCCAAGGAAGGTTCTATTCAGGTCAAGAGAATAGTCTTAGATGTCGTTACCATTTCACCCATGCTAAAGGATTCTATTTATTGTGTTTTGCCTTAAAAAATATTGTGGTTAAAATGTCTATTTCATTCGATTTAGTTAAAGTTATTAAGGATAATCATGATTTCACGTTGTTGTTGTTTTCAAAATGCTGACATTAATGCTACGTTGGCCATTATGCAGAAGACATTGCTTCAACGGATTCAGTGGGATGCTACCTCCTGCAAGTCGTCATCAGAACAGGCCATCAATGCCACTTCCCAGTGTCCTTCCAGCCTCAAGGAGGCCTGTCAAGGGCACAGGATTTTCAAAAGGGTGGAGCATAATCAGAGTTGTGCTGTGCAGGAGGAGAAGAGGGAGCAAGGTGGTGATGGACAGGGAGAGAAGGAGAGACTGGAAAAGCTGTGTGTGTGTGTGAGAGAGAGAGAGATTTAATAAGAAATTGTGCTGTGTGTTGTACAATGTAATTGCCTGTCTTTGCTTATTCATAAGACAACTGCTGTAAAGACTTATATTACATTTTCAAAAAAGCAATTAATTCTTCATTTGCTCTGAATGCAATAGTGTGGTAAATCTGGCCATTATTTTTTAATTTTTTTAATTAATTTTTATTGGAATATAGTTGATTTACAACGTTGTGTTAGTTTCTGCTGTACAGCAAAGTGAATCAGTTATACATATATATGCATGTATCCACTCTTTTTTAGATTCTTTTCCCATATGGGTCATTACAGAGTATTGAGTAGAGTTCCCTGTTCTATACAGTATGTCCTTATTAGTTATCTATTTTATATATAGTAGTGTGTGTATGTCAATCCCAATCTCCCAATTTATCCCTGCCCTCTCCTTCCCCCTTGGTAACCATAAGTTTGTTTTCTACATCTGTGATTCTATTTCTGTTTTGTAAATAGGTTCATTTGCACCAGGTTTTTTTAGATTCCACATATAAGCAATATCATATGATTTTTGTCTTTCTCTGACTTATTTCACTCAGTATGACAATCTCTAGGTCCCTCCACATCACTGCAAATGGCATTATTTCATTATTTTTATGGCTGAGTAATATTCCATTGAATATATGTGCTACACCTTCTTTATCCATTCTTCTGTCAATGGACATTTAGGTTGCTTCCATGTCCTGGCTATTGTAAATTGGGATCATATTTCAGAGCCTCCTATAAGGAACTGGGGACCTGAGGTCCAGTCTTCATAGCTCTTCTAGTGGAGCAAAGAATGTACATTCACCTTGATGGCCCAGCTGCTGGATCAGGGCACAATAAAAACAGAATTGTCTGGTCCTCCCCATTCCAAGTCAAAATTGGAGAGAAACTGTGGTGGCTCTTGAGAAATTGAATTTACAATCTTAGGGACCAGGATCCTTTTTGGTTAGATGTTTTAGATGTTGCTATGAGCAAAATTTCTGTGAATGTATGAAATTAGTAAAGATAATTCTTTTTCTTCAGTGGAGTAGAAAAATATTTTGACAAGAGTATCTTCTCAGGAACTATATTCAGTATTTTGTAATAACCTATAAGGGAAAAGAATCTGAAAAAGTATATATATCTGAATCACTTTGCCGTACACCTGAAACTAACACAACATTATAAATCAACTATACTCCAATCAATCAATACAACGACAACAAAAAGGATACCTTCTCTTGGAAAAAATATAGTAAAAGAAGATTATACTTCCCAAGGTGGAAAATGCCCCAGGTTGACAGTGCACTCCCTTAAAATGATAGTGTTCGTGAGAGGGGTGCAGGCAAGAGACAGGTGTGAATGAGAAGCCCTGTGATGGTGGGGTCTCTGTGAATCAGGAGGAAGCAGGCAGAACAGAGCCACTGTTGTGTGGTGTGAGGCTGTGGGGAAGCAGATGTTTCTGAAGAGAGAGAAATTTCTGAAAACTTAAGAAGTTTTGTGGTGTCCTGTATATGATGTATATGGTGTGACCTCTTCCATTGCTCGAGAGTCCAGGAAAAGACTAATATTACTTTTGTGCTTCTTTAGGATGTTGACCATCAAAACTTTTATCAATGTGTTCTTGACAATCAAGACTTCTGATTTATGCTGTTTCTAATTGGGATCAAGGCAATCTCTGACATTCACGTTCATGATGATGTGACTCCCACTGACTTCCCAGCCACGGTACCTGCCCTCTCAGGCTTCCTCCGGCCACATGAGAGGGCTGCTCTTCCAGGACCGTGTCATGGGTATGTTCTTGCTTCCACGGCCTTGCTTTTGCTCTTCCTTCCATATGGATTACTTATGTCTGTGTCTGTATTCCTCTCCAGGTTGTAACATGCTACATCAGCCCTCTCCCAAATATCTGCATGCTTTGTTCCTTCACTTCTTCCGCATCTCTGTTCAAATGTCACTCATCCTCCAGGCCTTCCCCTCTGCCTGTGTTTCCCCCATAGTGCCAGTCACTACCTTACATTATAGTGTTTCTTTGTTTGCTTAGCGTCTATTTTTTGTCTGCTCAATGGACATGTAAGCTCCATGAAACTAAATGTCTTTCTTTTTTTTTTCCTTGTTATATCTCTAGCATCTGGAACAATGCCCACATCTGGGACATAGTACATAGTTTTTTAACAAAGAAATGAGTGAGTCCAAGCTGTCTTCTTTAACTTTTTTATTTTCCCAATAGCTAGCACAAGATCTAGCATAGTGTAGAAACTCAAAGATTATTTATTGAATGAATGCTAACCCCCCAAAATATTGGAGTAGGAGGACAATTACTGCATGATAAGATGTATCTTTCTTCTTTTTTTAAGGAACAATGGGTTGTATAGAGATAAAAGGTATATAGAGTGAGTGTGAGCTTTTAGTCTTATCACTTGGTTTAAGTCCTGGCTCTACCTCTTTCTAGCTGTGTGACATTAGCCGAGTTATCTCACTTCTGTGTCTCAATTTCCCCATATGTAAATTAATTTTACTGTATTAAACTAGTACATAATATAAAGCACTTATTGTGAGCACTCAGTAAATGTTAAATATTATTACTGTTATACAGAGAAATAACTTGAGAGAAAATTAAAGAAATCAGAACTGTAAATGATAACATTTGTAAATAATTTTATGAGCCTAATATGAAGTAGAAAAGTTGCATTAAAAGATTATATAATGTGATATGTATATCAGTATGTATATATCAATCATATGTAGCAAGAGTATGTTTCCTCATCTTAATTAAAGTACATTAATTTTTATAATCATTATTTCTGGATGGTAAGTCTCTGGAAGGCTTTTTCCATTAATGCTTTCTTAATTTTTCTACTTTTCTGTTATAATTATCCAATGCCTCTATAATCAGCCCAAATACAAGTACTGTAAAAATTGGTTATTTATTAGTTTAAAAAATACGAAAGGAAATGAAATGCATTTTAGATTTCTCTCTGCCCCAACCTGGCTGCTTTGGTGACGTCATCCAGGTCAACCCCTAAAAGAATTTGCAGATTCTGGATATAACTAATGCCTAGCCCATTCCCCAGATCCACCCAGTCAGAGCCATTAAATTTAGACACTAGGTGCTTTGGCATTGGGAACCAACTTGCTGGTTGTATCGTGCAATCATGTTGCTTTTTCTACACAGGAACCTCAATCTTTGTCTAAATTCAACTACTTGATTAATGCTCATTTAAATAGTAGAAGTTTACTTTTGAAAAGTTGGCTTTTTCTTCATTTTTTTTCCACAGCTGTCTTGGCAACATCCAATTCCAGGCTGGGAAGGAAGTATCTTAGTCAAAAATGGGGTGAAATAGTGTTTTCTGGTGTGGTTCCCAACCCTCTGACAAGAACTGTCTCTCCTGGAGAGGTCAGTCTGCTTCCAAAAATAGTTTGCAGAGAGTAGGAGGTTGTATGTAATGGGATTCAATCAAAAAAGTTCTCTAGCCCACTCTCGACTATATTTGAAAAAAATGATAGTCATTGGCATAGGTCCTGTCCTCTTCAGCATCCTCAGTAAATTAGCAATTCTCAGAAAACCGCTCCTGTGGGAATGGGAAGAAATAGACCAAGAAATAGATCAAGAAGCAGGGAGATGTGGGTTGTACCTACTACGTCCCATAATTTTGTAAGATATGCCTAGACAAGTCCAGCACAATCCTGCCCACCAACCATTAAAAAATAAAAATTAAAAAAAAAAAGGAAAAGTGCTAGATTCTGAAGACACGTTTTAGTTCACTAATCTAAATAATAAATACCTTAACCTTTCTCCTTTTTCTCCTTCTCTTTTTTTTTTTTATCTTCCTTTCCTCTATTGTGAGGTGGTAGCAGTTGGGGGTGTTGTTTATCTGAGATGGTCACAAAATTAGTCTGTCTCTTCTCTACAAGGAAATTGGGAGTATTTCCTGTTTCTAAATAAAGAGGAGTTAAGTGTGATTGGTTTGAAGTGGACTTATCACGAGATGATCCCAATATTTCTATCTCCAGACTCTATCCTTAAGGACTTTAGACTTGAGTTATCTGTTAGAAGTCATGAAGCAACTCAACAGGTTTAATGACTGTGATTGGGAAAAGGCATGACTTGGTGAAAGCAATATTAGCCATTCAATTCACTGGACTTGTGTCTAAATCTTAGTCTGGGCATTTATGAGCTATATAATATGGGACAATTCTTTAACCTTCTGAATCTCAATTTCCTGACTTATAGGAACCATAGGGTTGATGTAAGGGTTAGAAATAAGGTAGGAAAGCACCTTTCACATAATACATGTTACATTATTCACATATATCATTACATCAGCCATATATCTCTTACTTATAGACACTAAACTTGTTGTAAATAAAAACAGTGTAAGCCAAATCTAAAATGTCATAGAGACAAGATAATAATCACAGTTATGCATCTAATGTTAACTTTTGTTTTTAATAGGATTACAGCAAGCATTACAGTTGAGTGTGTATTCCAAATGTTAGGCCTCAAAGCTAGATCAGTCTCTCAAAATGTGGATCAAGATTCATTTACATTAAGAATCTTTTGAGTATCTTGCTAAAATGCAGATTTCTAGACATATCTGAGACCTCCTTGAGTGTAGGGCACTGGAGTTTGCATTGTCATGTGATTTCTATGCACACTGTAGTTTAAAAAGCATCAATTTGATTATGCAGATTGTAAAAAAATGTTTTAAACCAATTAATTAGTGCATTACCTCAGAGATAACACACTTTTGTCTAATAGAGTATCATAATATACTCTACTAATACTGATATACAATGATATAAGTGATATAAATGATGTAATAACTGCATTTTATTTCTGATGTAACTCATTGGAAGGTAAGTCATAGAACAGAGTGAAGTCCTAGTTTCAGCTTGGTGCCAAAGCCAGCTCTGCTGCTCACCAGCTGTGAGATTTTGGGAAAGATCCTTAACCTCTTATTAAGTCCTAGTATTCTATTTACCTCCTACCTCATAGGATTTTTGAAAGGATTGAATGAGGTAACGCAACTATAAGTCTTAGACTATAAAAGTTTGGTGTTACCTGTATTATCAAAAGAAGACTTCATGAAGATTCTGTAACTCAGAAAGACTCTTTGGTGGAGATTTGATTAACATCGTTGATAATTTTTTTGACTTGTGATGGTCTTGGATGGTCTTCATTTTGTCCCTCTTTTGGAGCAAAGGGTCTATTTATCCAAGTGTTGGGAAGCCTGGCAGCAGTGAACACTTAGCCATCTGCCTCTACAGGGAGTGCCTTGATCAAGATGACTCCCTTTTTCCAGAAAAACTCTTTTTCAATGACTGACCATTGTGATAGTACAAAGTCCTGGGCTCCATGAGCAGACTTGGGACAACTCTGAAATGCCATATCATCTCCAGAACTTCTCATTGAGTCTGAGATGGTCTCACAGCTCCACTTTCTCTCCCCAGTCCTGCTGCCTTTCATTCTCTTCTCCAGAGAGTGATCTCAGGAACAGTCTGTAACATACCTTCTGCATGAACGTCTCTGTTCCACAGGGATCCCAACCTGAGATAGGTAGGTTTATGAAAACACAGTAGTTCCAAAGTGCTATACACATTTAAGGCACCTAATCATTATAACACTTTATTAATAATTAAATAATCCTTAGAAAGTACTTACATTGATCTCGTAATGCTTCTACTTATGACAAGAAGCAAACAAAAACACAACAAAATCCACCATAACATGTAGTGCTGGAGGAATACAGGTCAGGAATCAAGAATCTGAGGTTTACGTTCTTGCTTTCCAATCACAAGTAAAGTAACCTTGAACAGGGCTGTCACTCTGCACCTCACTTATAAAGTGCAGGATATCTACTTCTCATGCTATTATCGGCTCTAATGCATTGGTAAATCTACATGTTATTTATCTAGCTTTGAAGAAATGAGTGGAGCTACAAATGAGGCTGTGGCATGCACTGTAAGTTTTTCGTTCTTGAAGATGCCAAATTCAAGGGTCAAGGGGGCTGAGATCAACCCTGGGGGGTCCCAACAGAGGGATGTCTATGAAGTGGAAAGTGCTTCTTTTTTACCTAGTCTACCCAAATGAACATCTTTTGGCAAGGTACATTTTCATCCATGACCTCAAATTTAGCAGAAAGAGCAGCATCATAAGTCATATTTTTAAGTGACTGGGTTATGACCAGATCCACGGTCCAATTACATGTAATCATCATATACTCTATGGGATAAGTAGAATGGAGCTATTAATTCATTTTACAGATGAAGAACCAAAAAGGTTCATGAATTTGTCCAAATTCTCATAGCTTCTAAGTAGCAGAGATGGGACTAAAACCTACATTTTCTGATTTTCAGTTGCTATTTGTAGATTATTATTTTAAAATTGCAAAGATTGATACAGATATAGTTATGACTGTACATATTTCTAAATCTGAGAATATTATATTTCAATATGTAAGATGCATTTGTTTAATACACATTTACAAATTCCCTCCTATGGACAAAGCCCTAGAAGATGCTGAGAATAGAGAAAGAAATGTACAGTTTCTGGTGTTCAGGAGCTCCTAGGCTGGAGGAAAAAAGAGATAAGTAACCCAGTTATAACCTTGTCTGGTAAGAGCTGTGGTAAAGTGTGTAAAGAACCACCAAAGACAACGACTGCCTCTCAGCCTGAGTTTACCCAGGACATCGTGATACTCTTCTGGTTTGAAAACTAAAGTGGTAGACATAACATGTGCAAAGACCTGAATTAGCAAAACTGCAAATAATTCAGTGCAAGTAAAGAGAATCATAGATGTGATTAAAGTGGCAGGAGGCCATACTGGAGATGAGATAAGGTACTGAAGCTCTAAAGATGATGTGGTTTGGACTTTACCTTGAAGACAGCATCTGCCAGTTAAGGAATATTAGCAAGATGATATTTGAGTTTTAGAAAGATCATCATGGACAATGAACCTGAATGGGGGGAGGCTGAGGGTCAAAATACCAAGTAAGGAAATGAAGCAATAATCCAGCTGACCTGAATTTCAGTCTGTTAATTTACATTCACACTGATTTATCCTTCCCACTAGGATGAATTTATTTTAATTTTGAGGCAATGAAATAGAGGAAAATTATAGGGTTGGCCAAGAAGTTCGTTCGGGTTTTCCTGTAAGATCTTCTTAACTTTGGAAAGAAGAGATGACTGTGAAAAATGTTGAGTTTCAATAACGTTCAGACCATAGCTATGGAAGTCTTCATAGAGCATGAAATCATGGAGGTCTCAGGGAGGAAGTGGAGACAAATGCATAATTTTATCTCTGAATTATGCCACATACACACCATGCAATGCCATTTCCATGCTTGTTAGGTGTGGAATATGGAACACAGTAGAGATCTGCCCTCTCCCTTTCTGTGCAGCTCTCCACCAACTATCAGAGGTGTATTCTGCTCAGGGTCAACTTTGCATATAGGGTATTTCACCTGAACCTTTGTGGTGTGAGCATCCCTATGACACAAGACCAAAATGGGCAAGGATATAGTGTCATTTCTCAAACACTGTGAGCATTCCAGTACTAGGCAATATAATAAATACATTTTATCTCAGTGATTCCTCTCAAAAGTGCATAAACCATGATGAAGAAACTGGGGCTTAAAGACGGTATCCTTTGCCCTAGAAAACAGAGCCAATCCACACAATCCTTGGGTTCCTCTTGTAGACTGAATTGGTCTCAACACACAGCTCCACACATGTTTTAGAGCTCATGCCTGAGCTCATGTTGCCCCTGGAGTTACATAATTTCCTGTCAAGTGAACATTGACTGACCAGTCAGAAGAGGAAACAAGCAATTCTCTTTCTTTCCAGATTATCATAGGGATTTTAAGAGTACAGGTTCTAGAGTTAGACAAACCTGGGTTCAAATCTAAGGTTTAAGACTTGCTACCTGAATGATCTTAGGCAAATTATTTAATCTTTCTAAGCCTCGGTTTCCTCATCTACAAACTGGAATGATCACAGCAAGCATCTCATAGGAATATTTTGAGGAGTTAATGTGTGATGGACTTAAAACACTAAGTACAATATCTGGCATACGGTGACTGCTCATATACATGACCCAATACATGTTACCTTTTCAATGACTTTCCATTCTACTGATTCTATCATAAATGAATCAGCTCATGTGTGATGTGAATTTACATCAAGATTTAATGGGATTTTCTGCAATTAGCTGAACATTTTATTTCTGTGAGAAAAATAACTTGGAAGGAACATTACCTCCAATGTCTGTTCTCTCCTTTCCAATTGTTCTTATTTCTCTAGTGAGGAATTGATGGGCTTTTTGCTGCTCAATTTATTTGGACTCCATAATCCTTCTTTACTGCTTTGCTTTGCTCAATAAACCTGAGGGATTTTGTTCACATTTCCACTACAGGGTGTGCAATGTTGTGATGACAGAAAATAAGACCTGAGTTATAATGTAATAGGACCATAACTGTAGAGACATCCTTTCATCTTCCAGAGCCTCAATTTCCTCTTAGGTTAAATGAGATCTATCCTACATATCTCACCACTATTATGAAGACCAAAAGATACAGCAGTGGTAGTGCACGTTATAAAGCTTAAAGTTCTGTAAAAATAAAAGCTCTTTTCATTTTTTTTATTGCTGTTATATGGTAAGGGAGAAACCAATGCTCACCCACCTGTTCTAATTGCTAACTCCTATGGTAGGAAATTACAGAAAGAGCTCTCATTGGAAAGAGAAAGAAACAGAGGGTTGACAATGATGAATCTTGGGGAAATAAATGAGGAAAGACCTATGTCACCTGATTTGGGTTAGGTTTGTGCATATTTAATTGTAGAATCTAAAGAAGGAAGTTCAATATTGAGGTGGGGATGTGTTTTTATGAGACCAACCATTTTCAATAACTATCAAGAAACAAAAACAAGAGATTGTGTAGAAAATAGATGTGGGGTCTCAAAAGAAAGGCATTAGAGAGCAAATGAGAATAAGACCTGGAGAGAAAATATCCCACCTCCTCTGACATGTGCTACTTCTCATCCTCACCCTCAGTCCCATAACACATGCTCACCATGTGCTCTTGGACAATATAGTCTCTCTGAACCTTGTTCAGTAATACACTGGTAAATGTTTTTTTAAAAAAATATGCAACAGACCTTCAAGATGGTGGAGGAGTTAAGACGTGGAGATAACCTTCCTCCCTACAAATACATCAGAATTACATCTACATGTGGAGCAACTCCTACACAACACCTACTGACAGCTGGCCGAAGACCTCAGACTTCCCAAAAGGCAAGAAACTCCCCACGTACCTGGGTAGGGCAAAAGAAAAAAAGATAAAACAGAGACAAAAGAATAGGGATGGGACCTGCACCTCTGGGAGGGAGCTGTGAAGGAGGAAGTTTCCACACACTGGGAAGACCCTTCACTGGAAGAGATGGGGGTGGTGGTGGTGGGGAAGCTTCAGAGCCATGGGGGAGAGCACAGAAACAGGGATGCACAGGGCAAAGCAGAAAGATTCTGGCACAGAGGTGCCGACCAGCACATAAAAGGGGAAATCAACAGTAACACAATCATAGTAGGGGACTTTAACACCCCACTTTCACCAATGGACAGATCATCCAAAATGAAAAGAAATAAGGAAACACAAGCTTTAAATGATACATTAAACAAGATGGACTTAAGTGATATTTACAGAGATTCCATCCAAAAACAACAGAATACACTTTTTTCTCAAGTGCTCATAGAACCTTCTCCAGGAGAGATCATATCTTGGGTCACAAGTCAAGCCTTGGTAAATTTAAGAAAATTGAAATCATATCAAGTATCTTTCCGACCACAACTCTATGAGACTAGATATCAATTACAGGAAAAATTCTGTAAAAAATACAACACATGGAGGTTAAAAAATACACTACTTAATAACCAAGAGATCACTGAAGAAATCAAAGAGGAAATCAAAAAATACCCAGAAATAAATGACAATGAAAACACGATGATCCAAAAGCTATGGGATGCAGCAAAAGCAGTTCTAAGAGGGAAGTTTATAGCAATACAATCCTACCTCAAGAAAAAAGAAACATCTTAAATAAACAATCTAACCTTACACCTAAAGCAATTAGAGGAAGAAGAACAAAAAAACTCCAAATTAGCAGAAGGGAAGAAATCATAAAGATCAGATCAGAAATAAATGAAAAAGAAATGAAGAAACAATAGGAAATATCAATAAAACTAACAGCTGGTTCTTTGAGAAGATAAACAAAATTGATAAACCTTTAGGCAGACTCATCAAGGAAAAAAGGGAGAAGATTCAAATCAATAGAATTAAAAATGAAACAAAGAGAATTAACAACTGACACTGCAGAAATACTAAGGATCATGAGAGATTACTACAAGTAACTATGTACCAATAAAATGGACACCCAGGAGGAAATGGACAAATTCTTAGAAAAACACAACCTTCCAAGGCTGAACCAGGAAGAAATAGAAAATATAAACAGACCAATCACAAGAACTAAAATTGAGACTGTGATTAAAAATCTTCCAACAAACAAAAGCCCAGGACCAGATAGAAGGCAAATTCTATCAAACATTTAGAGAAGAACTAATACCTATCCTTCTCAAACTCTTCCAAAGTATAGCAGAGGGAGGAACACTCTCAACCTCATTCTATGAGGCCACCATCACCCTGATAACAAAACCAGTCAAAGATGTCACAAAGAAAGAAAACTACAGGCCAATATCCCTGATAAACATAGATGCAAAAATCCACAAGAAAATACTGGCAAACAGAATCCAACAGCACATTAAAAGAGACATACACCATGATCAAGTGGGGTTTATCCCAGGAATGCAAGGATTCTTGTATATGCATATCAATCAATGTGATAAACCATATTAACAAATTGAAAGAGAAAGACCATATGATCATCTCAATAGATGCAGAGAAAGCTTTTGACAAAATTCAACACCCATTTATGATAAAAATCCTCCAGAAAGTAGGCATAGAAGGAACTTACCTTTACCTCGTAAAGGCCACATGTAACAAACCCACAGGTAACATCATTTTCAGTGGTGAAAAACTGAAACCATTTCCACTAAGATCAGGAACAAAACAAGGTTTTCCACTCTCACCATTATTATTCAACATAGTTTTGGAGGTTTTAGCCACAGCAATCAGAGAAGATAAATACAAGGAATCCAAATTGGAAAAGAAGTAAAACTGTCACTGTTTGCAGATGACATGATACTATACATAGAGAATCCCAAAGATGCTACCAGAAAACTATTAGAGCTAATCAATGAATTTGGTAAAGTAGCAGAATACAAAGTTAATGCACAGAAATCTCTTGCATTCCTATATACTAATGATGAAAAATCTGAAAGAAAAATTAAGGAAACACTCACATTTACCATTGCAACAAAAAGAATAAAATACCTAGGAATAAACCTACCCAAGGAGACAAAAGACCTGTATGCAGAAACTATAAGACACTGATGAAAGAAATTAAAGATGATACAAACAGATGGCAAGATATAGCATGTTCTTGAATTGGAAGAATCAACATTGCAACTATACTACCCAAAACAATCTATAGGTTCAATGCAATCCCTATGAAATTACCAATGGCATTTTTCACAGAACTAGAACAAAACTAGAACAAAACATTTCACAATTTGCATGGAAACACAAAACAGCCCAAATTGCCAAAGCAATCTTGAGAAAGAAAAACAGAGCTGGAGGAATCAGGCTCACTGACTTCAGACTATAATACAAAGCTATAGTAATCAAGACAGTATGGTACTGGCACAAAACAGAAATATAGATAAATGGAACAAGATAGAAAGCCCAGAGATAAACCCACGCACATATGGTCACCTTATTTTTAATAAAGGAGGCAAGAACATACAATGGAGAAAAGACAGCCTCTTCAATAAGTGATGCTAGGAAAACTGGAGAGCTACATGTAAAAGAATGAAATTAGAACACTCCTTAACACGATACACAAAAATAAACTCACAAGGGATTAAAGACCTAAATGTAAGGCCAGGCACTATCAAACTCTTAGAGGAAAACACAGGCAGAACACTCTATGACATAAATCACAGCAAGTTCCTTTTTGATCCACCTCCTAGAGAAATGGAAATAAAAACAAAAATAAACAAATGGGACCTAATGAAACTTAAAAGATTTTGCACATCAAAGGAAACCATAAACAAGACAAAAAGCAACACTCAGACTGGGAGAAAATATTTGCAAATGAAGCAACTGACAAAGGATTAATCTCCAAAATTTACAAGCAGCTCATGAAGCTCAATATCAAAAAAACAAGCAACCCATTCCAAAAATGGGCAGATGACCTAAATAGACATTTCTCCAAAGAAGATACACAGATTGCCAACAAACACATGAAATGATTCTCAATATCACTAATCATTAGAGAAATGAAAATCAAAACAACAGTGAGGTATCACCTCACACCAGTCAGAATGGCCATCATCAAAAAATCTACAAACAATAAATGCTGAAGAGGGTGTGGAGAAAAGGGAACCCTCTTGCACTGTTGGTGGGAATGTAAATTGATACAGCCACAATGGAGAACAGTATGGAGGTTCCTTAAAAAACTACAAATAGAACTACCATATGACCCAGCAATCCCACTCCTGGGCATATACCCTGAGAAAATCATAATTCAAAAAGAGTCATGTACCACAATGTTCACTGCAGCTCTATTTACAATAGCCAGGACATGGAAGCAATCTAAGTGTCCATCAACAGATGAATGGATTAAGAAGGTTTGACACATATATACAATGGAATATTACTCAGCCATAAAAAGCAACAAACGAGTTATTTGTAGTGAGGTCGATGGACCTAGAGTGTGTCATACAGAGTGAAGTAAGTCAGAAAGAGGAAAACAAATACCTTTTGCTAACACATATATTTGGAATCTAAAAAAAAAAAAATGGTCCTGAAGAACCTAGGGGAAGGACAGGAATAAAGATGCAGATGTAGAGAATGAACTTTAGGACATGGGGAGGGTGAAGGGTAAGCTGGGACAAAGTGAGAGAGTGGCATAGACTTATATATACTACCAAATGTAGATAGCTAGTGGGAAGCAGCCACTTAGCACAGGGAGATCAGCTCGTTGCTTTGTGACCACCTAGAGGGGTGGGATAGGGAGGGTGGGAGGGAGACGCAAGAGGGAGGAGATATGGCGATATATGTATATGTACAGCTGATACACTTTGTTATAAAGCAGAAATTAACACACCATTGTAAAAGCAATTATACTTTAATAAAGATGTTTAAGAAAATGTATGTATATACATACATATGCTTAGTATAAATTTTACTGATATAAAAGATGTGTAGCATGCATTTTCTAAATAATAATAAACATATAACACTCTTTATTATAGATTCCCTAGAGCCAATTGCTTATTACGGAATACTTTCATTGATTTTTGCCAAATTCTTATACTCACAGCCAATGTGTGGTTGCATTTGACTAACAAGTGTAGTTCTGAAATGAATGTTGGTTGATATCAAGTTTACCTTTACAAAATGAAAGTGAAACAACAAAGATATGTGGGAGAATTTCATTTCTTCATCAGTGCCCCAAGTGACCTTGTTGCAGAACCAGATAATGACAGTTTTTGAGGGCTGAAAGGATAGTTTATTAACTTGTGTGCTAGTCATAATCTGATGGCTGTGAACACAATATTTTTTAAAATTTATTCTGCATCATTAATATTATCTCCATAAATTTCTTAGGTCTAGATGAGCAACAAAAGAGCCTAAGTTATGCTATTATTTATAGCACTTGCTGACTTTTGTGGTGTAAATATTTCCATTGTGGTCTATTTCACGCAACAAGATGACCCCACTCAGTGTGGAGGTAGGAAGAGATGCACATCATCACAGCAATCTATAATATTTGCAGCATGCAGTTGCAATAGTTACATATATATTATTAAGAGCATAAATATTAGTAAAATGTAGTAAGATAGGAATTGATGTTTTGAGTATTGCCTTTTTAATTATGATTTCTTTAGAAGTAAGCTTATATTCTTCTTTAAAAATAATGGCTGTATTTAACAATTGACTTGAAAATTTCCTGAAAACTAAAACTCCACTCTCATGAGCTAGTGAAAGTTGACTCTGACATGCCACGGTTCCTTAATAGTCCTTCCTACGTAAAGAGAATGATCATATGTTATAAGATGTTGAGAATACATGCAAAGTACTTGGTACACCATGTCTAGTTTTTAAATGTCATTTTTTTGGTTAATTCTTAGCTCTAGTCCATGTTGCGTCTTGACTAAGAAGCATCCACAGACCCATTGTGAACTTCCCTCTCTCCGGTGTAACACCTTGCTGCATCTAAAAGCCACATACTGAAACCGTTTCTGGTGTCACAGAATATGAATCTCACATATCACATTAGTGTTTGATGCTGATCGAAAATGACAGATTTTACACAATTAATAAATCCACTTCTCTTGTCTCTGGAATACACATTTCTGCAGCCTTTAGAAGTCTCTCTCTTTAAAGATCAATCTCAAAAACAGGCTTTTTATCCCCACTTGCCTCATTTCACTTTTCCCATTAGTGGCAGTTTAAAAATTCTTCTAAACTGCATTCTCATTATGCTTTTCTCCCTTTCGGCAGACTAGGGTCTTTATTCTCCTTACTCTAAAGCTTTAATATTTGAAATTAGTCTCATAAATTTAAAAAGGACACCCACATGGTTGATTATTTTAAAATTCAATCAAATAGGTTTATTTTATTTTTTTACCCTTTCTTGAGGGCAGTGGGGGACTAATGGATAAATGTATAATCAACCCACATAAAATTTGACAAGCAGATACTTTATAATATTGCTTTGTGGGAGTCCAAATAGCAGATGCTCTTTATCATGACAATCCAGTTCAATTCCGCAACCGACAGAGAAGAGCACAGCACATTTGAAGACCAGCTGCAGGGACCTGACTCTGTCTCGCTGCCAACAGCAAACCTAAAATGCAGGATCCCATCCTGAAATAGAGACAAGGGGCTTTGTGAGCTCACACAGACAGAGATTTTAATGACAGAGGCTATTAGGACATCTTCTGTCTGTCTTCCCTATGCTCAGTTGAAGAACTGGAGAAAAAGTCTGCATAAATTTGAAGTGCCCAACAGCTAAAACCACTGGACCACTTGTGTACTTTGATGGTCCCTGCTCTAAGGCAGTTTCTGGTTAAAAGGACTTGGAAAAGTCAGAGCTGATTGCTGCTTGTTCAATGGGACATTTGCCAATAGAAGTCAAAAGACTAGGATAGAGAGAACTGTCCTTAGACTTAATGCATTTCCAAATTGGAACAAACCGAGTTTAGCGTAGCTGAGCCCAACCTCAGGAATAAGAGCTTGATCTTTCATTCACCAGAGTCAATCTAAAGCTGGCATTCACAAGTAGATACAAGCCTTTGCAGATCTGTGCAGCAAAAGACATGGATCTGGAAGCAATGTACTAAATCCAAAGGAAGCATAAGCAGAATCATGATGAGAATGCCACCTGTAATGTGGGATGAAACCAGTGGAGTGAGGAGACAAAGAAGAATGGAACCCTACTGATTTCAGTAAAGTTTATACTACTTTAAAATGATGGGAATTTTCCAATTTGAACATTGAACCCTAGAGCCAGCCTGGAGAGTAGAGATCGGGAAACAAAAGTTGAATTAGGTACAACGGGGCAATCCTGTTTCCATTTCCCAATTACAATTTGCAGTTCAGAGCTCACAGAGTTACTTCAGGTACCCAGCTGGCTCCTTGGACAGGACCACAGCCCTGTGAGTAAGGCAGGGTGGACCCATGCCTATTTCAGAGGGCAGGTTCAGGGTCTACAATACAGGACCAGCCCACAGATGCCCAAGCTTTTCCAAGAGGTTCCACAGCAGTCAATGACTGCCTAAGAAATTCTTTCCAAGTCTGTTCTTTTTCCCATGGAGGGCTGGTTCCCCACTTTTTCCATCACTCCTCTTGCCTCTCACCATGGGCCATACCTCATCTCTAATTTCCTACGCAGGCTCCTGGGCCTCTATGCATCTCTGGTCCTGCTTATTGCACCTTCACTAGGATTTTATGAACTAAATTCCATGAACATTCCTTTTCAGTTCATCTTGTTTCCATGCCAGCTCAGGCAGTTTGAAAGTACCTTGCTGCCCTCCACTCCATCCCCTTGGCTACATGTCTTACAACAGTCATTTCCAGGTAAGGAAATTGTTGCTTGGACAAGTGTTAGCCAGGCTTTGTGACAGGCCTGGAGTCATATGAAGGTGGAAAGAGAGCAGCCTAAGGGTCAGTTCTTAATGAGCAAATTGTCTAACCTCACGGGGCCTCGCTTTCCTCACCCAAGAAAGTAAGTGGCAGCGGTGCAATACAGTTCAATCTTTTTCTCCCTTTAGACACCTTTATTAAACTGGAATATTATTCAGTGGTTAAGTCTCTTTTCATAGATCACATGGAACAGATTGGTTTAAAGCCCTGGCAGCCCACTGTGTCCTCCCCACTCACCCGGGTCCTCCAAAGTACCTCTGCAGAACCCAATGTGAAAACCAAAGAGCCTCATGGTCTCTAAATTTCTTACATCATGGATATCCATGACTTCTTGGAGATCACATTAGCAGCAGCTGAGACTCCAAGTGAGTCTTTGGATGCCCTCCTTCCACCCCAGCACGTCTGCTTTGTACCAGACTGCCTCCAGCCCTGTGCCCACCCTCACTGAGCTTGGAGCAGTAGGTGAGCAAAGGTCAAGTTCATACTTTCAGGAGACATATGACAACCACACAGCCTCACCTTGGGTTTGGGGGCAACGACCAAGTGGAAGTTCAGGGTTGGCCATTTGGAGGCACCTAATAAAGCACCCCTGGCCTTGGCATAGTTCTCCATGCAGTCATCTGAAAAGCTTTGCCCACCTCTGCATCTTTCGATGGCCTTCCTTCACTTCCTAAAGATAAAACACCTTTGTATTGCAAGGCTGTTGCATATTCTGTTACCTCTGCATGGAGAACTCTTCTTTTTTGCCAAATAACTTCTGTTCCATCATTCTGCTGTCAGCTCAATTGTCCTTCTCCCAGGAAAGACCTATCAGACCATTTTGTCCACATGGAACCAGTCCAGACGGTCAGTTGTTCGTGCTGACCATCAAATGCATCTCTCATCAATGGTCCTTAGCCAGATACAGTTTTACAGTCTGCAAGCTTACCTTTGCAAATAATCTGCCTGATTATTTGATAAATATTCAGCTTTCCCTCTAGACCAGGGGTTGGAAAGCTACTGCTCGAGATCCAAGGCCAGTCCCTTGCCGGTTTTTGTAAAGTTTTACCAACACAGACGTGTTTATTCTTTTGAATATTGCCCATGGCTTCCTTTGCACTGTAATAGCGGAGTTAAGCAGTCGCAATAGAAACTGTATGGTCCCCAGAGCCTAAAGAAAAGTTTGCCAACTCTTACTCAAGACCATAAGCACCATTTTAAAAAGTGTGTCCCTTTTGCCCATCATTTTATCCTCTTGTAGCTAACACAGTTCCTGGCATATATTTTGGCTTAATAAATATATGTTCAATGAATGACTCAATGAAGGAATCCACAAACATCATTAGTTGTATGTGTATAATGTAGTCAGAATTACACAGTAAAAAATTGTATCAACAACATTTAAAAAAGCCCTGTTTTTGAAAGACATTTTTATTTGTTAAATTCTTTATCATTACCAAAATAAGCAAAAACTAGAAAATATATGAGTGAATGCTTGTGATATTCAGTGATATTAGAGTTGGGTTGATCAAAATAAAATACTAATCTGGTATAGGGCTAAAACATAAAATCCTGATCAACCATCCAAAGCAAATAATTCCAGACAAGAGATAATGCCCTCGAATTGCCAGCCAATAATTTAGCCTTTTAAAATTAGGTGTGTAACTCACAGATGCTAGTTTTTAATACTATTATGAAACATGAGTTCTTCCCGGTTGGTTTTAAAATATTTTTTATTTATTTGTTGCATAAATGGCCTAAATTATGAATAAAACAATCACATTGCCAATTCTGCTATTCCATGGCTAGGCATGAGTACGTATCAGTTTTCCTTCTGAGGTCAAATTACTATATGGTTGAAGACACAGTCTGGCTTTCAACTATAAACACACATATTAAACACACATACACATACATATCTTTAGTGAGTAGCATTAAGCTTCATTTTTTTAAATTTGTTTAAACTTGTTTTTACTGCTTTTATGAAAATATAATCAATGTACAGATTGGGACTGGGATGCAGTGAGGACTTTTGGACCATATTGATAGATTCCTGCTTGGCAACATCCTCAGCTTTTCACAGCACACCACAGAAATTTATGACAGCGGTAAATAGCTAAGTGTTTCCTGTATTCAAGGTTGCTGCCTGGATCCAGAAGAAACATAGCCCCGCTTTCAAATTTGATCCACGTAAAAGATGTAGAAGCCAGCCCTAAGAAAGGGAGCCCATTAGATCAGGAAGCAGCTGTCTGGCTGTCCCTGTTTCTATTCAGCAGCCATTCCTGGGACGTGCCTGTCACTGCTAAACAATTTCCCAAGGCCTTGTTCACTTGGCATTTTAGGAAGAGCCAGTCCCCGTTCGGTACGTCTCAAAAGGCATGTCTACACAGCAGTAGATTAGAGCACAGGCTCATCTCAATGCAAAACCTGCTTCTGTCACAGAGTAACTGCCTTGGGCAGGTGATTGGACTGCTCTGTGCCTCAGTCTCTTCCTCTGTGAAGGTGGAGGAGGTAATGACACCTGTAAATAAAGTGGTAAGAACCATAGCATGTATAAAGTGCTCAATAAAATTGAGCTCTCGTTACAGCTGTTAAACAGAAGTTCTGAGGTGGCCTCCTTCCCTAACTGAGAAACTTCATGAGGATATATATTTTTTCCCACAGAGTTGGGCTTTGAATCCATATTTGTTCTTATTCGTGTCTTCAGTCATATGTTCAATCTAATTGTTCAAAGCAATTAAAGGGTTCCCAAGCTTTAGTTATTCTAAGAAGCTCCATGCTGAATTCTTTGGTTCTAAAACTTTTCAACTTTTATTCTAAAATGATTTTCTCCCTTTCCAAAAAAAAAAAAAAAAAAAAGAAAGAAAAAGAAGAACTCACATTTATTGACTACTTAGCTACATGCCAGACCATGAGTTAAGTGACTGTACTTTGTTGATTTGATTCATGTAGTCCTTATGACAACCTTAAAAGCAGGCATTATAATCTCTGTTTGACAGATGGATAAACTGAGGCTTAGAAAGGTAAGACATTTTTCTAAGGACTATAACAAGAACAGAATTCAAACCCCAGTCTACACTGCCTGGACTCATCATGTGACCTGAGGAACAAGTGGTTTCTAGTAGATGCTGCCTGCTGTACAATGTAAATGTCTTACAAGCAGGAGCTGGACAAGTTTAGTTTACTTAATGACTTATTTATCGTCTCCCACTGGTTTGGCAAGTTCTGTGTCTTGTTCTGTTCTTAGGCAAGAGACAGACATGCAGGTCACTTCAAATAGCAAATACGGTTTCTATTCAGAAATTGACAGATCAAAACTAGATTTCACAAAATTGTTCAGCCACTTTACAAGTTTCTTACAAAACTAAACACATTCTTATCATCCAATCCAGCAATTGTGCCCCTTGGTATTTACCCAAAGGAGTTGAGAGTTTATATCCACACAAAAACCTGTCCATGAAAGTTTATAGCAGCTTTATTCATAATTGCCAAAAATTGGAAGCAACCAACTTGTCCTTCAATAGGTGAATGGGTAAGTAAACTGTGATACTTCCACACAATGACATATTATTCAGAGCTGAAAAGAAATGAGCTATCAAGCTATGAAAAGGCATGGAGGAATCTTAAATTCATATTACTAAGTGAAAGGGACCAATCTAAAAAGGCTACATACTGTATTTATTCCAACTATATGACATTCTGGAAAAGGCAGAACTAAGAAGACAGCAAAAAGATCAGTCATTGCCAGGGGTCGGGGAAAATAGATGGAGCACAGAGAAAAGTTAGGGCAGTGAAAATACTCTGTATGATGCTATAATGATGGAGACATGCCATTATACATGTGTCCAAGCCCATGGAATGTGAAACAATCAAGAGTTAAAACTAATGTGAACTATGGACCTTGAGTGGTTGTGATGTGTCAATACAGGTACATCAGTTGTAACAGATGTACCATTCTGGTAGAGATGTTGATAAAGAAGGTGACTATGCATGTCCGGGGGCAGGGGTTATGTGGGATATCTCTGTGCCTTGCCCCTCAAGTTTGCTGTGAACCTAAAAGTGCTCTAAAAAATTAGTCTTGAAAAAATTAATGTGAAATCTTCTCTCTTCCTACAGCTACTTCTTTCTTCCATCTTCTCTCTTTCTTCCTCACCTCTTGCAGTCAGAGCATGTATCACTCTCTAAGTGGTCTGCTGAATTTCCTGCTACTAGAGTTTAGATAGGGGACAGTGCCCTTGGCTTGGCCTGAGAATGGGGCAGGAAGAGGTACTGACAAGATTCCACAGCTTTCTCCAAAAATCCATCACCAAAATTTTATTTCTGTAATTTCTTCAATGCTTTTATAGCCTTGGACTGGAAAAGGGGACTCTGAAGGGCCCAAGAGTTGTGCAATGAGCTCTAGCTTACTTAGTTTGAAAATTCACATTTTATCCTGGAACCTCAAATGGGTGTGCTGTGTCTACTGTGCCTGGATATAATGTCAATTTTAATATCATGTGAATACACACAACACACAGGAGCAGTTTTGTCATTTGCTTGACCCTTGGACCTGGAGGCCCAGAATCTGCCTTAAGTTGTGTTCCTGCTGAGACATACAGGTTTTCTTCATTGAGCCTGGAACAGCTACAGGACAGCCCAGCAGGCATCTCCATGCTTGAGGGGCCATGCATACAGCTTGTTCCAGAAACCATGTGTTCAAATAATAGAGATACTTGGGGCCTGAAGGAAAATGTGTCAGTCTTAGATTGCTTTCCATCCCCGGCCCCTATAACTTTAAGCACATGGCTGCAACCGAAAGTGGGGTTCAGCTGCTCGCCACTCAAAAGCCAATAAAGAGGCAAGGTTGGTGGAAAGGAAAATTTACTTTATTTTGGATGCCAGCAACCAGGGGGGTAAGGAGGGGAGGGTGGACTCCTGTCCAAAGGCCATCTCCACACCATCCCCCAAGACAGGGCACAAGAGCTTTTATAGACGGAGGGAGGGGGCTACATGCAGAAACAGCACAGTCAGCTCTGAGAGTCATCTTGAAATTGGTCATCAGTGGTCTGACCAGCGTCATCTTGATTGCTTTAAGTACAGTTAGTCTTCAGTTCTGGGGTTGGTTTGTTTCCATTTCTTTGAGGCCAGTTCTTGGAATTGTGGCAGCTTATGTCATGGCTACAGTCTGGTCATCATGTAGTTAACTTCTTCCACCTGGTAGGGTTTCAGTATCTACAAGACAGCTCACAGGATATGGCTCAGAATATTATCTACAGCCCTTGAGGAGGAACTAAGGGTCCTTAGCTATTCCTAATGACTAAACTATTATTATTTAGTCTCATCAGACAGTTTTCCTTTGTTTTTGCATTTTCTCACTTCTCTGATTAAACTTATTCTTCGCCTAAAGTTTTATTCACAGACAAAAGGCAGGCTGAGGACATGGGAGGAAAGCAACATAGTGCCCTGCTCTGTTTCACGGCCAGTGGGTGAGAAGGTTTGTGTTAAAAGAACATATGACAAGTACACAGAAAAGGAGCATTTCTAACATGTGGATAAAGGACTAGGTGTGTGGCTGTTTCTTTGTGTAGCTGTTAGATGATGCACCATGTTTGCTGCACTTCAGCAAATCCACAGTCAGAGGACAATGGAGCAGAGAAGCATGAAAAGACAGAATTCCTCATATATCTGAAGGGGGGATCTGCAGCAGACACAGAGGGTGGCGTCTTAATCCATGAGCAGACAAGTATGTATTTGGACTACAACCCAGGGGCCCCCATGAAGATGATGACAACCTCAGGAGAAGGGAAATGGCTGCCAGGAAGGCTGACTTCCTTAGAACATGTAAGAGATCTACTGGGGCTCCCAGAACAAGCTGGGATGAATTAGAGGGGATCCAGGGTCTACCCTCTGATGCACACGGGGCCTGATCTAGGATACTAACTGGGACCCCACTACACCAGGGCTGGTAGGACGTGGATGTCCGAGAAAACCAAGGGCAGACCTACACCATCCTCACCCTTCTCTCATCCTCTCAAGTCCAGTTTACCTCTGCCTCTGGAAAGGATCATCTTCATGGTGGCAAACAGGGAACATCAGCCCCCCAGGAATGTCTAGAGCCCCTGCTCTTTCAGCCCTTGCATCCCCAGGAACCTGGAGGACAACCCCTTCCACCTTCCCTGCTCATTCTCAGAAGAGCCCGACTAAGGGTCAGAATGGCTCTTCTAAACTCTAAGGACCCGAGGGGAGAGCTGCAGTGGTCAGGGCCATGCTTAGAGGCACCCAAATAAAGCAGAAAATAACTAACAGCAATTGTACTCCCTTGGGTTGGCTTGGTCCTGGGAGGGATGGGGCCCCCAAACTTTGACCTGCTGGGACATGAGATCAGGACAATTTCTATTTCAGCACGGCCTCAAGTCACGTCCCACTTTTTCTTCTGGTTTGGTGCTAGTCCTGATTTGGCTTAAGCCTGTGGGTTGAGCAAATGTTATCGTGAGGAGCTTAACATAGCCAGAGGCTGGAATCCCAGGGCTGACGTGGAGGTTGATGCTGCCATCAGGCCCTTGAGATAATGCCGACCTTTCTGATGGCTCAGTGCTTGAATCATAGGGGCTTCTAACAGGAAAGGTCTATTTTTACCCTAAGGTAGCATTGAGCTTGTCTAGTTCACGCCTTTATCTGACATATGAATAAATAATCTAGAGGGATAAAGTGACTCATCCTCTATAACAGAGAAGGTCAGGGATGGAGCCATGACTCTACCACCCTGGGTAGCTGGGTTCTTCCTCACCACTCAGATTCTGGGGAGGGTACCCTGCAGGGAAGGCTGGGGTTCCTAAACAGGGCTCTACAAGAACGATGGGTTTTCTGAATGAGTTTCTGGCAGGAAATTTAAAGTAAGAAAGAAAAACACAGCAAAAACAACTTCTAAATCAAGGGCATCCATTCCAAGTCTCCGGGCCCCAGTGCTGAGGCAGTTCTTGAGGTTTCAGTGAATCAGAGCAAAACAAAAATATTCCATAGCAGATCATACCGCATCTCATCTCCAGTGTGTAAACCTGTGGGGTTTTCAATTATTAAACGTGGGCGGCTCAGAGCATTCTCCTTGGCAGATAATTCCACAACTTAATACAGGTCGGTTCAAGGGGACACTTTCATGTTTAGCTTACATTTTTCTCTTCCCTAATTTGTTTTATTACTCCCAGACTCATTTCTTGATACCTGATACTTTGTCCACTTATGCGTTTCCTGTCATTAGCCAGAGCCTCGGGAACTTTCATTACTTTCTCCAGAGTGAAGGGGAGTTCACGTCCCTCCTTTCAATTATGGCTGCAAGATGAGGCTGTCATCTTTTGCCCTTTCCAGAAGCAGAACACTCTGCAAAGGATGAGACATTTGTAACAGGATGCCTGGCCCAGAAAAACAGTCATAAGGGACCAGAGTGAAGGGGTGACATGGAGGGCGGGCGGTAAAGATAACCAGGATGGCGGGAGTTTCATTCTGCGCCCTGTTCCGTGATTAATGGATGTGCTCTCTGTGGACCAATGAGATGCACATAAATGGCAGCCTGAAGTAATATATTTTTTTGTCTCAGCTTGAAAGTAATTTTTATTTAACAAATCATATAAAAATAACAGTTGGCTAATCTTTCTTTTCTGTCTGATTAAAACAAGAAACATCACACTTCACATTATATTATTTTCTCATGTATTTAAATTGTTTTCTTTTTTCCTCGTAACAACAAGCAGAGCTCAGCCAGTCCCTGTCCCTGAAGGGCCCTTAGAGCAACTGGGAAATTGTAATTTAAGAATCATCCAGTTCCAAGTGTAGTCATTTCACTCGGCTTAAATGAGGATCTTTCCATCATTACATGTTATAATTATGTCACCACATTCTATATAATTCAAATTAGATGATGATTACATTAATTATGTAACTAGACATAACCATATGTTTATATGTGGCTTTAATTACCATTTTTAAAAATCCTACCAAAGAAGAGGGATGTGACAGTATTTTTAAAAGAGAGAAAGTAGCAAGGAGAATCATGTTCAAATAAATATATAAAATTAAGCAAATAATTGGAATAGGCTTTAAAATTTGCATTTGTTTAATTATCCCTGTTTTGTGCTTTTGTTTGTAAAAATCATTATTATAATATCATGAAAGTTCAAAATAATCAAGTAGGTCAGCCATGATCTCACTACAACATGACTCCTTTCCAGACCTAACTCACATCCACATAGATTTGTGAGCATCTGTGATTATAACATCTCATAACATTTCGGTTCTGTTTTTTTTTTTTTGGATCTTAGTTCCCCGGCCAGGGATCGAACCCCTGCCCCCTCCAGTGGAAGAACAGAGTCCTAACCACTGGACTGCCAGGGAATGCCCAGGTTCTGCATTTTTATATAAGTCTGTGACTTTTTCTCATTTGTTGCTTAGTCTGCATCATTCACAATATTAACAGCAGTATGACATACTCAATCAGTACTGACCCTGAAATAAGACCGCCTGGTTTTGAAATGCTCTGCTACTCACTAGCTTTGTAACCATGGTCAAGTTGCTTAACTTGTTTATGCCTCAGCATCCTCATCTGAAAATGGACATGATAAACATCTACCTCATAATGTTACTGTGAAAACTAAATGGGTTATTCTATGCAAAGGCCTTGGAAAATTGCACATACAAGGAGTCCAATAAAGGTTAAGCAGTATTATTGTTGATGATGTTTCTAGCCAGTTGAGAAACACAAGTTACTGGATCCTTTTCCTATTTGGTGGCAACATGAATGTCTCCCAATTTCTGATATCATTAGGAATGCTTAGATGTATATGTTTGTGCATATAACTTTTCTTTGACTTTGACTTTTTCAGGGCAAAATTATCAGCTAAACATTTGAAATACACCTGTGTAAAGGCTTCTTATAACCCTATCTCAGCACAGAACCCAGCCTGGAAAAAAAAAAAAATCAGCTCAGCATAGAAAAATAACTGAAAGAGGTATAAATGCTTACTGCATTATTTTTTTAATATCCTGTTAAGAAGCAAAACTTAATATCTTCTTTTCACAAATCCATGTCTCCCTCCTCATCCACACACATACTTACCACCAACTCAAACTCTCTTCTTCCTATTCCAATTTTCCTCCCCCTTTGGCATCTAATTCCGTCCATAGAAGCTTGTGCTATCATCCCCTAACTCTCCTGTCAATGACTTTCTAATCTTCCTAAATCCAGCTCTTACCTCGTCTGAATCTATTAAGAGACCCAGAGATGACCTGCCAAGAGCTCCCTGGAAACAGTCAGAGTAGGGAAAGTTGAGTGGGGAAAAGGGTATTCTTCTTAGCACAGAGAAAAGAGGATAGCAACATTCATTATCTATCTATCTATCTATCTATCCACACATACATACATACGTAACATATATTATATAAGTATATACATACAAATTAGGTTGCTGTCATATATTTACTGCTAGTTTTCTATATTTCCAAATTGTTTTCTTAAAGTCTTATGCCAAGTGTCTAAATTACTAAAAATGTAAATTAGTATAACACAGTTCATCACAGCTAAAATCAGCATGATTTAGTGGTCATTAGGCACAAGGTGCTACTTCTTAGAGAACCTCTGTTGATTTCCTATTGATTTCAATTCTCTACCCTCTCCTTTGGGCTTCACAGAGCAGGGACATCTCATTT
Organism: Pseudorca crassidens; assembly: GCF_039906515.1. Lineage (NCBI taxonomy): Eukaryota > Metazoa > Chordata > Mammalia > Artiodactyla > Delphinidae > Pseudorca > Pseudorca crassidens. The sequence goes on along the minus strand of NC_090296.1, from coordinate 137,780,912 downwards.
ATCCCTGAAGAGATGAACAGAGTTTAGAATGAAGGGTTCAGCTCACTGACTTCCATAATGAGACATATCTGAGGTACACTTGTGCGTCCTCATTATGCCACTGGAAAGCACACAGGTGGACGTGCAGGACGTTTTTATAAGCCAGACAATCTCAGGGACAAGGTGTGCTGGGACTTCAGCACAACTGACTGGCAGAAAACAGGAAGGAGAAGGTATAGTGTGAGTTGGGCATGAGTTAGAGAAAGTACGGACTCCAGGGGATGACTTCTAATGGGGAGCTAAACTATCCAAAAATGTGTAGTGAGCTCAAATATACTTTAGGCAGTTGCTGGTAATGACAAGAAAGGGAGACCCACACTGATGAAGGTTTTGGCAACAAAGGAGCACTGCTCTGTCAGAGTACACAAAGGACTGTGGGCAAAGGAAGCATCAGGCAGGGGGAAGGTAGGGTCTCAGGCTCTGGTCAAGCCAGCCTGGGTTTAGAGTAAACCTCTGGCAACAGGAAGAAATTAAAATTCCAGGCATGGGAACTATATGGTCCAGTCCCATATTGTCCAGACTAGACCAACAGAGCAGAAATAGAGAAAGAGGAAGACCACTTTTCACAAGATCCTCCATGATCAGGTGCCACCACCGGGCCAGCTCATCTTCCATTATGGTTTCCTGCATTAGCTCATTCACTGCTAAGCTCCAAGGACAGAGAATCATCTTCTTTTCCTCAAGGAGATATCAAGTCCTTCACTTAGCCTCTCTAGAATGTTCTTCCTTCCCCAGTTCCTGTTCTAAGTAATTCAAAACTGAATTCCTAAAAGCCTTTCCAGCTTAGTTTATTAGTTCATTACTTCATTTATTCAATAAATTTGTCATGTGCCTACTATGTGCTAGGCACTGAGGGAAAAGTGATAAAGAGAACAAAGCCCTGCCTCCACTGGGTTTATGTTCTAGTGGAATAGACAGATACGAAACAGATAAATCCATATAAGTAAACTAGAGAGTTATAAATTTTATGATGAAAATACAAGGGATTATAGCTGAGCAGTCCAATAGAGTCTCCTGTAATAATAAGAGTGTTCTATATCTGTGCTTCCCATTACGGAAGCAGTAGCCACAAGTAGCTACTGAGCATGCTAAAAAATGTAGTTGGTGTGACAGAATTAATATAGTTTAGTTTAGTTTAGCTAATTTAAATTTAAATAGCCATAGTTGGCTAGTGGCTACTATATTGGACAAGGCAGCTGTATAGTATCATAGACTTCTGTTTTGTAGGACTTAATACCAATTTGTATTTCATATTTGCCTCTACAATTCCATGTTTAAAGCAGGAAGCATTTACGTCTTGTCTGTTGTTGATTCATTAATGCATAACATTTCACCTTGTACATATTAAAAATTAAAAAATTTTTAATTTTTTAAAAATTTTTGAAAAATTTTTAATTTTTCAATTAAAAAATTTAAATGAATGATGAAAAGTGAAAACATAGGAGACATAAGCAATGTGTCAGTTCCTCAATAGATGGAAAGGAGATTATTTCCACACCTCTCAAGACAGTGGACTAAATTTGTTACCAAATTCCCTGTTCTTTAACAAAGGCAAAATAGGACTGGGCCCATAATGGACATTGTTGGTGACTTGGGAGGGAGCCACAAAGAAGCCAAGATGTGATTATTGTGGAGGTATTTTGAGCTAAGCCTGGAGTGTTGATTTGGTATGGGTCCAAAGAACCCAGCTTCCTACACACATCCTAAGAATGTAGGAGTGTCAAGTCCAAGCGGTACCTGCTCTGAACTTCTAGAACTTCCTTATTCTCTGAGCCTGTTTTGTTGCAACAATGCAAAATATGACTACCTGATTAGGCTGTTCTAAGAACTGTAAGATATTATTCATTTTGCTTACCAGATAGTAAATAAGCCCTTAATAACTTCTGGCTACTGTCATTTTCATTCACTTCTCCCAGTGTTTACCCTGACATCCATAATTTCAAAGATTCTTAAGGAATAGCTAGAGTTACTGCCACATAGAATCATTTCTGAGCTGGAGATATCTTTCCACATAGTCATATTCACATAGAGATCTAGAGTTTCCTTACTACTACCATACAGAATTACAATGTATGGGGCAGACCGGAAATATTCTTGCTGATGCATCTAATTTTTGCTTAACTTGTCAATTTCTGTCTTTGAAAGTGTTTTCAGTCTTTCAAGTAAAACCCTAAATGATGAGACTTTAAAAATATTAATCAGAGCGATTCCTTGAGAAGTTAAAATTGCATCCGATAAATGTTCCCCTGTTACTTTAAGAGATATTACAGAGGATGTGAAAATACTTCGTGGTTATTAACTCCCATCAATAAATAATGAAAGTTTTTTTCCAAATAAATGAGTCTTTAACTTTAGCTTCTTCACATTTCCAATCCAGGTCAATTCTGCAATTATACTTTCCGCTCTATATAAATTGATGCCCATGGATATTTCAGT